>NC_083349.1:167078245-167683412 GCF_030254825.1 Meriones unguiculatus
AAGGCCACATGGGGTGTCCTGGAAAGACCATAAGCTCTGGAATCAGCCTCTCATAGTGACCTTGAAAAACTTAACTGCACTCAGCATTGTTCAACTTTAGCTTTCCTGTGTTTAAATCAGTCACTATTGTCTCCAATTCATGGCACTGTTATGATAACTAACTGGAACAATACTCATAAAGTTCAGACACACAGTCAGTATCAAATTGTGAATCACAAGTGCATATGCTTCTTCGCTTCAAGAAAAAATGAGCATGTAAGATACAAACAGCCCTTCTGAAGAAAACAGAGAACAAAATGTTAGGCAGCCACTCATCCAGTTCAGGGGCATCCATTGGCTTAATTGGCTTTTCTGCAGTCAGCTGTTTCAGGAGTCTTAGCAGAGACACAGGACTCCTTTCACTCCTGAGCTCTACAAGCCTTCAGATGATTTCAAAGAGAGGAGGAAGTACTAAACACCAATTATTTGTACTTCAAGACAAATGTGGGAAGAAGAACAGCAAATATTATCGGGAGTTCCCCATCTTATTTTCATCTTTTTGAATCAGATTGTGTCATTATAGAGTTTGTACTAAAGGTGATTTTTATTCAGATCCTCAAAAACATATTTATGAGACCAATTTTGCAAATCAATAATGTAAGAAATGATTTCAGGCTTGCTGAGAATTATGTCAAAACACATATGCAAACTTCTCAGCTCCAGAGAGTGTGAGAGTTTGCATTGTGAGATCTATAACTATCAGGTGACTTCCTACTCCAGTCCACAGAGCATAGTGAGCAGACACATGGACAAGGCTCTGAGATCAGTGAAGTCTAAGTGTCTCTCTCAAGCAATGACAAAGAGACTCCCATCATCTAGAAACAGACAAATGATATTTGACACCTCCTAAGAGAGGTAGCATACAACTCCTCATTAAAAGGGTACCCCATTTTGATAAGCAAACATAAAGGAAGGAAAATTGTTTCTAGAAAATTGTTCTAGAAAGCAACTTCCCCAAACAGAGAAAATGCAAATTACCTCTCCAAGGTAACTAGTCAAAACATGCAATAGCCATGAAGAATAATTCATCTGGGAATTCAGTGAAAGATACACTTCTACAAGTAGAGAGGGGCTACTTAATAAATCACCTTAAATGCTGGGATAAGACAGGAATGGCTACTAGAGAGAAAAAAAAAACACTCATTTTTCTCAAGTAGAGAATTGTGTATGATGAAGGAATACTTCCAGCACAAAGAAAGATGTCAGAATGTAGAGCAGGGAGTAAAGGCCACTGGGAGGAAGCTCCTGGATGGAATATGGGAGCCTGGCTGCACCGTGAACAGCATTGGACACTGGAGAGAACTGACCTCCGGACAGACCCATCACCACACCCCCTGTAACTCAGCGTCTACACCCTGATGTGGATCGTCCTATCCCGGTGGCAGACCCTTAACTTTGTTTCTTCCAACATTCATGGAACCAATGGGAACTAGAAGTTGGGCTGCAGCTGTGTCGCACTTGAACTGCGTCCCCAAGACTCGGCTGTATGTTCTTCATGTTATATGCAGGTAAAAAGCCATGTTTGAGCTGTTTAGATCCAGACAGAAAGTAAGTGTAAAGTGAATTATTAGAGCCCAAAGCTGATTGGATAGATTGGAACAGCTCTGGTGAAAATCAGTATTCGGGTTTTCTGAAACTCCTAGAATGATCTGCACTAGCCTCCATTGCCTAATCTCTGCCTTTAGATGCTAGTCCATCCACTTCCTTCACTCCTACCATGCAAGACCAGACAGCTCAGTAGCCATCCACAGCTATATGAGCCATGAGGTCAGCAATGAACACAAGAAGGTTCCCTAAATAGCAAAACATCTTTCCTCTTCTCCATTCTCATGCTCCTATGAGAACCGACGTCATGATCACCTCCTAACAAAACTGAAAAACCAAACACACCGATGACGGATTTTTTTAATCACAAATGTAATAACCCATGATGTCTCATGAAAAACAAAGAGGGCAACAGGGAGGCAATTTGGTCCAGGAGTTTAATAAAAGCATGCTTTCCTCAGAAGGAATCTCATAATGCTTTCTTCCAAGTGTGGAGTGCTAAACAGAGCTCAGGAAAGCAATGAGCCAGATTCGGGACCCTGAAGATGTCACTGGGTGCTAGTGTTCTGTTCCCCCAATGGCTTGCTCATCAGGAGAGCAGCGCCACAGGAGACTGAGTGAAGCATCTGCACTGCAAAGAGGTCTCTTCCCATGTTACTCTCCGCCGGGGATATTTGATTCTCTTCTTACTTACAGGCTTTCTCTTAGCCACGAGCTTACTTTCCATCAGCACACACATATGCATCTCACAGACCCCTGTGGGATATGCTGGTCCAATCCCAAGCTGTACTTGTGTTTAAAGACAGGCAGGTATACAATGAGGAACGGGTCAGTGAAAGTTGAGGGAAACTGGGACACTTCCCTGGGTGGCAAGAATTAACTTCCAGGACTCTTGCAGGCACAAGCGGTTTCAGGGAACACGCTGTGTGTTTAAAAATGCCCCACAATGGCAAGCTTCCAATTGAAGCTTTTCCTAACAAAAGACAGGGGGACTTCTGCCAGAGGTAAAGCTTCCAGGCTGACAGGCATCGGGAGGGCTGGGCAGTAAGTCAGCAGGATGCAGAGGGAGTGTAGGACACCTTCCCCACTGAGCTGATTTGGTGTCTGAGCCTTTCTTTCAGGATGTGGATTTCTGCCTTGATGCCCTGCTGCTGAATTCTCTCCAGTTATAAAACATTTTGTTACCTTCATTCGCTCTTAATTAAAATGAAAAGGAAACTCCCAGGGTTCTGACAACAGGAAAAAAAAATACAGGAAGAAAGAAAAGGAAAGGAAAACAAGAAAGAAAGGGGAGAGATGTTTGAATTGTTGGAAGCAAAAGGTTAGACTACCTGAGGGGGCAAGGAAGAAAGGATAAAAAATGAACTTACTTAAATGATTTTAAGCTTTCTGAGCAGTGTGGATTCTGGGAAATATTTTCAGGGGGACACTGGATGCATTTGCAATGGGAGAAGAAAAACAGTGGCTACTCACTCTCAGTATTCATCTCTGGCTACCTTCCTGCAGGCTCTTTGGACAGCTAGATGGCTCATTCTCTCAAAAATTATCTACCAAAGGCCACTATGGACTCAAGATTACTCACGCAGTAACAGTCAGGGTGTTAAAAAAAAGTAAAATCAACAATATTGATAGTTTTAATTTTCTGAGCTCTACCTGAGGTCAGCTGTGCTATTAGGTCCTTGACATTTTGGATCTCACTTTGGGCCAGCAAGGGGGGATCATGATCTTCAGCATACTGGTGGAAAACAAAGGCTCTAAAAGGCAGAAGGTGGAGGGAGGGAGGGATTGGGACAGGAGGAGGGAGGGAACCTCAGGGGGAATACAAAGTAAATAAAGTGTAATTAATAAAGAATTAAAAAAAAAAAGACTAACATTTCCATTGTAAAGTTTGCTAAGTATAAACCCTGCCCAAGCTGGTATACTCAGCAAAGGGTCAAGTCTCTGCCTCTTCCTGTGTTAGCCTAAGGACTCTCCACTGTTTTGAGACTTGTTGTTAGAGACAAAGAAAAGCTAAGCAAATGTGGTTTTCTCATCAAATTCAGATGTACATTCAGATGTGCTCTCTTGCCTTGCTTCATGGAGGCCTCAAGAGAAATGCGCATATACTCCTCTTGATTTCTTCTTTGCATTAGTAAGGCTACTCTAAAATCTAAGCTTGGTCAATTCAGTATTTGCTTTCCTTCTCTCCATACTTTGTGCCTTCTATAAAACGAGCCCTGCCCAACTTATTCTCATAATCTCATAAGCTATGTTGAATGTAGCACCACATTCAAGATGTAGATAGTAAAACATTTTTGGAGAGCTGAAGAGATGACTCAGAGGTTAAGAGCACTGATTGCTGTTCTAGTGAACCCAGGTTCATTTCTGTGTGAGCTTTCACACACACACACACACACACACACACACACACACACACACACACGTGCACAAAAGGTGACTAACAACCACTCCAATTTCATATGACCCAATGCTTTCTTCTGGCATCTGCGGGCAATGAACACAAATGATGCAAGAGACAAACACGCAGACAAAATACTCATAAAGTAAAAACAAATAAATCTTCCAAAAAAGGTTTGGAGTTTGTGTGTTGTGCAGGCAGGTGTGCGTGTGCAAACATAGGTGTGGAGGACATAGTTCAACCTTGGGTGTCATTCCTCAGGTATTAGCCACCTTTTATTCAGAGACAGGATTTCACACTGGTCTGGGGCCTGCCAAGTATGCTGGGTTGGCTAGTCAGTGAGCCCAGGGATCTACATGTCTCTGCATCCCCAGCACGAAAAGGCAATTACTCACACATTCCACAATACCTCGCATTTTTTAACATAAATTCTTGAGGAACAAAACCAGATCTTTGTGCTTGTAAGGCAAGCACTTCTAGACCAAGCTATCTCCCCAGCCCCACACTACAGCATGTTTTAGGTAAAAATTCATATTCCATTAACTTCTTCACTCAGTGCTATTACAACGTCTGGCTATATGTTTTAGCTCACCTAGGATGAGAATTAAGCTCTGCCAGACTTTGTATTTGATGCTATGTATTACGAGTTGCCCTGGATTCATAAAGATCTGTTACACACTCGACTCTGTATTTGATGCTATGCATTATTATTTGCCCTGGATTCATAAAGATCTGTTACACACACAAAAAAAAAATCTACTAAGTTTACAAAAACCAATGCAAATCAGGTAGATGATTATCCCTTCGCAAAGAACTTCACCATAGACATCCTTAAATAGCAAGCTTCTCAGCTGCTCTAATTTGACTTGATTCTTCCCCTGGGGATTCATCTTTTGCATGAATAAAGCAAAGCAGGGGGTAACAAAAGCAGTCCCAGAAATGTCAGCCTGGAAACCTACATTGTGAGTCTGTTGATCTAGGCCTCAGTTGTGAGGTCCTACATCAAAGGGTGCTTTATATTTAGTCTTTCTCCTAGTGACCCTGTGCTGGCAGTGGGTCGCCAGTAGTATCTGGGTTTCCAAGTGGTCCTGATATGAATGACCATCTTTCCTTAATTGCTCTGTCTCCAAACTCTACTGCAGGTTCATCTTCAAACAGGAAAAAAACAACCCAAAGTACAATGAGAACCGCAGTTAGGAGCTAGGCTTCAACTGTTGCTCATTAGTTTTGTCTTAGACCCGGGCTAGTCAGAGGAGAGTAGCAATGCTGAAATAGACGACTATCACCATAGGCTGAAGCAAGGTCAAAGGAATGCACTGTGCATCTACTACTTCAGATAAAATAGACACGATCTTCAGGCATTGTCTGTCACAGGGAAGGCAGAACTCTGAAGAGCCATAACGAATCATGAGGACAGAATATATCTTATTAAAGTTTCCACTCTCAAAGAGATGATGCCTTGTCTTGTGATGGCCTTGCAAAAGCACCTTTCATCTATTTCAAAGGGAAGCTGCCTTCTCACAATCTCTGGCTTTTTGTGTTGTGGGATTGTTTCCTATTTTAGGTAGATTGAAATATTTCTCTACTTCCTCAATTTCTCCTCCTAGATTTTTCCACATAGAACAGAGGAGAGGAAACACACACAAAGCAAGCCATCGGTGTTAAGTCAATGGCCCGCTCTCCATTCTCAAGTTTTCTCACCACTTTGGGTTGAGAGCGGCAGGTGCCAGGTCTCCTTGGGTGAAGTAGTTTTTCTCAAGCCGTGGAAAGACAGCGAAGCTGACTTTGTCAACTCCTCCACATCCTAATACGGAGCACCCTTGTTTAAAGAGGTGTCAAGATGCATCAGCCGAGTGAATGCAGCACCCAGGAGAAAGCAATGACTAATCAAACAAATCAAAGGGAAAGGGGGTTATTCCTGATATCACAATAATGGGGAGGTGTCTCCAGTGATGTTTACAGGAGAAAACACTAATAAGTAAAATAGTCGGACATGGTTAAAAATCTTCTGTTCTTTCACTTCTTCTAGATGTGTTTTAATGTTGTTTTGGGATGTTCAAAAAATAATAACCATGGTTCTCCTTTGGGAAAAAAGGAACACTGGAATCAGAAATGTAGCTCATACATCTATTTGTGCTAATAGTGTATGCTCAGGAATTTGCTGCAGGAAAAATGCAAGTACATTGGGAAATAAGAGGGCTGAGAACCAGCTATCTCTGCCCTCATTTACCAAGAGAAAAAAAAGGGGGGGACATGAAAGCAATACCAACACCACACTGAATATAGAAATAGAAAAATACAAAAGAGAAACTTCTCAGAATCTGTGCTCTGTGTTATTAAATACCATGACAAACCCACAGTATAACTTCCACATACCCCTTCCTTCCAAAGGCATTCACCTGCCCATAACTGCGCCACAAATTAACAAGGTGGCTCTCATCTGCTTGGCTCCATGTTAGGCACTTTTAGCACCCAAGAAAGATCTGGGTTAGAACACAGTGACAACAGAAGGAAACTGGGAGATATCTGCTTAAGGTTTTATAGATACTGATTATCCAAGAAGATTTGCTTTCAGGTCTTTGGCACTCTCTAAATCCCTATTACCCAGATGTGGCAAGATGTTAGCTAATAATGAAATTCCACCTACAGATGCGCAGAATCAGACTCCGTAGGCTTGGGGCCTGGAAACATCAACAAATTCCCTTCCTAGCCCTAATCTAATGATCAGTCATGCCCAAGCTCTCACATAGTGCCTCAATGATGTCCCTATCCTAATCCCTACCCATAAGCAATACATTTTCACCGCAAATTCAAAAGAACAGTTAAGCCTCTTTGTCTCGACTGCCTCATTGTCATTCTGAGTAGAAAGGTGAAGCAGTAGGGATGTCAGTGAGTGGGCTTGCACATCTATCACCCACTGCAAATGTGACTATTAAAACTGCCCGTGTTTCAGGCCTTAAACACCTCACCATGCTGCTCAACAGAGGACAAGCCGTGATGTCATTACTTAAAAGTTCCCAAGGACAGCAGTCCTTCTCATCTTAGCATCCACAGCCACATGAAAGCTAAATCAATCCTCAAGGCAGAAGGAAATCCACAGAGTTGGAATGATCATGATCCCACCACAGATAACCCAGCTGCTATTTCTGCTGATGCAATGCAACTGCGCACCTCCTTCTCCCTAAGCTCTGTTGTACGTATGTGTCTGCCTGTCTGTCTGTCTGTCTCGGAAATACTGAGACCCAAATTATGAGACCTCTGTTACCCTATGACAGAAGACACTAATCTAGAGAAACCAGGGAAGTGGAATACTTCCCGTGATCATATGCGGGATTAACTAGATAAGGGAGAGAGGGCTTCCAAAAAGAAAACTGGGCTCGCATGGAGTTCCACAAGGCTCTCTCTGAATGCAAAAAAGAAGTTGCAGCTGAAAACCACCTCTAGTTTTTACTTTTGTCCTAAATTAAAAAAAAAAAAAAAAAAACACAAGTTTAAAAAAGCTAAATGAATGGATTTGCAGAAACTACCTGTATTTTAGATATACGCTTAGACTTTTTATTCAGAATAGAACAGAGAAGTTGTGGTATAAAGTAACAACACAAGCAGTAATGTGCTGTTACAATTATCCACCCCAGTAAATACATATGTGCACGTGTGTATAAGTACACACACACAAACACTTTTCGCTTTCTTCTTCTCCCTCTCCTGATTTCTCCTTGGTGTAAACATTCTAAATTATTTATATCTAGATTGAAGGCATCTTTTGGTCTAACTGGGACTAGGGTAATCAAAATATAATTGTGCTATAGATATGCTAATACATTATGCTAATATTTGATTAAGGAGACTATGAGACCTACAGAATGATACAACAGCAAGCTCTGGGCCATCCAGGGGCAAAACCAAAACAAAACAAAACAAAAAAAGGCTTCATAAAAAGGTTACATGAGGAGCTGGGGGCTGTTAAACTGGCTGGGTGAGAAATAAATTCCAAACAAGAAGCATCTCCGTGAATAGCTCTGTAAGTGGTAAGGCCAGGAAAGAATAAACCTTAGCTCAGGGATTTCTCCGTGCAGACTCCAAGGAAGCAATTAAGGTAGGCTTCAGGCCCTGCGAGGAGACTCAACCAAGGGTACAGGCGTGGTCTGATCTGGAGACAGACTGACTGGGAAAAGCCTTTTGTTGTGAAGTGACCAGTGTATCATAAAACCACATCCTCAGTGTGTGGTCCTCAGGCCGGGAGCCTCAGCAGTACCTGCACGTGGCTCCACTGTGTACCTCCCTCTCCCTTCAACTCTCTGTGTATATGTGTCTGTGTCGTTATTTCTGTGCATGTGAAATACAAATTATATGCCATTAGCCTATGACAGAGGATATTAACCCATAAAAACAAGGCAAGTTGAACACTAAGCCAAACCCCTAGGGGTTAGAGCCATGAACTCGGCTTGGCTTTTGATCAGCCCCCAACCCCCAGAAAAGTCTGATGCCTACAAACTGGAAATAGGGTGCAGAGAGTCAGTCAGGCTCAGTGTGAGGTTAGAGCAAAGCAGGAAATGTTGGCTTTGCTGACTTCAGAGGGTCAGGTCCACACAGAGCTATGCAGAGTTTTAGGTCATTTGGTAATATGATACTCCTTCCCCTCCCCTCTGGCCTCACCTAGTACCCTCCTAACTTCATCTTCCAGGCTTGAGACTCACCCTCTGCTCAGGAGCTTTGGCTAAATAAGTCAGGAGAGCTCCCCAAAAAACAAGCCTCTCTTTAAAAGGAAGAGGCAGCTTCTGCCATTGATGAGTTAATGATGGCGGTTAACACTGCCAAAGCCTTACTATGTGCAAGCAGGTGTCCTCTATAGGATTCACTGCATCTTCAACATTGAGAACTCATCCTTCATATTTTCTGCATTTTCCAAGATCAGTTCACTGAAGCACAGAATTTAAACCACCCATCCAAGATCACGGAGCAAGGAGGGAACAGAACTTGGATCTAAACCCAAGCAATCTGATGCCATAAGATTCAAATGATTGCCTGAGATTTCTGGGGAAAGAAATGATTCAGGAGCATGGGTAGTAAGAAAAAGAAAGAAAAAGGATGAAACCAAACTGAAACCCGTGTAAACTAGCAGTAGAAAATGTTGCAAGCAGAGGCCCAAACCCTCCTCTTTGGGGACCAAGAATGGTTTTGTATGTTTCGGTATCTGTCTGCAGAACAGGAATTGTATTCTTAGAAGGGTTAGTCCTGAAATCACTACTGCTCAGAGCCCCTTCTGTCCACTTCTTGTCCCTTCTGACATCCTTTTCAATAGATCATATATCAGCACCTACTGCTCCTAAATTCCTACTAAGAGAGATAACAGTCAGGCATGGTGGAACACACCTGTAATCCAAACCATCAGAAGGCAGAGGCAAGCAGATCCCTGCAAGTTCAAGTCCAGCCTGGGCTACAGAGGGAGTTCTAGGCCAGCCAGGGTTACAAAGTAAGACACTGTCTGAACAGAAGTAATATTTCCAATAACTAAAAAGTATTGAATTTGATAGCTTTTATACAACAAATCTGACTTAAAACTCCATAAGGGAAGAGTGACCAATGCCATATCACTTCCTTACACCAAGTCTTCAATGGATACAAGACAATACGCTTGACCTCTGAAGACCCTCCACTATTTGCAAACACTGTCCCAACTCTAATAGACATTATTCCGAAGACTCTCGCAGTGTCTTAGTTTTTCATGTGGCTGTACTTTGATCTTTGTCTTCCTGCCCATCTAGACTTAGCGTTTCTGTATCTCATTCATTCTCCCAGGTCTTCCTTAAACTTGTGCCCATGATCCAGCCTTCTTTGCTCATCCAGGTTTATATAATCACTCCTCTGCTTACATAGCTGGAAGCAGAGTATTGGGCCATAAATGTTACTAATGTTCTTAATGCTAGCTGATACTACTCATGTTTGGTTTCACCACTTAACTTTACAACCAATCGTGGGTGTGTTCTGTGCATGTTTGTGTTATGTTTACATGTGTTCCTGGAAATCAACTCTTTTATATTTATGTCCTATCTCTCTAACAAAGTTCCAAGCCAGAGAATGTTGATGTGAGGTGTGTGTTTGTATACTGTCAGCATCGACTCCATGCAAAGTGCACTGCTTTATGCACAATAGACTTTGCACTCACACTCACTGTACTGAAGAGATCGGATGCCCCACACTCCCACAGAAGCATATGTGACCCTGCAGCTTGTCTTTAGTGATTTAAACTTGGTTTTATTTATTACACTAGCCCTGTCTCAAAATCTGACCTACAAATTCCTCCTCAGTCTCTTGTCTGCTCAGGATGCTCCCGTCTATGCTTCCTCAGCACATAGCCAGGAGTGTCACACAGCTCTCACGCTGCCCTTTGTTTCTGCAAGTTTCCTGTGCTGCTTGCTCTGCATGAAATGCTCTTTGCTCATTCTTTAGAAAAATCCAGATAAGATAAAAAACACTTGCAGAAAGTCATTTCTTACCCGTACCTCCTCCTGGTATTATGTTGCCTTTTTTCCACAATGTTTAGTAAGCAATTGATTATATTTTTTCTGCCCTATTTGTTTATGAATTCCAAGAGGACAGCAACTGTTTCTTATTTATCTCCATGTCCCCAGGCACCAGCGTGGTACTCAGTGCAGAGTCTAAGCTTGGTGCAATGTGTGAGAGAATAAACGAATGAATAATGAAATAGAGAGGAAAGACCAAAGCAGACTTTTATAAATTTGTGAAGGAGCCTATCATTAGCCCAGTGGAGAATGTGATAAAATTATGCCACACAATACGATATGGAGGCATGTTAATATGAAAAATGCACTTGTACACATTTACCCCAAACGTTTTCCATATTTAACTCATATCCTCTGCAATTCATTTGCAGTACTGAAATCCACTGGGGGGAGGGTTTATGGTAAATAAGCTGAAGGAACCTCCACAGGAAGCTTAGCACAGAAATAAAGAAAGGAGGAATAACACCAGACATGAAAGTGGATGACTCCATTGGAACTGGGAGCCGAAGATATGACATCCTTCCTGGCACAAGAATCCCTCCCTCCAGGGATGACAAAGGGGTATCAGATATGTACCTGGCCAGTGAGACAAAGCTATTGCTCAGCCCACAGCCTATAATTTTAAAGGAAAACACAGTGAAAATAAGTGGGAATACCCCAGGACATGTCCAATGGAGGGTCAGCTCCAACCTTACCCCGGATTGGCTTGATATCTCAGAGGCTGAGTGGGTCTCAGCGCTCACCTACTGGACTCACAGCTGAACTCACAAAGCTGCCTGGGATCCTGCTTTCCGTGATGCCTTAAAAGAGATTTGATCAGGCCAGGTGGAAAGAAAAGGCTACCTGTTAGAAATCACCAGCATGCAGAATGGGGAGGAGGAGAGGAAGAAGAGATAAATCAAGCATGAAAAAGGAAAGGGAAATATAGCCAGAGACATAGAAAGCCTGTCAAATCTCTCCAAACTGCAACAAAAGCATGGGAGCAATAGTTTCTCTTTAATGAATGCTTTGATCAGCTACAGTTGATATAATAATTATATAAAACTAGAACAAGACAGAAATAAGATGTTTTTCTCTCATGTAGCCTGTAACCTCTGCAAATGGTTCATTTATTTAAGAAATGAATAAGGCCCTTCAATGCAGAAGCATATCTCAGGAGAACTTGCTTCCTCTTCTGACTTATGCAGGAGATTCTCAGCAAAGGCTGCACCCCTTTTCCTTCTTGCCTTGGAAAGGCTGCTCTCTCAGCTATGACTATGAAAGTGAACTAACGGTGATGGAATTTTCATCGCATGCATCTTGCCCTTATTTCTCAGGCTAATACTGCTTTTTAACCCACAGTCTGACAACAGCCTAGTGTATTCCCTCTCTACCGCAACCTTTCTCCTTACTTCACCTGACTCATGACTTCAATCTGCATTTTGTTGGACATTTCCCAAGTTATAAGATACCCAGTGCTTCTGGAAGGATTGACTTGGCTAGTCTCCAGAAGAGGAGGAGAAAGTATCATTCTTTTTTAGAATGATACTCCCACAAGCACGTGCTCTTTAGAAATAGTAGGGGAGAGAGGTAGTTACCATGGGAACAGAGGCAGACACACAAATAGGAGCCACACATTTCTCTCAAGGGAGTACCAGCAAGGACTCCTCCTCACTTCCATCACCATCAGAGCCTCTTTGGAAAGCTTTCTTTCCTGAATGGGCAGACAGGCCAAAGCGGGCAAAAAGGCCACCCTCTCCTAAGCTTCTGGATGACAGTGGGTGAGACGGCCTGAGCCACAGGTTGTTCCTGAGGTCATCAGTGGGGACTGCCTGAGCCTGGGTCCGTAAGGAAGAGAAGAGAAAATAATGACTGCCCCTGCAATCATCATCTGGGGGATTTTTAAGACTGTCAGTACACCCTTGAGCCATAAGCTCATGAAAGGTTGATAAAATCTCCTGAGATATCCATGCTGGTTTATAGAGCTCAGCCAGGCATAAGAGTGAGAAACGACAAGAAATCAGAGACTGACAAACCTATTGATCACTTTGATTCCATACTAGCCCTTTATAGGGGCATATTCAATAAACCAGAACCACAGGAAGAATGGGAAGAAAAAGAACAGCTGTACATAAAAGATGGAGACCTCCTGAAGCAAAGTAGGGGTTATATTTAGCAGGATACTGAAGTAAGGTTGACAGAGCCTCAGATTGACTCTACCATGACCAGATTAAAAAAATAATAAATCCTTCTATTTTTTAAACTCAGGTTTATAGTAATAAAAAGCTAACCAGCTGTTTGTTAAAATTCATAGAAACAGCTGGTTGATTAAACAGCATTCAGGCTGCAAGGAAGGTTTCACGAAAAGATGATGGGAGGCTTTGTCAGGTGTGGCCCAAGTGTAGCATTGCCTGGGTGGTAGGACACAGAGGCCATGGGATGCTGCAGAACTGGAAGCCTTCCCCTGCCACAAGCTGGACGCTGATTTATGGGGACTGGAACAATTTGTCTAAAGCTGTAATTTTAACTACCTCCGTGCTGAGCAGCCAATCAGTGGGCTTACTGCACGCAGCTTTTACGAGTCCCCATAAAAGCAGCAAAATGAAAACTCAGGGGCCCTTAAAATATACTCCAAGGGTTTCTGCAGTGCAATTGGAGGCTTTTATGACTCCTGTCAGGACTTTTATGACCCTGTAAAACCAGGCAGCAGCCTGGCCTGAGATGAAAAGTGGCCCCACTGTCTTAAAGTCTAAATGGTCTGTACATTTACAAGGCCTCCAGGAAAGATGGGGGAACACTGCCAGGACCAGGGGGTTGCCTAGAGTGAAGGCAGGTTGTGGGGGCAGAAGGACTGAAAAGTGGAAAAAGGAGGGGCTGGAGCAGGAGAGGCAGGGGTGAGCTGAGCATGCAGTTCTTCAGCCTGTCAGAGCCCAGGGCCCCAAATCTTCCTGCCATTTCATACACAGGAGTAACAGAAGGGAGCAGAGCCAGGCGAGAGATACTGTCATTGGGAAGATGGAAGCTGAAGCTGCTGGGGAATCATGGGCTCCACGGTACAATTTCAAGGGCATTTCCCCATTATTATAACGCCTGCATTACAGAAAGGGAAAGGGCAGGGAGGGAGGCTGTTCACTTAGAATCACTGCTCAGAGCACTGAAAGTGTACTCCAGAGTTCAGAGAACGTAGCTCCATCTGGCTAATGACACCCTTCTGCAAGGCTAGAGCCTACCCTGTGCTTGAAGACAGAAGACACACCCTGCTTATGATACTTTGGCAGGACGTCTTAATCGCAGACTTCTTTTGTGTCATTGAAACTGTGACAGTATGATCCTGGGCTTCAGAATGCTCCTACCATCCAGGCTTGTTGGACAGTGTACACAGACCCTCACCGCCACGCCCAGAACACACCACCCTTCTCCTGTAGACACAAGCAGAGGGCTTAGAGCAATGTGGTGCGACGTTTACTGTGAGGGAAGATGGAAGCATGAGCTTCTGCCCATGGAAGGGCAAGAGGGTGTGAGGAGCACAGAGAACAGACTCTCCAGAGCAATGCTCCTCTGGGTCCCATGTCCCACCCCACTGAATCTCCAAAGACAGGAAAGGGGATCGAAATCTCACTTCAGACCTCAGAGAAGATGAATAAAACAAGAGTGGAGGAGCATGAGATGCCACAGTAGAGCCAGGTGACATATGTTCTACAGGCAGAGCATGGAGACTCAGTGAAAGCTCTGGGGAAGAGGTGCATGTCCCTAAAGTGTGGTTGTTCTTTAAGGCTGAGGGTCATCCAGATTGGGGGAAAAGATAAGAGAGCAAGTGATCCATTTGGATGAGTTACCACAAGGCCTTCTATTTAGGGGAGGAGTAGCATCCTAGATTGGGACAGACTATATATGACAGAGTAAGGGAAAAGCCATGTCACAGCACAGGCACTGGAGTCCAGACAGAGTGTCACACATACTCAGAGAGTCATGTTGACCCCAGGGATGCAGGACTGACACTGAGCCAGTAATTATTCCTCTTCCATCATGCAAGCTAGCAGGAGCCTTGAGGGTGGCAATGCAGGTATGAAGATGACGATGCCCAGCTGTAAATCCCAAGACACCATTATGTACACTGAGCCAGTCCTTAATCTTTGTGAGCCTCTTTTCCTCATCTGTAAAGTGGAGATAAAATATTTGCTTCATATGGTTGCTCTAAGGATTAAAAGAGATAAGTTGTGTAAGGCCGGATTTGAGCAGCATCTTAGTATATGGACAGGGGTTTGTCAGTGCCCACAGAGAAGGGCTGAAATTTCAAACAGAGAAACTACAGCAGCAGCAGCAGCAGACAGAAACCAATAGTCAAATTTTTGGTGCAATGAGACATCTGCTATCCCGACAGCAACATTGCCTATAGGGAATCAGTGTGTCCATTTTTAAAAATAAAATTGTACATTGACAAATTAGAGCTGTACATATTTATGGGGTATAAAGGGATATTATAATTATCATGAATGTGAAACAGACAGATCAAGCCATTCATCCATCACTTCAAACATCCGACACCCTGTGATAAGAACACTCAAGGTTCGCCCTTCCAGTGGCATTGAAATGTGCAGCGTTCAACTGCGGGCTATGCTCACCAATGCTGTCAGCCTATCAGAAACCATGAGATTTGCTCCCCCCCACTGAGCCTCTGTCCACTTTTATTTTTTTTTAATTTAAAAATCTATGATTATCTATGTGTATGCATGTTCATGAGGTATATTTTAAGTACACATGCAAGTGTGTATGGGTGTGTGTGTGTAGTACCTTGGATCTCTTCATATCTGATATCCACATTCCACTCTCTATGTCTATTGTCCATTTGTTGTCTTGGATGTTGCTCTTGGAGCTTTTCCACCATTTTTGTTTCACTTATGAAACAATGTAACTGTCCTGGAACTTCCCTAGTTGGCCCAGGTGGCTGGCCAGTGGGCTCCAGGGAGCTTATTCCCTTGTACTGGATGACAAGCATTGTCACTACACCCGGCTTTTATTAATTTTAGTTCTCTGGTGTCGAATTCTGGTCTTGAGGCTTACAAGGCAAGTGCTTCATCCACCAACCTATGCTCCAGCTCTGTCATCCTCTTCCTACCATCTTCTCAGACCTCTTCCACCAACCCATCCTCCAGCTCTGTCGCCCTCTTCCTACCATCTCCTCAGACCTCTTCAACCTCCTGTATCTACATTCCACTCTCTACCTGCATGAGTCCATTTATTGTGTTTCACTACATAAATGAGATCAGGTAATATTTGTTTTCCTGTTTTCATTTGTCAAAATATTCTCCCATTCTATCCACACTGTGGCAAATGACTAAGTATTTGTAAGGCTGGATAGTTACTACATTCTCTTATTCATTCCTCCTTTGATGAACACTTAGGATGACTCCATGACTTGGCCACTAAGAATAATGTATAACAGCCAGGCACAGTGGCACACACCTGTAGTCCCAGCACTTGGGGAGGCCAGCAGATCTCTGTGCATTAGGGACCAGTCTGGTCTACAAAGCAAGTCCAGGACAGTCAAGACTACACAGAGAAGTCCTGTGTCAAAAACAAAAATGAAAGAAATAAAGGAAGGAAGGAAGGAAGGAAGGAAGGAAGGAAGGAAGGAAGGAAGGAAAGAAGGAAGGAAGCAAGGAAGGAAGGAATTGGAGGGAGGAAAAAAGGAAGGAAGGGAGGGAGGAAGGAAGGGAGGGATAATGTTACTACAAACACAGTCATATAGCCATCACTCCAATATGGTGATGTCAAAGCTTTGAGGATTCTGCTTTCAGTTTACTGGGGAACCTCTGTAGTGACTTCACTAATACGTATTCCCATCAACAGTTCTCTACATGGGGATCTCTAGACATGAACCCAGTTTCTGGACAAGCATATCAGAACTGTGTTGTGTCAAATGATGAAGAGGCCATAGGGGAGAGTACAGTGTTTTTCTTTTTTTTTTTTCTTCCTTTATTCCTATCCTTACAATCCATCCTCACAACATTCAGAAGCCTCCTATTGGAATACACATTGAATGTGTCATTATCTCCAAAACTCTTCAGGCACTTGCTACAGCTCACAAGTCCCCTTTTCATGGGGCAGCCCTCTAAGGTCTGTAGATGGATAGTCTGTGCTTTCTTTAGCCTCTGCCCCTCTGCTCCCTGTCCCCACTGCTTTCTTCTAGCCCAGATCAAACTATTATTCATCAGGATTTTCACATGACCAATGCTCATCTCTCCAGCTCCGCCAGGCTGACTCCTCTTCATTCACTTGTCATCAGTGTGAGCAAAGCCTACTCTAAAAACGGTCAATGACTTGGTAGTACCAAGTTGAGGCCCAGATACACCAGCCACTTCTTTCAAAAATATACTCAGCTCTCCATTCACCCACACTAGAGTATAATGCCAATGATCACAGAGAGCTATGGTCCCACAGCTTGGCCTCTTATCTGGAGGACAATACACAAAGAATTAAATTACTAGGTAGAAAAGTCTAGAGTGGAAAGGAATATGTTGCATGAACTATTGAGTGTTTAGTCATCCATGCTTACAATGGAGTTAACAGTGATTGAAGCAAGACATTGGCTTAAATGGGGTAGAAAGAGCAGTATAGGCAGGCTATGGGGATTCTTTATGGGGTTGGAGACCTGTGGTTGGAAGCTAACTGATTTTACTCATGCAAGTGGGAAGGAAAAAAGGGTCTGAACTACCACAGTGGATGCTTAAACGCCAGACCAAAACCATTCAAAAGTAAACTCAAGAGATAATCAGAAATCAGGATAAGACCCCTAGGTGTCTTCAAGGTGTCTATCCAGATGCCTGGTGGCCAGATGGTTTGTGGGCTTAAGAGTAAGAACTCAGAGTATAAATGCAGACTCAGAATCCAGTTTGGGGCTTCTTAAATACAAAATCTGTGAAAGTGAGACATACAAAAGGAAGTATCCAGCAGGAGGCTGAGAAAGAGATCTTATGTTCAGAAAAGACTAACAACATAAATTGATGAGTTAAAACAACAACAACAACACTGAAATCACTGAAATTGGGTAATAGTCCTTGGAGTTTGTACAGGATCCAGAAGAGGCTAGTATGCTCACAAGAAACTCCTATAAATGTGTACAGTATGAAAACCAATAGGGACCACAAGTTGCTTTCTTTAGCAAATTCCTGTCACATACACCTGAAATTAGATGTCCCCTGTCATTAGGTACTTCCTGGTGATACCACTCATTTTGCATCAATGTATATCAACTGCTTATTTGGTTAGATGGTTAGATATCAAGCCTGTGGAGCCTGTCCAACTCTGTTTCCACTTCTGCCACACAGTATCCCTTTCCCCTTCGAGAATTCTACATCAACCTCCTTTAGCTGTTAGAAGTGTGTTTCAAGCCCTCTAGTGGGTCCCTAAAATGGCAGGTTGTAGTGAACCCCACAGATGCTATGTTTTTGTTTATATGTACACACCCACGGTAAGCTTTAATTTTTAAGTTAAGCACAAGGGAATGATGGCAATAATAATGAGCTAGAAACACAATGATAATATAGTCCTTGTCAGACCACAAAATGTTAAGCTTCTGCAAATCACATGTGTCAGGATTCACAGGATGCTTCCTCAGCCAATGCAGAAAGAAGTTTATCACCAATTCGAGTATCTTAAATGTATGTAAATGATAATTAAGAATAAAACTCTTCTCCTTGAGGTCACCACTGACTTCTAACTGGCCAAGCCCAGTAGATGGGGTCAACACTGACATTTGCATTTACTGGCTAACACTCATTCTGTCTTCCTAACATTTGGGGATACAGCCTTCTTCTCTTAATACTGTTGATTATGTCTATCTTTATCACCCACTCTTAACTTTTCTCTTCCCTTTCATTTTTTTATGTCTCCAAAATTCATAGATTTTTTTCTTTGTCTTAATTGTATCCACACAGGAAATGTATACACATACACCACACACACACACACACACACACACACACACACACACACACACCTTTATATATCATTTGCAAACAACAATGACAAAAGTGTTAGCATTAGCTCAGAACTTCCAATACACAACTTCTGGGATTTGCAAAATTGGAGGCCTGGTAGGCATTTCAAAAACAAGATGTCAAAATTCAGCTCATCATCTCCTACCACAAATCCCTCTCCTCCTCTACCACCTAATTACCTCATTATCCAAGCCAAAGATATAGAAGCTGCTCCAGGTGCATTGCTTGTCCCCTACCACAACAGACAACAAACTGCGTGCTCTACCTTCTAATTACTACTGATCTTCGTTCGTATGGCTTAGGTCTCGAAATGCAGTCCTGATCCCTCCTGAAAGGATGTTATAGATTCCTGGAAGACATTCCCCTCAATGGCTTTCATTTCCAAACTATATCTCACTGGGCATAGTATCCCAACACATCTGGCCTGTGCCATTTCCTTCTCAGACATGAGAGATCCCTTCTTCAAGACAAACATTCTACTTCATACACATGTAGGTGGAGACTCACCTATTGCACATTAAAAATCAGGTTCCTGGATCTTACCACAAATCTGCTCAAGAGAATACTTGGTAAGCTACTTCCAGAAATATGCTGGGTATGTTCCAACCTTCTAGAACTTCTTATCACACATCTTATGTGTAGCTGGAAATGGAGCCATGTTCACAATAGTGAAAGTCTCATGTCTTCTCTGAAAACACCCTCTTCTAGTACAAGCACCCCTCTTCAGTATCTTGGCCACAGAAGAAGTACTCATGCAGCATAAGGCAATGCTGCCTTATTGTTTAAGTAGTACACGAACAGACACCTGGACCCAAGCTACACAAATACAGCTCCTTTCATGGAAACTGTTAGATGAACAGGAAGAACCCAGTCTTTCCAGATGGCAGCAAGGCTCTTGTCTATCCTGTTCTACTGTGTGGATTAGAGAGGCAGAGTAAGCAATTCTGCATAAGGACAAGAACAGAAGCCATGAAAGGAACAGCAAACCTGACTCACTGGTACTCTCCTTGTCCTTGGTACCAGTCTACCACTCTTTTTACTTGTTTGTTTTTGCAGTTCTGGGACTGAGTCCAGGGCTTCACGCATGATGGGCAGACACTCTATCACGGTGCTATATTGCCAGACCCAGACTATTCCTGAAGCCAAGTTGTAGACCTGCATTTCCAGTCCAGGAAATCATAACATGTTTTTAAGGAAGTTCTTTTCTTGTCTGAGAAGTAATGAATGGTTTTTATGAAGGCATCTAAAATTAAGCACATTAATAAACAGGAGATCAACACTCACTGAATGCCCCCACTCCACCTTCTCTGCTGCTGACTACAATCGTTTCCCTGCTACCACCTGCCTCACACTTTCACCACACGCCATGGCTAAGAGTGCCCACTTATCCGTGATCCCTGTTCCTTCTTACCTATCTTCCTCTTTATATTCTTTTTTACTAAGTACAGCTTCCTCTATGTGTGTCTCAGAAATGAGCCTCGTTATCTCTGAAGATTCATTTTAAGTTTCTATTTCCCTTGAACCCCTCCCCAGGACGTTAGTGTAGAGATGTATTCTCCCCTGAGTTTTAAAGCAGCTTGTGTAAGGAACTGGCATGGCTTTGTCACTAAAATTGTGGCTAAAATTTGTCACTAAAATGGTACTAACATTATCAGTTGCTTTCTGTATCTCCCCCTGAGCCTCAGGGTGAAGGGTCAGGACTCTGCTCTTAGTATCTTTGATTCTCTATCATTTGACATCAGGGTAAACATATAGAATGACCTCACCAATGTTGATAATGGGAAAGACTGAACTAGTCAACAAGTGAATCAATCACCTATTAATTACTGATTAATCAGGAGCTGTCAGAAGAAACGGAATACAAGTGACTGTCTATAGCTTAGAATGATTCAGCCTCTGACTTGCAAAAAAAGCCACTTGTTACAGGACTGCTGTTGTCAACTCTACAGTGCAGCGGATGGATGGTTGTTATGTTCCTTTTATTTTTTTCCCAATACAAAAAGAAGAAAGAAGGTCATAGGGGAATCCTCTTACCAGCCCTGCTGAAGGAGATTCTGTTCAATATTGCCTAACGTGTCTCCTCAGCATGAGATCCTCGGGAGCTGGAAGGGTGCTGTATCTTTTTTATAGCACACACTATGTTGCTAACTGCACAGCAAACATCAACCAAGTTGTATGAGTCATCCAGCCCACTTAGTGTGTAGTATTCCTTCTCCTTTACCTCGAGTCGATGTTCTTATCCAGATTACAGAGTATGTGCATCACAGTTACAGGGCAATCTGTCAGGGTACTGGGGTGATAGCCCACTCAGCCCCTCACTGATCAGGATTCAAATTGACATAGGCTCTCTCTCTCTCTCTCTCTCCATAGAGCAAGAGTGTGAAAAATAGTTTATAAGCTCAGTCCTTTGCCTCACAGGAGATGAAAATGTGATCCTTTGCTAGCTCAGACAAAATTCCTCCATGCTACATTAGGCTTGATAGCAAATTTTGTACTTGCAAGCTTTTATCAAAACTGTATCTGAAATCTTAATAGTGCAGGAAGGTGGATAAAGTCTCTCCTCTGTTCAGGTTTACATCAACAGAAACAGAACTAATTCCTGATTAGAAACTCAGCACTTTTGGCAGGATCTACAGTAGCATTCGGAAAGCCCCAAAGAAGATGGAAAGAACCCGAGCTATACACATATACACAAAAAGCAACACACACACACACACACACACACGAAAATCTTAATGCTAAAATTAAAGATTATATTCATGAACAGCAAGAAGTACCTTGAATGTTCAGTATCATCCACCTAAAGGTACATAAAATAGGGGCTGGAAAGAGGGCTCATTTGGTAAAGTGCTTTGCCTTGCACCATGACCCAAGTATGGTCACCAGCATCTATGTAAAAGAAAAACAAAAAAAAAAACAAACAAACAAACAAAAAAAAAAAACAACAAGCTGTTTGTGTTAGCATGCCCCTGAAATTGCAAAAGCAAATACAGGAGGATCCTGGGGCTTTCTGGTCTAGCTGAATTCATGAGCTCCAGAGTCAATGAGTGTCTCAAAAACCCAGGTCGGGCTGGAAATACATATCAGTGGTAGAGGGCCTGCCTAGAATGCATGAAACCCTAGGTTCAAATCCCTGGGCCCCCAGAATAAAACGAAAACAAAGTGGAGAATTGAAAAGGGAGATGTCCAACAGCAACCTCTGAACCTCGCATGCACAACTGCACACACACTTGCAAACCCCCTTACACACACGTACATATACACACAAAGGATACAAATGAAAATGTAAAGCTAAACCCTTCCATTGTTCATGCAGTTTTCAGGCCTCATATACACACACGGAATCCACATTAAGGACAGGATCAGATCTGCATTTAAGTTAAGAAGAAAGATTTACCCTTCTGTTCAAATATACAGTTTTCTCATCACTAGCTAGGAGACTTGTAATTTAAAAAAAAATGTTTTTACCTTTATGTTTCCTTGTCTTCAAAATGCTGTGAATAAAATCTATTCTGTTAAACTCACTGGTTGCTTTTGAGGATCAAAATCAATAAGATTGATTCCTCTACCCCAGCCTCCAGAATTCTAGCTACACATAATAACATATGGGGTGTATTGTTTTGTTGTTCCAAATATTTGCAGCTTCTCTTTAGGAAAGGATTATAGTATTCGACATACTGACATCCCTTTTGATCATCTGACTTGCTGTGGCCAACACAAAAAGGAACAGAAATCTCACGTGTTACTATAAAATGGCAGCTTTTGGAGCAGTTATGTGGGTCCGCTGTTCTTTTTTCCTCTGAAGCAATACTCTGGGTCTTAATGCTAACCTATACCTTTGAGCTTCAGACTAAAAATTAAATAAATAGATGTGTCTGTCTGTCTGTCTCTCTCTCTCTCTCTCTCTCTCTCTCTCTCTCTGTGTGTGTGTGTGTGTGTGTGTGTGTGTATGTATGACATGAGTGTATAACCCATGTCTGTTGTCAGCCATCAGCCAGGAAAGTAGTCATTATTACAGCAGCATGTAGCCAAAGCTGACTGATACACATGAGAAAACTCAAGCAACTCCAATTTTCACTTAAGTTAACATTAACTGAGCCGGCTTCCTTGGAAAACATATTCCTTGTCCCCCAAACAAAGTTGATAGATTCTTATTACATTATTTCTTTTCTCATCATGTATGTTAAATAAATAAATATTTAACACTTTATTTTATGCCCTATATAGCTATCATTATAATATCATAATGTAATTTGACTCTGTGATAAAGAAGAAATTAATTTGAAATAACTTGATAAGGACAAACCAGGAAGTGAAATGCCTTGAAGTTTCAATAATGGATATAAAAAGTTTTTCATAAAATAAATGTGTATTAGTTGGTACTAATTTACCCACTTAGTAAATTTTGTAAAGTTGACATTTTTGAGAAGATATTGAGCTCGGGATTATCTGAAACATATAGAAGGTCATATAATATTTTAAAAGGGAA
Source organism: Meriones unguiculatus (assembly GCF_030254825.1). NCBI lineage: Eukaryota > Metazoa > Chordata > Mammalia > Rodentia > Muridae > Meriones > Meriones unguiculatus. The sequence continues at coordinate 167,101,220 of NC_083349.1, forward strand.
TAATCGGCGGTGTGCTCTGAAGAAGCATATCCCAATGCTTGACTGTAATACCAAAAAAAGTTTTCTGTGTCAAATATTTTACGATTTAACACTTTCATTATTTATACGTAAGTGTGTGTCTGTGTGTGAGTATGCACTGCTGTGTGCAGGTGCCAGCAGTAGCCACAAGAGGCCATAAGATACCCAGAAACTGGAATTGCAAGTAGTTGTGAGCCATCTGACATGGGTGCTCGAAAATGAACTTTGTTTGCCTGCAAGAGGAGCATGCACTCTCAACCACTGAGCCATCTCTCCAGGCTCACAGCCATATCAATTAAACCAAATATTTTCTCAAAATGCAGACAGTTCTAGACCTACTAGAGCTATAACTTAAAAATTCATGATGTCATTTCTAATTAGTTTGCTGCTTAGCTTAGTTTGTCTGTTTACCAAATCCACAGTAACAGGTTCATTATTATAGAGGCTTAACATACAGAAATGAAACAGTAATGTCTGGTGCATTGTATTCAAGTCATTCAAACCCTACTTAAATGGGGGACCACTATGATTAGACACCTTCTTGTCACAGACCTTTACTTTCTTTTTTATAATCTCAGGAGTGTTTTCTGCTCTTCTAGCAATCAATTCATCAGGCCCAGAAAACTGTCAAAATGATGGCACTGCCCGTGCAGCCCCACATATCAATTTTCTCTAGAGAACTTCTGGTTTAACTGCATGTGGCAATGTTCATTTCCTTCACTTTGAGAAAAACCTCATCTCAGCCCAAAGATTTGATGGCACAGCCCATAAGCCTATACCACCATGCCTATGCCAGTCATTCACAGGGAATGCTGAACAAAACATTCTGCCACTGTCAATCAGTGTGTTAACAGGCCACCAGGAGCAGCTTTAGCTTTACTTACAAATCCAATTTTAAGATGGATAGCATACAATGCAGCATCACCAAGTCACCCTGCTGCAGTCCATGAAGAACACTTGTTCATTGGCAAATGTTTGTAGAGTCAAATAGCTCCAGGCAAAGGGAGAGTTGGAAAGTCAGTCCACAGAAAGACTAATATCTTTTTAGACAAAAACCTTTAAGTGAAGTACAAATGTCTTGCCTTGAATTTTTTTTTCCACAAAAGTCATAAACTAAAACCTAATCACCAAGGTGCCAGTATCAAAAAAATGTACTTGGGGGATGTGAGTGTGCATTAGGTCCTGAACATAGAACTTTCATCTGTAAGATTAGTATCCATATGTAAACTAACCCCAGAACACTGAGCCATCCTTTCTACTATGTACAGACATAAGAAGCACCTCTATGATCGTAAATTGCCAAGCCTCCAGATTATGAGAAGTAGTTGTTTTCTATTTATAGAATCAAGTCTACAGTATTGTGTTACAGCAGGCTGTATAGATTAAGACAACAAACATGTCCCCAGGGCCAGACATTCATGTGACTCGACTCTGTTTCCAGTGTGTATCCCGCTCATACTTCCTCAGAAAAATGACTGTCCACATGAGCAACACAGCAAATCTAAACACAGTGATTTGCTTTCAGAAGCACCATAGAACATCAGGCTGCTGAACTATTCGACAGAAGGTTAAATTACACAAGTATAGCTGCTTGAAAAAGCAAACACTTTAATAGCAGTAAAAATGTTCTTCTATTTGTAGCCACCATGCAAGGCCTGTCCGACACACACTTTTTCCATCAAGCTACCATGCATCTTCTCTCCGTCCCTGGGTCTCCTGTACTTTCCACACTATGTCAAGAGAAACAATTTTTCAAAGCCTCTTCTACCACTCATTCGTTTGTTTTGTTGTAAAGTCAGTTTGATGGAAGAAAGTCAAGTTAAAATAAAGAAATACGATGTGAAAGAGTAGGATAAAATATCAGTTTTCCACAAAGTGAATAATCCAGTCTGTAGGCACAGGTGGCTTACATGCACAGATGTGTATGTACGCATGTTTTTTCTGTTATAATTAAAATATGGCTATCTGAGTGGATATAAAATATTTGAAAATCATTAGTATAGATTAAAAAAGCTAGGCAGACATGATGAATACAGGCCTACTACTTGTTAGATGTTCAGCGTTGATCAAACAATTTTACTATTTAGAGCACTGGTTTTTTTATCTGTAAAAACAAATTATTATGGTTAAAATTTCAATGAAATAACGTAAAAGTAATGTTTATTTGAAATGAAAGATTCCTACAAAAATATTTCTGTTTTTCCCTTTAACATATTTGGCTAACAAAGAGATATTTTAGAATAATGTAACTTTCATTGCCTCAACAATTAAATTGGTAGCTACCAGATTTCCCCTATTAGAAATTATATTCTTCAAGAACAAGGAAGAAAGATCACATGCTTGTCCACAAGATCCTTTTTAGAATCTTTTAAAAGCCAATGGGAATATATCTTTAAACAGTAGCAAGGAGAAAACCTGGGCTTCGTGAAGCTTCCATTCCAGATGATAGGGGGTCATTAAAAAGAAATGAGCCACAACCATGTGTTTAGGCAAATAGTAACACATGGATGTATGAGACAAAGTGCTAGGTAGAGAGAGCAGGACGCTTGACGGTCTTACTCTGGTGCACTTAGGTACAAATGTGCTGCACACATCAAGTGACGTGATAAATAAGTGCTTAATAAATTAAGATATGTCAAAGGAATGGAGGGAAAAACAAGTAGACTTTATAATTAGATGATGAAGTTGAATAGAACATGCCTATTTTAATTCTTTCAATATCTTCAAAGTGAATAAAATCTTGAGACAGGGTTGGGGAGGGCGAATCAAGGTTCTGTGGGAGCATGCTTAAAATCAGGTTTCTTGATACAGGCTGTAAAATCCAGAACAGCCGATGACTGTCATCCAGTTTTAACAGTGCTGTTTCATGTTAATTGCCAGTACAGACATGTCCCTGGAGGCTGCATCTTTAGTGGCCAAAGAACCTGTCAAGGTTGATGTTTCAACTTTGAAACAGCTTCCAATAGACCAGATGGAGTTCTTTGGAAAAACTGTGGAGGTTCCCTGAGAGATATTTCCAGTGCTAAAATAAAGCAGACCCACAGAGATACATCATAGCTCAATCCAAAACAGGGTGAGATTTCAAAGGTCTCCAGTTCAGAGGACTATGAACATTGATGGTATTTATTCTGGATTTACTAAGTGCATATTGGGTACTTTAGGGCTATCTAGATTACCAAGGGGAAGAAAATAATGAACGTTTATCATGTACACAAGCCTTTTCTATTTCTGATTACGCTGTGTCCCAACAAGCCCATTCTAAGTTGAAAGCATCATAACTGAAATGAGTTTCATATATTGAACCTCTCAGAGCCCATCACTTAGTGTGGCCTGTGTTAAGTGTGCTCCCAAAGTTACAGTAACATGTTATTGGTCAAAACCATTTAACACAAGCCCAATTGTATAGTAAAGCGCTGTGTGTTGTGTAACTTATTAAATAATGTATTTAAATTAAATTCATAGATAGTTGTATAGTGATTTTTATAGTGTTACAAATTATGAAACTCTTGATTGAGTCCACCATAAATGAAGAACTCTGTTCTTGTCCTGATGACATCTTATGAAACCATCCCATTCACAAGACAACATAAATAGGGGGTATTTATAAAAATGATCACTCATTATTCACCATCAGTTGTTTTATCTTTTTAGGTACCATATTGATTGTCATTGTTCAACCCACCTTGACATTACATGCCACTTGATAAGAATTCTGCCAAATGAAATGAAAATCAAGATTGTACACATAGCCTCATAAGCTTGACTCTTCAATGACCTCTGCATCGCCTGATTGACACTCTCTGCTACCCCTGCATCATGCTCCTGGAAACCTTGGAAACCTCATGTGCAAGGTTAGGAACCATCTTGAAGATTCCATTTCTGGATGAGTCCCAAGGAAGAGGTTGACACTACTGACAACCAGAGAACCATACTGAAGTGATGCAAGTGACTGATGGATATCTATTGCTCAGCACAAAGATTTGGTGACTTGTTTGCTATGAAATGTACTGTTCCTGTAGTTTTTAATTAGTATCATGAATAAGTGACTGGCATAATTAATCCCAAAATATGTTGTGCTTGGCAGTGACTAAAATGGTTAGCAAGATGGAGATCCCTGATCCAAAATAGCAAAATATTCAGTAAAAATACCACTCTTAGTGACTTTGAAAGCAAAGCAAGTGTGTACTGAACCTGTAGTTCCAGAAGGAATGGACAGATAACCACGATTATTGAATGAATCTCTGTTTATACCAGTTATTGCAAGAAAGAAATATATCACCATCAACAGAGACTAGCAACCTTCCTACTGCCTGTCTTTTCCTAATTAAATATTTGATGATGGTAAGCATACTCTGCTAAGTGATTTGAAAATACAAAACTGAAAAAGGAAGCAACTATAAAGGAATTTTCCATGAGAATTCACAGCTAGTCATAAAGAATAAGAGGAAAGTAATGTTAGTTATTCTTGAACTTGGAGCAGAATACAATAGTTGGAATGGACTTTGAGGTTTTTTCCCCCCTTTGGGCTACTTTACTGTTGTACACATGTGAAGAATCCTGCAAACATATGCTTTATCTATGAGTATTCAGTAAATGCCAAGGTCAACCCTCATTTCTTCATGCCATTAGGCTAGAAAGTGTGTCAGGTCAACAGAGTAACTATATTTTGACCAAAAGATTATGAAAAAAAAATAATAACTATGTGCTATTGCAATCCTTAGAAGCCATTCACTGTGTTCTCTTTTGCTTGTTCCTCCTCTTCTAGGTAAAAGTTAATGTTCAGAGACCCTTAGATGCCAACTGTGTAAGATGGCAATGCAGAACATTTCCTATCCCAGGTCAACAAGTAACTATGTGGGAAGCAAAAAGAAATTCAGCTTTTTGCATTGATGAGTAAGCAAGACATGATGAGCATTTCAATTTAGATGAATTTTTATTTTTTTTTTAGAAAATATAATATTCCACACTCCTTAATTTTTTTTTAATTTTGTTAATTACACTTTATTCACTTTGTATCCCCCCATAAGTCCCTCCCTCCTCCCCTCCCAATCTCACTCTCCCTCCCCCTTTTTCACACATGCTCCTCCCCAAGTCCACTGATAGGAGAGGTCCTCCTCTCCTTCCTTCTGGTATTAGTCTATCAGATCACATCAGGAGTGGCTGCATTGTCATCTTCTGTGGCCTGGTAAGGCTGCTCTCCCCTCAGGGGGAGGTGATCAAAGAGCAGGCTAATCAGATTATGTCAGAGGCAGTCCCTCTTCCCTTTACTATGTAACCCACTTGGACACTAAACTGCCATGGGCAGGGGTTCTAGGTTATCTCCATGCCTGGTACTTGGTTGGAGTATGAGTCTCTGGGAAGACCCCTGTGTTCAAATTTTCTGGTTCTGTTGCTCTCCTTGTGGAGTTCCTGTCCTCTCCAGATCTTACTATTTCCCACTTCTTTCATAAGATTCCATGCACTCTGCCCAACAGTTGGCCATAAGTCTCTGAGTCTGCTTTGATAGTCTGCAGGGCAGAGCCTTTCAGAGGCCCTGTGTGGCAGGTTCCTAGGTTTCAATTTTAATTGACACAATCTAGGCAGTTTTACACAGTTAGTGTTAAACTTATGACCCCACATCTTAATAACCTATTGTACCATACTATCATCCATCATTGAAAACTATTGTGTTGAAATAAATGGACCAATCTTTTCCTATCTTCAGATATTGGGTGCAGGTTTCCTTTTGGGTAGTATGTTTGAAAAAAAAATTTATCAATAGCTAAAGAAATAGACTGGACCTAGTTTGGAAAAAAAAATCCAAATTTGAGTGTGCCCTGCAAGCTAATGAGAAGCCACCCTCTTCTCTGTATGCTGTCTCTGGAAGGATTCTTTAGGTAAATGAAAATCATAAGCCATTTGATCCTAAAACTTTTCCTGCAGAAAGGCAAGGCTGGGTCCTTTCTTCACATTAAATCTTGCCTTGATTAAATTGGCTCTTTCTCTTAGTAAGTTTCCAAAGTACTGAGTTACCAACAAGAAAAGATTTTAATAAGGTCCTAGATTTTAAAGCCGTAGGCAACATAGCCTGGACCCTTTATGATGTGTGATGAATAAAAGAACTGAAATCACTACTTTTCAAAACCATCTATCTAAGAATTATTATAATCCCCCTTTATCCTGCCCTCTTTTCATTCATTTCATATGTTTCCAATGTCACTTGCTCCAAGGGACATGTCTTAGAGGAACAGAAACTCTGCTTTTTGCAGGAGATGACCCTGGCTGGAAAGCACCTCTCTCCTCAGCTGCTCTTGCAATTGGAGAGTCTGTCAATCAGTGCTCAGTCTCCTTCCCCTCCAGTGCTGTGAGTGTAGGTACTCCCCATTCTTTGGCCCCTCTCATCTGGGCTCCTCCCCCTACTTTCTCTTTGTACTCTCTTCATCTGTGAGCTCTCTTGATCATTCTAACAAGGAAACACCAGATTATTCTCCAATCATGACAAATCCCTGTATATGATACAAACAGAAAGAAGCCTCCCCAACCCTGCCTGGTGATAGCATTCACTGCCTCAAAAAATTTCACCCCTTAGCATTTTTCCCCTGTGGCTGATGGGTAGTCTAGAGCATAATTTTAAACTGAAGGGTGATTTTTTTAAAGCTTTGTTTTGATTTTTTTTCTTTTTTTTCCAGTGCTTTGGGCACATATGGGTGATCTAAATTAAAGGAGGCCAGTTCTCAAATCGTATCTACCACTGAAACATTGGAGAGTCTATCCAGGGGAAAAAAAAAGATGATATGTGTCCCCTCAGGTCCCCTCTTGCCAAAGACACACAGCAGAGGTTTTTGGGAACATAGAACAAGCAGAACATTTCCATAAAAGTGTTTTCCTTCCTGGCAATAAGTCACACCCTCAGCTGAGGAAGGAATGCCTGTGGAGACCATCAAAACCACTCCACCCAGTGATTCGGGTGGGAGAGACAGAATTGGAGGAATATTGTGCTGTCACACAGCAAACCAGACAGCTATAGGGTCACACAAGCCACACTGGAGGCTCTGAGGTGGAAAAAATATTGTCTACTTAAGACATGGGAAAGCTGGATATGGTGCCAGACTTTAATTCTTCCTTCTCCCATGCTCAACAGGCAGCCTTATCAAATTCACAGTGAAAAAGAAATACACAGTATTAGTATCTTACTCAAAGTAGTCAGCATTTGTCTGTCTTTTGGGAGCAGGGACTGAGACAGTATCTCACTGTGTATCCTCAGCTGCCCTGAGCTTATCGTGTAAACCAGGCAAGGCTCAAACTCATACAGCTCCTCCTGCCTCTGCGTCCTGCGTGCTGGGATCTAAGGCATATGCCATTACATCTAACTTCTCCACATCACTAGTAAGGTTTAACACATATTTGCTAAATTTCTTCTCTTTTCATTTTATGAAAAGTTAAACCCCAAGAAAGACTGATGAAGTTGTTATAAAATTAATTTATTTAATTAAAACACACAGCAAACACACACCTGAGGTCCAGAACCAACACATCTACTTGAAGGAATGAGAGGAAGGAATGATTGTATCCAGGACACCTACTATAAATGATGGGAATGTGATGGGAATCCATACCACATAGACTTGCATGGAATATCTCCATTCGCTCCCATACTTCTTTATCCTCAGGTTTCCTCAAGCTTACTCTCATTTCCGAGGATGAGAGGGCTCAATCTCAATTTTGCTTATCTGTGTTCTTTCCTACAAGCAGATACACTTTCTCAAGAATCTCATCAAACTGCTTTCTATTATTAAACCCGGAGTACAAAAAGCAGTTCAGTAAGACTCCATTAGCTCAACAGATGTTTGCAAAGTAAATATATAAATTAATGAAGTAGCTTCCCATTGTTTTCTGAAAGGGTGTTGAAAGCTCCAGTTCTACAGACAACATTGAAAATTTGGGGCATTTATCTATTTGCTTTTAAAATTTGCTTTTTTGACCACATAATTAAATCATTAAAAATTATTTGGGGGACTTAAATCATAAGAGAAAATTCAGCTTAGTTTTTTTCTCTTGAATTTTTTCATTTTCAGCTCAGTGTTTGTCAAATAGACTTTGCTATGTCTAGCAGGACCAATGCAATAATAACATCTAACATGAATGCACTTGTCTATAAAATTCAACATATTTGAGGCTCTTTGGAAGATAATAAATCAATCTTATTCTAGATATTTTATATATGGTTTGTGTAAAGCTTACCTACTTTTTCAAGTCTCACCATCAATCCAGGAAAACATGATCAATGCCCATTTCAGAGATCTATGAAGAGAAGCAACTAAAACTCAAATATTTCATAATACTTGGACTTTTCTTTTGACATGGATTGCTTATGACTTACGCTCTTCTTGAGTTATTTTTAAAATATAATTCATGTGATTTCAAATTAGTAAATGCCACAGCTAATCTTAACTGTCAGTTTGGTTGGAAGGAAAAAGCCCTCAGACACAGGTAAAGTGCACCTCTGAGCTTCATCTGTGAAGGTGCTTCTGGGGACGGTCACAGCGTGAGGGCTCTGAAGTAATGAGTTGTTTAACTCAGTGATGGATTCATATGAGGGCAGTGTCACTGAGAGGACACTGCGGAAGGAAGGAAGGAAGGAAGGAAGGAAGGAAGGAAGGAAGGAAGGAAGGAAGGAAGGAAGGAAGGAAGGAAGGAAGGAAGGAAGGGGAAAGTTAGCAGAAGGAAGTTAATGGGGGAATGTCTTTGGAGACTTCCATTGGCCCTTACCTGTACCCCCCTTCGCTGCTGCTTAGACACAATGAGGTGAGCAGCTTTCCTGCCACATATTCCTGTTCCCACTGTGTTCTGGCCAAGCACATGAGGCCAAATAACCATAAACTGAATTCTTTGAAACTATGAGCCAAAATAAATCCTTCTTCCTCCAAGTTATTTCTGTCAGATATTTGGTCACTGTGATAAGAAATATAAATGAGAAGACAAGAAATTGTTTTGTTTCTAAAGGGGCTAACAAAAATACCACTCAGTTTACCTAATAGCAATAATGCTATAACCTATCTTTCTGCCACCTCTTGTCTCTCTGTATTAATTAATATGTACAAAGAACACCGAGTTCCTTGGCCTTACATATTCACAAAGGGCTATTACCAGTAATTGTCTTTTAGTAATTAGATGCCACCAGGTCCATTATCATATCTATAGGCTTGGGAATACTTGAGCCATAATGTTAGAGTTTATAGTGTTGCCAAATGTGGATGTCAAATGTCTTTCAATGTCATGTCCTCTTCTGGGCATGGAGAATGACATCTTAATGCTGCCTTCTGGGCAATTTTTAGTTAATAATGAGGCAAGTGGGTCTCAAACAGCTTTAAACAATAACTCCTTATTGGATTTCTAGACAATGAATTAATAGTCACAAAGAGATTTACCGATCATATCTTAATTAATTACAGACAAATGAGAGAGCTTTGTAACTTCTTCAATTTTAACTCCATAACATATATGGGCTGTATATCACCTTGGCAAGAGGTCCTCTTAATTTTCAAAAGTCAACATATCAAAACACCTTAAATAACCACAGAGCGCTCTAATGAAACCTAAGTCTTTAAAACTTGGCAAGTTTCTATGTTAACTGCTGAGAATGCCATTATGCAGGCCCAGTAAATCTCAACCAAAGACATAAATTTTGGATCTGACGGATCCATGCAATCTGATAAATTTTTACGTAGACGGACTCAGGAAACAGACCGGGCATGCTAGGGTGAAACATATTACACTTTAATTAGTTGAAACTGACTTTCTGGGTTTCAGTATATCAACAATCAGGGCCTACGTGTGCCCTAACTCAGGCATGGTGAATGTCACAGAGACTGTACCTGAAAAGCCTCACGGCTAACAACCTGTGCGTGTTCCTTAAATATCCAACCATGCCACCCCCCTTAGCACGTAATCTGTGCTTCCTCAGCATTTATAAGCATACACAAATGGAGAAATTAGGCCAAAATACAGAGAAAAATGTGTGCTTTGAAACTGCCTGTCAGGGGCCTTCTTTGCCACAGTTAATATGTGTCCCAATTAAAGGGTTTCCAGGTCATACACACTCAAGCATACAGGTGGGAACTAGGTCAAACATATGTTAGCACATTTGAAACTCAAAAATTTCTCACAGACTTCAAGCATGCTAATATGTACCACAATTCTCCAAGCTCTGGTTACAGAAACAGCATTTAACAAACACATATTAATGAAACGTGGATACTTTTAGCTTGGAAACCAATACCAGGAAAAAAAAAAAATGGAATCTAGTCTTACTGCATGAAGCCCTGCCATCCTCCTGTGGTCGCTCAGGGATTCAGGGAGTAGGACAGGAAGCACAAATCTTATTAGCCCGAGAAAGTCTAGTGGATTCTTCTCTTTGGATTTTATTAGCTTTCATTTCATGATGGTAGATGATGGTTTTTTTTCCAGAGGAACAGATTCTCTTACCCAAACAATTTGAAACGGACTGTACTATATGCTCTAATATCCCCTCTTCTTGCCAACATTTAATGAGGCTAATATTTGAAGATAAATAAGAATAAAATATTGATATCATTAGCTTCCATGTGATCTCCAGATTCATTTTCTGACAGTTTGGGCCCAGGTTTTCTGGTCTTTGCTATTGTTCCATCCATTTTCAGTTCTCTCCTAATATTCAACAGTGTGAGGTACACTTTTATTTCTGAAGTAATCTTTTCACCCCACTAAATAAATTGTGTGTGTCCTCATCCTTAACATTCAAAAGTTAAATCTCATTTCACCCAGTCCCCTTCCCAACTTCCCACTGCTGGCCATGGAGAACCCTCAAAGGAGAGCTTCTTTCTAAAATATCACTCTAGTTGTCCCCTGAGGATTTCTGAGAGCCATTTTTTTTTCTCTTTAGTTCATGATCTGTTTTTCTCCATAAATCATGTGGGGTCATACTTGCATGTCAGAGGCCCCAGATGAAGAGAGTCACTGTACTGTACTATCAGCAGCTCTCTGCAAACGGAACTGTGTTTCTCTCTCTCTTTTTCTCTCCCTCTCCCTTAAACTAACTCACAGTTTAGTCTATTGTAAAAGTTCCTGCTTCATTGGCTGGCAGATTTTCATAGGAACTAGTTAAAAAATAAATAATTCAAATCTGTCCCTTTGCTTTCGACAGGCTTAACCTTCACTGGTTATGGTTAAGGAAGCATTCAAACATGTCCTGCAAGGACAATGTTGAAGCAGTTATATACACTTGGTGTTAGGGCTAGTAAGTTAGTCAATGGGGCTGGCAAGACCTTAAAATCAATGCTTTGTTTCTGTGATGGGAGGGAAGCAGCTCCTCTTGGATGCTGTAATTTCAGCTGCCTGGGGCTGCAGAAGCGGCATGCACCTGAGCGATTGGTAGAGCCCAGCCTGAGGAAAGAGCCATTTGGCATGGGTAGGATAGCCCTTGCATAACACACACCAGCTCATTGTTCTCACAATAGGAAGAGCAGATGCTCTTGGGAAATTTGGCAGTATAACACATGGAGAGAACGGAGCTCTGCACTGAAGGCTTATGATAGGAAACTGTTAAGCTTAACTGTTTTTGTTTAGTGTTTTTCTCCATTCCATTAAAAATGTAGCAAATGATGCTTCCATTTCCCAATTCTACCAAGTGGCAGCAGGATGTGGGGGCAGAGGGCAACCCATGTACTTCTGAAGAGATGGGTTCTCGAGGCTCAGCATGTGATAAGCCAGATATATTTGATTTCCAATATGCATGTATGCAGAGAAAGCTTCCAATGAATGGTGCTGACATTTATCTTTAGTGTCTAGCACTGGTGGGGTTGGTCACCCCTGTGCTCAGGAGTGAAAGTAAATGTCAGGAAAGATTAGTGGCCATATACTACCCACACACATGGGCATTTTTCATTCTCTGTGTATTCTTCATGCTGCTCTTCATTTAGGTAACAGTTGTGAGAAATGAGATGTACCTGTGCTCCAGGGGGAGTGAAATTATGGAAATGTGTGCAGTGTTATCAGCAGGGATTTTCGCTGGGATTATTTTCAATGCAAAACACTACTTATCAGTGGCTTTACTCTGACTATTGGAAACAGGGGCATAGGAAGTCTTCGTATTCTGGAACTATGTCCTCTTCTGGGTCTGGGAACTCTGAAGAGCATATTAGACTTCTAATATTTATGCTATTATTTGGATCCATTCATAAAGGAATGTGAGAAGTACTGAACTGAGGAATGGAGTGGAGGGAAAAAAGCCTTGGCTTGGAACTGCACATCCTAATTATCTCTACATTAGTCACAGAAATAAAAACACCAACAGTGAGGGGGAAACACAGATGAAGGAGTACACGAACAATTAGTATTTTGTGATATCTGTCCTGTAGAACAAACTCCATATCCTGGCCAACTAGTAGCCCCCTACAGACAGAACAAGGGCAACCAGTTAGCCCAAATCCTGCCTTAAGCCTTCCCAGCATCCCCTCTCACTGCTTCAGTTCTACCCTGTTAAACACTGTGGAAGCCATGCTAAATCATACTGAGGAATTTCAAATTAAGGAGCTAGAGAGAGAGTTCATTGCATAAGAGCAGTCTTTATTCATCCAGAGGACCCAGATTTTATTTCCATTACCCGGATGGTAGCTCACAGCCATATGTAACTCCAGTTCCAGGGAATCCAATGCCTTCTTCTGGCCTCTGAGAGTACCAGGCAAGCCCATACATGTGATGCACAGACATATTTATAGGCAAACACTCATACAAATAAAGTAGTAAAATAAAACCTTTTTAAAAATTGAAAAAAAAAATCAGAAATCCAGAAAAACCTATCCTAAGTAGAAAATGCATTCCAAGGTCACTTGTTTGTGAAATAAAGAAAATTAGACCCAGCTGGTCCTCACTGAAGGTACTTGGTTGTGTGAATGTGTGTGTGTTATAGGTGCTCCCTTAGTGGTAGGGCTGGACTTTCTGGGTCATCTCATCCTAACAAACTACACTATTAAGTTCTCCAAAGCAAATGACAGGAGACCCTGTGAGCAGAACTTTCTTATTCTCCCTGTGACCACACAGACTTGAAGTTTCACTCCCAAAATCCACTCACCCTACATCCTCTTCCTATCAAGTAGAAAGATCCACAAGCTGAGCACTCTGGAATCCAACCCATGGCTTCTCTCACAAGAGAGACACTTTTGAGGGAAAGTGTCTCTAGGACTTTGCAGACTAAAGGAAGCATGGGCTAAGGGATAACACACCACAAACATACACAGAATAGTCGTGATCCATTTCAACCTTTCACAGCTTTACACCATTTCAGGAGGTGTGTTTCATTTCCCCACCTAAATTTGAAATGTTTAACATATCAAACTACAAAATAGCAAGCTAACTCTTGCTAATAAGAATCACAGAACAAAGGGATGAAGAATGTGCACCAATTACCTTTCCTGATTAAAAAAAAATCACTTGGCAATTCATTATGCAGGGAGAAAATTTGGGATGAGCTCTATCTACCATTGGCTCTTTCCTCAGTTAGATTGTTTGTGTAGCTACTCTTGTGTTGATTATGGAGGGTGTTTAATAAATTTGGTAAGTGATAAAATTTTAAAAAAAAGAATCTAGCAGATCTTATGCTTGCACTGGAATAATATATACACTCATTACCTCATTGGATTTCTACTTACCTCTCAAGGAGGAGGAGTGTTTGTTTCAGATGAAAATACTAAGATGACTTATATTTCAGTAACTGTCTTAGGTTCTTTCTTGTTGCTGTGATAGAACCTTTGGACAAAGGCAACTTAGGAGTGGAAGGTCTATTTTAGCTCACAGTTCAAGGTGTCATGGAAAGAAAGTAGGGACAGCAGAAGCTTGAAGCAGTTGGTCACATGACCTCCACAATCAGAAGAAAGCAATGAATGCAGGCTCAGGGTTTTTTTTTGTTTCCTTCTATTTTATGCAGACCAACATCCCTTTCCAATAAATGATACCACCCACAATCAAGATGGGTCTTCCCATATCAATTAACATATTTGAGATAATGAGGTCTTTGATCCACTTGGATTTGAGTTTTGTGCAGGGAAATAAATATGTATCTATTTGCATTATTCTACATTTAGACATCAAGTCAGACCCACCACCATTTGTTGAAGATACTATCTTTTTTCCTTGAATGGTTTTGGCTCCATATCTTAGGCTTCATGAGTGTTCCCTAGTAAGTGAAGTGGGGACTGCTTTTGGACACAGACTTACTTGCCAGATTTTTTATTACTTCCCCCTGGTGGGACTGCCTTACCAGGCCACAGGGGAAGAGGACATGCTCAGTCCGGATGCATTGCAAGTTGGTGAGCTGCAGTGGACTGGAAAGGGGGCTCCCTTTTTTTGTGAAGTAGGCAAGGGGGGAGGGGTGGGAGGGAGAGACTGTGGAAGGGGAAGGAAGGATGGGGCTACAACCAGGAGGTAAAATGAATAAAATAAATAAATAAATAAAAACATAGTAAAAGCTAATACCCCACAGGTATGCCCATGAGCCCATCTCCCAGTTGACTGCTGAGCTCCTCACAATAGCAGTTGGCATTCTTAACCATCACAGTGATTTATCCAAGGTGATGCCTTTGAGAGTGACAGGATCAAAATTTGAATCCAGGTGGTTGCTCTCAAGAGCACAGGGTCAGCTCTCTTTTCATGCTGAATATTGTGGTGGCTTGCATGAGCGTGGCTTTCATAGGCTCGTTGTTTGAATACTTGGTCCCTAGTTTGTGTAAGTGTATGGGAAAGATTAGGACTCGTGGCCTTGTTGGAGAGAGTAGAATTTGAAATTTTAAAAAGCCCACACCATTTCCAGTAGCCTGCCATTCTCAGCTCTCTGCCACATGATTGTGTCTTAAAATACGAACTTTCAGCTACTGCTTCACCATCATGCCTGCCTGCCTGCCGTCATAATCCCTGCTATGATGGTCATGGACCTCTGGAAACTCTACATCCCAAAAAATCTCTTACTACTCTAAATCGACTTTGCACCATTTCTTACCATAGCAGTAGAAAAATAACCTACAGGCACAATTTTGTATGTGTGCCTCTCAGAAATTATACCATGCTCATGGAATAGCTAATTACTATCAGGAATTCACATTAAAACAACAAATGTAGTGCTGAGTCATGGTCCAGTTCCTCATGAGAAAAAATATCATGGGACAAATAGAAAGATAATAAGTCATATCTGTCTTTAAAATGTATCAGGATACACAAATTTTGGGTAAATAGTGAGTTAAACATGTGATTTGATCAAGATTCATGCATTTACCCATTTATTCACACATCTAAATACATCATTAATACTTATACTGTGCCTGTTCCTTCTGCAAGGTCTAGAACACAGCACACTCACATTCACACGTGCTCTCCATAGAGAGTTCCCTGTGGAAGGAGAATCACAGGCTAGTTGTGTAGGAGTCCTCCCTCAGACGAAGGACCTGACCTGACTCACATGTTGTGGGATGGGAGCTGAAGAGGTGATCAGCGTGTTCACAGTGGAGTTTTCAGAAGTCTTAAGTTGCTGCATTTGTGTTCAGTAATCCTTTCCACATCCTACCAAAAAGACAATTAAACCAGAAGGGGATAACCACAGGTATGAAAGTGTACCAGGTTCTCAAATTCTCTTCCATGTGATCATCCTGGTGGCATGGTTATAGAGAAGACCCGATGAAAGAAAGAAAAAACAAACAAACAAACAAACAAACAAACAAAACTAATCAGAGAGGACTCCAGAGAGCTTAGGGTCCATTCTAATTAAGAAAGATTTTGTAGCTCCTGGAGAATGAGTTATATCTTTAGCTAAGTAAATGTTAATGCACCGTGTTTATTTTGTCATTATTACGAAGCTTGGTTCTCCTTTTCATTGTCAGATCATTTGTCAGCTTGAATGTTTTCAGCAGAGTTGGAGGCACTCAGTGATATAGAACTCGACAAAGGAGATGAGTTCACAACAATTCACTGGAGGGACACAAAAATCATCATGCTTTGTTTCATTCAGAATTGTATGTGTGGTTGTATGTGAGGTTGAACTTCTCCGTTTTCATACTTTTAAAAAAGTCTTCACTAAAGGTCCCTGATCTGTGTATAAATGAAAGATGGACCAATATTACAGTTCCTAAAGGTTTTTATTCTAAAAAGAAGAGAGGAAAGTATATTAAAGATACTTTGTCTCAAAAACAGATACATCTAAACACATCTCTGCAACTAAGGCTCACTGAACATCAGAAAAGAAGAGGAAGAATGACTGTAAGAGCCATACTGCTAGGAAGTCTGCTATGAAACAGTCTCTCCTAGAAATGGATACAGAAACAAGACTAGAACAATGGAAATATCGACAGACAAGGGAATATGAGAGGGAGAAAATTTCATGAAGTCTCACCCCTAGACAAAACTCTCAGGCAATTAATTACTGTTTGGAAAAGGATAATTAGCCTTATTGGTTGTCCAGTGCAGAGTAATCAGACCTCAAACCATATATACACAGACAAAAAAAAAATAGCAGACTGAGCAGGAGATAGATAGATAGATAGATAGATAGATAGATAGATAGATAGATATACACACATGTAACAATATTATATATAAAAGCTATCAACTGGGGGTCTTGGGAGAAGTTTGAGAGAGAGAGTAGCTGGAAAGGTCTAGAGGGAGAAAAGGTAGGAGGAAGTAATATAATTCTATATCAATTTTTAATTTTTTTAATTTTTGAAATAATACTGTGGTTTAGGGTGTTTTCTGAGGGTCTTTTGTATCCATGCAATCCATATCACAGGACAGTGTATCAAGGCAGATAGACAGAACCCAGGTACAAACACAATTACAGGAAATAAAATCCAGGACAGAAAAAGCTATCCTGACAGGCTATAGAGGTAGGCCAATCTAATGGTGTGGTACAGGCTCAGGGACAAGAAACAAATGTAGTAGATAAGAAATCGGAGAAAAGACTGTGTACACATAGGGGTTAAATTGTTAAATGACGACCACAGCCACACAAAGCCATGGGAAATGACAGCTTTGTAGATCATCTTGGAAAACTAGCTTACAGCCTGGGGGATAGGGGAGAACAAGGACAGATACTCATTTTGTTATGGCAAGGTTATTTTGTAACATGTTGTCAAATTTCATCTTAATTTCCTAAGTGGAAAAAGTAAAACTATAAACGTACAAACGAAATCCTGAGGGGTGGAAGGGATGTGAAGTGGTTAAGAGTGCTAAGAATGCTTTCTGCTCTTGCAGACAACCAGAGCTTGGTTCTCAGTACCCATGTCTGACAGCTCACAGTAGCCTGTAATTCCAACTCTGAGGATCCAGTGACTTCTGGCCATTGAATACACTCACATTTATTTGTACACACTTACAGATAGACAGACAGAGAGACAGACTAGACAGACACACACATAATTTTAAAATAGAATTAAATATAAAAACACAGTTTTCACTAAAAGTATCTATGTATAGCATATATTCATATGTTAATAAGAAGTTAAGAATCTTGTTGTGAAAATATTGTGGAGTCTAGTTACACACACCAAGACAGCTTTGACTTCACTGGGCATCATAACATCATATAATCAACAGCATACATGTATTCTGTCAATTATCAAACTTTCACTATGTGTTATAAAGTTTATCTAGTGAGATGATATTGTAAATTCCTTACACATTTTAAATAATTTAATCCCAATCAAAGCTGTATTTTAAAAGTTGAAGTTAATACACCCATTTTGAAAATAAAAAGCTGAACAGCACCACAGAGATTAGTGGTAGAGCTCAGATTTGAACTGTGGAAGTTAGGCTCAAGCCTTTGATTATTATGCTGTGGTGTCCAGTGAAGACCACCATTGGCAAACACAATGTGATGATGAGTGACATAGAGTCACACATACATACTTTTCACATTTTAAAGCTGACAAGTAATTAGGGTAGAGAATGTGTACCTTGAATTCTTCAATCCAAATCCATAGGAAAAGCAGAGATAGTGGTAATAAAATGAATAAGGCAAAGGCTGTGACAGAAGAGGGAAAGGCCTAGAAAGCAAACATTTTTATAAAGAGTTCACACACTCTCCAGAAACCAGAAAGATGCAAATAAAATTAGGAATAAAGAATCCCTTTACCCCACACAGATAAAACTAGTTGAGGTGTCTGCCCTTGTACTCCACTGGAAAGTGCAGTGCAGCTCAGTAAGGCTGGTTGGAAAGCAAGGTATTGGCTCTTGATACAATGAAACACTGAGGCTGTTAATGAGCAGCATAAATAGTGAGTGTGCTTCTCAGGAAAGGTTCACAACAGTTTGTGAAGGGCTGCTAGTCGTGGAATTGTATGGGACAGAGGATGTTGGAAAGAAAGCCTCAGTAAATCAAAACAATGGATACATCAGTGGCATATACATACAAGGTACCAACACATTTTATAAAGATGCATGCACACTTAATGAGATTTATGAAATGCATTTGTCTGAGGAGCTGTAGAGCAAGGAGGCCAGGAATAGAATTGACAATGAAGGGGAAAACAAGAAAGCGCTTTACAGGGATCAATGATCCCTTGTTGACAACGCGGGTCTTCAATGAGGAGTGTGATTGACTCAGCCCTCAGCCATGCTGCATGTGTAGAAAAATAATGAAGAATTATGAGTGAGATCAGGAATGGAGTATGAGGTAAGGGCCCAGGTACAAGAACAGGAATGTCAGTTATGGTTAGACAAGAACGGAGGTAAATGCAACTGACATCCAAGCTCTATAGCAGCTTAACTAACTGCTGCTCCAGTCGTGGGAATGCAGAGCCAGGAACAGATGGGAGCCTGTAGATAGGAATCATGTGGACAAGCTAGGAAAGCATAATGTCTCCAGCAAGGTGCGAAAAACTTGTGGAATTAGTCTTGACACACGAGTGACAGCTGACAGGGTAAAAAACCGGAAGGTACATCTGACATCAGCTTATTTGAAGCAGAAGTGGTCAGAGGCTCAGAGGAAATAACTTCATTCTAAGTCCCCTAACAAGTAAAGCATAGCAGCTGGATAGAAAATAGGAAATTGAAACACACAATCCACACAAGCTGAATTGAAGTAAATGTACAGAAACAGGGTGAGGATGCTCTGTTGCCACTAGCGTGATGCTTGGTCTAGATCCAACAGGACAATTTGATTTGGTTGGGAAAATGTATAGATGAGCTTTCTAAGTGCATTACTTCCAGCATCTTTATGAAGAGTTATTGTCTTCTATGTAATAAGTTGAAAAAACAGGAAGGAGAGAGAGAGAGCAACTGGGTTTGCAGCTAGAGTAAAATGTTAGCCAAGAGAGGAGTTTATCCTTTTCAGAATTTATGGATGGTCTATTGTGTGTAGTTTTCAAAATTGGACATACTAAGAAAACTTCAAAAAGCCCTGTAGCTCAAGCACTTCTATTCACATCACCGCAAGAGATGAAGCCCCCGACACCTGTTGTTCTGCTCTCCTGAAAAAGGACTTAGTTTTTGCTAAGCCTCAAAAACCAAAAGATTAAAGGGCTGTGCTCTCAAAAATCAAGGGATAAATGACATTTGTCAAGAAGACATGGCTTTGAATGGTCACAGTCAGACACATAGAATTCATACTGCATGTAGCTAAAAGAATAAAGCACCTTGGAGAGAGGGGGATAAAACAAGCTGAGTGGTCTGAGAACATGGTCTTAATCTTGTTCATGGCACTCACCACCTCTCCTGATAAGCAGACATCTGGGTGAACGTTATACTCTCATGGTTAAATAACTGCAAAGATATCTGCCTTTGTTTTACTATTACGTAAGAACCCTACCACCCCAGTGGAAAACAGAATTAGCCCATTTCTGTTTTTAATCTTGAATTACTTGCTAATTGATGTTTAAGAGGCCCACTGCTGTATTGTATTTGCACAGTCATTAACTGTATTTGATTACAGATGTTTCAGGTGTAGCCAAAATGTCCCCTTACCTGCTGACAAATGAATGCATCAGGTAGTTCTTAAACACCACCAGTCCCCAGGAGGCCCAAAGGGCAACAAGAAAAATAGTCCGCAGGGAAAGAGCAAAATAATCACAAAGAGAATTAAGTAGGTGGGAGGCTATGCTCAAGCTTTTAAAAGCACACTTTGAAAATGCCTTTCAGATATTAGGAATAAAGCTGCTAGGAACGTAGTTGAGCAAATGTCTTTGTTGTATGGTAGAACATCTTTCAGGCATATGCCCAGAAGGGGTATAGCTGTGTCTTGAGGTAGCACTATTCCCAATTGTCTGAGAAAGTACCAGATTGATTTCCGAAGTGCTTGTACAAGTTAGCACTCCCACCAGAAATGGAGAAGTGTTCCCCTTTCTGCACATCCTCACTCTTTGATCACTTCCCCCTGGCAGGGGAGGGAGAGGTTTGCCAGGCCACAGAGGAAGAGGATGCAGGCAGTCCTAATGAGACTTGATAGTTTAGGGTCAGGTGGTAGGGGAGAGGGCTCCCCCTTTCTGAGGACTAGGCAAGGAGAACAGAGGGGAAGAAAGAAGGAATGAGGGACCAGGAGGAGACATGGGAGGGGCCTATAATCAGGATGTAAAGTGAATAAATTATTTTTAAAAATAAATTTAAATTTAAAAAAGAGAAGTGTCTTTTGAGGAGAATATGAAAGGTTTACAAAAATAAAGAAAAAAGAATTATCACTCTGTTATACATCAAGTATCAACCATTGCCGTGGATGTGGGCTCTGTCCCTCCCCCAAGGGATTTGTGTACTGGGAGCTTGGTTCTCAATGTGACCATCTTAGAAGATCATGTAATTCTTAATTTGTATGCCAAGTTATTAGATAACTGAAGGACTGACTTGTAAGGGAATCACTAGATGGGTTATTTCTCATGAGAGAGTAACTATCATGTATGTGTCCAACCACTTGCCAAGTATCCTCCATGGTTTCCTGCTCAGCTACGTAGTCTCTTCCCCAACATGCTCCCATCATGATGCCTTTTGCCGCACTGTGATCCTGCCACAAGGGTGACTTAGTGAGGCAGCACCAGTCTCTAAAACTAGGTTAAATGAACCTCCATTCTTTACTGTATACTCAGCCTTTAGTATCTCATTGTGCCAGAAGACAGGCTGATGCAGCACCTTATCCACAAACACAACCCAAAAGCCTCCTCCATTCATATTTCCTCATACTAATATAGTCCACCAAGACCCAGAGGGCCAACACAGTCAGGAAACACAAACCATAAGGAGGTGGAAGGGTGAGTCACAGATCAGAAATACACAACTGGGAAGTCATTTATTCCCCCCTGTGGGACCTGAAAGTTACTCTCCTAGGTGAGCAAGGTTTTTTTGATAGTGTTATAGTCACCTGGCAACCTTCAGCTTTAATGTTTTCAGGAAACTGATTCAGAGGATGGCATGGAGTGTGGAGGATCCTGAACTCTCCAGAAACTCACAGTGTGGCCTAGAGCATTCTAGACAGCAGGGTCCAGAACATTCAGGAGTTCAACCCCTGTGTTTTCAGACTGCACATGTCCTCAGCTACGAGTTGATTAGACTCAAAGCTGTTTCTGTGTGCTGGTGTTCTGCTTAAATGATAGTTTCTTTAGTCCCAGCTAAACAAGAGGGCAAGTCTTTATTTTACTTAAGATGATTGAATTAATAAATTTTTTGCGTGATAAAACCAGCAACAGCAATTTGAAACTACCCATTCTTTCCCCCAAATCCTAGTCCCCTGTGTTAGGCACTTTACTTGTTCTGAGGCAGTGCCCAGACCTGACACGATTGGGACAACTGTCTCTTCTCCAGCTATGAGCATGACCTGACAGGCACACTTGCCTCTGCCTAAACAAGATCACTCCTGTCAAAAAAGTCTTTACATGCTTCTCCCCTTTTTTCCAAAATTCACTCTTTAGGAAAAAAAAAAAACAAAAACAAAAACAAAACAACAACAACAAAAAAAAACACACTTCTTTTAAATTTCTGAAAACACTGCTCAAATGGCACTTTGTTGAGATTCATAATAAAGTGTTCTCTGTATTTTTCTTTTCATTATTCTGCTGTTTTTCACACACACACATGCATGCATATACACACACTTGGCAATTGAGCAAAGTGTTCACATTAACTATACTATCTGTCTCTCCTCTTTGGCAGATAGGTTTTCCCAGGGCAAATGGATTTATCAGTTTGATGATATATCCTATGATTTTGAACAAACACATATCCATATATATCAGGCACTCAAAAAAAAAAAACCGCTGGATAAATGAATGAATAAGTGAGGATCTACTTTGCTTTGCCATCTTGTCTCCACTGCTTCCACCTAAAATCTAGCTACAGTGAGGTATTTAACATCTTTTGTGTCGGAAAACAAGAATGCTGGGCTTTGAATTATGTTACTAACTCAGCTTCAGCTGCTTCTTCTTCCTGCTACCACCCCCACATAAACTCCCACTAGGTACATCTCAAATGCTACTCTCCTGTGCTTTCCTCCTTTGCCTTTTCTCCTCCCCAACCAGGCTCCATCCTTTCTTTCTACAAACATTTCAGCATCTTTGATTCAGAATTTACTATGCTAGCCATGGAAGATTCCAAATGCTAGACAATTTCCCTGAATTTGATTAGCTCACAGTGTACTAAAGTTTGCTTCAATGGCTCTCAGTGAATAAATCACCCTAAAGCCTGACATTTTGTGCCACAGTGAAAAGTAAGGCTTAGAGTCTCAAGAAACTGGGCACAGTGGCACTTGCCTGTAAGCCCAGCACTCAGGGTAGCAGAGGCAGGCAGATCTCTGTGAATTCAAGGCCAGCCTGGTCTACAGAAGAGAGTCCAGGAGAGACTACAATGGAAACCCTGTCTCAGAAAAACAGCAACAAAGGAAACCATTCTTCATTTTATCATGAAGATAAAAATTCCTGTCATAGAGTATCACTTCATAATTCATCTAAATGATATTTCAGAAGTAATTATACACAATATAATATACATAACAGTGCAAACCATAATACAGAATTAAACTAAACAATACCAAGATGTCTTGTTGACATCCACTTGGAGTCTAAGCATGGGAGTCTCTTTGTCTTCTCTCCAGTGCCCAGCAGTGACCACATTTCTTTGTTCCATGCCTTGTTTCATGCTGACTCGCTCTAGAAGTTACTTAGCTCTCTGATTCCCATGAGTTTTTGAGCTGCTTGAGGCCATCTCACTGTTCTGCTCAGCAATTGTAGACTGCAATTGAGAGTTAAAGGAATCTTGTTTTCCTTTCCTACATGACCGTCATTTGTCTTTTCTTCTGCATGTGAGCCTGCCATCCAACACTCTCCCCTCTCCATCAAGCCCCTTGTTTTTCATTGCGATTTTTTTGCATTCCATCCTTCTTAACTCCCCCTTCTGTCTCCAGCATTATCTACCTGCCATGCCATCCCTCTTCTCCTTGCCCAGGTTATGGTGCAGTCTTCACATCCACCCTCCTGGTCATCACTCTCTGTCATCCTCCTGTCCTCACAGCCCAGACAAGGGATGGTTTATTGATCTCTTGGTAATGCCCGAGTGCCTCTGAAGGTTAAGGTCAACAAGAGCAAAGCATCCTGCTGACCCACAAAACCTAACTTTGCTTTAGAAAGGGTGGCGGGGCATCAATTATTCAGAGTTGTCAGACCATGGGCACACTCATCCAGTGACACTGGGTGGGAAAATGTGATGACCAGGAAGAAAGTTAATACAAAAAGACTGTCACATGTAGATGAACCCTCACAATCCGGGGGCTGCTGGAGCTGACAGTAATGACAGGATCAGCAATGGTCATGGAAAAAGTGAGGCTGAGTACAATCCCATGAAAAAAAAAGATGATCATCAAAAGCACCATCAGCATCTAGGAAGAAACATCTAGGTTTATGTCTTTTTTTATTTCTCTTATCTCCTACAACCCCACATGTAGTTCACCTTTATTTTTCTACTTTCTCCTGAGCTCCAGAAGTCAAAGTAAACTCAAATCATGGTGCTTTTCATTTGCCCTTTTTGCTACATCTTTACAGTTTCAAAGCCCTGCACTGTCTCAGGAGCTGTGAGTCAGATTGGAATGAGTTACCAATTAACTCATTCCAAAGAAATGTGTTCCCGAGTATCAGTGTCTCATTCCAGTGCCGTTATTTTCATCTGCCACCCAACTCACTCTTGGACTTTGGCACATGCAGTCACTGTGCTGAATACCCATCCCTTTCCCCACCTTCAGATAAACAGAAAACAGCAACAAAGGAAACCATTCTTCATTTTATCATGAAGATAAAAATTCCTGTCATAGAGTATCACTTCATAATTCATCTAAATGATATTTCAGAAGTAATTATACACAATATAATATACATAACAGTGCAAACCATAATATAGAATTAAACTAAACAATACCAAGATGTCTTGTTGACATCCACTTGGAGTCTAAGCATGGGAGTCTCTTTGTCCCATTCACGTCTCAGGACTGTTTTTATCTCTCTTCTTGTGGGTAAAGCTTTACCTGAGTTTGAACGCTGACGCTATCATCATCCTTCTCACTGGACTTCCAATATGGAAATGAATAGCAATAACAAGCAGGCATGTACAAGTACCTTTGAAAAGGCCTTTCTTACTGTGAGTACAATGCAAGCATAACTCTCATTACTATGTCATCTATATGTGCTCAAGGTACAAATTTAATGTCCTGTGCTTCTCCCTGAGCGGGCAATTCTACTTAGCAGCTATTGAATCAAGGGATGCTGTCAAGGCAGAAGCAGAGTCCTATCCATGATGTGTCAAGTCTCTTGGGAGAGAACCCTTTTACCAAGGTTGGAGGAGAAATTCTACATGGGCATTGCCACACTTATTTTAAGCAAGATCATGTCACAAATGTTGGAAGACAGAGCTAATCTCTCTCTCTCTCTCTCTCTCTCTCTCTCTCTCTCTCCTTCTCTCTGTCAAGAAGACGACATGTTTTCTTTGTTGTCATCCTAATAATGATTGTCTCCCTCTCAGAAAAATCACTGGGCAGGTTTCCTTCCTACTATAAAAGATTCAGCCTTCCCAAAGTTAGAGTTACTCAGTTATAAAGAAAACCCAACATTGCTTCAGTGGGTCCATAGCACACATGGGAGCAGGACCATAGGAGGGCTAATGTGAACTTGGTACATCCACCGCAGTGACAGTACCCTTTGTCTGGAACACAGGAACATAAGCAATCTGTATCTTCTGCCAGCATCGCTTTGAGAAGTGGCAGGTTATTCATTACTTTAAAATTAGGGTGAATTCTCACACCTTCCATGTATCCTGACAGCTTCTGGTTGGTGATGAGAATTAGATATTGATACAGCTTTCTGGAAGATGAAGGGAGTAAGTAGTTTTCACAGACTGGTAGAGATAGAAAATTAATCTGAGGGACCCCATAACAAATGTTATTCTCAGGTTGTGGGTATAGGCTTTAAGTAAGGATCTTCACTGTCCTATTAAAGTTTGGAAGCTGAATAGTGAAAGGTAGTAGTGGGCAAGGTCCTCGCAGACAACATGGCGCAGAGTGGAAGGAAGAAAAATTGTGAAGACGTTGGAGCGGCAGATTTGCAAAATCGGGTGACAATGTGGCTATAGCTGACAAGCCCACAAGCCCCAGGGATAAATGAGATAAATTGTATATATGGCTCCGAGTGTATTGGAACTTTAGTACCTTAGTCTGTTAGGTTTCTCTTACATTACCTGGGCCTAGTGGCATAAACAACAAAGCAGCATGAGCGTCCAAGAACAAGGTGCCTATAGATCCAGCATCTCGTTTCTAATGGTTTGTTCTTGCTGTGTCCTCATTTATAGAAACCAGAGATTAGGGAAGTGTTCTTCTATATCTTGTTATAAATAAAGATAACAATCCTGCTATGAAGTTTCTGTCTTTGTGACCCAATTACCTCTTAAAAAGCCCTCATGCAAATGCTACTTTTTTAGAGATTGAAGTTTTAAAACTTACATTTTAAAAAAGAAAGGGATATGCAATCCATAGCAATTAGAAAGGTGCTTAGGTATTCCTTGCTCACTGGCCGGGTGATTGTTTCTATCTTTACACTTCCAAATCTCCCCAAGATTTAACTTTGACCTCCACTATTTTAAGGGGAAAGATGGTTGGGATGGGCATGGGGCTAAGGTCGTGGTACCAAGGAAGAAAAGGCATGCAATCATATGCAGAAACTAGAGAGGCTTAAGGAAGGAAAGGGCACATACAGGACACAAGCACACAAGTCACTATAGCACTTTCCCTCACTATGGATGAGCCTCCAGATTCATCTGTGATGTGGATGTGACCCATGGGTTAGGTCATTTAAGCCAAGTAAATATAGTGTTGTTACTGCTTCTATAACAGTAATAGGAACTCAAGGGCTATTTGTCTGCAATTTATACCCTGTAAGTATATTCTCCCTATACATGAAAAAAAAATGTTCCTGTATAGGGAGAGCTGCAGGCACAGAACTACTTTGGGACATGAAGTCTTGTGTCACCGAGAAGTAAGGTAGGAGTTGGCACTATTCTCTACTTTCTGATGTCTAAAGGTCCCCTGTGCAGAATACAGCAAGGCTCCTTTAATTTGATGGTTCTGAATATAGTCATTATCACATGTCTGTCAGTAGTAGTGTCTGGCCGTTGACTATTTGCCAAGTTTGTTAGGATTGTACAGATATCTTTACTATGTCCAGCTTCCCCAGCAGGCAGGGGAAAACTACATATGTAGTCTGTCACCACAAATCAGGCCTGGTCCTTTAGTGAACTTCAAATAATGGAGCTAATGCATCCATTTGCCAGTTACCTTTCAATCAGCTCCCATCAACCTGCATGGTACATACTCAAACAACTTCAGGCACGCTCTCTACCTCTAAGACTCCAAGCCCTAATGACCTATGTGAGATAAGTGTCTCTATGAGTGACGTTTTTCCTGACTTCCGGCAAACAGCAGCAGCTTCCACCCAGAGGAATCGCAGGGTTGTAGATTTTGTCGGCCAGGTATGGTGACAAGGTACATCGCTTTTGAGAAACAGCTGTTGTCTTGATTCTGCACACTTGTGGAAACAAAACACCAAGTTTTAAGATTCTCTGGCCTCATACCCCTAACTGTAAGTTGCTAAAGTATAACCCGGTGAACCCAAGACAGAAGAACCCACCATTCTTGTTTGTCATGGAAATCATCTGTTCCAGAACAGTCTGTCTGGCTCACTGTCATGTTGGGTTTACATTTAAAGGAAAAAGGAGGACAAGGAGGAGGAGGAGATGAAGAAGAAGAAAGGAAGAAAGACATTAGCTATCAATCTGAAGAAACTTTATAATCAAATCTATTGCATAGAACAAAACTGCTGACTCAACATACACACACATGCACACATACACACACACACACACAGATCCTACTCCCACCCCATCACCCCTTAATTTTCACAACAGTATCTTCTAGTTTGCTGTATAGACACCATCAGAACAGAAACAAAAATACTGTGCTGTTAGGCTTTGTGGGTAGAACCCAAGGCCACTCCCATAGTTCTGGAAATTCTTCTCTTAATGAGACTTGTTACACATGCACTGATTGGTAGGCTGCTCTTCGTGGCCTCATTGTTTGGCTTTCCAGTTAGAACGCTACAGACTAGCATATTCGACAACCCTCTAAGGAGTCATGAATTGTGAAAACAAATCACAGCTGCTAATCACTCTGACTGATGCCATATCTAGGGCATGCCATGAGACCCAGGAAACACCAGGTAAAGATGAAGCCGACAAATGAACACCACTGATTGCTGCACTCACTGTGGTAGGATACACACCTCTACCCTAATGACAGTAAAAGGCTATTTTATTTCAGACATAGTGATTCCTACCAACAAGTTGACTCTTTGTCTCACAGTGGGAGGGCACATTGAAAGAGGCACTGCCCCTGCCCATAGCTGAAGGGTAAATTCCATTCGACATCAGACCTGGTTAGGACTATTGATGTTCAATCCAGGCTGTGGATACTTTGTAGGGTACAAGTAACCATACTACTCTGTCCCTTGGAAGTAATCTAAGCCAGTGTTGAGTTTCCTCAAGTGCTTCTAGTCCAGCTCTATTATGCCTTTCATCACAGACATTACTTGATGAAGGACTAATACTTAAGATGTTTGACAGACTCGTTTTCCTGTTACGACCCATTTGCCCTCACCACACCTTAGAACTGTCTTAGAAAAACAGAGTCAGAAAACTTCCTGGGGCTGAGGAGATGGCTCAGTGGGTAAAGTGTTGAGGGGTGAGGAGTTGAGTTAGATCCCCACAACCCAAGTAAAAGCTCAGCATGGTGAAACACCCCTGTCACCCCATGCTGGGAAGATAGACACAGATAAATTTCTGACACTCATTAACCAGCTGGGCTAGACAAACTGGCAAGCTGAAGGCTCAGGGAGAGAGTCCGTGTAGAAAACTGAGGAGGATAGTGATGGTAAAGTTAGCCTTTCCTTCTATGTGCACATACATGGGTGTGCATAGCTTACATGCATATACATGGGTGTGTACACCTACATACATGCTCTACACAAAGGTGTTCTGACCCTTTCCCTTTGACTTTTGAGATCAAGCACCTGACTAAGGTACCCTGGTCCCAGGATGAGGCTAATCTATAAAAGGCATTATTTCCTGTGTAGTATTTACTGGGTAAGAAACAGCAAAATAAAATGTTGTGTGTGGGGGGGGTGTGTGGGAGCACACATGCATATGGCTTGCACACTTGTATTCATGTGTAAAAGTTCTCCCTGAAACTAAGAATTTCTTCCAGACTAGTCCTATGCATGACACATACACCTTTCCCCCTGAAGTAACCTCAAATGAGCAGACACAGCCTGGACACAGGGCCACCCAGAGCAGTCCCACTTAACAGTGTGGTCATGTTGAGTTTCCTGCTGGCTCGACATGCCCTAGGTTAAAAGGAAATGGCTACTTTGTTTTAGCACAGTGTCCTCCTAATCCCACAAGAGTGACTCAAACAAGCCAAAGTGAGGAGAAATTGCATTTCTGTACTTTCAGTAAAAATGCCCTTGACCCTGCTTCAACTGAGTCATCCGGATTAAATATCTAGGAACAAGTGAAAGATGATTGGGAAGGGGTAAAATTAGAAGTGCCAGATGTGACACATTGGCTTTCAAACTTGAAGCTCCTGGACAGAAGCAAATCACACACAGGAGTCACATGGAGGACGGCACAAGACTAAGCATGAGTCTTAGAACGGCCCCAGAAACCTTGGCCGTGAGGAAGTGATCCCAAACGCTCATGGATATTCTTATTTAACTGACTGATGAGTGTACCGACATCCCTCTGATGATTCTGACCATTAGTCCATCATGCCCAAAATCCCACCGGAGCAGTTTATCAGGATGGCAGAGATTTTCACAGTTAACCTTCAACCAACCTGCCTCTCCAGATATTCTGACTTCCCCACTCTCTCCCATGGTCATTGATTTGTAAAACAGGTATATATCACTTAAATGGAGACATGGATAGACATTTGCCACTGCTGTTTTCAAATTATGGGTTCCAAAACTCCCATAGATAGCAAAATTTTGATATTTAGCTCTTACAGTGAACACTGTGCTGTCTGCATACAACCTGAGTGTATCTCTCCTATAGTTCAAATCAATTCTATATGATTTAAAATGTCTACTCTAAACACTGAATAATTATACTGTAGTATTTAGAAAACAACAAGAAAAAAAAAACTCTGTACATGTTCTCTGTACATTGCTTATCAAGTATTTTTGACCTGTGGTTGGCTGAACTCATGAATTCACAGAAGGCTAATGATTAATAAGGTCAGGCAGTCCCTAACAAAAGAGGTTAGAGATGTAACTACACTCAGTCATTCCAACTGCCAAAGCAACTACAATCCAGCAATCATCAAGAGCTCACTATACTGTAGAGAATTGTTTTAGCAATTCCGGATTTCTTGGTGTTCCATATGAAGGTGAGAATTTTCCTTTCAAGGTCTGTAAAGAATTGTGTTGGTAATTTGATGGGCATTGCATTGAATCTGTAGATTGCTTTTGGTAAGATGGCCATTTTTACTATGCTATTCCTGCCAAGTCATGAGCATGGGAGATCTTTCCATCTTCTGGTGTCTTCTTCTAATTTTTTTTCAGAGACTAGAAATTTTTTTCATACAAGTCTTTGACTTGCCTGGTTAGGTTCACACCAAGGTACTTTATGTCCTTTGTGGCTATTGTGAAGGCTGTTGTTTCCCTAATTTCTTTCTCAGCTCTTTTGTCTTTGGTATACAGGAGGGCTACTGATTTTTTTTTTTTTAGTTAATTTTGTATCCAGCCACTTTGCTGAAGGTGTTGATCAGCTGTAGGAGTTCCCTGGTAGAATTTTTGGTGTCACTCAGGTATACTATCATATCATTTGCAAAGAGTGATATTTTGACTTATTCCTTTCTAATTTGTATCCCCTTTATCTCCTTCAATTGTCTTATTGCTCTAGCAATGACTTCAAGAACAATGTTGAAGAGATATGGAGAGAGTGGGCAGCCTTGCCTTGTCCCTGGCATTTTCTCAGACAACTAGGAATAGTGCTTCCTCAAGATCCAGCTATACCACTCCTAAGCATATACCCAAAAGAGTCTCAAGTACACAATAAGGACATTTGCTCAACCATGTTTGTAGCAGCCTTATTTGTAATAGTCAGAAGCTGGAAACAGCCCAGATGCCCCTCAGTGGAGGAATGGATGCACAAATTGTGGTATATCTACACAATGGAATATTACTTACAAATAAAAAATAAGGAAATCATGAAATTTGCAGGTAAATGGTGGGATCTGGAAAAGATCATCCTGAATGAGCTATCTCAGAAGCAGAAAGATGCACACAGTATATACTCACTCATATAGACATATAATATAGGATAAACCTGTACACCTGAAAAAATTAATCAAGAGGGAGGACTCTTGCTAAAATGCTCAATTCCTATCCAGAAAGGCAAAGAGGATGGACATCAGAAGAAGGAGAAAAGAGGGAACAAGTCATGAGCCTGACACAGAGGACCTCTGAAAGGCTCTGCCCTACAGACTAGCAATGTAGATGCTGAGACTTATGGGCAACCTTTGGGCAGAGTGCAGGGAATCTTAGGAAAGAAGTGGGAAACAGTAAGATCTGGAGAGAACAGGAACTCCACAAGGAGAGCAACAGAACCAAAAAAATCTGAGCACAGGGGTCTTTCCTGAGACTGATACTCCAACCATGGACTATGCATGGAGATAACCTAAGACCCCTGCACAGATGTAGCCCATGGCAGTTCAGTATCCAAGTGGGTTCCATTGTAATAGGAACAGGGACTGCCTCTGACATGAACTGATTGGCCTGCTCTTTAATTACCTCCCCTGAGGGGGAACCAGCATTACCAGGCCACAAAAGAAGACAATGCAGCCACTCCTGATGAGACTTAATTGACTAGGATCAGAAGGAAGGAAAAGAAGACCTCCCCTATCAGTGGACTTGGGGAGGGGCATGCATGCAGCGGTTTGGAGGAAGGGAGAGATTGGAAGAGGAGAAGGGAGGGAACCACAGGGGGGATACAAAGTGAATAAAGTGTAATTAATAAAGATTTTTTTAAAAAAAGAGCTCACTATAGAAGTGGTCAAAATGGGATCCAAGTTTGATGGAGATATTACTTGGTGATCAAACAATTATAACCATGTTCCCACCCAAGAATACTCTAGTTAACAATGAGGTTGCAATTCTTAAATGGAGATCAGACAAAAGTTTGCCATTTTTATGAGCATTTTATGACTTTTGTTTTTGGGTATTTTAAATATCTATTAGTAGTAGTATGTGTACACTATATGTGTGCACATGCCATGATATACTTGTAAAGGTAAAAGGATGGTTCTCTGCTTCAAATATAGGATCTAGGAATCAAATTAAGGTCATAACTTTTACAAAGTAAGTGCTTTTACTTTCTGAGCCGACTCAATGCCCACTCAATGACAGTTCTACACTGTAAGGTGCTCAAAATTTTTCTAATGTACTTACAAAGCCTGGCCTTTATTCTGCATGCATTTAGGATCAGGTGTAAATGTAGCATTTTTTTTTTCCTCAGAGAAAGCAATGAGATGAGAGCTGTACCCAAATGCATGGCTTGGGCTGAGCCCAGAGCATTTCTATCAAAGTATCCCAAGATCTAGGCTTGGAAGCTTATAGCCTCAGTACAATCCAATCTTCTGCAATCCCAGACCTCGAAAGCTTCAGCTTCCAGCCTGTATCTGCTAATCCACGCCTAAAACATTTCAGCCTCTGAGACTCATTGCTGACTAAACTCAGCCTTTCCAGTACTTTGTGAATTCTAGCTGGCTGATTCAACTCACCTTTTCCAGCCCAAGCCCAAACTGCCTTTCCAAGCTGACTGATTCAAACTGGCTTCTCTCACTTCTGACTGAATTGCTCTGCTTAGCCTCTAACTAACTCTAGCAATTTGTTCTAATGTTCTGGTTCCTTCTCATTCTCAGGATCATTCTGTCTTCACCTGTATCTCTATTGTTCTCCCTGCAACATGGCTCTGTAAAACTGTCCTGGTAAAAACTGCCTCTAAACTCTACAAACTGAACTGCACTGACTAAATGAACTGAATGAACTACAGAATGAACTCAATTCCACTGCACTGGCTCTCTGCACTGTTCTTAAGTAGCCTCTTTCCTGTGAACCTGAGAGTTGGGCTTATCCTATCTCTGACTGCTCATTCTGTCAAATTTTGTTTTGACTTGTCACTTTGTCTTCCTTTCAAGTAGACATCACTTTCAAACATGGTTGCTTCCTCGTTCTTCATTGTTTGGGGTTACAGCTGTGTACTAAGGGTGTGTTTGTATTCCAGCTAGAGGAATTAAAGATGTGTGGCTTGTCTGTATTCCAGCCAGATGCCACAGACCTAGAGACTCTTTGTATGTGATCTATTGCCAGAGCAGCCATATTTCTAGATTATAAGTCCTGTACAGTCAGCCTTAACTCACTGACCAAGACAGAGGACTGAACTACCATGGTCTGCTGTTTTACAAATCCAGATCATCTCTGTTTCAATCAGTACTTATTGTGATACCGACATTTATGTCTTGGACAACTAGAAAAGTTGGAATAGAAACTTAAGGATAACATTCTCCTTTCTTCCCTATTCATACTGGCTTTTGTTCATTTAGTCATCTGGTACTCTAGGGGGTCAAAGCTTAAGTTAACACTGAAATGGCTTCAACACTGATGCATGAATCTCTGTTATTAGTGACCTTAATAAAGTGCTATCTGGGATAAACCAAATAGACTTGGTACTATCTTGTCAGATTAATCAGACTAGCTGATGAAAGAAAACTTACCAGCAAGAAACTATACATAAGTATGAACAAGAAGCAAGACCTTGTGGGTCTCTTATATTTTGTTCTTCTTGCAAACACAAGCACATATGATCTTCCAAAGACATTTCCATACTCAAAGAATTCCAAGGCAGAGACAATTGGATAGATACATGGCCCGGAGATGATTTGTATATCCAGTATGAGAAAGACAAAAATAACCCAACACCAAGCAAAATATTGGGTAACCTTGCTGGCCTCTTATGTTGACTTGCTCAACTTGGGTTTAGTCGGGTATTTTTCAAATCAATGGACCATGCAGCCTGAACTTGGGCTATAGACATAATGTATTTGAGACATTGGGCACAAACTATGACCTCAGAGTCTTATGCCTTTTTCAGCATGAGACTGGACGAAGCTGCCTTGTTGGCTTATACTATGCCTTGAAAAACTGTCCTCTAAATGCCTGTGTGTGAAAAGCTTGATCTCTAGTGTGGCACTGTTCAGAGGTAACAGAAACCTGAGAATGTAGGATCTAATGAGGTACCTTTAAAACAGTGAGGCCTGCAGTCGAAGGAAACTGTGGGTCCCCTTACCTTTCCTCTCCTTTCTTCCTTGGACATGAGATGATAAGTTTTACAGCATCAGGCACTCATATCATGGTATAAAACCTCACCACAGGCCCAAAGCAATGGAGCCAACTGACCACACAACTGTGACCTAAAGCCATGAGCCTTTCTCCATAGAGGTTAGTTATTTTCAGTATTTCATTATAAATACACAAATCTGTCTGGAAGCCTGTAAGAAACGTAACGTCTATGACCCTTCATGGTTCATGAATCAGTCACTGGTGTTTTAGTCTATAACAGCTTCAGTTTTTCTTCCAAAAGACATTATTCCTGCTGGTATCCTGGCCAAAAATCCAAAAGAGTGCCTATGCTGAATGAGCACTGTCCATAGGCCAGAGCCAAGCCCATGCAAGAAAGTCCATACTGGAAACATCCTCCTGCCTTTGGCTTGTGGCAACACAGTGAGCTGTCTGGGTTAAAGAAAGTGAACTTCTTATCAGAAGGTACAACTGAACTCACCAGAACACACCAGCATTCAATTTATCTTCTTCAGAGTTCTTTTCTTTCTGATACAGAAAATAAATTGAGGAGAGGGAAGAGATGAGTGTGGGGTTGTGTTTCCCTCAGATTAAAGTCATTGATTACAGGCTGACATCATGGGAGCTGTTGAGACAATAAATTTTTGTTTTTCCTAAATGACTTTCTCATTGAAGATTAGAGTTCTATGGGGAAAGTTGTAGCCATCAGTGTTAAATTATTAGCTCATATTTAATACCCACATTTCTTGGCATTCTTTGTGGCTACAGCATTTTACTCTCTCCCCTCCCCAAGCATATGAGCCTGAAGTTCATCCAATAGCATCATGATGAGAAAAATCCCTCTACCTTGCCCTCATACCACTCTCCTTATGGCACTGAGGTTCCCAGGGTGGCTTCCAAGTGCTTTTCTGTTCCACGTCTCTAAAGACTGCTAAATTGGGTCGGATATGTGGGATTAAGCTCACCTCATAAAACTTGCTTGAGAAAATCTCAGATCCATTAATGCTTCATAAAATTTTTACAAGGTTTCTGCTAAAGGAAGGAAAACAAACAGAGGTGGTGTCGGCATCTAGGCGCTCCTTAAATCAAACATTCTCTCTCTAATGCATTTTTTTATGGCACCAATCAGAAAAGCAATCAACCATGAAGCCTGCGGCTTCTTCTGCTTCCATTCCTAGAGCAAAATCTGTAGTATCTTTAAGCATTCTGCATGAAGAGAAGCTTCTCTATTAATATTAATATACACCCATAGTATAAACACTCTCATGTGTATCTAACTATGTATATCCATATATACATACAAATATATCCATATATCTACACCTATCAACCCATCCATCTCTAAGTTGATTAGAAGACATCTAAGATTGTCAAAATGCCCATATTAAGATTAAAATTGCCATTATACAATTTGAGATCAGGAAACTTGGAAATGATGAAAATTAATCTTACACCAATTCCTGGGTGGAAGGCAGGGTAGATAAAACAGTGCTTTCTGGGTACATAGAAACCCTGATTGAAACCTTCTCCTCCCCCACAAAAAGAAAGGAAAGAAAGAAAAGAAA
Source organism: Meriones unguiculatus (assembly GCF_030254825.1). Classification (NCBI taxonomy): domain Eukaryota; kingdom Metazoa; phylum Chordata; class Mammalia; order Rodentia; family Muridae; genus Meriones; species Meriones unguiculatus. Next base: position 167,136,717 of record NC_083349.1, read on the forward strand.
GAAGGGTAGGAATACAAGACTGCTAGAAATTTAAATGCTCTCTTATTTTTGCCTTTATATTTGTATTGTTCTTAGAGATAAGTGACAGTAAAGTAAATCACAGGTAACAACTGGACTCCAGGGTTTAAGAGGGCATTAATTTTTGAGATGGGCAACGAGACCATTTAGAATTATTGAATGAATGAAGCCCAGCTTCATCTATAACACACTGTTCCCAAAGTCCAGCACTGTAGAACCCAGAGGCCCTGTACCTAGACAACCGGTCTAAGAAAGAAGGGACTGTCCTGCCACCCCTTATGTTCTGGTTGTGTAACTTTCACCCAAAGCATTTTTTTTTTCATAACATACAAGTGACTGAAATATAGAAGCAATAATAACACTACCAAATATTGCTTAGATTTTTCTCCTTTATGTTCCATATATATTATAATTATCTGATCCTCAGAACAGTAAAAAAATAAAACTGTAATATCTTGGAAAAAGAACAAGATCTGCACTAAAATAAAAACTGGTGTTTAAATTCTAGCTTAGCCAGCTGCTAGCTTATATGACTTGAGACCTCTACAAACCTGTTATTGCATATGTAAATTAGGGATGGTAATCTCTGGCACATGAGTAACAGTATTGCAGTTTAATCTCTTAAATGTTACCATAAATCTAGTGTGCCTCAATGGGAAGAGGAAGTGGACCAACCCACTGATGGGCACTACTGGGAGGTGTTACTACCATTCCCACACTGGACCTCCTGGGAGGCAGTAAGGTCACTGAGATGAGAGAGATCACAGAGGGGCATATGAAGGGATTTGCAGATAGGAAAGAGAGGAGGGGATGGTGTAATTACATGATAATCTCAAGAAAAAAAATAGTAATCTTTAAAAATTTCATATGGAGATTCCAACCCCATTATTTCTCTCCTTTCTTCCTGACTACTTCAAGGTGCACAGCTTTGCTTTATCGCGTGTGGTCAGCCATGACACTCTACTTCCCAATAGGTCCAAATGTAACATGGAAAGCCAACCAAGACTGAAGTCTTGAGTCAAAATAAATCTTCCCTCCTGTTAAGTTGTTTATCTCATATTTCATCATAGAGGCAGAAAGCCAACTCCCAGCACATACTTAGATACTTGTAGAATAAAGTACACCCATTCACACTTTTTTATAGTCAAGGAAGCTAATTAACAATACATAGCAAGCTCGTAGCATACATTAGAATTCAATATGTCTCCCAATTCTGTTGTCTGAACAAGTTTTTTCCATGACTCAAGGCTACACATCTTTGTTTTTGATTGGCGCAGCACCATGCAGGTGGAAGTTGGACTTAGAAAAAAGGAAGAGGTTCTTCATTCCTGCCCAGTTTCTACCAATCAGTGCTCTGGTATCTATCTTCTACAGAGCCACACAACTGGAAGGAATAGAAAGGAAGCCAATAAATGTGAGAAATCAGTGTCCCAGAGATGAGATGTTGGGTATGTGGCCCAACTCACATACAAACAGGCAGGGAGGGGTTCTGAGCTCAGCTCAGTAGAAGCAGGAAGGCTGGAAGACTTCCAAAGGTTTCCCTATTCCCTAAGCACTCTGTGCTTACCACGTTTGAAAAAAAATCTGGCCACAGACTCAAAGCAATGAAAAAGGATTGTGAGTTGTCAGGGAATGCCTGCTGACATCATTTCTGTTGAGAAGCAATCAATCCAAACATGAGGCTCTGGTCCTTTTCCATTTCCTGTACTCCCACATGCCTGTTCAGTGTGGATGGCTCTAATTATATCTGTCATAACTAAGACTCTGAAATGCTCAGGTCACCATGCTGCCTTGGATGTGCAGCACCTGTAGTCTCCCCTGATGCTCCAGTGTGAAAGAAGAAAGAAGTGCTGGTCTCGAACAGGAGTGAGGTCAATCCTCGTTGCTCACCACTCAGCCTGTCTGCTTCGGACCAGGTCTCCACAATGCTGGCTAATGGAGGTCTGCGGCATTTGGAGAGAGGTTCATTCTAAAGAAAATCGATGGTAGACTCTGTGACACCGGTATCAGACATCCAAGAGACACTGGCTTCCCCGCCTGGCTCTGGGAGTCCTTGAGTGTGTGGAGAAGAAGTACATTCACTCAAGGCCTTTGCCCCACAGGTTTTGTAAATAATTCAGGAAGATGAGGAAGAGATATCTTAAGAACCAGCTTCAGGGGCTGTCTTGCTCCGGATTCTAAGACGTCACCTAGTGCCCCCTGGTCATTTCCTGCTGTTATATTTTTAAAGCCAAACTATGGAATATGTTTAGGAAAACCATAGTTTGCCATTACTGAGATAAAATGTGACAGCTCACTGGTGAAAACACCAGACCCAAATCCCACTATTTTTAAATCAGAGCACAGTACAGAGATGGTGGGGAAATAGAACTGACAGGGTGAGGGAGAAAGTTTTTCTTAGCTCTTCGAGCTGCTGAACCTTGATAGTCACATTGATTGGATTTTAAAAAAATGCCTGGGAGATAGTAAAGCAGGGCTTTGATGTGTCTGCATGGGTATTTCCTGAAAGGATTAAATCATGAGGCCAATGACCTAAGGCAGGAATGAATCCTTTGATGGATTCAGAATCTAATGATGTGCCAGGAGGTGGTGAAAGGCCGGGGGTGGCATCTACTGACTGAGGTAGTAGGTCCCTCAGAGGAGCATCTTTGGGGATCTAAGTGGTTCTGACCCTTTCCTTAGCTTCCTAGTCACAGCCTGAACTACTCTGACACCTCTGAAACTGTGAACCAAGATAAGCAATCCCTTACCTTGATTTGTTCTCAGCTATTCTGGTCATAGTAATGAGGAACATACACAGGATTGGTTACTCAAACCACCAGTAGATTTCATAAGACACAGTGGGATTTTTTTTTAAGTAATTTATACATCTTAATCCTATTGTCAACACTAATTGTCCTCAGTACTTTCTCATTCTGGTCATCTATATTTCTTTCTTGTATCTAAAATCCAGCTTTCACACATTTGAAAAGTCTTTTTCATCCCTACTGCCTTTCTAAGATAACGGGAGCCTTAAAAGTTGACAAAGCACTATTGCCCAGAGCACAACCAGGATCCAAGCCTAAGTAATTGAGGGGAAAAAAATGCCAAGTAGCCAGCCAGCCAGTACCATTCATCTCAATGCAATTTCGAACAATGGCATAACATTTCCACCAATCAAACTAGCAAACCTCAACAAAATTATAAGAGTCAGCACGCTTGAAAGGAGGATGTTGTAGAGAAATGAGCACTGTACCTATGCGAAGGGCAATTTGACAGCAGGTGTCAAAAAAACATTGGCCGCTTGCATATGCTCAATTGTAATTCTACTGGAGGAATCTAACCTATGGAAATAATCACAGTTGTGAACAAAAACATCACAAGCGGAAGCTCATTCAAACAGTATTTACGACAGCAAAACTCTTGGTAACATCTCATCTCTCCAAAACCTGGAGATCATTGCTTTAAAGAGAGATAGCCCATCTCTGAAGTGGAATATTTTCTGGCAAAGAAATATTACAAACAGGGTTTAGAGAGATGGCTTGATGGATGACATTCTTACTACAACACATATGAGGACCTGAGTTTGGATTCCTAGAGCGTGCGTAAAAGCTCAGTGTGGCAGCACATGTCTGTAACCTCAGCGCTGAGGTGGGACTAACTGACGTTTCTAGCCAGAACAGCAGTGTCCAGGCAGTAAGGAACCCTGCCTCAAAAATAATTCTGTGAAGCATGAAAGAAAAAGATACACATCAACCTTAGACCTCCAAGTCTGCATGCACGAATGAGCACATAATGCTCACGCGTGTATATGCTGCAGAGAGAGAGCGGTCACCTATACAACATTCAGTGCTAAGGAAAGTTGTATACAATTCACATGAATAGACTAAAAGATTATATATACACATATACATATTAAGTATTGCAAATAAAAATATAATTATGCTTGCAGATTCATAAAATAATGACTGGCACGCTACCAATGATGAGCCATGAATGGGGAATTACAAATAAATAGTTTTAACTTGTTTGTTTGTTTGGTTTGTATGGGGTTTTTTGTTTTTGTTTTTGGTGTTTTTTGCATGTTTGTTTCTTTGTTTTGGTTTGGTTTTTGATGACCATATACTTCCTAAGACTTTCCACAGCAAACATATGGTGCATATATTTTAAAAAGTAGCTTCACATATTCCATAAATGTTGACATCATGAATTCTATAAAGGTTGACTGAGCACACACTTTTGGCCAAGGAGTATGTAGGGCAAAGTTAACTACACAGGCTTTCTGAGAGGCTCTGATGGAAAGGGGAGGAGAAGCTGTGGATTCCTCCAGCAGCATCTGAGCCTGAGGACACTGACCTGCTAACCTGTGGCAGCTCAGGGGAGTGCATAAGAAAACAGAGCCCTTCCTTTCAAGGAGCCAGAGCTTCTGGCCATGCCAAGTAGAGCCTTGGCCTGCAGCTGTAGCCTCAGTCTGGCACACAGAGAAGCTAAACCACAGGATAGGTCCACTGAACCCCCAGGACCTGGGTCAGAGCAGGAGCTGGCCCTCCTCCTCACTAACACCTGCAAGGGCCACAGAGGCCCTGGACCAGCTCTGATGAGCAGAGTATCATGTGCCTACTCAACACAAATCTGAACTGAAGAGAAGTTGAATGCCCAGCGCATTCTATCAGGTGGCTTTTTGGAAGTAATGGATATTTTATTCTAAGTCAAATCTCTGGTGTAATCTAGCCCCGAAGAATGTGTTTATGACTATATATACTGATTTGACTAATTTAGCTACCAGTTGCTAATGGTACCTGACTTTTCTGTCCTTACAACTAGACCTAACAGTATTAAAGATAGTTTGGGAGCACAGGGATGCTTTTCTCCAATTCTACAAATTCTCCAGAGTGAAATAGTTCTTCAGGCTCCTTTCCCAGGTCTGCTGCCTCTTTGTATCACACCATTTCTTTCTCTTCCTTTCTTGCTCTCCTCATCATCTCCGTATCTTTTCTCCTCTTGGTTTATTGAAAAGGTTTTACCTAAAAATATGTCTCTTCTTTCTTACGCTACCTCCTCCTTTGTAATTCAAAAGTGCACTGGTCCTCTACATAAAGTTGAGAATCATCTTACCCCATGTCCGCTCAATTGATTATCTTTTTTAGGTGTATAGATTTCATTATGTTTATCATATCTTATAGGTCTATATAAGTGAGTATATCCCATGTTTGTCTTTCTCCTTCTGGGATATTTCACTCAGAATGATCTTTTGTAGATCCCACCATTTGCCTGCAAATTTCATGATTTCCTCCTTTTTGATTGCTGAGTAGTATTCCATTGTATAAAAATACCACAATTTCTGTACCCATTCCACCGTTGATGGACATCTGGGTTGTTTCCAGGTTCTGGCTATTACAAATAGAGCTGCTATAAACATGGTTGAGCAAGTGTCCTTTTTGTGTACTTGAACAAACTTTGGGTATATACCTAGCAGTGGTATAGCTGGGTCTGGAGGAAGCACTATTCCTATTTGTCTTAGAAAGCGCCAGATAGCTTTCCAGAGTGGTTGTACCAGTTTACATTCCCAAAGCAGGGTTCCCCTTTCTCCACAACCTCTCCAGCATGTGTTATCGCTTGAGTTTTTCATCTTGGCCATTCTGATGGGTGTAAGGTGATATCTCAGGGTCATTTTGATTTGCATTTCCCTGATGGCTAATGAGGATGAGCATTTCTTTAAGTGTTTTTCTGCCATTTGATATTCCTCTGTCGAGAATTCTCTGTTTAGCTCTGTTCCCCATTTTTTAATTGGATTACTTGGATTGCTGCTTTTCAGCTTCTTTAGTTCTTTGTATATACTGGATATTAGTCCTCTGTCAGATAAAGGGTTAGTGAAGATTCTTTCCCAATCTGTAGGCAGTCGTTTTGTTTTGATGACGGTATCCTTTGCTTTACAGAAACTTTTCAGTTTCATGAGGTCCCATTTATTGATTGTTGCTCTTAGAGCCTGTGCTGTTGGTGTTCTGTTCAGGAAGTTGTCTCCTGTGCCAATGAGTTCTAGGCTGTTCCCCACTTTTTTTTCCAATTGATTTAGGGTATCTGGTTTTTGAAATCTATACACCTAAAAAAGATAATCAATTGAGCGGACATGGGGTAAGATGATCAATCCTCGTTTAGAAAGACAGATGGGATATGCATTGAATGTATGACAGGAGTCTACTGAGCGCATCTGAAAGACTCTAACTAGCAGTGTTTTCAAAGCAAAGACTCATGACCAAACCTTTGGCAGAGTACAGGGAATCATAAGAAAGAAGGGGAGTTAGTCTGATGGGGAAAGGATAGGAGCTCCACAAGGACCAAATATATCTGGGCACAGGGTCTTTTCTGAGACTGACATTCAACCAAGGACCATGTATGGATATAACCTAGAACCTCCACTCAGATGTAGCCTGTGGTAGCTCAGTAACCAATTGGTTTCCCAAAGTGAGGGGAACAGGGACTATTTCTAACAGGAACTCGATGACTGGCTCTTTGGTCTCCCCACCCCCGAAGGGAGGAGCAGTCCTGTTAGGCCACAGAGGAGGGCTTTGCAGCCAGTCCTGAAGATACCTGATAAAACAGGATCAGATGAATGGGGAGGAGGTCCCCCCCATCAGTGGACTTGGAAAGGGGCACGGTGGAGATGAGGGAGGGAGGGAGGGAGGGAGGGACTGGGAGGGAATGAGGGATCGGGACACGGCTGGGATACAGAGTTAATAAAATGTAACTGATAAAAAAAAATAAAAAAAAAATACAAAAAAAATAAAATAAAATAAAAAAAAAATAAAGTTGAGAATCAGTGAGCATTTTGTATTGTGTCCACTGCTGAGACTCAGTCAGACTTAATCCTGTCTAGGTTCTCAATGTCAAAAAAAAAAAAAAAAGCAGACCGAACAAAGCCACCAATGCAAAGAAACTGCTGAGTGAAAGCTATGACCTTTGGGTTAGCGGGTATGTAGTGCCCATTTTATCAAAAATTTTAATATGATTTTAGTACATTTTACTTTCTCACCCAGCCCCTTAATGAACATTCTCTTTCTCTGTCTCTCTTTCTTTCTTTCACACACACATACACATACACACACACAAAAAAAATACCCACAAATCAAGCAAACTTGGGTTCTAGTATTTAAAAAGCCTGTATACCCTATACATCCCTGTGACCAGAAAGATGGATCCCAATTTTAGTCCTACAGTACATTTTGAAAAAATTTGTAAACTTTAAGGGGTAAGAACATTATGCCTCTATTTTTGAAAATCTTAGCACCTCCACTTTTCATGCCTCCATTTTTCATGTCATCACAAGCAAGACCCAAGCTTGCTTCTTTAACTGGGTTATTTGTTTATTTGTTCACTTACTTATTTAGAAACGGTCTTCCTACACAGTCTAAGTTAGTTGAACTCCCATAGTGGATTACAGTCCACCATTCTACCAACTAAGACTGTCCCACTCTGAGACTAAAAGGCTGTGCCATCATACCCAGCTCTGTTTATTAGTTAGTTTGTTCGTTATTTTTTTGGTTTTCTTTTTCTTTTTCTTTTTCTTTTGAGGCAGGGTTTCTCTGTGTTGCCTTGGCTGTCCTGGACTTACTTTGTAGACCAGGTTTGCCTCTGGCTCCCAGAGTGTTGAGATTACAGGCATGCACCACCATGCCTGGCTAACTCTGGTCATTTCTAAAAGTAAATTCTTGCAAGAGGTCTCTCTGAATGGGAAAGCTTAATAATTCAGTTTGTTGCCTTTGCTACCCACTGATCATTAAGGTGAAGAAAATGTATGGAAATATGTAGTCATCATAGAGATATTTACAAATATACAAGAGAACTGTAAGGCTCCTCAGGAGTAGCTGGGGAAAGAGGGCAATCATAAAACTAAAATGCCATAAATTTTGCTGCACTGACTAAGCAAGCATCACTGGATATTACATGGGCATGCACATATGTACTTATGCGTGTACACATGCATGCACACATAGATCTGCTAGAAGTTATTTGTACAAAGTACACAGACAAATGATCCAATGTCTCCGCCAAAAATAAACTTAGATCCTGCTCCATTTGTAACGTAAGACAGTGGAGTACTACCAAAAGCCACACTTAGCGTAAGTGCAAGGGTGCTCAACAGACAATGGAGCCACTTAATTCTTTGAGGCAAGGAATGACACAGCATCAAAACACTTCCAAAGAAATAGGACATGTAACGTATTCTTGAATGATGCTCAGAACTTTGGTATGTCAGCAAGAAAGGTATCCATGAACCAGATCCCACATGCAAGAAAGCAAGTGATAAGTTATTGTGAGACTTATTACTTATCATAGACTATGAATAAGACCAGGGTGACTATTTTTCATGGAGAACCCTTATGGCATATGTGGTATGTAATGTTTGTGGTAGAAATCTCATTATGACCTCTCAGGCTCGATGGCCTTGTTTTCTTCACAAGTGGTGTGGGGCTGTGAGAAGTGCCTGGACCTAGGCTTTTACATTAGGCCTTTCTTCCAATCTCCAGCATCACACTGTGCTTTGAGCCAGTCTTTGTTCCAGGCAGGAAGGCCCTTTAGTCACTGGACCAGGTTAATAGGGTGGAGAGGGAGCATCTGCTTCAGAGAAGGCTGTCAAGTGAAGGCAGTAACACTGTCTCCAAACCAGCTTTTCATAGGCTCTTACTTATTATTTAATTTGGCTGCAGTGTGTGGAATTAGCCTAATGGCTGTTAAGTGGCTAAGTCACAAACATGGCCCATCTGCTGAGAAGGCTCTGGGCCATTGTCTATTTCAATGGCTAAGGAAAAAAGATGAGACACACTGTTACACCGAGAGCTCCATCACAGGCCTGTTTATGCCCCCTTCTGATCTTATCTCTTTCAACACTAGTGGTTTTCATGGTTCCATATTAAAGAGTTAGAATCAGGCACTCAGTGCTGGACCATTACCAAAGTGGAGACAGCTATCCACACGTAAGCTGCCAGATACATATCAGCAAGCACCATGATTCAGTACACCTCAATAAATAACTGGAGAGCAACAATGTTCAGGATACTGTGGCTAACACACGGAAAAGAGATGGGACTATATCTTAGCAACAGAGTACCCACCTGGGATGCACGATGTCCTAAGTTCAACTCTTAGTGCTGTCAGAATTGAAAGAGAGAGACAGAGACAGGGAGAGACAGAGAGAATGTGAAAACATAAGGAAAGATTCCAGACACTATGTGATTCTGTCTTGGAGAGAAGGGACTAGATACATAGTACTCTAATATATGATCTACCTTGTCCATATTCTAAGAGAAAGGACATGGCTAGAAAGATTAGAGGAAAAGTTCATAGTCAAAATCTCTTTTAGATGCTGGTTTTGAATACACTAACTCTCTGAATGATAATATACATATAGTATCTAAAATTAACTCTAGCAATACCTGATACAAGGACACATTCATTCCTACTGGCTCAAAAGTAAACAGATGTGTAACTATCCATTGGCAAGGGTTTCATCAGGTTTTGTGTTCTGTTGAAATTTAGCTAGGATCAGGCTGGGAATGAAGCTTCTTGAGAGGGCACTTGTCTAACAAGTATAGGGCCCCATGTACAAGTGTCAGCACTACAAATAAATAAAGATAAGAATGAATAACGTTAGAGAAAACCTAAATAGACAAAGAATAAGAGGTAAAGGGGGAGCACACCAGCTTTTCAGTCCTGTCAGTGGTCAGGGATATTATGGGAAGCACATGGTTATGAAGAAGGTGAGTTTGGTCATTTAGTTGCAGTATGTGGACAAAGATATGGGATCCAAGATGTGAGGGGTAGTTGAAGCCAGTGTGCAGGATTCTTAGGAACTAGGCAAGGGAATGAGTCATTAAGGGGAAGACTTGTGTGCAATGGGAAAAAAGGAGCGTGTTCAAGCTATTCTTCTAAACACCCTGTCATGCCTGATACATAGGATGTAATACAGGTAAAGAGTAGGGAGGAAAAAGGTCAGATGGGATGTCATGAGTACACTGTCAGCAAGCAACACTGAACTCTGGCTTACAGGAGTCATATATCATGGTTGTCTTAGTTAGCGTATCCATTGATATGAAGAGACACCAAATCCATGAAAACTCTCATAAAGCAAAACATTTCAATGGGGCTGGCTGACAGTTTCAAAAGTTTAGTTCATTATCATTATAGTGAGAAGCATGGTGACCAAAACTACTCAAACCGCTACAATAATACCATTTTGTGCAGTGATATGGAGAAGGGGAAACGAAATCAATCTACCAATAAACACTCACTAAATAGTCTTGAGTTGGTAAAGAACTGTGCTAGGTACTGGAGACAGGGAATAAAAAAAATGAAGGAAAAAATAATTTATTCAAGGAAATAGTTATGAGATAATTGAAATAGTTGATAGAACCACCATATAATGTCTAGACAGGGGGGAGTATGTGAACTAGGGATCTTGGCAGTATGGAAGACTGGGTTTAGAGCAACGAAAGGATTGGGAAATATCCAATAGAGATTAACACAGAGCTTTCGCTCTTCTAGGACTTCTGAAAATGTATCAAAAAATGTACCACACTAGTCTTCAAGGGACCTGAACCTTGAAGGAAAAATGGCTTTTGAGTGAGGGACTTTGTCTACATTAGACATTGCTTCAGACTTCAGAGACTTTGGAAATGTGGGTCACAGGTCTAGGTGCTGGGGTTGCCAAAGCTTGGAATGTCTTCAATTGTGCTTGGAGTTTTGTTATGTGCATAGCCTAAAACACCACTGAGATGGCTCTTTTCCTCAGGGATTAAGGACAAAGATGCCAGTACTGGGACAAAAGTCCAGGACATTGTGTTGTTCTGGACACTGAGGATGAAGCAGTGGACAAAACAGAACTTCTGCCTCACAGCTGACATTCTAGGAGACAATAGGCAATAAACAGACAAGCAATAGGTGTATGAAATACATTCCAACACTCACTGCAGCACTGCTCAAAACACCTAAGACACAGGAGTGACCTAGTATCCATCTGTGGATGAACAATCAAAAAACAAAACAAAAACTGGCACCTACACACATAGCAACATTCAGCCTTATGAAAGAGAGGAAAGCCTGCCATCTGCAAAAGCATGGAAGAACCCCGAGGTTGTTATGCCAAGTGAAATAGGACAGTCACAGAAGGACAGATACTGCATGATGGCACTGACATGTGGCATCAAAAACAAGCAAACTCACAGAATCAGAGAACAAAATGGGAGTTCCCAAGGGCAGAGGCATGTAAAGCTGCTAATCACAGGGCAGAAAGCCCAAGTTATGCAATGTGAATACGTTCTGGAGCTTTGCCATAGCACACAGCATTTATAACAACACTGCTTTAGGAAGGCCAGACTCATCTAGGTATGCTGACCACAATTAAACAAAAATTTAAATGGAGTGAAATAAATGAATATATTGGGTAAAAGTGAATGAAAGAACATTACACTGAGTCCCGGTGAAGCCCGCCATGATACCTACCTTGAAAGAAGCCATGAAGACAACTCAGGCAGACTACATAGTGAATACTAAGCGTTTGGGCTAAACAGTGGAAGAGGGAAAATAATTTTTGGCTTGAATAGTCATTTTCTTATGGGAAAAGCAATTTTACTACGTGACAGCGAACCTCCTTTGTCTAAAGGACTTCATCAAAGAAGCGGCATTGCAGTAGTGAATGAAAATGGCAACATATTCAAGTCCTTCAAGATATACCTTTGAGCATAATAATAATTAGGCTTAACTTTTCATGCAATATCTTGCTCAGTATACAGCACATAAAAGTTTATGGCCAAAATATGATTATATTCATCACTGTACATTCACTAATGATAAAACTAACAATAATGAAAACAATAGAAATAACATCAGCAGGACCTAATGGTTTTTGATTAATGTTTACTCTGTAGCGATCAGGCTTTGCATGAAGTGCCGCCCCTACAAGATGTCATTGACTGTCACTACTAATCTAGGGAGGAAAAACCCAGGCTTAAAGAAGTGAGCTAAACCAATTACACAAGGCACCACAAACGCTCATATGCAAATGTAGCTCATTTGGATGTGTAATTATATTATATGTAACTGTACATTACTACGAGTGAGCCGTGGGTCACAGATGAGTACTCTATGTCAGCGTACTGACACACACACACACACACACACACACACACACATCTTTAACAAAACCACACCTCACACACTGTCTCACACACAATTCTGTTCACACCAAAGCTCCACACAGACTCGTATCATCTGCTCTTCTGTCTTCCATTCTTCCCTTCCTTTCCTTCTTCCTTCATCAGCAACTTTCAAGCGCTTCTATGTGCCAGGTTCTGTGTAAGTTTTGCCTCCTTCAGTGAAGATGGGCAGCCACAGTATGGGCGGCAAGCTGGTGAGAGTATAAATAACTGGCCGTGGCAAGGAATACTGACCTCACAGAAGGCTACTCAAAAGGACCAAGCACTTACCCCACACTTAATGTGCAGCTTAAAGAGGAAGGACAATAAAACCAATTTGGATGAAAATCCAGGTAATCAATGCCAGATAGGAGAATGAAGAATGAGATATGGAGGGGTCCTGGTGTTTTTTGTTGTTGTTGTTGTTGTTATTGTTGTTGTTGTTCTTGTTCTTGTTTTTGGCTTTTTCTTTTTTAATTTTATTTTTAAGCCACTACTATGAAGCTCCACAGAAAGAGCCTAGCTTCAGGCCAGTTATGTGAAATCCAGAGGTAGAAGAATAGCCAGTGCCCACTGAGCTTGTTGTGGGGAGTGAGGAAGCACTGACTGAACATGTAAGAAGGGGGTGGAGTAGGGAGGGAGTGTGTGGTGTTGACATGTGCACAGCCATATAAAGGAATCTATTCCTCAAACATGGGAATGGCAAAGCCGTCCCTGGATTCAGGCCCAGGGAATTAGAGACGCCTGCCTCTGATCCAAGTAGGAGTGTTTACTAACAACAGACCAGTGAATGCAGAAACTATTACCCACAGCTTCCTCCTCTGAGATGACTGTACCCTGAGACTGTTTACCTGTGGAGACCCTCTACAGAGATCAGCTAAACCTACCTCCTTGTTCAGATGCATCAACAACCCTGACTCCTCAATTCAGATGTGTAAAATGAACATACTGAGTTTCTGGGCAGCTAGTGCCCTCTATCAGAGCAAGCACAGCCCACCCCAACCCCATCTTTTCTATACACGTGTCTGTGTGTCTGACCTTTATTCCCTTGCACTCCAGTCAACCCCTGAAGCGATGAAGAGTGTGGCAGTGTCCCCCTCAGAAGTCATGTTGAAAGATAATGGATGGCCATTGTAACAGCCCTAACTGGTGGTAGCTCTAACAGGTGACAGGTTAAGAGGGTTCCATCCTCATGACTCTTCTAACTTAACCTGTTCTTGACTTGCCTTTCTACTAAATCACGAAGCAGCACATGTCACCACCCATCCACTATAGCTCTGCCTGAAATAAACTTCTATTGCTTATAAATTAGTCTATAGTATTCTAACACCAGAAAAACAACAGCAATAACAAACAACAAAGGATTTGGGATGTAGCTCAGTAGTAGAACATATTCTTTGCATCCAAGAAGTCTTTCTTTCAAACCCCAGCACTGAAGAATCAAGAAGGAAGGAGACCAGGAGGAAGAGAGGAAGACAAAGTCAGAACCACCGCAACTTTCCAAGAAAGGCTGCACTGCCAAGAAAATCAAAGAAAGCTCTTTGGTGAGTGCCAAGTGTGCTTGCTAGTTTTATGTACATTTGATACAGGCTATGGTACAAGCTAGAGTCACTGGAAAGGAACAAGCCTCAGTTGAGAAAATACATCAATAAAATTGGGCTTCAGGCAGGCCTGTAGGCCATTTTCTTCATTAGTGATTGATGTGGGAGGGGGAGCACTGAGGGTTTACAACAGGTTGTCCTGGGTCCTATAAGAAAGCAGGCTGAGCAAGCCAATGGGAAGCAAGCCAGTAGAGCACACTCCTCAATGGCCCCAACACCAGCACCTGCCTCCAGGTTCCAGCCCTGCTTGAGTTCCTGCCCTTGCCCCTTCTGATGATGAACTGTAATATGGAGCCATGAATGCAATAAACCATTTCCTCCCCAAGTTGTCTTAGGTCATGATGTTTTATCCTAGCATTGTAGCCCTAAGATACCAAACAAACATTCACTGCCCCTGAAGGAGACAACAGAGGAAGAAAAATAAAGGTCATCAGGGTTTCAAAAGGTTATCTACAGGGTGGGAATGCTTCTATCCATTCCTATTGCACCCGCTAAAATATGTTAGATCACAGAAGTAAGTTACTGGAAATTTCTGTAGTTGTTGTAGTTTTGTTTTGTTTGTTTTGTTTTGTTTTTTAAGTATGTGTGTCTGTGTGTAGGTTTGGCCATATGTGTGCAGTACCAAAACAGAGGCCAGAAGAGGGCATCACATTCCCCAAGATCTTCATTACAAGTAATTGTGAGACATCTAATGTAGGTGCTGAGACATGAACTCCAGACCTACACTGGATTTTACTTTCTGTTGCTAAGATAAGATGTTGAGCAAAACCAACATGAGGAGGGAAGGATTTATTTCAGCTTACTCACTGTTGTCCATCCCTGAGGAAACCCATGGCCAGAACTGAGCCAGAGGCCATGGCGGAACACTGATTCCTGTTTTGCTTTCCCTGACTTGTTCAGCTACCCTTCTCATATAGCTGAGGCCCAGCTGCTTAAGAATCAAAACTCAGACATGACTGAGCAAATGTCCTTATTGTGTACTTGAGGCTCTTTTGGATATATGCCTAGGAGTGGTATGGCTGGATCTTGAGGAAGCGCTATTCCTAGTTGTCTGAGAAAGCCCCAGATTGATTTCCAGAGTAGTTGTACAAGTTTACATTCCCACCAGCAGTGGAGGAGGGTTCCTGTTTCTCCACAACCTCTCCAGCATGTATTGTCACTTGAGTTTTTGATCTCCGCCATTCTGATGGGTGTAAGGTGAAATCTCAGGGTCATTTTGATTTGCATTTCCCTGATGGCTAATGACGTTGAGCATTCCTTGAAGTGTTTCTCTGCCATTCATTATTCCTCTATCAAGAATTCTCTGTTTAGCTCTGTTCCACATTTTTTAAATGGATTACTTGGCTTGTTGCTTTTCAGCTTCTTTAGTTCTTTATATAGACTGGATATTAGCCCTCTGTCAGATAAAGGGTAGGAAGATTCTTTCCCAATCTGTAGGCATTTGTTTTGTTTTGATGACAGTGTCCTTTGCTTTACAGAAGCTTTTCAGTTTCTTGTTTGTAGCAGCTTTATTTGTAATAGCCAGAAGCTGGAAACAGCCCAGATGCCCCTCAACTGAAAAATGGATGCAGATATTGTGGCACATCTACACAATGGAGTATTACTCAGCAATGAAAAATAAGGAAATCATGAAATTTGCACGTAAATGGTGGGAACTGGAAAGGATCATCCTGAGCTGTCCCAGAAGTAGAAAGACACACACGGAATATACTCACTCATATAGACATGTAATATAGGATAAACCTACTAAAATTGTACATCTAAAGAAACTAATCAAGAGAAAGGACCATGACTAAAATGCTCAATCCCCATCCCGAAAGGCAAAGAGAATGGACATCAGAAGAAGAAGAAAACAGGAAACAACCTAGGAACCTGCCACAGAAGGCCTCTGAAAGGCTCTGCCCTGCAGACTATCAAAGCAGACTCAGAGACTTATGGCCAACTGTTGGGCAGAGTGCATGGAATCTTATGTAAGAAGTGGGAAATAGTAAGATCTGGAGAGGACAGGAACCCCACAAGGAGAGCAACAGAACCAGAAAATTTGAACACAGGGGTCTTCCCAGAGACTCATATTCCAGCCAAGTACAGGCATGGAGATAACCTATAACCTATAACCTATAACCTAGCCCATGGCAGTTCAGTGTCCAAGTGGGTTACATAGTAATGGGAAGAGGGACTACCTCTGACATAATCTAATTGGCCTGCTCTTTGATCACCTCACCTTGAGGGGGGAGCAGCCTTACCAGGCCACAGAAGATGACAATGCAGCCACTCCTGGTGAGATTTGATAGACTAAGATCAGAAGGAAGGAGAAGGGGACCTCCCCTATCAGTGGACTTGGGGAGGGGCATGAGTGAAGAAGGGGGAAGGAAGGTGGGATTAGGAGGGGAGGGGGGAGGGGTCTTTAGGGGGGATACAAAATGAATAAAGTGTAATTAATAAAAATTAAAAAAAAAGAATCGAAACTCAGGAATCTTATGAAAGAAGTGGGAAACAGTAAGATCTGGAGAGGATAGGAAGTCCACAAGGAGAGCAACAGAACCAAAAAATCTGAGCACAGGGGTCTTTCCTGAGACTAATACTCCAACCAAGGACCATGCATGGACATAACCTAAGACCCCTGCACAGATGATATCCAAGTGGGTTCCATTGTGATAGGAACAGGGACTCTCTGACATGAACTGATTGGCCTGCTCTTTAATTTCCTCCCCCTGAGGGGGAAGCAGCATTACCAGGCCACAGAAGAAAACAATGCAGCCACTCCTGATGAGACCTAATTGACTAGGATCAGAAGGAAGGAAAAGAAGACCTCTCCTTGGGGAGGGGCATGCGTGCAGAGGGTGGAAGAAGGGAGGGATGGAACCACAGGGGGATACAAAGTGAATAAAGTGTAATTAATAAAGAATTAAAGAACAAAAGAGAATTAAAACTCCCACTGTGAGGCCGGACCCTTCAAACTCAATTAACAATCAAGAATCAGCTCCAGCATTGTTTATTAAGCAGTATCTACTTCTGTTCGCCATGCTATCTTTGCTGGTTAGTTCTTGTCCTCTTGACAAAGATAGACTCACCTGGGAAGAGGGAACCTCAGATGAAGAATTGCCTGTATCAGGTTGGCCAGTCTGCATGTCTGTGGCACATTTTCTTGATTGTTAATTGAAGATGTTGTGTTCAAGGCCAGCCTGGGCTACACAGTAAGACCCTATTCTAAGGCCAAGCAAGAAAAAAAATCATTCATATTGTTCACAATCTCAGGATGGGTAATATCTTTCTAAGCAAAAGTACAGACACAATAAATGCAAAGTAATTTCATAACACAAAAATTAAACAATTTATGTAGAAAACTACATGTGACAAATGGCATGATGGCAAGAAAACTAGAACATAATTTATGAGATGTATAACAATGATTAAACTATTTATTGACTTTTAAATGATTAAATTATTAGCATATGACGTACTCTTATATAAGAGAAAAATGGAGGAAAATTTCATAAAAACTAAGAAAGCTGCACAAAAAGATGAAGTAAAAATGTGCAGTAAATAATGAAAAAATACTAAGCTCCTGATTTAAATAAAAACAGATGTAATAAATATCAAGAGTTAAAAAAACAAAAATATTTATACAACAATAAAACATTATTACAAAACCAACCTATTCATTACAGGCTAGGTTTTATATAACACTCTATACAACTCCCTAAGATTGAACAGTCCAATAGTTCTTTTTTATACAATTTTGTAATATTCTTTTAATTTACGTACCCCAGTCTTCAAACACTCAGATGTGAGTTTGCTTTGAGACACATTTCTGTTTCTATGCCCAGGTGTTTGTCATGGTCTGATTGGAAGAACAGTGGATGTGAAAATAGCTTGTATGTGAATATAGAATGTGAATGTAGAACTACATTTGGAAGTCTTAGGAAAGAGAATATTACTCATCTGGTAAAAGAAGCAAGTGTAATGTATACGCACTGGTGAGAGAGCACATTGCTGACATACTGTCTGTAAACTAAAGGAAGCCCGGATCGATACATGAGACATATTTCATTTGTGTACAATGCACATTGTGTATGCCACATATGGTTGGAAATGAATGTGAAAACACCTGCCAAACCCTGGGCTCCTCCAGAGAAGAAAGATGTGTTTTCAACAAAATGTCTACTTCTTAAATTACAAGTCTCTGGATTTTAGCAGGAGACAAGCTTCAGGTTTGTTTTTTGTTTTGTTTGTTTGTTTTTGTTTTGATTTCATTTCTTTGTCTGTTAAAGAGCACTATAAATCAAGAAATCTTCTGTTTGACCTTTGAGGTGATTTATTTTACCAACATGTGATCTCCTTTTCTAAATAAGAGATCCTTTATGGTATTTGATGCCTTCTCACACCAGTGCTTATAGGATTGGAAAAGGAGTTCTTTAAAATACCCATATGGCTGCCCCCAATCAAGCATGCTTAGAAAGAGCCTGGAACAGTCCCCTGTGGGCTATCTCTTCATTTCTTCTGTCTCATGTGATTCTCACACTGCCTACACACACCAGATCCCCAGGTATGTTTATAATATCATTCTTCTGATTTATTCCCCAATACCCCAATTTTCTAGATTGCTCTCTCATTCTCTTTCTGACCTAATCTGGTGACAGACTTCTATATGTCTTCCTCTTATATAAATAAGGCCAGTTCATTAGCTGTATACAAAGTGTAGATCTGTTCAGTCTCAGCCCTCACACTGTTCAGGACTGTGCATAGAATACAGCAGCCTCCCACGTGGAAGACATTTAATAGGCGGCACTGCTTATCATGGGGAAAGATTTGCCAGGCGCCATTCATTCATTTTAACACTTGCATCTCCTGGAGATTTCAGAATGGATTAGTCACAGCATTCCAAGAAAGCCAGGGAGACTGGATGTAGAATGGCCGAAGAAGGTCAGGGAGGGGTCGCTATACAGTTGGGAGAGTATGCCACCCAGAGATTTAACAAGGAGAGTATGCTATTTGCCCTTTTCTTCTGACAAATGCCGGCTGCCTGATAACTGCCTTTGGGATTACTTCTCTAAGTGATTGTGAAAATATTGACAATTTAGAGGAAAAATTTGAACACCTGGCTGGCCTTTTCGTCTGGATAGTCTCCCTCCTTACTGTTTTTAGCTTGTATATGTATGAGGGGCTCATTCTAGAACTCCCTTCAATCTGTAGCTCAAATGCAGATGGTGACAGTGGAATGTTAAGAAGCTGCCTTCAGGCATTGATAGTGGTCAAAGGGATTTGTGTGTGTGTGTGTTCCTGTATGTGTGTGTCATGCCTTGGTGCTGGGCATGACACCAACTCAGGGACTCGGGGCCTTGTACATGCTAGACACATGCTTTACCCATGAGATATCTTCCCAGCCCAGATAAAAGATTTCAAGTAAGTTTGTAGCTAGACTGGCCTGAATGTGAAGGAATCCCAGTGTTCAGGAGGCTCATCCCCACACTGCTTCAAACGTAAGACATGACTGCAATGTTGAGCACTAGGTGAGTACATGTGTGCACATGCATGTGTGAGCCTGGCGATGCCAGATGCCAAAGACATGAGACTGTTTCCTGCAAATTACTAAAAGTGAGCTATGCTATCTTGTGAGCCATACATGAGGAACCTTTAAAACACATATTGCTGTTATCCTAGGTTTGTGCTTGTTGAAGGGAGAGAATAAAACAAGAACAAAAACAATGAAATCCAACCACACACCAAAGGGACTGTGCTTAGTTCAAAACTCCAGGCATGAAGCCCAAATAGATCCAGGCCCAGCTTTATCCTCACACAACAGGGAAGATGATAAAACGCATTTACTTAGTCTTGCATCACAAGAGCCAAATGATTCCAAACTGAACTAATCCTGTCTATCCCAGGAGCAGTGTTTTGGTTCTCTGCACTACATATGTCAAAATGGTGATGCCGTGGCATGATACATTTCCACAACACCCCTTCAAGTGTGATCAGGCATACACTCCAACACATAAATGCTCTGTATACATTTGCTTAAATAAATAATTCATGAAACTACAAATACCTATCCCCGAAGCAGATTCCAACTCTTAAACTCTTGAAGCATGCTCACCCTCATTTTAAACAGGAGATGAACTGCAGGTTGCAATTCAGATGGAGGGGAGGGGATGCCAATCCATCGAGGGTTATTTCAAATTAGCGAGGAGTTAGCTACTGGATACCAACACAGCAGGTAGAATTTTATTTCAAGGGCAAAATGTGGAGTTTAAATAATGCTGGCATCCTAGCCCTGGTATGGAAGCAAATTTGAGTGAGAGTGTGGACATCAAAACAGATGGCTCTTCCTGGACGTCATGAATGGATGGGATGCCCTAGCACCTTCCTGCAACATGAAGGACCTCCAAACACAGCTCATTAGGAACTCACCTCTACTCAGCAAATCCTACCTTCTGTGTCTAACACAAGATGAGTACAAGGCTTAATAAAGGACAACACAGAGCCTGACAACTGCAAGTCGGTGTCTGGTGATTTTCTTTTAACCACCAGAATTTTGCTCTGTGCTTGATAATTCTGGATTTAAAGCACTCTCTATTTTTCTAGGCAAATTATCTTCATGCCAGCCAGTGGCATTTATCTCCTACCAAAAGCCCATCAGTGTCACCTGGATCCTTAAAAATCACTAGCTCCTTCCCAAGCTCTCACACTAAAAAGCTGAAAAGTGTTTCAGAAAAGTTTATGAGAGGAAGGAGTACAATTTTCACATACAAATAATGCACAAATACAGCTTTTTAAACTTCCTCAAAAAAAACAGCTCTTTCTTAAGGAATATCACTATAACTGGTAATTTTTTTCCCTTTTAGAAAACTTTGATTCAGAATTAGAATGTCTGCCAGGCCGAAAAGCGAGAAGCTCTGTCATCAGGGAGGCTTGAGGCAATGGTAAGATTCCCACAAATGTTTTTTGTGATCTGGGTTTTGAACAGTAGGTAGCCTCAGTTTAGTGGTGGTCTAATTCAGTGAGATGTCTTTAATGGTGGAAGTGCATGTCGTTGTTGTGAGAAAAGTTTTTAAAGAGAAAGCTGCATGCCTCAAGTTGTTTGACCAAGCTAGAGGGGTGAGTCCCTGGGTAAGAGCTTTTGATATTGCACTGTGAACTCATGATAACCTGAGTTCAACCTCTAATCCCCACAGTGTATGGCCATGCAAATTTGTCTGTAACCCCAGCAGTGTGGGGAGCAGAAATAGGAGGGTCTGTGGGGTCAGGTGGCCACCAGCCTAGCTACAGATTCAGTAAGAGGCCCTGACTCAAGGGAAAACTGCAGATAGCAATACAGGAAACCACTCAATATCTTCTTCTGTTCCCCATACGCCTACACATGAGTGCACATAACTGTATCCTTACCTCATTACAACACACATACACACACATAACCACCATCAATAAATATAGCTAGATGATAGATAGATAGATAGATAGATAGATAGATAGATCAAATTTTTACTTATAGGAAGTGAGCAAATTATTACAAAATGGTGGGTAGAAATGAGAGTTCAAACAATTAAGTAAAAAGAGCCAGAGAAGATGCGTTTTGCAAGTGCCCTTCCACCTATGAAGAGGGATTTGTTTTTGTCCATCAAACCACTGTGCTATATTTTTGAAGAAATTCACACAGGCGTTTTCCAAACTCAGCTCCCCTGAGTCGCATCAGCAGTACAAGGCATCCAAAAATCAAACTCCTAAATGTACCAAATTCAGAGCACAATCAAGACACCACAAATGCAAAATTCTTCACCTGAGACCTTGTGATGAACCACAGTCAGATGTGGATGAACCAAAACTACTGCAGGAAAATGACTCGTGGGCTCTGTGTATGAGGTCACCACGAAGCTAGTCACTTTAGTGTTTTGAATTTGGTCCTCTTTTCCAGCTATCTCATTATACATATGTAAACACTCCAAAATCAGAAATATCTGAAATACTGATGGTCCCTAGTGTTTATGAAAAAAAATATATATATTCCATTTGTAATACCCTGTCAGGATTGCAGATCTTAGACCCTCTCCTGGACCTACCGAGTTAGAAACTTAGAGGAGCCACATCTATGAGCGACTCAGAGTGAGGATTCTCTAGCTTCGGTGTGCATCTAAAGTAGAGGCTGGGTTTGCTAAGGCAAGGAGTTACCTAGCCTTTCCTCAGAGAGGGCCCAGGTATCCACACTGGTTGTGGGCCTATGACTTCTAGGTGAGGTCACTAGCCCAACAATGATGGGCTTCCACATGATGAGGGACCTCTGATAGTAGGGTAGTCTGTCCCAAGTACCCATCCTCCTAAATGTTCATGTTGAGAAAGGATGATAGGGAGAAGAGTAAGATGATGACATGAGCAGTAACAAAAAATCTTGCTGGAGATGCCTCTCCACCTGACAACTCTGCTTCCCACCTCTGCTCCAAAGACTCAAAGCTGCAAGCCTGGTGTTCTTTAGCCTAGTGAGAAATGCCTTGCAGTACTCTCCATGGTTAAGTTCTATGCACTAATCACAGAGGCAAATGGGGTCTACTCCCTGGGTTCCCACAGAGACAATTCGGTACAAACAGAGTGTTTGTCCACCAAATTGTTAACATGATCCTGCCTTACCCGTAGCAAGAATGGTTTTCCAAGCACCTCTTACTGTTAGGTGGAGACAGACAGCTATTCTAGGCTCCATTTCCAGACAACCCCCCACCACACACACACACACACACACACACACACACACACACACACATACACACACACATCTATCACAGAACTCCCTCTCTCCTTGAAGCAAAGACTCCAATATAAATTCCACAATCAAAAAGCTCAGGTCCTTAAATCACCACCTAGAAGGAGCTGCCCAGGGGAGTTGTACCTCCTGCATGGATGTTGCATAAGTAAAAAATTAATGGGTACCACATTATTTCACTGGGATTTGGAGGTTATTTATTACGATAGCTTTTGATAATTATGCCACTAATCCATCCTCTGTTTTTGCATAGTGGCTCCTACATGACCCTTCTCCGCAATCTGGTTACTTTACAGTTAGTTGTGTAAGCACCCATTTTCCTTCAAAATTATAGCTTTATTCACTTTACTCATTAAAAAAATATCCTACTATTTTATTTATAGTGAACCCATGTGGTATAAATATGGTTTTAAATATGCTCTTTTATATGGATTATTATACAACCAGCACCTCCCTTTTGTCATGGAGTTACTTGAACTAGAATGGAGGCAGGGTTGGAAGCTCAGGACTCTACAATTAGGGATTTTCCTTGGCGAGTTGTTTTTATCACTCCAAATGATTCATAGCTGCTCCTGAATAACAAGAGAATGTACTGACTGACCTGTGTGAGGTACTTCATGGTCAGTCCCTATCTCCCTTATGACAGTAGCCAAATAAAATTTCATCATTCATTTAACCTGTTACTCTATGATTGGAGGAGCCATTCCAGTCTACAACAGAGATCAAAGACACTCTCCCTACCCTACCCTTCGGAATTTCCCAATGTCAGGAAGGGAGGCAGAGAGGGAAACAGAGAAAGACAGAGACAGAGTGATAGAGACAGAGAGGGAGATCAAGTAGAGATAAGAGAAGAGAAGGCCTTGTTACTTAAAGAGCACTATACAGCCATAAAGAACCCAGTGATTAACTAACTCAGTGATAACCACATGGCCATGCACAGCTATAGAAGGAGAAGCAAGATCTGGTTTCTTATCCCTTTGCTCCTTTGTTATTCTAACACACCCCAGAGGAGGTGGTTTCACAGGGACACCGGAGGAGGGAAGAGTGGTCTGGGTGCCAGTATCCAGCCTTAATACCCACTGACAGACAGCGTCAGGTCAGTGTGTCACTACTCAGATGCTTTTAGCAACTAAAGGCCCACAGGCACAGAATGAACAAATGACAGCCAGTGGGTGATGTCAGCTTGACAGGTTATGAGCCACTGCCCATTTCCCTCAGATTGTTCGCCTGTGAGTCACGCACGAGAAGGTGTATGATGTGCTTGCCCTCCAGGGTCCCAGAGTGTCCACCTCTCTAATTCACTTGAGTCCTTCCACGGGGCATTCACTTGCCCTCCAGTCATGGAATCGGACTGGAGTCAGTGGTACACCCTTGTGATTCCAGAATTCAGGAGGCAGAAGCGGGATAATTGTGAGTTCAAATGTCATGTGAAGCTTTGCCTCTAATTTTATTTTATTTTTTTTTCAAATGGGAGGATACAGAAGATTTATTTGTCCATAAGCTGATTATGGCATTGAAATAAAGTTGGTGAATTTAATTAATGATTAATGATTTCAGGACTACGGCATTGAGATAAGGTTGGTAAATTTAATTAATGATTGCCATGTTACAGGAATGCCGCCACCCTGGGATAGCAAGCAAGATCATCACATCGCCCCTACTTTAGAGCTGCTATTATCTGGGTACACAGGATGATAGAGCCCTCACAGGTATCACATACTTGCACACCCCATTCTACTTACGCAGTCTTGAAGAAGACATTGTGAATGGCCCACTGTGATCAAAACATGAAAGGAGGGGCCATTTTGGAGCCATCAAGTATAGCAAGCTGTCTGTCTGTAAAGGTTAACTGGACGGTGTTGGATGTCATCCCCTGCTAATAGACTTCATATGTACCTTGTGCATGTCAACATGCTTGTGTGTATACTCTGCATTGTTTGCAGAACACTAGGGACAAGAAAGTAAACACAGATGCCCCTCTAGTAAACTTGAAAATGTTTATCCCTCAATTGACACCAATTAGCATCTTTACATTGTTTGACTCCAGCTAGCACTACCGAACCCTGCCACTTCCTCACCACTGGAGGCCTGGGAGAAACTGAGCAAATTTTCACACTGTTAAATTTCCTTCTGCAGTATTGGAACCAACTACACATGCATTAAACATGAATACAGTATTAGGTTCAGAGTAAAAATGAGTACTCTCCACCAGGGCAGTATCTACTAAGACGGTCTGGTGCAACACTGCAGCAGATCTCTGTTGAAGTGTCTGAATGATACCTGGACATTTCACACTGAGTTTGAAAGCAATGAGAATGGCCTTTCTTTCCAGAGTTTAAAATGTATTTTTTTTTCTGTATTATTTTCCTTTTGAGATTTCTGATTTCTGGAACAAAGTTATTTAAGTGAATGAGTGCATACAGACAAAAGTCATAATGAGGGAAGTGTCCTGTGTGAGGGTCCATCACACACCTACCATCTATAGCAACCCTCCCATGCAAATTATGTGAGTTTTTGAATTACTGTCTTCATTTCCTTCTGTGTCCACATGATATCAGGTCATTCAAGGGATGATATACAAATCCCAAAAATCTACTTCATTCCATGCTTAATTCCATGCTAATTTTAAGAACAAGAAATAGGGAGCAAAGGACAAAAGCATTTGTATACCCAAAAGATGCTTTTGTACCTTCAAAGACAACACTGGACTTGGGCTCTACCTCTCACTTTTGCTCTCTCACATCATAATTACACTATCTTTACTATACTTTTCTCATCTGTATACAACCATCCTCCAAAAAGCATGTATTTAAACACACACACACTTTCTAGTCATCCTACTGATCTTTCCTCATAACCAGCAGTTCTCTCTCTCTCTGTGTGTCTGTCTGTCTCTGTCTCTGCCTCTCTTTTTCACACACACACACACACACACACACACACACACACACACTTCTATTCCCTTAATGCTCATCTGAAATCTTCATTATCAGATCACCAAGGCTCATCATCTAGTCCCAGAGATATTGTTCTCTTTCCATTTAAAGACTATGGGTTATGGCAGTAACCCCCCACCTTGGTCTCTCCTTCATGAACACAGTTTCTCTTCATTTGGGTTTTGCAACCACAGGCTTCTACTCCCTCACAATCTTTCTACTTATTCTCTGTGCTCTTTCCTGACTCCCATTTCTCCCCAACACTCAAATATCACAGATCTGCCAACCTCTAATCTCATCCTTTCTCATTACCTACACATAATGTTTGTGATTTTATTCCACCTTTGGCCTGCTCTTTGATCACCTCCCCCTCAGGGGGTTGCAGCCTTATCAGGCAGAGGAATACAATGCAGCCACTCCTGATGACACCTGATAGACTAGGATCAGAAGGAAGGGGAGGAGGACCTCCTCTATCAATGGACTAGGGAGGGGGCATGGATGGAGAAGAGGGAGGGAAGGTGGGATTGGGAGGGAAAGAAGGAGGGAGCTACAGGAGGGATACAAAGTGAATAAACTGTATTAATGAAAATAAAAATATAAAAAAAGGAAAAAAAAAAGATTTTAAGGACAAATGGAAGCTTGGCTTTCCCATATTTAGATCCATAGCTTCCCAAGAGAACCTCTCTTGACTCAAGGTGAACACCTAAACCTTCTGATACATACGATGCCCCCAGATTTCTTCATTGTATCTTCCCAAGAGTTATGGCACATCCAGCACATAGTCAAATGAGGAAAGCCATCCTTGCTTCTCTTTGCCATGCCCTTCTCCTGGGACCCAAAGAATATCCTTAGTGCTGGCCTATGTTATACTCAGAGCAGTAAGCATTCTTACCGGCACACCCCTGAACAAGCTATTCCTTTGCCATAAACTTCTAAAACTTCTATGTCACTGAGATAAAGTTCAAACCTTTCACTCTGTCTAGTACGGTCAGGAAGAATCCCACCCCTCTCTCACTTCCTTCACCTCTCTGACCTCATCTTGTTACTGTCTCACCTTTGACACAGTGCTTGGCTCCAGCAGCTTCCTCTTCCTTCCCAAGGAGGCTGAGATGGCTGCAGGCCACACCAGCTCCGTACTGCTTGTTCATTAGAATTCTGCTCTTTCTTCCAAGTTTTTTGCAGAGCATGCTCCTGCCCATCCCAGGAGGCTAGGTTTCTCGCCATCTGCATCTATACATTATGCTCCGGACTACTCTAAGCCAGGTATTTCCTATCACATCACCTGTTCTTCAGAGCCCTGTCAGCAAAAACGTCTTCATTGAATATATGCTTCTTCCCTTTAACCACTAAAATGCAATCATTCATGAGGACAAAGACTCTACCCTGTTGAGCTGTGTCCTCAAAACACAGAGGGCAATGCCTAACACATAGCAAGCACTAGATGGTCAGTAGATATCTAAACAAAAGAACGTGTGCTGAGTACCAACTATACTGATAAGATGTGTGCCTGTTACTAGCCTCTCTTAGTGAACACTACTTTAAGGTTTGGCTCAGTCATCCTATACAAGAAGTGGTCAAGTCAAAAGACTGTGAAACCCAACAGAATCTTATCTCTTTTTGCCCTGAAACATCCCACTGCACATCCTCTACACAGTGCCTGCAACCCATGCTCCATGAGAGCTCGAACACAGGAGCCATCCTTCTAAATAGAACACAGCACTAATTTTTACCAAGAAATTAGGATTTATTTTCAGAGTTAGATCCGGTGCTAAATTATCATGTTATTAAGTGACAGGTCAACTTACGAATAGATCACATCTTGAAAAATAAAAAGATACTTGGCAACTGCAGAAATCACTTTCTAATGCAAACTTTTATACCATATACAAATGATCATGCCGTGCTTTCATCTCTGCTCGAGAAAACATCCATAGAAGCTTAGTGACTGTTATCACAATCAGAAGGCATCTCAGCATTGCACGGCCTCTTCGTACATCACATAACTCCTTAACAGCAATACCTGTCAGTGGCCCATTCATTGTACAGAGGCCCATCCACACAGTCCTGTGTAGTCTCACATTTTATCTCCCTGCCTTATCCGTCTAATAGAACAAGAAATAATACACAGAATATTAAAAAACACATTAATAGCTAGAATAAATTATTAATTCAATTAAAGGATGAGTCCAATAACGATTCTTTTTCATTGCATTTAGTAAAAGGAATAATTAATTGCTAAGCGGGTATTTAAAAAACACACATAAACTGCTGACTCTACTCCTGAGTGAAATTGCCGACTTCTGTTTCTGCAGGGAAAAGAAAGTACATGCTGTGGATGATAAGGAATGGTATGCTTCCCGCTTCCTGTTCCTACTTCTTCACGGCTGAAAATTGAAGAGCTGAAAGAAAAGGCAAGTCATACTTTTCACTCTGGAACAAGTGTACAGGGCTCTTGGGTGAATAGGACCATTTGCCCCACCATTTACTAGGCTTGGTTCCTTGGGCATTTTTTTTTGTTTTTTTGTTTTGTTTTTTGTTTTTGTTTTTTTTTTTTGGGGGGGGGAGAGGGCTAATCTCAGTTATGGCACTTATAATCAAGATAGTATCTCCTAGGGTGGGTACAAGATACCCATGAGTGCTTGGCACCATGTCTGATAACCTGCTACACGACTTCTCCCCCTGCTGTCAATATTGTACCATGTTTGTGTACTACTTCTGCTCTGTCCTCCAAGTCATCAGAGAAAGGACCACTTTTTTTCAGGGCAATGGACAATCTTGAAACCACTTCCCATTTGCCAGTAGTTTAATAGCCATGCTCAGAGCATGATAAGAAGGTGCCCAGGAAAGACTCAATATTTGAGGCAGTTTAAAATAAACAAGATGACTCACCAGGTAAAGGGGCTTGCCACCAACTGTGATAATCTGAATTCAAATGCCAGTACCTACTTGGTGATAAAGAGAATTGAAACACACTCACGTGCACGCACACACACGTGCGCACACACACACACACACACACACACACACACACACACACACACACACGAGCATGCACACTGTCACACACTCTACAAAATTTTAATTAAACACACAGTACACAATGGTATCTTAGTGTTGGGGGAGGATTTGGGGCATTATACATAGGATGTGAGGTAACAGATAAATTAATTTCAAGATGAATTGAAATTTAATCCTATATGCTCCAAAATTGTCATTTTAATTTTAACCAACTTTCATGACAAATTGCTTGAAATATTGGCTCACTTGAATGTCTTAAGAGACTGAGCATGTAATTTAATATACTTTAAAATGTTGATGTCTCTGCTTCATCACTCTGAACACTGATTTTTGATATAGATATTCTTAGAAGATGATGAAATATGTACAAAACTGTTCTGTACATGCATACAGCAGCACACTCATGTGGGATTCCCTTGTTTCCTCCCTTTTCATCACTCCTAGTGATCTCAGAACCAGGGCAGAATTACTGTGCTGGTATTTTAACACAGATTTAACAGGAGAACAAAACACCAGCATTGACAACTGTGAATCCCAGTGATTTATTTAAAAGTGATATTTGTCACTGTCTTTTTCTACCCATTCACTTCCTTCATTCTACATGAGACAAGGCTACATCTAAAGCTGAGAGTCCTCTGTCATTCTTGTCTTAAACTCTGCAAGGAAGAAGACAAGAAAGAGGCAGTTTTAAATAAAATAGACTGTTGTATGGCCAAGGTAATTAGGGCCACAGAGCATCTATCTGACCCTGAAAATAAATGAGAGCATTGCAGAAGCGAATTAAGGAAATGGGCCAGGGAGGCTTTCTCCTAATTTCCTCTCCTGGGCTTTCTCTTGCCATACCCTCTTTCTTCCCTTTCATCTGTGGTCACCACGCATGTGCAAACACAGAGTTTCTCAATCCCCAAATGATTCCTCCAGGGAACACTGAGCATGGGCCTGGATACAAACTGGTTCTTATGATATATTTATGATTAATAAATACAAGAAGTTGACCTCAATCTTACAAGTGAAATAGGAAATAGAAGGCTTCCTGGGTGGGTTTTAAGTAGGGAAATGGGTGACTGTATTTTCTAAATGAAAGTATCCATATTTGATTCAATGTAGTAACACAGCAGGAAATTATGTAAGTATAGCTCGAGATGAAAGGAGTTCATTATATACATACCCCAATAATGATAGTACCGCAGGACAATAGCATTCTGACATTTGCATGTATTGCTCTCACCAACACCCTCTTGTATTGACTTACTAACTCAGCTACACAATGAAGCTCATCTATAGGCACAGCTCATTGATTACCATCTGCACACAGGTCAGATCTACACCATACATCTCTGGCACCTACATAATCTATAGAAGTTGTCATAGAGCATACTCCTCAGTGACGTTTATACCTCTCAGAAGGGCCAGCCATCAGCATCCTGTTATGGCCAACTAACAGACTTTTTAACTTAAAATGTCCTGAGCACTCCCACAGAGATAATGAAATGAGGCCATCCTGTCATCTAGATACCCCTCTGGTCTACCTTACTCCACATTCAATGCTGTCTTCTTTTCCAGTCTAGGAATAACTGTGCTGCTGCTGCTGCTCCTGCTGCTCCTGCTGCAGCAGCAGCAGCAATGTTCTCCTCCAGCCCCTTTCCTCCTTTACTTCTAGCTCAACTGTTACTCCCTATTAATGAAACTTTTACTAACCCTCTCCAGCTGTGGCCTCATCCCAGTACTTCATTAAATCTGACATATCTGCATATAGTTCTCTGCAGGCTCGCCATCTCCCCTCACATGACTAGACTGTAAGTCTCAGGAACATATGTCTCTCTCACTGGTTCTGGAATCATGGCACATCACACATTTAATGAATGTTCCAACAAATGAATGAATCACTGTAAGGCAGGCGCTGCTAAATACTTTCTGTGGATTATTTTATTTAATCTTTAAACCATCTCTGCAAGGTAGTTTCTATTAATTACTATTCTTATTTTACTAATGAGCCTAAGTAAATTTCCCAGTGGACTGCACAGTCCATTCTCTTAATGACATTTCTTCTCTATCCTCTGTATATTTACACTATGCTCTATATCCATGGAATAATGTCCCTCCTGATCTGTCACAGTACTATACAAGGCTCATTCATCAGAGAAATGATCCACGCCTTTTCTCCAGTGTTTTGGGGGAAGCATTATTTTGATGTTTTCTATCGTCTTAAAAAAATTGTCAATTTCATCCCTAGTACACAGGGTATAAATGAAGAAAACCAGGGTGGTTCATTAAGAAGAGCATAGATTGGCCAGCATGATGGCTTAGTAGGCAAAGACACTTGCAGCCAAGCCTGACAACTTGACTCTGACCCCTAGAACTCAAAACAAAAGGGAAGGAACAGCTCCTCCAAGTCATCCTCTATTCTCTACATGGGCAGTGCAGCACGAACACATGTACAAACATACATTAGATAGATAGATAGATAGATAGATAGATAGATAGATAGATAGATAGATAGATAGATAGATAGATAGATGATAGGGTGTAATTTTAAAATAAAGATCATATATAGACCATAGAATTAACTTATTCAGCTATGTACTCATAAGAGTATGAATAAAATGCACGAAGCAATATGTTCCTCTCTCTCAGAAAGGAGTTCAGTAAAGGTCCACTGGAGTTGTCATTATCAAAAATACATGTCTTACTACAGAGTTACCCTTTCCTTCCCTTGGTATAGCACACATATTACAGCAGCCCCAACACACTGCCCATGACACCTAGACATCAAGACAGATTCTTTCTCTCCCTGTCTTTCTGCTTAGGTGTAAGTTAACAAGCCAAGAGAAAGAGTCTCAGGAGGAAGGACCTTGCAGCACTCACTCAATAAAACCTAAAGATGAAGCCTGGCACAGTTAACTCCAGAGCCATATGTCTCCTTTTTTCTCAAGAGAAAACCAAAGCTTGAGGAGCAGGAGGCTGCAGAACCAAGCAGTTGCCTGTGTCTATAAAACAAAGCTGTAAGCACTGTGTCTTTGAAGAGACACAGACTAAGTCTAACTACATGTCCACAGTAGGAGGCTAACAGGTGAGAGAATAGGAGCTCCTGACTAAACACTGAAGGTGTCAAAAACCACTGCCCTTTGTGGTGACTTTGGCAAAGGGCAGGCATGAAAAGGAAGTGGATTCTTCTTTAGCCAAGTGTCCCAGGAGAGATGCAATGGATCACAAGACAGAATGCAAGGACATCGACCTTCCCCCAGGTCTCCACAGTTCCCTGACAGTCCCGGGACCAGGAGCCAACTGGCAGTGCTAGTGCACTGGCAGGAGAAATGCAGTGGCTCTGCCAGCTTTCAGTGACAAAGGGAGTGTTTGCAGCAGGCACACTGACAGCTGTCCGAGTGCCACATTTATTTACAAAATGTTAGTTAAATTACTGACAGTTGGCGCTATGGAGGAAAAGCTGAGAGAAAAGCTGACACTTCTTGATCTATTGGTGCTCATCTCCCAGCCCTGGCTCTGCTTCTTGTCTATTTATTAATTCCATTATTTGCCTGTTTGTTTACCTATGTATAACTTATGCCTTATTCACTGTCCCTTGCTTTGAAGAGACATCAGGTGACCCACGTAGTTAAACCACTCCACAGAAGTTGGTTCCAAAGGCCCAGGAGCTATAGGTTGCCCTGAAGATGACTCTTCTGGATGGCAATCATACTTCAAGCAGGAAGTGCAGAGGAGCTCCTAAAAGTCCCTGGAGGGTGTGCTGGAAGCAGGGAGCACATATCAAGCCAGTTCTTCCACTAGCCCTGACCATAGAGAGACTACAGTATGAATAATCCCACAATCAGAAAGATCTTGGATGTTTCTGCTGTCTATCAGTGACAGGTTTTCCACGAAAGCCAGACCTAGAATTTCCACGTTTTATTCTTTCTGACAGAAGCAATTAAGATAGAGGAAGAAGAATTTGTGTGATAAATGAAGATCAACGTCATTGCTCTTTGGAGTTTTAATCATAGCAACATATTTTGAATATAGCTTGGACCATTGCTTTTCCTCAAATATTGAAAAAAAAAAAAAAGGAGAGCATTAGTTACCATAAAATGTTGTCTTTAATTTTTTTCCAATCTTTCATCTTGTGTCAAAATAATTTCTGTGTTTTGTTGACAATTTTAAATGGACAGATAAGTGAAGAGTAAGCTTTCTCTAGGCTTCATGCTCCTCCTCCTCCCTCCTCCCCCATCACTCGAGTCATTTACTGAATTCCAGACTCTGTGTGTGTGTGTATGTGTGTGTGTGTGTTTCAGTACCGTTGAAAGGTCAGCTCAATGAGACAGGGATGTTAGTGTGCTGCTATCCGTCTGTCTGTCCCTGTCTACAGAGTCTAGAAGAATGCCTTTGGTCAACAAGTGATGGTATTACTGAATGGAACCAACATAGCTACCAGGTACCAGCATAACACCTCCATAGTGCCGTTGGCTCTGATAAGCTAAGGATGTTCTGGGCTTACTATGAAATAGACAAAGGCATCATGGCAGAGAAGGGACCAGCCCCAAGGCCTTCTCTCCCTCTAGGAGCACATCCAGGGTTCTATGTGGGCCTTCACAGGCTGGCACATACCATCCCTCCAGATTCAGACCTTTACCTGATAGCACCTTGTTAACCTTCCAGTGCCCCTTGTGTGTCTCTCCAACACCAGCCCCTATTACCTTCTGAATAAACAGTGGCAACTCTGAGTCTCCTTCTGAAGTCCCATCTCTTCAGCTTCTACCAGACAACAATGGACTTGCTGAGGCAGGAAGTTTGCCTTATTTATCTCTGCAGCCCTTAAAGCACTTAGCAAACTACCTACACATGGAAGCAAGTGTCAAGAAAGCCTAATGGCTGGAATACAGTAAGGTGAGTCTCAAAAGTCACCAACCTATAAGATTGCATAAGACCATCTTTATCTGATTACAAAACCCAAATGCATACAGAAAACACATAACGAGATGTGCCACTATAACCCCACTACACCAAGAAATTTGGTATGTTGATACAAAATTGTTTCTGCTAGCATCTGCAAGCACAAACATGCTCACAAATTCAGAGCATTAAACCACTTCTGGCCAATGGGGTATAGATCAGTTAATTTTCTGAAATGAGTTCAAGAAAATGCCATCTTTGTTCATGTATTTACACAATTTTTCAATAAAGGGAAACCAATAGACAGCACCGGAAAATATAGTGGTTAAACACCACAAAAATATGTGTCTTGTACAACTCTAAAGAGAAGGAGAAAAAATAATTAGAAAACTCAAATCACTGGTCAGCTATTCATAGGAGAAAAGCTATAAATAAGTAAAAATTCAGAGTCCAGAAGGAATAGAAGTTCTATTTCAAAGACCAGGTAGAGAACAGGGTGGATTTGTTATATTTTTATATGCAGATGTGTTACACACATGATATGGAATATGAAAATATGAGGTATTTTATATGATATATGAAACTATTTCATAATAAAGAAAAGCAATATGCTCTTGGCTTGTATAATACATAAAACATAGGCTTCTCATATGAGCATTCCATCATGTCCTAGAGCCTATGAGAAGACAGGCCCAGGAGGAAGTGCAAAGGGGGAAAAAAGGGCCAGTCATAGGACCATAGGCAGTCTTCATCCTTCCTCATTTCCACCTGCAGAAACCAGGATGAGAATCAGTCTTCAAAGATGACTTGAGCATCAAACATGACCTCAGCATCATCCAAGGCCTCAGCAGGGACTATCCCACCCATTCTCATCTTCTACTATGAAATACAGTTATTCAAAAAGAAAAGGACTGTGATTGTAGCTTAGTGGGACAGAACCTGTCTAGAACATGTGAGGCTCTGGTTCAGCCACCAGCACTACAAGTACATACATACATACATGCACACATACATACATATATACGTGTCTGCTTACACACACACATAAATACATAAACTATTAATAGAAAAGTCCCAAATGTATTTAGATGGGGAATATATGTTCATTATATATCTTTAAAATAAGGATTTGCTTAATTATCTACAGCTTAGTGAAATTATTGAACAGAGACCATAAAATCATTGGTACCTACTGACTAGTAATCGCTAGCACCCTACTGTGTAATAGTTTAGCACAGTGCTTTCCTCCTGTCTTATTTTAACTTTATATTCTCATCACCATCTCACACATTCACCTCTTACCCTTCCCAGACACTGTTCTATTCACCATTTCTCTGAAGTTAACTTCTTTAGATTTCACAGGTGACTGAAACTAAACAGGATTTGTGTTTCTGAGTCTTACTTCTTTTAACGTGATGTCTTCCAGCTTCATTTGTGCTTTTGCACAAGACATGATCTAATTATTTTGGGAGCTACAGAGTATTCAATTTATTGTATAGGTAACATTTTCTTTACATCTGCTATTGGACACATAAATTAATATACATACTTAGTTATGTATAAACAGAACCACAATGTACATAGTAGTGACAATATCTATTTGACATCCTACTTTCACTTCCAGTGAGACTTTTAGAACAGATAGTAGTCTGGTTTTTAATTTTTGGAGGCCCTTCATGATGTTTTCCATAAACAATGCACTAATTTATTTTTCTCACAACTATGTGCTTTGTTCTTCACTCTAATTCTTCATTAGCACTTGTATCTTATTCTTTTTACACTGGTCATTCTAATCATCCATATTTATTTATGACACTATGTATACTTATATGAGAACATAATGTTGTACCTCATAAATATATACAATTATTATATACATAATAAACAGGGATTTCATCTTTCATCTTTATGATAAAGATGACAAGGAGGTTTTAAATTAAACAACAAATTAAGAATAGCTTCTTACATTCTCTTTGTTGAAATATTCAACTGCACAGTATTTCTTCTAGATCTTTTATCAATTTCAGATACCACAGGACCACAAGCAATAGAAGTCTTTGATAATAAATGACAATAAAGTCTAGGGAACCATATAGTGTTTCTTTATCCAAGGAAGCAAAGGACTGGTACTTCTATGGCACCTCATGAGCCATCAAGTACATCATCACAATGCCTCGATTGGAAGTAGCTTCCTACTTTGTGGATAATTGTGAGCCTAACAAAGAGAGAGAAAGGGAGAGAGAGAGAGAGAGAGAGAGAGAGAGAGAGAGAGAGAGAGAGGCTCCCCAGAGGCATTTCTTCTAAATTACAGGAAGTGTTAATCAGGAATTTGATACAGATGATTGTGAGACCCAAGAGAAGTTTCCTATCAGACTGGTATCTGGTGGGACATGGAGAAGTACAAATGACTTTTAAGAGAATGTAAAATTTTAATAAGGGTTAGGTGATAAAGAATTATTAACTACCAAAGAGTAAAAAGCACTCAAAATATAACAGTATTTCAAGTGAGTATTCTGCTCCTGTGACTTCCCTAACTCAGCATAAGGTCCAAAGAGTTTCCTTGGTCACACACTCTGAACTAAGCTCTGTCCTTGATCCTTCTATCTGTTCAAGTCAAAGAATACCCATCTCACCACTTTCACTTTCATGCTTCTCCCTGGAGTATCCCCTCCCAGCATATGAAGAGACTCATCCCAGCACACATGGCATCTCACTTAAAGGCTCCACTAGCGGAAGAGTCGCCAGGCTACTTCATAATTTTCCTCTGTAACATACCCACCACTGCTGGCAGAGACTGCGGCTGCTCACTGGCTCCCCATCTTCTTGAGTGTCAAGGTCTAGAATGGCACTTGCTGATCAGAAGATATCCATTATAGTTCCTTGAATAAATCATTCAACTGCTACAAGCACAAAGCATGAGACTGTGAGAAAATAGGAGGCATGTACTACCTGTTAGGATGTTCAAGGAATGAGGAGATTGAAGATGTTTGCAGGAGTGTCACCATACTGACATCTCAGTAGGAGAAAGAAAGGATTGGAGAGAAGGGTGTGAAGTTCACGCAGGCTAAGAAAGTCTCAGAGAGGGCCATGTTTGAGCACTGGAAGGCTATGTCAGCTCTGGGCAAAACACAGATGAAAGATCCGGAAGAGGATTCTATTTGGAAATTCTCTAAACAGGAATGGGAGAACTTCTCTTCCATCATCTTCCATCCATTCTAAATCATTTAACTACTGGGGTTTTTGTGTGTGTGCTTTGTTTTGTTTTTGTTGTTATTATTTTTGGCGATTTTTTATTAGTAGCATAAAATGACACACCCAGTACTTAATATGTGCCAGGTATAATCCTTAGAAGTTTACATGTTAACTTACATGATTATTATAAATGATTATGATTATTAGATGAGATGACCCATGTAAAGTATTTATCACATAATGATAGGTTCTCATTAAATGTTGCTGCAGCTGATTTTGCTTTGGTTGCTGTTATTGCAATCATCTTTTTCAAAACTCTACCAGGTAAGAATTAAGGTACCACAATCCCACCTCTTCTTGGGGAATGTGTCCCATGGTCCCCAACTGGATGCCTGAACCATATGCACACCATGTTTTTCTATGTATGTATATAGGTAGCAAGAATTTACTGATTGTTTAGGCACAGTGGAGGATTAAAAAAAAAAGCTAATGGCAAACTATAATGCTTATAAAAATATACCATAATAAAAAGTTAAATGAATGTAGCCACTCTCTCCCTCAAAAGATCTTATTTGAATGTCCTCATTGCTGGTTTCTATGATTGCAATACTTAAAGGAAGCATGCCATCACTTCCCTTTAGCCTATTCAAATTGTCAGCACCACTAACTTTGTTCTTACAGCAGCTATCAAGTGAAACAGGTTACTTCAACCCAAACACATGGTGATGCAACAGTCCGTCTGATAAGTCAGAGTGTAGCTAGCAGGTGGGTATGTATGGTATACATAGGTAAGTTAGACAAGGGACAATTCATATCCTGGATGGAGCTAAGTGGTAAGGATGATTTCATGACACTCTCCAAAAGCCTGCATGTTAACATTGATAAGTCCTCTGTATCTGGATTTCCCATTTCATATTCGCGAATGTGGTAGATGGTGGGTAACTGAGACTGTAGATAATGAGAGACTATTGTATCATTTAGCACCACTTCCCAGATAAGAATATAAGGCCATGAAAGGATTAGGCTAATCATTTCCCAGCTCAATGTAAGTCTCAATTTAAGTTTGTACCATCACGTCCCATTTTCTACTATGGAATAAATCCTTAACTATCAGGTTTTATAAGAGTTGGGTATGTCTGCCTGGATAAATATTTATGTATTGTTACTAACTACACTATTGACAAGCTAGACCCTTGATGGCACTGAACTCCTGTGATTTCATGTCTCTGTTACAGTGTCTAGAAAGCACAGTTCCTTCCCACACCAATAACTATCCCTGTTTTCCATCTCTTCCTTTCAGTAAGTAGAAGAACCAGAATTGTGAAGAGAAAACTGAAGGACTGTTGAAGTCTATGCTCACAGGAAGAATGTGAACCAGAGGCACAAGGATCAGGCCACCATGTCACAATTTGTGACAGAGGAAGGATTTGTATATGGTGACTCTTAGCATCGGCTTTTTAGTCAGTCCAGCCTCCTTGGGCAGGTGTTGGAGCCCAGTCTGACTAATAATAATATGTTAATTTAAACTAGTGATAGGCTACCTTTTAATACTAACAGTAACTCCAGGATCAGGAAAATCTCATTCTGAATGCTTAATAAAGTTGTAAATGCTCTATGGGTGCAATGCTCAATTTTCAGATGTAAATGGAGATGATCCAATGAGTAGAGAGAAAAGGAAGTTAAAAAAAACTTCCTCACCATACACA
The DNA here is from genome assembly GCF_030254825.1 of Meriones unguiculatus. NCBI lineage: Eukaryota > Metazoa > Chordata > Mammalia > Rodentia > Muridae > Meriones > Meriones unguiculatus. Next base: position 167,174,985 of record NC_083349.1, read on the forward strand.
ATTTGTATGTTTGATTACTAAATAGACATAAAATGTGTGGTAAATAATTCTTCTAAACAGCTCAACAGTTCTAATACACCTCTGATTTCGATGAGTCCATTAATTCCGAAAGTATACCTGCTTAAGCGTGCAGATGCATTTACCCATATTCATAAAATGCCAGCTTAATTTCACAATGTCATGTCCCAGAAATGGCAACAGGTAGAGTCTCAAATTGAATATTGTGAATGTCATAAATGTTTATAAGATTTATATGTAATGTCAGAAAAAGAAAAGCACAAGACATCCATGAACAATGACATTTCAGTAGAAGTCACTAACTAGAGCCTCATGGCTGGGATGGCAAGGGGAGTGCACAGATACAGTCTATCAAAGAACAATGCTGTTATGGCCAGGTCCATATCTTCAGGGTGGCTCTTGACACAGAAAGTAGAAATGATGCAAGGGTAGGGCTGTCTGTTTATGTGGGATTGTCGTTTAATCCTCATTTTCTAAAACTCAGGCCCTTGTTTCCATGCTCCTTTATTTCCATGTGAAAATAGTTTTCACACATACACAAGACCTCCAAACTCTTCTTTTTAAAACTAAATTTATTTTAACTGATATATAACATAGAAATTATATTTATATGCAAGGAGCTACATAATAATTCAAAATGTGAATAGACTGTATAATTTTAAATCAGGATTAGTATACCTATGTCCTTGTCTATTATCTCTTTATAGTGAAATCATTTAAAATTCTTTCTTTCTAGAATCATTTGACTTTGCAATTGCATAGGCCAGCCTTGACCTCACTCAACTGCCCAGCTAGGAACGCAATATGTGGTCTTCTAGCCTCCACCTACTAAATAGCTAGGATTCCAAGCCTGAGCTAGCAGCCCCAGCCTAACACCTCTGGTCCTGTGAAGCTACAGCATCTTTGATCCCTGTCTGTTCCCTCTTCAGTTTATAGCCTTTGTCTGCACATTCCTTGCTATAATTTGACAAGGTCATTAAGCTTATGACTCACTCAGTCTAGCATGGACCTTTCAAGGCAAGTGCCCACCATGTTTGGTTCTCCCCAAACATGTCCCTGCCCCTGTATGCAAACTGGGTGGTCTGTATACTTACTGATACTTGACTTCCTGTTAGTTCTTTACCCCATGTGATGTGTTTGTGTGTTTACTTGTTTACTGCCATCTGGCCCCTGAAAAGTAGAGTTGTATACTCTCCGGGTATAGATGAGTTGCTCAGGAGTCATTACAGGGAGGCTACCCTTCTGCCAGGCACTCAAGTGAGTGACTTCATCAGCTGTAGGAAGGACACCTATTCCAAATTGTTCTGTGCCTGATGATCACTTGGGAAAGATGTATATTTTTCCCAATGCACACAGCTGCAGCCCTGATCTCTCTTGTCACTAAGACTTGCTCTGATATCTGGGACAGTCACAGAAGGGGTAAAATAGGAGCTACTGAGGCCTTAGCTGTTGTTTGGGGTACCTGGATCCATTCCGCAGGCTTACATCCAATCCTGGAATAAGATGAGATATTGAGCTGCCATTTCCACATTTCCTCCTCTCTTTGCAGCTCTCTCACCATGACTTTGCCATATGCCATCCTACCATAATCTTACCTTATGTCCTCTCACCATAACATCACCTTACGTGCTTCCACTAATACTTCACCTTATGTCTGTCCTCCCATGACTCTGCCTTGTGTCCTCCCACCATGACGTCACCTTTTGCCCCACCTCACCCACATTTCCTTTCTCCTCTACACAGATTCCCATGTGAGTACCCCAAAACCAGCATCAAGATACCCTCCAACAGTCTGCCTCCTGACAGGGGTTTTGTCTTTTTTTTTTTTTTTTTTCTTTTTGGCCAATATTTTTAAGAACAAGCCTACAAACCATCCATCAGCCTTTTCGAGGGGAGTCAGTGAAACCACCAAGGGCTAGAATTCCTTCAACACAAAGGGTTATTCTAAATTAGAAACTCGAGCCACTAATGAGCCATTTGTCATCTGAGAGGCATTTTCACTAATTGCAGTGTCTCCATTATAGCTATCATGAATATGTGTTAATTTGCATCAAGGTAAAAACTTTTCTTTCTCAGTGTTTTTCACAGACTTAAAGAGTAAAGACGACATTTTACTGGGTTCAGAGATGTAAAGAGTCAAGGAACTGAAAACCAAACATTTGAGACTTCAGTTTGAAAAGGCCATGGGTCTGGCTTTCAGACACATTTAAAAAAAAATCACCAAAGATTTGCTGAAAAAAATTAATAAGTGCATAATCTTGAAATAAAAATACATGTATATATCTATACCATTAAAATAAAAATACAGATTACATAGTAACAGTTTAGTATTGAATTAGATAAACACAGTTATGCCAACAAATAATCTCTATAGCTCAGCTTCAAACAGAAGCTTATTTTTTTTTCCTCCTGTAGTAATCTAATGAGGTTCTGGGTCAGCTGGTTGGGCGGGGAAGGAACCCTGTTCTGTGCAGTTGTCCAGGGGCCTGTCTGATGGCACATCTGCCACAGAAGATGCAGTTTCCAAGGTAAATTGGGGCATCAGCAGCCAGATGGCATCAGGAGAAAGAGCAAAAATGTATTTCACAGCAGAGAGTCTGATGGCCAATCTACTCATAGCTATTGCTTACATTCCTTTTGGTAGAGCTGTCGCACGATCAACCTAAGAAAGACCTGGAAATACAGTCACGGATTGTGACAGTCATGGAGAAGAATAAACAACTTACATGTTTAGGACACTAGAAGTCTTTTTTTTTTTTTTTTAAGCAAAGCAGTGAACCAAACAGGATGTCACATGACTGTGCTGCTTTTCCAGCAGGAAGCATAGGTCTGGGAGAACTGATTTGCTTAGCAGCCTCTCATGGTGAGTTGTGACAGAACCAAAACCCATCCAAAACTCAGGTCTCCTTGTCCCAGGACCACCCGTCAGTCTCCAAATGGTGAATCTCACATAGATTCTCCAGAAGCAATGACACCACCAAGATGACATGTAGTTATAGAATGTGCCAGCATCTTATCCTGCCCAATATTCTGTGTCCTCTGCCTTCTGAAAAGGTGTAATACTCAGGCAAGTCGATCTATCCAGAGACAGTTTGCACTGGGAACTACCCTCGTTGTATCAGGAGTACTGGCCATATATGCAGAGTCAAGTATTGTTCTGAGCAGCTCATCCTCTACTGATAGCTTAATGCTCCTGTCACCAGGCCCCTTACATGACAGCAAACTAAGTCACAGGTGAGTGAGTCAGTGTCCCAGAGATCACATGCTGGGTGGCTGAGCCAGGATTTGAACTTAAGAAAGGTTTTGTGTCTAGCCCCTGCATTCTTCTCTACAGCCCTGGGACAGGGCTCTCAAGAAAACAGGGTGAAACTAAAATAATGGGCACTGAATATTGTATTAAATTCCAGTTTGCCTTCCTTCTGCCTGCCATTTCCTTGTCTTCCTTCCATGTTTGTATGCCTCAGGCTAGAAAATAATGCTTATTTCCTAGTGTTTATTAGATTTTCTATAAAAGTCCTTGTAAAAGTGGATATTTAAAGGCCCTTTACATTGCACACATCCTGACTTTATGAAGTGGGTCACACTGCCCACTGCCCAGGACATTTCTCCCTTAACATCCCATTTTACTCTCTAAACTAGAAGCAAACTCAACGGCAGCCGCACTCCGCCCGTATTTGCATAGTTTAGTAATACCTGAGCCCATGCCAGGACAAACTTTCCTCTTCCAAGCAAAAGATAAACAACATTTTCACTGTTAATAGCCTACTATTCCTAATAAATGTTTCATTCACTCTACGAATATCGTTTAATATATTGCATGTCCCAGCAGTAATTCAGTCACTATGAATGAGAGCAATAAACTCAGTGGCCTGCTGGATCTTACATTTTAGGGGAAGAGACGAGGAATGAGTAACGAATAAATAAATAACAAGCCTTTCTAAGTGTTAAGACTATGAAGAAAATTACGGTTAGGTAAGTGAGCAGAATGATGAGGATCTGGAAATAGCCGTCTCAAACAGCATGGCCTGAAGCATGTGACACTGGAAAGGAAAGGACATATGTATTCTATGAGAGCTGGGCCACACATGGCTACAGAAGATCCTGGCACAGAGAACAGACATGGTGGCTTTCAGAACAAGAGAAGCTCAGCGCACTGCTGCCCCAGAGAGGCCTGAGTTCTGGCCTCCAGGTGATTACAATGCTTGTCACACCACCAAGGAGTTTACATTTCATTCTGAGGGTAGCTGAACCAAAGCAGGGTTTTGAAGACATTCATAGAATGTAATTTATAATCTTAAATGATGAGTGGGATTTCTAAGTGGAAAAGAGCTCTTTATGAGCAGAGCAGGTAGGAGCTGGAGATATGGCTCAGTGAATAAGATCATTGATGGTTCTTCCAAAGGACTTGGGTTGGGTTCTCAGCACCCACATGGCTGCTCATGGCTGTTTGCATCTCCAGCTCCAGAGGATCCAATGACTTCTGGCTTGCATAAGCACTAAATGCTTGTGGTACACATACATAGAGACAAATCACCCCTATTCATAAAGTAAAAGTAGGTGTCTTAAATAAGAAAACAAAAACAAAACAAAAAACAGAAACAAAGACTAGAAGCAATGTTGCCAATTACTCTAGAGTAAGGAAGTTGGCTTTGACCTGGATGTTCATTCAGATGGTAAAATGTGATCTGGTTCAGCAAATCTCTTAAAAATGAAGATAAACTGAACTTACCAATGGACTATGCACAGCATAAGGCAGGAAGAAAAATAAAATAGCTGCTCAGTTTCTGGTCTGAACAACTGTATGACATAAGAGCAGTTGGTGTTGGCAGTCCCCTTAGCTGGGGCTCACCGGGAAGCAGGCACTTAGGGAGAGTTGGGGGTGAGTTGAGTGGGGCCAGTCAAGAGCATGAGAGAGGCATGCGATCTGAATGTCACATAAAATGGGGCTCTGTTGGCTCAGAGTGGGACAGTGTAGTTCATAGGGAAGGGGCTTCGTCAGGATGGAGGATGACTGGCTGTAGCAGGAAGAATAGTGGTCAGTATGGTCTTGTTGCATTTTATCTCCACTACAAATTTTAAGGAAGACAGTAAAGAAATATCCAGAGCCACAGTGAACATCAAGAAAAGACATCTGGTCACTTTTCAGATCTCATGGTAAGAAGGACATAGGAGGAAAACTAGTCAGTATTGGTTGATATGGCTCAAGTGGTGGAAATATTCCAAAATGGCTAGTTTCCACCAAAGGAAAGAAGGTAAGAGTATCAAAGAAAATGCGGGTGTGAGAGCTTCTGCTTGTGGCAGAACATGAAGTCCACAAAGTAGAGAGGTTTGTGGGATTACAAAAAGTAGGTGACTGGCTCTTATTTTTAGATGTGGAATGGTACCACAGTAAGAATTTGTAGATGACCAGTGCCTGGCTCATGGTTGGGAGCTTTTATTGTAATATAAGAGAAAGAAAACAAGTTCATTCCAGTGGTCTTTTAAGAAGGAATCCACTCTAACTGTTTTCAGCCTCCTCAGCCTGTCTGGCAATTGTAATGGCAGGGGCTGATGCTATTCCTGGGAGTCACCCCCACGACACTGTGAGCTTTGACACCAGCTCTGTGGGCCACTATGGTTTATGTAATGGTAGTTTGAACAGACCTTTCTGCGTTCCTTTTCTTTCTTCCAGAAAAAGCCTTTCTTCACAATGCTGTAGGGCTGTCATAAGAGAAGCAAACCTAACTACTTCAATCAATAAAAACTACAGCCTCACGCTTCTGGAGGTGATAAAGAAGCCAGAGATTCTGGGAGTAACAAAGCTACATTCTCTTGTAAACTCACATGCAAGATTCTACCTGGTCCCTCCCACCTTTGGCTGTTTGCTAATTCCTTGGCATTCCCTGTCTTTCAAGGACTTCTGTCTTCTCTATCACATGACGTTTTCCCTGTGTGTCTTCTATATCTCTGTGTCATTATTTCATGAATGCACTGGGTATATTACCTTGGGGGACTACTTGATTACGTGACTACAGTATAACTTCATCTTAGTTCATTACATATGAAATATCCCTTAATCCAAAAGTTAAAAAAAAAAAGTCCAACCCCATGTGTGCCCACATAATAGAAGTTGAAAAATCCAAGTAGTGTCGTCCACAAAATTATTTGGAACACCTCAAAAAATTACCTTTTGGCTATATACACAGGACATAAACGTGAAATTCCTATCAACAGGGTGATAATGCCTCAGCCCCAAGACATCTCATTATGCAATTGGAAAAATTAACAAAACAAAACAAAACATTTTTTAAAATCCGAATCTTAAGTATAAGTCTTGAGCATTTTGGACAAAGAACATTTAATGCTACTTCCAAATACGATCATGAACTTAGGACTTGAAACATTTATTTCCTTTGCTAGCTTGTTTGTTTTGGTAAGAAGTCAGGGTATAATTCTCTTTACAGTCCCAAAGTACCGCTCCTTGTAGTGATCATGTACAATAACAACAGCACTCAATTAAAAATAATTTGCATATATTTCCTCTTTCACTGTAAGTTCTGGTGGGCTAAAATTATTTTAGATTGATCTCTCCTGATGGGCAAATTTGTGAAAAGATGATTTTTCTGAGTGAGAGCATTTTTCCATTCATCCATTACATTACGGTCTGTCTAAAATCCAGAGAAGCTAAGAAATTACTTTCATACAAAAACATCTTCCTTTGCCTCCATGGCGCCACCAAAGCTATGTCTGAAGGTTGATTTCAGTTTTATGATTTTCTATCAGACTGTTGGTTGATGCTGTTTTCATTAAAAATTCTATTATTTTTTAAATCCATCATCAAGTTCTAAGATTAATTCATATGTTCATTTTACAAGACAAAGCTCACCCCAAACGCTTTCTAAGCCAAAACATTTCACTCTGACAAGACAGAAAATTGGCCAAACAATCCAAAACAAACTCAAACAGCTCAGCCATATGAATGAATGATTTTTGACAAACAGATCATAAAAGACAGAAACTCCAGTACATAATAGCTCACTACAGTTAAACCAATTTATACTGTTTCCCAGTGGCTTCAGCAGAAAGGGCTTTTTTTTATTCCTTTAGTCAATTCCAAGATCATTTTTAAATGCCAGAAGGGCCGGTCTTGTCCCAGATTTTGCTCTACCCCAAAGAAACTGACCAAATGCAGTCTTCTGTGTCTATTTTCATTATGTAAGCTCTGGCCCACCTTCCAATGACAAGGAGAAATCAAAGGCCACCCAAAGCACCTCTCACGCTGTTGAAGGTGGACATACCTGAAGCTGCATGGCTTCTCACTAGCTGATTACTTTATATTATCACAGAGAGACCAATCCTCCAAGGGCAGAGGTCCTCCCTGCCAGAATCTGTCCATGAATTTCTGATAACCTACTTTATGAAACATTCTAGACATTTTGTCTAGTAGAAAATTCATCTTCAGAGCCATGAACTGTCACAACTTGCTACACGACGATCTTGTTAGGAAAAATGAAGGAATACCTTTCTTCTCACTTCCTTTCAAAAATAAAATATCTCAAGAAATGATTGTAACCTAAGAAGATTCATAGCTGAAAACAAAGGTGTTGGAGAAAGCATGCACACCTGCCCACCCCCCCCCACACACACACACTTACAAGTGACTGTGAGTGAAAAAAGCAAGATTTTCATTTTATAACCCTTTCAAAATGAACACAGTAAATCTAGCAAAGTATAGTGACATAAATGCTTGAGCTGCAATGGCTTATAATGAGAATAGGATAAAAATGTGTGAATATTTTATACATGTACATATACATATGATACTCATGTGCATATGAAAAGAAAGTTATGTACTAAGTTGTGTGCATTACTTTATTTTTACCCAACACAGCATCTTGGAGAACGTAGCAACTGTTCTCTTCCAACAAAAAAGATTTTGTATTTGTTTTTGTCTGAAATCACACTGTGAAGATATCTGCATTAGAACTGCTTGAGTTCCTGACTGCAAGGTCACTTTCTTTGTAATGCACCATGCGGTCTTAGTACATGCCTGCTGGAATATAAGTTAGTTAGAAGTCTATGTCAGGGACCTTTGTCTCCACCAGCTGTCATTCAGTTAATTTAATATTTCATCTCCTCTCTTTGCTCACCCAAAAAAAATCTGAAAATGCATCAGAAACCCAGTAAATTTTTCACGTCCTAAAACACTGTTTTTAGACCATCTGCATGCATTTCTACATGCTTACAGATACATGGGTATTGATGGCATTGTCAACTATTTTTACTTGCTATCGATTATACAATGGCAATTCACCAACTTCCCTGTTCCTTGGGGAACAAAATTATTTTAGTGAAATGTCTCGCCCTAAAGAACAGATACACAGAGACATTAATTAGTTCTATGTATTTTTCAAGATACCCTAGAAGAGATATGAATGGTCCTGTTCCACATATCAAAACCAAGATAGATAGACAGACAGACAGACAGACAGACAGACAGACAGACAGACAGACAGATAGATAGATAGATAGATAGATAGATAGATGAGAGAGGGAGAGACCCAGGCTCTGCCTACTGGACCTCAACCACTTGGCATCCAGATGCACTGGCTTGTGGCATCCTTGTAGAATTGTTTCCACCTTGAACTGTTTGGTGTTCCACTCTGGGACAACACCTGGAGATATTTAATAGAACAGTGACCTCTCTGTGAGAAGCCCAAGGCTGCTGATAGCTGAAGCAAAGGATTAATGGTAGAACCTGGAATAAGGCTTCCTCTGAACAGAACAATTCAGCACCAGTATTCAGAGAACGGTCCCACAGAGGCAGATTGGCTCTAGGTGTGTCAATGCCACAAGCCACATAAATTCTCCATCCTCCCAGGCCCCACGGCCACAGCTCATGGAGAAATAGCCACTTGTTACAAAAGGAAGAGCAGACAAGTTTACTAGGTTCAGAGTAGCAGAGGGACTTGGGAAAGAAGGAAAAGGTGATAAGAGGCCAGGTCTCTGGCCTAAGGAGAAAGGACCTAAAAGACAGGCCCGAGCCTCCTATCTGATCCTGTGATCTGGGAGGACAGCCTTGCTTTTGTTTCCCAGTCTGTAAAAATTGTAATAACAACTGTATCTCTTCTGTGATCCCACTGAGAAAATACTGATACCAAGGCTTAACACACAGAAAACAGGCTTGTCCCACACAGAGTCAGGACTGTAGTGTAACAACAACAATGTGTTTTGGTCCAAAGAAAGCAGAGTTAGGTGAGAACTGAGAACAGAAACAAATGCCAGCTGATTCTAACAGAAGCACCCCTAGGAGGTCCACAGAATGGTTTGCTATTTAGTGGGCAGAGCCAGCTTCCTTAAGGTACATACACCCTGGTGAGCCCACAGGCAGGGACTGACTGGATTTAGTGATGGATGCCACCTTGGGGCAAAACTGACTATCATCACCTTCACTATACTTAAAACCAGGTGACTGGCTTTCATGATCTCTGTAATCCTTCCAAACTTCAAAATGGTGTGTGCCCTTGACAGAGGAAAGGAAAACTATTTCTCCAGAGCACCCCTGGTGAGAGAGGAAGAGATACTGGAAAACTGGGTTGTCCCTCTGTACCCAGTTTTGGGTTCCAGTAAAAACTGGCATACTCTCATTCCTTCTGCCCTGAAGTTGGTTGAGTTTTCACGTTTTCCATTTTGGTTTCTGGCTCCCCAACAGGCTCAGCATAGCTCTAGGAGCCTCCATGCACAGGCCCATCTGCCCATGTTCGTCAGAGGCACAGGCTGGATACCTGACCATCTCCTGAGGGGAGTACAGTCAGGAGGAGGCAAGGGAGGAAGCCCAGTGCATGTTTCCTGTGTGGCATTGTTATTTGGAAGGGGTGAACCCATAAGCCGAAATCAATAGTTCCACCATGACATAACTGCTGCCAGGGGACTAAAAATAGACTATGGAAAGGAGAAGCTCTTCTGTTTCCCTCCCCGTCTTAAGTAGGCTACTTTCTCTGACGTACACCTGGAACATCATCAAGAACATTTCTCCAAAGATTGGGCATATATCATAGCACAGCTATCAAATAAGGAACAACATTTCCAACAGAACCATCTGCGTACAGCTCAACAAAGTACATGCATTTGGAACCTGCACACTGCCATCTCCTCAGGAGCTACCCCACACCACACGTGACCAGAGCAACAGTGACAGTGCACCAAGGACATCTCAGGGCAAGGACAACTCAAGAGAGGTAAAGAGAGACAGGCAAGGGGAGAAGGGAGTGACCCTAGATACACATTTCCTCACTTGTTCATACAGCTAATGTGTCGGTCATTTCCCATATTTTCAGTGAATATGCTGAATAAGCCAGAGGGTGTTACCTACCCTCAAAAAACCTCACTGTCCAGGTGAGGAAGGCAACCAAACAAATGAGCAGAATTCCTCCAGACAGAGATGAGTGCTCTGAAGAAAGCACCAATGGTGATAAGCCAATGTTAAGGCTGGTAGGGGGGGATAAACTGATTTGGGTGTCAGGGAAACCCTCATTGTGGTGTCTAATTTGCACTTCCGCCAAAATGAAAACAACCAAGGATGGAACAGTCTGGAAAGCCTTGTTCCAACTAGTAGGAACAACCAAAATAAGGCCCATGAACCAAGTCATGTGTTTAATATTAGGATAAAAAAAATGTTTTAAAGGTACAGTTCTGCCTTCTAGGGCCCTCAGAGAATATGCAGGGACTAACGGAGACCAATAAAAAGCCTGGTTTCCTAAATTTGGAAGGAGGTTCTTTGCTGAAACCCAGCCTTAATTTTGCATATTAACTCAGACTATTTATTTTTAACTCATCCAAGAAAACTAGCACAGTTCCACCACTATAAGTCTAGACGCAAGACAGCAGAGATTCAGCCTCCGACTTGCTCCTCACCCAGGAAATAATTCACTTTTGCTAGTAGCTGTTTTATTTGTGGGTTGTCTGGCACGGCTTTCTCACTGGGCTGAATCACTGAGTGACATTCTGATGCCTAGTGAAGGTCTGACCCTAGGCTTCACTGGCCCAGTAGCCACCTTAGGTTCCCAGCCAATCACTACTGCCTCTTCCTTTTACTACTTGTTCTCAGACTTAATCACTGAAAGCCTCCCTCCACCAGGGGGCACTCTAATCAGACCCTGCCTGTTGTCTTCCCAGTCCCATGTGTTTTCTTGATTATCTTGTTCACAGGCTGGCTTTGGTAAGTGGACCTAGGTCTGAAAGCCAAGTCCAGGCCTCCTTCCATACTTCCTCACTTGGCTCTGAACCCTTTCTGGAAAAAACACGCAATAAATCTTAGTGTTTGGTCATTTTTAAGTTACAAAATAAAGCCAGAGAAATACAGTAAGCAGTGAAAGGCATTTTGTTTTGTCTTCATTCGTCTGTGTAGAAAACCTGTCATCCCAAGGTGCTCATGACATTGAAAGGTGTGATCTTTAGTCTCCCAGGATGCACTCAGCCCATTTAGAAAGACAATTAAGCAACACTACAAAGGAGAAATGGATGGCAGAAATTAAACACCACTGGGGAAGGGGGGAGATGTAGAATTCACTGGGCCCTGTTGAGTCTTGGGAAATCTCAGTTGTATGAGGTCTAGTGAACTCGCTCTGGTTCTGTCACTTGCTACTGGTATGAGTTCAGATAAATGCTGCTCTTCGGGCCTCGACTCCTTCATCTGTAAAATGGGAGATAATCAAGCAGATTTCAGAGAGTAGAAAGGATTAATTCTTACTATGTACTTGCCATAGTACCATACAGTGACTGGTCAATAAGTTAACTTATTGACATGTGATCAACTTATTAACATCATCATTACTAGTGCCTCCTGCTAGTCCCACTTCAAAACTTCTTAGATTTTTCTACCTTAATCAAGCAATACTTTTTTTTTTCTTCCTCTGTGAGAGGAAGGGTTATACTGGGTCATCGGGAGCCATCTGAGCTAAACAAGCACTCTATCAATTGAGCCATGTCCCCAGGCTCAAGTGAGGCTAATTCTTCATACCAGTGCCTCAGTTTTATCATCTGTAAAGTGTGGCAATAATAACAACTACATAATAATTATTATAAGATTCACATACGAGGTTAGGACTTTGAGTGACAGGTGGGACGTTATATGAAGCAGTTTATTATTCCCTAATGCACGATAACTGCTCAACAAAAGTGGGATATTTAGTTACACATTCTGTGTCATGTGATCTTACCATTCATAAAAAAATTGCATTCTGAATGTCAAGGGGAGGACAGAAAGAGTGGGAGATAAGAAACGCCTGCAACACTGTACAGATTGCCAATGGCATTGTTTCCCTGGATCTCCGCAAAGATCGTTAGAGATAATTGGATAAAATAAAACAAACTTTTAAAGTTTCTTCGGAGTAGAATTTGTTGCTGAAACATTTATTTTCTTTTGGGACTACAAGAGATCTCAAAGATGATATTGGTGAGACCAAAGCAGAATAAATAGTTCTGTAACTAGAACAGAAAGTCCTCTGCTGGTCATGATGGGTACTGCAGTCTTGCTGCAAGGTGGCTTGGGGGCCCTTCCATGTGAGCAGAGGGCTTCAGCCTCCCTACTTGTTGATCAGGGAGGAAGGAAACCAGTTTCATATCATGCACAATTAAAAAAAAATAACAAATCTCAGGACCATGAACCAACCACTAGATTGTTGCAACTTATAAATAGGTAATATGCAAACTCAGCAATTTTTCTATAAATAAAAGAATGCATCCTAAAATCTCTACATGCGATTTTCCAACACAGAACAAGGAAAAGCAAAGCATGTGTCTATGAATTTAGAGCTTCCACTCCCAAATGTGTACCCTCAACAAGGAAGCCCCTCCATGCTTGAGCATAGTACAATTAAAGAAGAATGAGGAAACACATTGAGGGCCATGGGTGGCACACACACAGGTTATCTGTTATGTCAGGTGCCAGTTCTGACCACAGAACATGGGCATGACCAATGTTTGTTATCACTCACACCCTGGTTCATCTAATCCCTAAGTTTTAGGGTTCCACCCACTGAGAGGACCATCCTCCTGAATGTCACAAAGATATCTAGCCCTTTGTGGCTGACGCATCACAGGAGGAGACTAGATAGACTTTTTCTGAAAGGTTGGTTTTTAACTAATTCTGAGGCATAGAGAAACAGCCTCACCATACCCTCATACTGCCATTTGTATTCAACCAACACCACTGCCTGGAGTGTCCATGTGAAAATGCAAACATTAGTAACTGAAAGAGACTACGGTGGGAGTGAAAAACACAGCAAAGCAGCCAATACAAAAGAGCTTACTATTAGAAAGAAGTCCAAGGCCCTGGTACCTGCCAGATGCAGCCACACTTTGGAAAGGCCAGGTCCCCCTGAGCTACGAGGCTACTGCCTTCCTGGGATGACATCTTGGCCACTCTAATTTCCTTGTTTCCCTTAGAATGTGAAAGTCACTGTCAATGCCAATTGTCTATTTATAACTTCAAATCCCTACGGTACTGACTACCTTCTTTTCTCTCTTTTGAGTGGTGGGGGTTAACCTGTATCTAAAGCAATCCCCATAAACAGTGTCTCTGTTTTGTCCCTGGAGGTCTGCTGCCTGCAGCCAAGGATTAGGATAAGAGAAGTCATCTAGAGTACACTAAATTTTCTTGACTATAATGTTTTAGAGGTTTGCTTTTGTTTTTGCTTTATTTTTCTATTGAAATAGTCTGAAATCAATGTGTATTTATAACTCCAGTGAAGTCCCTGAATAAAGTAGATGCCCAATCATTTCAGGTAGGGGGCAATTAGACAGTTTACCTTAATCTGAAGCCGTCCCTACAGAGTTCATCCATGTATCAATGACTAACCAGGAGTTCATTGGAGCCATGGCAGTTAAGTCCCCAAAGACAAAGGGTCTTGGGATGTTTGCAGCCCTTGCATGGTTTCTTAAATCACTTGTGTTTTTGAAAATGTCCTCACAATTCAGCTCTGTGTTGTCAGCAGTCCCTTCCCAAGACTTTCTGTCCTGTGGGTGTCATGTACACAGCCCACAAGCCTTCCAATATCAGAACACTAATGTGACCAAAACATCTGGCACCAAAGCCAAGGTTAATTTCCCAGGAATCACCATAGAGGATGAAAATCATGTCCTGTCACTTGTGGTCAATTCAGTTGACCAGTTCTGCAAACTTTATTAAAGAGGACACATAAAGTCAAAGAGAGATATGAAGGTTGCTTGCTCTCTTAAAAATTCCAGAGATGAAAATTCCCCATTACAACCATCGGGTGTGTAGCCTTCCTCTGAGTTGCATGGTTTTTATCAACACTGGAAATGGAGTTAGTGCTTCAACAGCAATATAACAAGGGAGACAAGCTTGCCCCACTTAACACAAAATGTAGCCAAGATCCTCCTCCTCCCGATCTAGCAATCCTCAACCCCAGAAATCATTCCTGACCCAACACAACACTAAATCGAGTCTTTGTTTGGCACCAAGTTTTGCATAGACTGTTTTGGTGAACCCAACAAATAGAACATAGTCCACTCATGTAAATGGCATTTTCCACAGACAAATCAGAGTCCATGGTACCAGTGTCCAAAAGCCACGTTCAGACAGAAGAACACGTCTGCCTCTGCCCACCATCTCTTGGAATCCAGACAACACAGAAAATCCTTGGCAAAGCCAGGCTCAGGAAGAGGTTTTTCAGAGTCCAGCCTCTGGTGGCAACTCCCAGTGCCACGGGTAGAGAAAGGGCATCCACACCAAGCCAGATTCCTGCTTTGGGACTCATTAACTTCAGAGAAGAGATCATCCATGCTGAGTCTCAGGCAAGTCCCAGGTCATCATAGCCGTCAGGCTCAGGAACAGGCAGTACCAGGACCACTGCCCTCAAAATAAGACAGCTATACCTCACCCTTAACAAACCCCTGAGTCAAAAAAGCCGTGTTTGGGAAACATGGGTCTCTCCTAGCATTACCCAGTGATGGCCATGTTCCTTGGTAGAGCAGCCAGCTCATCCAGGAATTGTGCAGCGCAGGGAAGGAGATCGCTCCAGTAGCCCTGGCTTGCTCCAGTGAACACACCCGCACCCCTGCCCCTTTGCCCCCGTCCAAACAAATCATTTCGTAGAATGGCTGTTCCCTACCTGAGGGTGGCGCTCTCCCCCTGCCGGACCGTCACGTTGTCCATAGCTTTGGGAAAGGTGGCATCTCCGCTGCGCACCGGCACTCCTGTGGGTACAAGGAACAGCAGCCTGAGAGACACGACCACGAGGCACTTCCAGGGCAGGAACAGGTACCCACAGACCCCCATTCTCGACAACCACAACTTCCCAGAACTCCGGTAGAGGCACGCACACGCCCCCGGGGCGAGCACAGGAAGTGGGTGGGGTGGGGAGTGAGCGCGTGGACCCAGGGATGAACTAGCGGCGACCGCGCGATGCACTGGGAGGAGAGAAGCGCGCAGACTCCTCCAAGTCTAATATTCCTCCCCTAAATCCAGCCTCAGCTCGCCAGCCTCCAAGAACCAGTTTCCACACACATCCGAGGCGGACTTTCTCCGTGCTCCCTGTGGCGAGGAAGGTAGCCAGGAAGGGGAAGCGCAAGGCAGGCGCACAGGTGATGGGTCTCAGGAGCTGCCCCTTCTCTGTAGCAGTTCAGGCATGGCACTTTGGACAGGAGTAAGCACTTTGGTATCCAACCGGGCTGCACCTGGGTTGCATCCAGCTACCCAGATGTGGTCTGCGATTCCTCAGTCGAACAAGGGGAAATCCAGCACTTTCTTAAGTTTCAGAGCTCGTCGCCAGAAACAATCTGGAACAATAGCAGATGTAAAGTAGAGCACGCAAGAGGCAGCACGGATGGTGACAGGAGGCGACTGCTAAGCCGGCTTCGTGCAATCCGGACTCGGGAATCCTGCCGCAGAGCCTGGGTCAACTTCCTCAGAGCCTAGATTCGCGCCGCAGCTGGGGTTGTCTCTGCAGCGCAGCAGCAAGGCTGGAGCAGCGCGGTAGGGGCGGACCTCCGCGGTCCCTTGCCCGCTCTCTGGCTCGCTGCAGAAGGCGAAGCGAGTCGGCACCGGAGCCGCGGACGCCACGCTCAGCGGCCGCCCCCGGCCTCCGCACCGCCTTCCTCCGGGGAGCAGCCCCGACGCGCGCGGGCCCCGACCGCCGGGGTTGTCATGGCAGCAGCTCCATCCCTGACCGCCACTTTCTCTCGGTGCCGACTCCAAGCGATCCGGCTGGCGGGAGGCACGGACTGCGCGCTCATCCCGGCGGGTGCGGGGCGCGGGCGCCCACCTTAACCCCCGCCGCGCCGGTCCAGGCCAGGGCGGTGCACCACCCCTGGCCATCGGTTTAACCATTTCCGGACTTGAGCAATCTCTTAGCAATTAAGAAGATAAAGTTACTGTGAGGTCTTAATAAGCCCTAGACATCTTAATAAGGGTCACAAACTAACTAGCAAGAAAAAGAGCCTGCAGCATGCATATGTGCACCTTTAAAATGGTCAAATTAATTCTATCAGCATTTAGAGTACATCTACAATGTTAGGAGGACGCTTTAAATAATCTCGTTTCTTATTTAATGTTACACTACACTCTGCACTGCACACACCCCCCTTGAAACCCCATAGACACAAAACAATCATTCTAAACAGAGATCTTCCATGTTTAAAAAAAATGCGGAAATTCCAGAAGCATCTCGGTGGGTGAAATGAGCATTAAAATGTTGGTCAAGTTTAACACAGCCTTTCTCAATCCTCCTCAGACACTGAGTATGCTAGCTGGGGAATAGGTACACAGGCATGGGCCAATGTAAGCCACCTCCTGGTTTATAAGGAAGATTTTCAGGATTCTAAATTCACAGTCTGGCATACCTGATTTCATCTCCGAGAGGGGTGGCTTTCTTTAAATCTTTGAAGCCCAAAGAAAGGCTGGTTATGCCCCAGGTGCTGTGCCTTCTCTCTGTCTGCTCCTCATTCCTCTGTGCCTACATCATGTTTCGCCCTCCACCAAAGCTCTGATGGACCTTGCCTAGTCCCTGTGCAGGGAAGAGGGTAGATCATAGAAACAGTGAGGGCACCACCAATAGGCTCCCCTAGCAGGGACATCCAGTCCTGAGCTCCCAATACTGACTTAAGTCGTTTCTGGGAAAGGAAGGGAGAATACAGTGGTTTTGTTTGCTCCCCTAGACTTTCTATAGAATACAATTGGGATACTATTTTAAAAGCAAACTGAAATAACAGTGAAGAAGAAGAAAAAAGAAGCTCTTGCCCAAGGCCATCTAACATCAGACACCAAAACACGACTAAAGAAACATTATTAAGGACAGGGATGCTGGTATCACTGGGCTATTAACACTTGTGTAACACCAGCCATTTCAATGAAGATAGCATGTAAGGATCCACAAGTGTACTCTTCTCCCACAATTTCTCCCTCAGACTCCAACATTAGAGGGGAGGGTAGAGGTCAGCTTTGGGCCACAAAGGAAGATGAGCAAGCTTGTTCTTTTGTTTTTGTTTTTGTTTGTTTGTTTGTTTCGTTTTTTCCTTAATAGTTACCCAGATTCTTCTGGGCCATGAAGTATTGAACAACTTTACACTAGAGGTGTCAAATGCTTGGTCAATTCCCCACTGTCTCCTCTGGTGACTCTTTCAGATATTAAAGTCTCAGGGAACTCATCCACTATTTTTGATACCAGGGAACCTTTTGACATACTGTGCCAAAAAAAAAAAAAAAAAAAGCTAGCTATTGACTAATGATAAAAACAACTGACTTGTGTGTGTGTGTGTGTGTGTGTGTGTGAAGCTTATTCACTTTCCAAAAGGAAAATATGAAAATCAGAAAACTATTTCATTCAGTTGAGCCGCTTGTAAGCACAAACAGCAGGCATGGGCTTCTCTTTGCTGTTTAACCAGCTGCTGAGTCTACGGTTCTTTCCATAAAGCCAGTGCCTAACTCCTAATAATCTACCAGATATCCCTCCTATGTTCCCATCACAACCCCTCTTCCAAAACTCCACACTCGTGGAAACAAACACTAGGCATAAGGAAAGGAAAGGAAAGAAACTCATTCTGGGCTTTGGAGCCACTTGCCCCAAGAACCAGGCCTGAAAGAATGCAGGGACTGATTCCTTTCATGACAAATTCTAATTCAGTTTCTTGCATCTAATTCCAGATAGGTACAAATGAGCATTAGGTTTTGCATCTAGAAATGGTGATAATGACAACAAACAGGCTGTCCCAAGGGACCTACATACATGATTAACTCTACAGGAAAAATACTTAGAAAACCATTTAAGATGGAAGAGGCTTTATTAATACATTTTTCCTGCTTCTGCTTCATTATTACGGCTAGACAGAAAAATAATCCTCACAGGCTCCTTAAGATATAGTCTATGCTGTCCTGAATGCACTTCATCTCAGACATGCAAAGTATCATGGTCACGAGAAAGAGTGCTGACGTGCAGCATCCCGACGGCTGTCCACAGAA
Source organism: Meriones unguiculatus (assembly GCF_030254825.1). NCBI lineage: Eukaryota > Metazoa > Chordata > Mammalia > Rodentia > Muridae > Meriones > Meriones unguiculatus. Next base: position 167,193,460 of record NC_083349.1, read on the forward strand.
AGCCCAGCAGAGCTCAGGTAACTTTCAGGAAGACAAAGAAAAGCCACTCACAACCTCTGCTTTCTTGGCCCAGGAATCCAAATTCTATTCACAAGTAAAAGTCAAGAAAGTGGCCAAAGGTCAGAGATGCCCACACAATTAACAAGACAGATAGGCTCTCTTCAAACCTGCTATTGAAGTGCTTTAAAAAAACGAAGATCAAAATCGCATGTCAATTGCCTTCCCATCCCCTAATCCCTAAATATAACTAGCACTTAGTGGCTTATCTTATATCCTGTCTCTGGCTTCATAAAAACTGCTGGATTTATTTTATTTTTCCCAGCATATCTGAGTTAATGAAAAAGGGATGACAGTCAGAGCAATTTTATTATTTGTGTTCTTTATAGAAACAACTTCCTCTCTGCATCCTGGAAAGCAGACTCCTAACGAGTACCACCTCCACCTTCTCCCCCCCTCAATCCCCCTCTCCTTCCTCCCTTCTTTCTCACATACACATATACTGTACACATAAATCAACTTGTCACAGCTTGTCTCTGTACTGACAGCTGTAATTGCTTCAGGTTATAAAAATATCTTTAGGACAATACGTTTCAAGCTCTCTCTCTCTCTCTCTCTCTCTCTCTCTCTCTCTCTCTGTCTCTCTGTCTCTGTTTCTCTATCTCTGTCTCTCTCTCTCTCTGTCTGTCTCTCTCTCTTTCTCACACACACGTACACATGCACACATGCACACTGAATGAAGCAGATAGGAGTGTATGGTGGTTTCTACCTGATCTAGCACCTGTACACTGAACTAGGATTTGAATAGGGAGATAACCCTATGGATGGCTCTTGCTTAGTTTTAGTCTATGTTACCTACAGCAAGCAAGGGTGAGCTAAAGAGACTATGGCTATTCCACCATGCAAAAGGAAGAGCAGGAGCTTAAGAAATGCCAGCTCTAGTTCTCTACAGAGGCGAAAGGCCCCCCTCTCCTGGTGGAGATTTCAAATGGAAGTACAGGCAAGATGAAAAATGCAGGGCAGTTAGTGAGTGGTGTGACATCAAATAGATATTGGAAGATTTAATCAGAAAGAGCAGTGTAAATCTGGACAAAGAGGTGCCTCCAGGGGTATAGGGAAGGGCTGGGCTTTGGTAAAAAATGCATGCTCTTTTTTTTTTCCTTTTTTGCTTTTCTGTGAATACAGGATCACAATAAAAATCACTGCTGATCCGGTTATAGTCCAGTGTGTTAGGATTTCAGTGGGAAAAGCAACAGGGCAACATGAAGAAGGGAAGATAGTGGCACCAAGAGAAAAGAGGTCAGAAATAGAGCAATCCGAGAAGAAGGAGATGAAGAAAAGGCAGGGGCCTGGCTGCCTGTCTATGGGCTTTGAAACCCACAGAACTTTATAAGAGATGCACAAAGCAGAGAGACTGTAGGGGAAAGCTCTGAAGGGCAACTGAATGAGCCAAAATCAAAGCGCCAAGAATACAAAGGGCAGGTATCCAGAGAGTGCATCCCAAGAGTCAGAGAGGTCAGGGCAAAATTGTCTCTTGTGTAAGATTTAGGTCATAGTAAAATCTCAGACCCAAAGAATCACAGAATGATGTTCCAGAAAGGATGTGGGAAGATGCGCAATTCCTCCCCCTCATTTCAGAAAGGAAGGTTTGAGTCCCAGAAAGCCATAATAGGTATAAAGCTAATAAAGAACAAAGCGGGACAAGAACTCAGGACCCCTGACACCTGTTCCAGTTGTTTTCCATTGGTCCACAGCTATGGACACTGCAGAAGAGCTGAGTATCAAGTGCTGGTTTTTATTGCTTCATCTGGGTGCCATACAGACAACCATGGTGGGGACCACAAATCGTTCATGGTTCCTCTAGGCATCCATTGATTCCTCTGAACCTGATACAGTAAACCAGCATGTAGAGGGCCCATGTTGAGAACTAGATAAAAATGAAGGAGAGCATGCAGGCCTGCCCTCCAGGTACCAGCAGCCTGGTGTGCTCTGGTTTCTCAGCAGCTTTATTTACAATGAGATTCATAGATGGTGACAATCTAGTGAACTCCGAATTGTACTACCGTAAGCTGAGGAAAATAAGCTGAGACCTACCTTCTCCTTAAAAATCAAACCTGTGGTACTTGTCCAGATTTCTAGGCACCAAACTGGCCTTTCTACAGTCATTGCTTAAGAGAAGGGGAGTACACTTAGGGACATTCTAATGTAGAACAAATTCCCTAGTCAGGTAAGTGCACACAGAGCATGCTGTCTAACAATAGACAGGGCGTAAGGAGTTTCTCAAAACAAACAATACACTTACGGTATAAGCAAACTGTGAGAAAGAAATGGAAGAAGGCAAGTCATGTCAGAAAGGAATGGCCTTTCCTTTAAGGAAGCGATGCTCAGCACATCTTTACTACTGAGGAGGAATGAAGGGTAGGTGGCATGACAGGATCCTTGTAGCAGGCTGACTTCATAGACTCTACTCAATCCGAGAACAAAGGGAACAGGAGCAGAAGCCTCTGCTTGTCTGGCTGTGTTCAGCTGAACTCAGGGTGTAACCTGGTAGCTCTGTCTCCTGCAGTCAGGTATATGCCCCATACCCCCATTCAGTCCACATTATCCACCAACAACAACTATGGGCTACAGAACCAGAAAAGTCAAATCTTCATGCTCTGTAACTAGGATGGGACCATGGGGACACAGCTTTGCTTGTTTACTAGTGGAATTCATGGTGCCAGTATAAGACCCTGAACAGATGTGGAAGTTTGGTCCAGAGCATGGCTTTGCCAGTGTTTCTCAGGATGATACCTGGAGCAGCTATGTCAAACTTGTCAGAAGGTAACAGAGAAATTCATTCAGAGGACAGGAGGAGTCTGGGAGTTCAGTGCAAGCCAGCAGATAGCATAGAGTTTATATCAGAAGGCGACTTGATCCCAAAGACAGAAATAAAACCCACGCTGGGACGTGGGAGAAAACAGGAAGAGTCTCCCCACCCACAGCAGGAAAGAGTGACCACTTTCCTCAACTTACAGACCCACCCCTGAATATCTAGCCATTCAATGGCTGCTGCCTGTGTGCAGAAATTCTTGAGAAGTTCTCACTCACTCTTGATAGCAGTCTGGGTACTTTAAGCTCTTCTGTTCCAGTGTATGCTGGAAAGGAAGAGAAACTCCAGGTGTTTGGGGAAAAGAGGCTTCCAACACACCTGCAGTAAGCCACACCTTTAGACCTTCTTTCAGGAGGTTCTGAACCACATGCCTCCTGCAGGTAACTCCACTTTGAGTCTGCTAGGCCAACTTGTTTCAGGCTCCATTTCCAGCAAGTCATTTGGTCTTCTAACCCTTCCAACACCCCAGAGCAGTTAGCACCATACTTCTTCTAGAGAGCTTACATGTGTGCATCAGTCTACCTGAATATCCTCACATACACACTACCATTCAAGTCTAATGTTTGCAAGAAGCTGTTCAACCGCTCAGGAACTGGCTTCTGATAGCAGAACAAGCCCATGCATGGCATTCTTCACTGCTCAACTCCAGAGCACACCCCAGTTGCTGTCAGGGACACACACTGTTCATGACCCTGTTTCTTGTCTCCTTAAACAATCACCTACTACTCAACATCTCTCCCTAACCTTTTACCCAACAGTTTTCTTTGGAGGATTTTACTCCTTGTTCCATAGCTCAGAGCCGAAACAGAAAAGGTAAATCTCAATGAGATGAGAACGTGCTCTATAATATCCTGCCTCAACTACAGATTTTACTAGTAATGAGTTCCGTACACATATCAACTTGTAAACCAGAACACCTGGGTTCCAGTTCTTCTCAGCCCATCAGCAGAACTCGGTTGCTATTTGGAAATGTCAGTACTTTCGTTTGTAAAATGAAACATCCTGCAGGGAAGGGGAGTCTCTGTGAAGATCTCTAAGCTAATTCATTCCAATAGGCTAACACCTTTCTGAAGAGTTAAAAGAAGGATTCCAGAGTAAGATGAAAACTCTTGGGAGTTGGGGATCAAGGGTCTGCAGTTACATCCCCAGCCTGCCACTTACTTTCTGTGAGGAAGTGCCTGGGTCTTTACCTCCTGACTTCTACAGGAGGAGCTTGGATTAGGACGCTTTCCAAGGACCCTTCCAACTCTAATAGGCTGTGATTATGACGCTCCTCAGCCCTCTTCTCAGAAGCAGTTTACCCTTCAGAGTCACTTATCTGTTCCTGCTCTGCAGAAATAGCCTCTTCCTCCTGCCCTTCCACTCTCCAGTAAGCCAAGGTACCACTTCAGAATTCAGAAAACTATCATACAACGTAATTAATGAGCTGCCCCAGATCTAAAGCAAGCCGATGGAGGAGTCAAGATGATTAAAAGTCTTCCGATAAAGGGTTTCTTTAAGGAAAAGAAAATCCCACAATGCATCCAGCAATGTTAATCTTCAATAAATACGCTGTTAATATTTAACTGGCATTTATTTAAACTTACAGTAACTGTCCTATTAAGTCTAAATTAATTGCCCATTTGGGAATCTTCCCCTAACGCCTAGCTGGGACATAGCTGTCTAGATCATAGCCTATACTAGGCATCTAGCCATAAAGAGAATATTCCAGCCATCCTTCCAAGGCTTTGCTACTGGAAGAGCATGGCTGCAAGAGTGTTGGAGACAAACCAGGCTAGTAAGTTTCTGTCCTGTGGCTTTCTAGGACCCTAATTGTTTCTGCTCTGCAGTAAGAGACTATTCTGTTTCATTACTGTTTCTATTATATTGGGCTACATAACACATATTGACATATAAGAATACAATGTGCACTGAACCCTGTTACCCTATGCCTTCTTACTCCTTTTCCCACCCAAGTTTGTTTCCTAAGTGGCTCCGCTTCTACTTTCATGCCACATTGTATATAATATATATGACTTTATATATTTTATGTATATAAACTGAAGAAAACATGGCATTTGTGTGAGGGTGGCTTTAATATATTATTACTATTATTCAGGTTGCATCTATTTTATTACAAATGACACATCTTCATTCTTTGTGGCAGAATAGAATTTCTACTCTTTCTCTTTATGGCTCTATTTGTCTCTGTCTGTCTGTCTGTCTCTCTCTCTCTCACTCTGTATGTGTGTGTGTGTGTTTGTGTGTGTGTGTGTTTGCCTGCCTGCCTGTCTCTCTGACTCTCCCTCTTTGCTTAGGAATATTTTTTTAACACATGCTAGTCAAGTGCCCCACTACAAATATAGGTCAATCAGGATCCTCCCTCTCCTTTTTTGGACTTTGTGATTCAGGCCCACTCTTCTTCCTTTTGTCTCATTATCTCTTGAGTTTCATAAAAAAGACATTAATATTTCATTATCACTTGTGTGTTCATATATGTATACATGTACATACATATAAATATAGCTTATATACAGGTACAAATAGAAATGCACTTTCATGTGGCACAAAGAACATTTTGTACTGGCAGTCATCTATAAAAGAGCTGTGAAATAATCCCTGAGCCATGCTGCTTTGTCAGGGGTAGCCAAAGTGTAATTGGGTAGAACTGATCTTTGGCTCTTCCTAGAATCAATCAATACTGTTTTATTATACGTGTGATCCTGGGTGAACTTTGGTGATGTTATTTCACTATGATTAGGACACATCTACATTTGCTCACATTCTCACACTCACTGGTCTCGTGAGGTACTTGTGCTAGTGAGGTGTGAATTTCAGACAAACATGCCACATGGGTCAGGGCTTAGGCAGGAGCTCACTTCAAACAAATGCATTCAGGCTGAAGAAAATCTGAACTTTCCTCAAGGAAGTGGGAACAGGATGAGGCAAACATCATACACTCTAAGGTTTCTGAGGCTTAGTTAGGTTTCTCTATATTCTGTTTGCCTATAAGGTCTAGAGGCAGATTGGAGTTGTAGCTAATAATAGATGTGGAGAGGAGAGACCACTGAAGAAAAGGTAGGCATAGAGGCAAGTAAAGCACCCACACTTTGTAAAAGTACTAATCTTTTACTTAACCACTTGTGGAAAGTTTGAATTTGTACTGCCATGGAAGCCGAATATTTTTTGTATTGTTTTTTTCTAACTAAACTTATATATGCTATCACTTAGTTTTTGTCTTATTTTTGTTTTTGTTTTGTTTTTTTCCTCTCTCCCTTCCATCTCTGTCAAGTTAAACTGAAGACCATACAGGATCACAATGCCTTCTGTTAAAAAAAAAAAATCCTTCCTTTCCAAAACAACTTTATTCTTCATTTTACTGGCACGTAGAAAGTGGAGGAAAATGAGTGGCATTCTGAGTTCTTTTGTGTGATTTTGTTACCTCATCTATTCACCCTTACTGGACGCCATTCGTTCTAGGCTTTACCCAATGGAACATGGAAGGCATTGGTTCCTTGATGCATCAAGACCTTGGGTCTCTCTTCTGCTAGAGCCAACCCCTGTGGCTTTTACCTCACACAAAAGAATGATTTCCTTGAACCTCCTGCAGGCTTCTTTGGAGTTTATGAAAGAGCTGCAGGAAGGAAGAAAGTGGGAACAGCTACTACAAAGTTCCAGAGTGAATTTACCTGAATTCGGATAGCTCTAACCCTGGAGTAGAGGGAAAGGGGCACGTTGTGAGTGAACTTGTGAATCAAGCATAACATATGAAAATAATTTACCTCGGCTTTCACAACAGTTTTGACAAGGTGTCAGGATCAAACATGCCTTTAAAAAGTGGATGATGGGAAGTCTCTGTTTTTCCCTCCAAGGCAGAAAATTAGCTTAAAGCTAAGATGTAGATCAAGCTTAGATTGACATGTTTCTATAAGAAGTATTAATAAGAGATTCCCCAAAGGACAGTTGGTAGGACAAATCAAATGTAATTTGTTTTGTGTGTGAATGATCTGTCAAAGGAAATTCAAAGAGATCACTCCCAGGTTTGCAGGAGGCATGGTAGCCTATTAAATATTAAATCTTTAGCAGATAGAAAGGAGCTGAGACAGTCCACAAAATTATGTGAATATGCAGAAAAGTGGACAAATGTAGTATAAAATCTTCAGAAAAATAATCTAACATACTGAGTCCTGGATGAATAAGAAAAAAAAAAATATTGTGTGGTGGACTGAATGTGGATGATGTAGCTAATGGCATGGACTTTAAGTTCAGGCTCCACAAACTGCCAGCTTGACCTGGAATAATTTTCTTTCCTCTCCATGTCTCAATTCTCTCCTTTATTAAAATGAAAATAGCACTTCCTATTATATTGACTGGAGGATTAAACAAGAAAATACATGCAGAACCCAATGACATGTTGCGCCAACTCCAGAAACAGGAGCTACTGATTTTTTTTTTGCCAACCCAGGAGAATAACTTTGAACCCAGTCTTCACTAGTGGCTCCATCTGCATGGTCCTAAAGTAGAGCTCACAATATGATACTACAAATGTTTTCCCACAAATAACAGAATTTTCCCACCCTGAAAAGAATACTGAACCAAATGTTATTGCAAAAGATACTAGAGCTATATTAGAAAAAAAAAAAAAAAACAGAAACAAACAAACAAACAAACAAAAAAAGGAACTATTACTTTTGCTCAGAGACACTGTGACAAAGTTTCCAGGTCTATATTCACTTTTATTGAGGGTATGTACAACTTCACTTCCCTTACACTCACCTTTTTACCCTACTTAGGAGAGAGAAGGAAGGTTAAGTGGGGAGAGGAGAAGCAGATCTCTTTACTTCTCCCAGCTCTTTAGGGTCAATGGGTTCGTTCAGGGCTATGCCAATCTCTGTCATTAACAAACACAGCCAGCAGTGTCCTCCAAGCCACTGCACCCCAAACATTTCTCTCCATCCATCTCTGGTCTCTTCATATTGCTACATATCACATGCCAACACCACATGTCACACTTTCTCCTTTGGGGCTCTCATATTTGCATCCTCAGATTCCTAGACCATGCCCCTTTCCCTGCTGCAGCTGGCAGGCCTTTACCAGCTGGCAAAAGCCACGCCCCGCACAAGACAATTATCAGCTCCGGACAAATTAAAGCCCAACTAAAACCCCACATTTGGGATTAAAACATAACATATTTCCATAACATAACTAAGCTTACAAAGAAGCCAAAACTTCCACTACAAGATAGGGTCTTGTTTTTTGGAGTGCTGTGAACAAGGATGACAAGTCACTTTTAATGTCTCCATCCTCTCTAACCAATCTCACAACCCCTCTGTCCTTCTGTGTGTCTTTCCTCCCCCACATAGGTCAGGTTCTTTTTTCTATATTATGCATAGCATGAACCCACCTCTCCCCGTTTCCACTGCCTGAGACACCCTCCTGTGTCTTATCTGGACTATTGAGATCTCTCTTAGGTAGCCAGCCATCGCCAGCTCTTGCCAGGTCTACTGCAGTCTCCATGCTGAGAGAGGCTCCCTGGACCTGAGAGGATCACTTTCCCTGATTAAGCACATAGTGGCTCCCTACTGCCCTTCGAGTAAAGCTCTCAATGTCTATGTGGCCTCTGCGCCTGAAAGAGCCAGTCTTTGGCTTTTAGCTTGGTATCTGTCAAATTATCTCATAGGAAGCCAGGTTAGAACTGAGCAGTCCTGTTAGGCCACAGAGGAGGGCTTTGCAGCCAGTCCTGAAGATACCTGATAAAACAGGATCAGATGAATGGAGAGGAGGTCCCCCCCATCAGTGGACTTGGAAAGGGGCACGGTGGAGATGAGGAAGGGAGGGAGGGAGGGACTGGGAGGGAATGAGGGATCGGGACACGGCTGGGATACAGAGTTAATAAAATGTAACTGATAAAAAAAAATAAAATAAGAAAAAAAAAAAAAGAAGAACTTACTGCATTTGAGGATTATTTCAATTTCTTAAAAATTCTTCTTTTTGAGCTCTGGGCCTTTACACATGCTGCTGCCTGCCCTGGAATACTGCCCTTGTATTTTCCAGGCTAAATTCTAACAGCTAATTTCTCTTACTGAGGATATGTTCTGTCCTCACACAACATACCCTCGGCAGCAGCGTTTCTCTCAACTGCAGGGACATTCAGGAGAACTGAAGTTCTACTTTGTCTGCTCCGTTCCTGAACTGTAACACAAGACTTGGCACTTAATATCTCTGTTAAGATTGATTGCGTTTCCGTGGATATCACAGCTGAGGAAAAATGATGAAAATTATTTCCTGGCAAGGCTTCCAAATCTAGTAAATTTATGAAAATGAAGACATAAGGTAGTGGGACCCCACTTAATGGTTAAATAATACAACTAGAAAAGTCCCAAGGAAGTAAAGGCAGCAACTGAAAGATATAAGCATTTTTGTCTATATAAAAGGCTATACCAGCAAATGTGGTATATAAGTGATCAGCAAAGGCTTGGATGGCTGTGAGACCACACTGGTTTATTAAGCCACAGATGCTTGACATATATCTATAACCTTTGAATATGACTCCCAACAGGTTTGTGCTTGTCCAGAGCAGGTACATAGAATTTCTGAATTGATTTGACCTGTTGTGACCTTTCTAATGTCAGATCCCCATATACCCAGGGACTCAGTGTCTACAAGGTTGAAGGTAACTGAACTGTACTCATCTTCTCCCCCTGCACAGCCCATTCTAGAAAACAGGTGTACCCTTGATGAAAGCAGTTTTTTTTAATTGTATAATTCTTTTTTAAATTTTTAAATAATTTTATACATTCACTTGTATCCCAGCTGTAGCCCTCTCTCTCTTTCCCTCCCAATCCTCCCCTCCCTCCCTCCCTTATCTCCTCTCTGCCCCCTTCAGAGTCCACTGAAAGGGGGTGTCCTCCTCTCCTTCCATCTGGCCCTAGCTTCTTAGGTATCTTCAGGATGGTTGCAATGTCCTTATCTGTGGCCTAGCAAGGCTGCTCCTCCCTAAGGGGGGAGGGGAAGCTCATGAGTTCATGTCAGAAACAATTCCTGTCCCCCTTACTAGGGAACCCACATGGATACTGAGCTACAATGGACTATGTCTGAGCAGGGGTTGTAGGTTATATCCATGCATGGTCCTTAGTTGGATAAACAGTCTCATAGAAGACCCCTGTGCTCAGATATATTTGGACCTTGTGAAACTACCTGTCCCCTCTAGGATATCTTAAACGCTGCACGACTCTGTGTGTGTGTGTGTGTGTGTGTGTGTGTGTGTGTGTGTGTGAGAGAGAGAGAGAGAGAGAGAGAGAGAATAGAAAGGATAATAGAGCAGGAGAACTCAGCTTTAAGCAAGATTAGATAGAAAATTTTAAGCTCCTATTCTACATAACACACACTCACACACATGACATGCAACACAAATACATACACACTCATGGTACACACAACATGCATACACACACACACACATACACATTTCCACCTTCAGCCACAGATGAGTGTGTAACATTCACTGCTTCCTCAACACTGCCACCTGATTTCGCTCCTGTGCCATGCTTGATGAACTCCTTCCAGAAACTGGGCTGCTCCGAAGCAGAGCTGGTTTGTAAACCATCTTTAAGCTCCTGGTGCTCTGCCTCACTGCCTCCCTGTGGCAGCCTGTCTTCAGGGGCACGATGGGAAGCAATTGGCTTTCCATAGAATTCTTCACGTTTCACTTTAGTGAAAGAGAATTATGTCGGCAATCATTGAAAACAATATACACAGGTTTGAATTCCTATAAATAACTTCACTGGGGAGAGTACAGCATTTCATTTCCTTTCCTTCAGAGACAGTAGAAGAACATGCACATAGCTCTGTAGATTTTAAGAAAAGGTAAACCTAAGACAAAACTGGGAGAATTTTAGGAACATTTGCCCCCCAAAAAATTTAGTAGGAAAAAAAAAGTTAGTAGGAAAAGATGTTTTTGTTTGTACAGCTGGGATGAAAAAAGTCTTATCACATTGACTGAAAACGTGTAGTATACGCAGGTGATGTGATGTGCAGGAATGTGTGTGTATATGTGTGTGTGTGTTAGGAAATTATTACAAAGATGATCAATGGCCACAATTAGAATCCATCTGGAAAGAGAAAGTACACAGTTACAAAAGGAGAGTAAAAAGGAACGGACAGCAATTCATGATCTCTCTGCCTCAGCACAGAGTACTGAAGTATATTCGATAAAAAACAGTATTTGTTAAGAGAAACAGATGAATGAAAAACTGTAAAAAAAAAAAAGAAATATAAAACCTAGTACTTGACTTTCCATTTTTCTTGGAGGCCCATTGGCTGTACCTCCCCCAAAGCAAACACTGTTTGGCTCCCTTCCTATCATTTAAGAAGAGGTTTGTATCCTTCTCATACCCTTATTCAACAGACAAAAAATAGAAAAGCTTTATAAATGAAGTTATATAAATATTTCCAAGATAGCCACTTGGCTCTCTCGAGAGATAGCTAAGTATAGTCTCATAATCCCAACATCCAACTCTGACCTCCTAGCACTCTTCATCCAAGAATAACATTAATACTAATCAGACTATTAGCCAGGGTGCTTGGTTTAAATTTGAAAAATTGGAGAAACGATCTTATAAATTATTTTCCAAGGATATCATCTTTAAGCATTAACAGCTATAACTGACTCTGAATTCTGGGAAGTGAGCATAATTACATGGAAATTGACACGACACAAATGCCAAGAATTCTGTTAACCTTTAATATCTTTTAAAAACTCACTCCTTGTAATTATCTCTTTCTTTTGTTCTAAATGTTACTGATGAATATGTAGAGGTGTAAGCAAACAAGAGAGTAGATGGACTGTGGGATTTTTGTCTTAGAATTCTAGAGTTCTCCAGATGTTCCATAAGATACGAGGAGTTTGGCTATAACCAGAAGTTGTCTCCATCTTAGTATTTGCTCTGCTCTTGTTCTCTGCATATAATTCTCCAGGCTGAGAGAAGTTCCTTTGCATTAGTAATTATAAAAGAAATGCAGGTGGGAGGCTTTCAGTGCCTAATGCAATTCCTGACCTGTTGTATGTCTTTGCAAAAGTCACTGCACCTTTTTCCTGCCTTGGATTTCCTATCTTTAAAGCGAGTGTGATGACATTTAGCTTCAACTGCAACGATATTTGCATAGTGCTGTAAACTTTACAGAAGACATTTACATCTCTTATCTCACTGATGTATGGGGGGGGGTCTTATGTATTTTCTCTTCTTTTCAGACTCCACCACCACGGCCAAGGTTCTCTTGCCTTCTCTTTTTCTCTGTGTACTATTTTAATTAAGTCTTAACTCATCCCTTGGCCTCCAGCCCTGCCTCTGCCTAAACTAGTCCATAAGGAGCAGAGCAAACTTCTTGAGGTAGAAAGTTGAATAGTTGTTGATCATCACTGCACCCAGGAAGCAAGTGCTGCTAGCAAGACGGTGGGGCCAGAGAGATTACACGCTCAGCAATGTTCTGACTGGTCATTTATGGATCTCAAATGCCTTCCTGATGTTTAGGTGAGAAAAAACTTTTTTTCTTTCTTTGAGCCTAAATATATATTTCACTTAACAAAAACAAAAACAAAACATGCATTTTTCTTTTCATTAGGTTTTAATGTTTACCAATCCTCCAAGAATGTACTATCTTGCAAGGCATGTGAAGACTGTTTGGCTTGTTGAGATTGTTACCTAGAAGTGTCACTGGTCTGGGAAATCATTTTGGCAGTGGGGGTGCTTCTTGTGGCTTCTAAGTCACTAGTTCTACATGCCCATGGCAGCCTGCAAGAGGGATAGGGGTTGCTGTGTTCCACTACAGTCTGTACTAGGGTTGTGCCCCAAGGTTTTATTTTATATTCGTTACTAACCATTCTATATCTAATTCTTTTTAAAGATCCAGCTCGGACTTTACATTGGTCATTTTTGAAGTATGTATGGAAATGGCTTGTTTTACTTACAAGTTTAAGTCTTATATGGTAATAAAGAGACAAACTATTTTAAATGAGTTTTAGCTTACTTAAGTTAAATAATAAATGTTTTTAACAAATATATCAAAGCCAGCTTTATCTTTCTTGGATTGATCTCTAGTAATGTCCTTGGCCTGTTCAGGAAGTTCTGGCAGCTCTCTCTGCCTATGACAAGCTTGCTATTGAGAACTCTGCTAAACTGAACTATGACATTAGCCTTTTCTGTGACTTTACTGTCCTCCTCACTGACCTTTAACAACTTAGTTAACCTGGACTAGTAGTTCTTCTTGGACTGACAGTCATAAGCTCTATATGAAATGATGCCTTTCTGCCATTCATAATTTTATAAATGCCATTCAGGCAGGACGAGGATGCACTACACTGTCTCCATGAAACATTGTTTTGATCAATATTCCCCACTTTAACATATATTTATATATATTTTATCCATGTATGTATACTTTGTATTTAGGTATACACACATATGTATGCATATTTCCTACAGTATTCATACATCTATGTAATATAAATATGTTTATTATATTTATGGTTCTTTGTGTGACAGATGACTGTATGTTCACTTGATCTCACCTATTGTGGGTTATAAGCTTTCCAGAGGAAGGCACTTTTATTCCTGGTTTCTTTTTCACCTCCTCAGTGCTGTGCAAGGTGTGGGAATGAGAATGTAAGTTCAGCAATTACTCATTTTATTGAACTGCCATCTCAGTTGTTGCAATAGTCTAAGCACTATTATCCTTCCTTCCTGCAGGTGGAAACTTTGTTCTAAAGCTGAAAGGTGTTTGTTTGTTTGTTGTTTGTTTCTTTGTTTGTTTGTTTAAGGGATTGTTGTTTTGTCTGAGTTTTCATTGTGTATCCTGGCCGACCTGCAACTTTCTATGTAGACCAGGCTGACCTTGAACACCCAGAGATCCACCCACCTCTGCTCCTGAGTGAAGAGATTAAGAGCATGTGCCACCATGCCCACTTGGGAGATTCATTTATGTAGAACATCAGATGGGCATACTGTGGAGGTAGAAGAAATCATGACCTTAAGCTTATCCCAGGTCTCGGTCTGCATTTAGAAGAGATCTAGAGTTTGACCTGTGTTTTCACACACACACACACACACACACACACACACACACACACACACACACAATCAACTTCTTTGTAGAAAAAAATCCAATAGAGAGTTTAATAGTCACATGATTTCATGTGCAGCTGCTGAGGTGACAGCTCCCACTTCTCAGAACTTCATCCCCAAACAGACATGCAGCTTTCTCCATTTTAAGATTAGATTGCAACAGATTTCAGGCAGAAATAAGACCCCAGTTTCCAGAACCTTCCAAAGACTTGCTTGTGGTGGAAGGGTCAGGCTCCAGCTGTGCTCCCTGGCCCAGCGCCAGGCTTGACAGAGGCCATCCATCACAGCTGAAGCCTGCCCTTCTCACATGCTGCTCAAGTTGGAAATGGAAGTGGCCTTTTAACAGAACATTGTCTTAGGATTGTGTGAAGCAAGGCTGACAGAGAAAGGAAGATTCATTCCTGACACCAATCATACTAATATCTGTCACCAAAATGACATTTTTCCTTTAATGATGAAAAATGCATCAGAAGAGAAGGAGGGGAATAAGCAGCCGCCACTGTGCTATTCTGGCCTGGGAGGAGGAAGCCTCTGCTGCTCCTGGTCTCAGGGTGGAGTAGGTGAAGAAACAGATGGCCACCCTGTTACTGAACAAAGAAAACTCACACCTAGTTTTAGCAAAGCAGACTTCAAGCAACTGGTAGCCTCTAGGTTAGGTAATATTGCTGAATTTCTAATCCATTCCTCACGAAGCTCTCTGCCTGGTCTTTCCATTGAACTGTCTCTATATTCCCAGGCCCTAAGCAGGAAAACCAGCTCAGGGCTGGTTTTCAGGGAGGCCACGAACAGTACCCTCATAGCAAATTTTCCAGAGTTCATAAGCATTGGTAAGCTTAGCATCTATTCCCAGCCTCTTTGGTATTAAATGGTTGCAACTGAAAACCCAGGCAGAATCCAGGTCCCCTGTTCATATCCAGTAGCCAGTCTGTGTGTAAATGTGATCTATGGAAAGAAGAGGAGACACCACAAAGCCACAGTTCCATAGACCAAGTGCACAGAGAGTCGAGGAATGCACAGAAATTAGCTTGTGCTCTCCTATTATGTGAGCAGTTAGAAGCGGCACGACTGCCCCCCCACCATGCTTGCTGACTGACTCTCAGATTCGCATCTCTATCTAGAAGTGCATTGATGGTGACCTCTACAGGAAGCTTCCTTTTTTCTTTCCCATCGGAAGAGCCTCTTCTTGTGGGAGATGTCCACTCACCTCTCTATGTGTGGGCACATTGCACAGCAAAGTGATGATGAGAAAGTTCATAGACATGAAAAATGAAGCAGGAACACTTTCCCAGGCCCCATATTTCTGCCTCTATGGTCAGGTGATTGAAGGAGAAATGGAAACAGGTAGCTGTGTTCTACTGGTTTCTCCAGAAGAGTTCTGCGGAGACTTTTGCCGAGCCACTAGACATCCCACATACCTACAGACCTCTTCCATGGTATCAGTTTTTAATTCTCTGGGAATAAAGGATTTTTGATCTATTGATGTCAAAGCCATGCAAATCATTCTATTACCTTCATTGCAGAGAAATCATGTGGTAACTTGTAAGGACAACATTTGTGGATTCCCTTATCCAGTCTTTAACTTGTGTTTATCTGTGCCCACATGCCTTTTGAGAGCAGCTTTCTTTTGCCCTTTCACTCTCACAAATACTGCTGTGCCCATGAATCACATGACACTAGACCCCTTCCGAAGTTTTTAGACACACTGCTCTGTGCAATGTTAATTAGCACAACACCCACACATTAGCTAACCTGCCAGCAAATCATCCCTACATTGTTACATCATCGTCTTCTTTATGAATAAGGAAACTGAGTCATTTACATCCCCTTATTTGCATGAGTGGGCCTCTGGTTCCCCCTGCTTCTTCTCTATTTTCCTTCTCAAAAATACTTTAGTCAAGCAAAGATGTGGCTCTTCTCACAAACCTTTCATCTGAACAATTGAGACCCCAATGGAATTGACAAAGAAACACAAACTGTTAGAGACAAAAGCCCTATTATGAATCCCTGCAAATAATTAAGACCATACTGTCTACATGCTCAAACTCGGTCATATATGCTGTCCTCTGCTTTTCTTGGCCATTTATGTCTCCCTGTGTTCTCTACTGGCACAAAACTCCCCATCCAGAGCTCCAAGTTCCAACATGACTTTTAAACTCTCCAAAAGACACTAAAAGCCTCTGCCCTGGTGAAGAGGAAATGATAAGCAAGGCTGTTCCCACAGAAGCTCTGCAGGCAGCAGGCGGAAGCTTCCGGACCGGAGGCAGTAGAGCTACTCAGCTCTGTAAAAGGGCCATCTGCTATGAAACATCAGGGATCACACTGAGATCCTTCTATCAGAAACATGTGTTCCTCATTCTCCAGGGTGCCAGGCACCACTAACAGTGTGGGCCAAGGACACTGCTCTCCCCACATCTTCTTCCCAGGATGCTATCTGCTTCCCGAGAGGAAAACAAGGGGAACTTGAATGAGGCAAGATTCTTATGTCTGTTCCAGCCTTATGTTCATTAGAAGAGGGCCAGACTGGTTTGCCTTCCATAGCCAGCTGTGCAAACCGATGTCCAGCAGAAGCACTACGGCCATGTAACATCCAGGGTGAGAAAGTGCTCCATGACCTACTGCAGTTGGAAGCAGGCCATCACCTCCTGACAATAAAGGGCAATGTATTACAAACGGCTTGAGGAATATGATGTAATATGCACACATGCTTTTAGCTTGCATGATTTACTTTGTTCATAGAATATTTGATATACTTAGGGAAATGACAAAACTTTTTTTCTCGACTTGCACAGCTGCAACAATCACAACTAACATCACCATGTTGGGTCTGCTGGGAAAGAAATAATACATTGCTTTCCTGTGTAATTTAACTCCCCTCCACGCATTCTGTCTAGAAAAAGAAAGTTGTGTCCCCACTTGGCAGATGAGTAAAGTGAGGTTCACTTTGGTCAGAAAGCTGACAGGGTTCCCACTGTGAATTGGCAAAAACCTTAGCTTCAAATCAAGTCTTCCAACTTGAAGTTCAAGGCTCATTTTTACTTAGTAGCATTTCTCTCAATGAGGGAATCTAACCTCCCTCCTTGAGGAATGCTCCCTTTGCTAAGGCTCTTCTGAGAGGACAAAGAGTACTTAGGATAATGGGAACAATTTATGAAGGGCCAGAGGAGCAGAGTGAGAATGAGAACCATTGTTAAGAAGTGGGGCCATCAAAAACATGAGGCACTAAGAAGAAAAGGGAAGCCAGTCCGCAGTGCCTGAGCAATGTAACAAGCCTGCCATTCATAGCACAGCACTTCTCTAAACATCTGGAAATGCAGCATCTGTTGTTTACAGAACAGCAGGCAGGACTGATCATGAAGACCAGGAGCAAAGAGCAGGGAACCGTTCCCAATGTTAAGACACTGTGGGTGGCTTCCTGGATGGCCCTTGGTAACTCTCATGGGGTCTACAGGGAGAACTGAGGCCTGCAGTCTGAAAAGGTGTCTGCTCAAGGTGTGATGACCAACTTCCTTGATGTCGTGCAGCATGTGGTCACATGAAATGTATACTTTGTTCAGCCTGGGAATGTGAGTCCTGGTAGCTTTGAGACTTTCATCCTCCCGCATACCATTTTTCCAAGAGCTCCCCAATCACATGAGGCTCCGCAGCTTATGTATATCACTGATAATCAAGTGTAATGACTTCCTCCAGACAGCTCTCAACAGAGTCCTCTGCTTCACAAGCCCCCTGTCATGCAGGTGAGAACAGAACTCTCTTGAATTTCACAGAACTTGCATCTACTATAAGAGCCTCAGGGATCAGCTGAATGAAAACACAGGGTGGTGTGATTCAGGCCTGAGACAAGCAGCTGCAGGTTCTCCCAGCATTCCTCAGTCCCAAGCTGGTGCTGGGCATGGCTGGCAAACCCTACCCTCTACCCTGAACTTTGCAGGGCAGAGGCTTCCCCTCCTCCTCACCATGTAATCTGGACATTCTAGTGCTTTTACTTTCTCTCTCTCTCTCTCTCTCTCTCTCTCTCTCTCTCTCTCTCTCTCTGTGTGTGTGTGTGTGTGTGTGTGTGTGTGTGTATCCCTCTCCACCTCCATCAAACAAAACTCTTTCCTATCAGATCTGTTGTATACATGGCATCATTTTTTAAAAAATATATCATAACACAGGGTGTCCGCATCTGAGAAGACATGCTTCTTGTCACTCGTTTTTCTGTCTCTTTCTTGTATCATCTTCCTTTTAGTATTAAAAAAGTTCTAAGGTAGGGCTAGAGAATGGGCTCTGAGGTTGTGAGTTATGTGTTGCTCTTGCGAAAGGACTCAAGTTCCATTTTATTAGGTGGCTCAAAACTCCAGGTCCAGGGGATTTGGTGCCTTCTTCTGGTGTCCACTGTCACCTGCACACACATGCACATATCCACATACAAACAGTTAAAAATAAATAATTTGAAGAAAATATATTTTAAAATGCCTTTGGTACCCTCTCCATCTTTGCTGCCATCTTATGGATGAGAAATGGAGGCCTGGAAAATGTTTGAGGAAGACAAGTCCATGGGGCTGGGCCAGAGGACACCTGGAACTTATTTGTACCCTGAGCTCAGAACAGAATGAAAGATTGAAGGAATAAATGACCCCACTGATAGAGACATATAACAGTTGTAAAGGAACCTCAGAGGAGCTTATATTAGAGAGGAACCTGTCAGGAAGTATGTGTCCACAATGACCGCATCGCCAAGGACAACACTCATTTTGAGCTTTTCCTGAGACAGTTGGGTGGTGATGTTTATTCAGATGACTAGGCATGGAAGTTCTTCAGACAATTTTGCTTTTATATATTAAAGCAATAGAAAATCAATCTTACACTAAAAAGATGAATCAGAATCGCTCATATAAACCCAATTGTGCAACTGCGCTTTACAGAAAAGGTAGAATGCATATGGATTTCCTTGCTTCTTCTCCTGTAACCCACAGAGCTCTCCACTCCTACTTCAGTCTCCCCTGCTCTGGGCAGTCTCCTGATGGCTGTTACAGCCTGCAGCCTTACCATTAGCACCACAACACCAATTAATTGCAATAATGAGCAGGCTTCACATTTAAGGAGACTCTCAGCCTGCTCTCTTGCAGTTTCCAAATGTGTTTAGGAAGCTTTGTCTCCTGCAGGTTGTGGTGTGGGTCTCTGTGGAGAGGTTAGGGCTCCTAGTGTCAGAGCTGCAGGATGTATGCATGCGAATGTGCCTTGCAGGTGTGCACACAGTCTAGGGGAGCCACATGCTTTCTTTCTTTTGAGCTGGGAACAGGGTCAGGGAGGAGGGTGCCATAGGGGTGCCCTGTGCCGCCAGGGGGATAAGCTTTGGGTGTGCTGAGGAGGAAAGGTCTGTAAGCAAGGGGAAGGAGATTCAGAGGAGGGTTTTGGGCAAAGGTCGCATGTATTAGCAAGTTGCCAAGCAAAGGGTTCCTACAAAGTTAAGTACTCCCTGAAGAGATACCCACCCCATGTATGAATCAGTTCCTCATGGAAATAAGGTGAGTGTCCATTACTTGACTTAGCCCATCCTTATAATTTATTACAAACTCCTGGGACCTTTCTCTGTCCCCTTCCCATTCTGTTTTTCATTTACTCTCTTCTCTCCTCATTTGTAAATGATAAACACCAAGGGATGAGATCTGCTTATTTTTACGGGTTACTTATTTTTCCAGTAGCTTAGAACCTTGTGGTAGCCCAGAGACAAACCCCCAAAGGAACAATGTTTTCCCTTAAGGAGTCTTAATTTTTTTAAGCCCACCCACCCGGCTGTCAAAGTCACATGCAATGTGACAAAGTGGGCAATTATCTTTCACTTAGCATACATCAAAGGAACAAATGGCCAAAGAGCATGGATTGTGTTTACTCAGGCTTGCCTGAGGGAGTCCAGGGTGGTGGGTTAGGGGTAAGGGGCTGGAGGATGGCCTGGGGCTCACCTCACCAATGGGTTCTTGCCTTTAAAGAAACCTGTAAAGAGCTTGTAGAGGAGGGGGCCTCTGAACCCCCCCTTTTTTTTGCTTGGGAGCTGAAGTGGAATCTGCCTTGTCTGCCTCTCATGTCCCTTTGTTTGGTTTTCATGGAAACCTGTGTTTATAGGGAAACTGTAGGCATGCCGGCTACAGACAGCTGTTGCTAATCTCTGTCCCTCATCACCTTCAAAATGCTCCTTTGGTGGTGGTCAGGGGCGGGAAGCAACACTTTCAAGCTCTCCTGCTAGTGCAGGAGATAAAAACAAATCACCATGATTTCCCCAAATCTACATACATCACTTGGGTGCAGGTGACCCTAGGCTGCCTTTGACAGGGAGTTCTTTATCCCTCTCTGCTTACTGCAGCTCTATGGAGGGAGAAAGAGAACTAAAGGCACTTGTCACTGACAAACAAAACAATAATGGAAATTAAAGGGAATTAAAGCTGGCTTCTCTGCAGTGGATACAAACACTAGCCTTCCCCTTCACTCCTTAGGGTCCTCATCTCATCACCCCTTCCCTGCACTTCTTCACAGTCTGAGAAACTTTGTCGCCTTAAAATTTAATTATATAAAATCCTGTTCCCTTTACCCCCTGCGGATGAGCAATTGTTCTGCTATTTCTATAAAACGCCACAGGAAATATGAAAATAGGAGGCAGGATTTGGAGCAAGACTGTTCCTGAATGCCTGTGGTTAGCATCGTCAGAGACGGCTGCACAGACTTTTACATCTGTCACAGGGAAGTAGAAGGTAGAAAGGAAGGAGAGGGAGGGAGAAGGTGAGGGGAGAGACAGATAGACAGACAGGCACACACAGAGACAAACACACACATACACAGAGAGAGAGGGAGGAAGGGAGAAAGAGAGAGAAAGAGAGAGAGGGAGACAGAGAGAGAGAGAGAGAGAGAGAGAGAGAGAGAGAGAGAGAGAGAGAGCAAATGGAGAAGCATGCCAGGATGCTATAAGTGACTTATGACCTGAAAGAAGAATTCAACTTGCGAGCTGAACTCAAATCAAGGCAGCCTAACCTGTGCCAAGCTTACTACACCCTGCTACAGCAGGAGAACCAGGTGGACAGATTGGTCAAGAATGAATCACGAGTTGAAGAGAAATGAATGGTAACTTTCTCTGCAGAATGAGGCCACCTCTCCAAAGCAGGCTCGGCAGAATCCACAGAGAATTTCTTCCCATAAGCAAATAACTAGCTGGTAGAAAGACTGAGTAAAGGCTAAAAAGACAGACACTGAAGGTAGAAGCCAAGGTGCCAATCACAGCTGGCCACATGCAGAAGGTAGTACTGGGGCAGCTAGCCTCTTCTTGCTGTGTTTTATCTCATGCGTTTTATCTCAGATGTAAGATGAGGATGACAGTGACCATTGCAACAAGAACATCTCTCACATAAGGAACCAAGAAAGGTGTGATTATAATTATCTAATAAGTAGTTTCATTGCAGCAATGTTACAAAAAAAAAAAAAAAAAACATGGGGAGGCATCAAACTTAATGGAGGTGATGGCTACTTGTAAATGTTATCAGCAGTGAGACTAGAGCTAAAAGAGTGATATGCAGCAAGTCTAAAACTGGAGATGAGGACTCCTAAGGATCTACGTCAGTGGTCCTCAACCTTCCTAATGCTGTGACTCTTTAATACAGTTCCTCTTGTTGTGGTGATCCCCCAACCATAAAATTATTTCCCTTGCTACTTCATAACTGTAATTTTGGTACTATTATGAATCATAATGGAAATATCTGTGTTTTACAGTGATCTTAGGGTAACAGCTGTGAAAGTGTCCTTTGACCTGAAAGGGGTGGCAAGTCACAGAATCGAAGGAGTTGGAGACACTTAGCAGAAGACACGAACTGATTGGCCTGCTCCTTGATCAGCTCCCCCTGAGGGGGAAGCAGCCTTACCAGGCCACAGAGGAAGACAATGCAGACACTCCTGATGAGACCTGATAGACTAGGATCAGAAGGAAGGAGAGGAAGAGCTCCCCTGTCAGTGGACTTAGGGAGGGGCATGTGTGGAGAAGGGGAAGAGAAGGTAGGATTGGAAATGGAGGGGAAGGGGGCCCAGGGGGATACAAAGTGAATAAAGTGTAATTAATAAAAATTAAAATAAAAAATGGAAAACCAGTTTTATAATCATTTTCAATGATTAGATTAGAATCTTAGGGCCTCTTGTATGCTAGGAAAGCATTCTACTACTAAGCTCCATCCATGGCCCCAGCAAGATGGTTTGATGCATGTAAGCCTTGCTAAATGGTTAATACAAGAAAGCTAATTAATATATTGATTTCATCACATAGTCACTGGGCCTGTGTTCTGAGTGCACTCACAACCTACTCTCAGAAATGTTAAATATATACTGGATGGTGGTTGATGATAGCTACCAGGCTGAGTGCTAGGTCTTTGAACTTATTCATATGATAACTGTTAGTTTGTATCTCTGCCAACATCTTCTCATTTTGCTGATGTGTCCAAGAAAATGTAGAGGCAAGGTCCAAATTATAGTGGGCCAACACTGAAGTCATGAGCAGCAATGGATGATTGTTGAAGATCAGGAGGTGCTGAAGTCAGGTAGTAGTGATACATGCCTTTAATCTCAGCAATTGGGAGGCAGAGGCAGGAGGATCTCTGTAAGTCTGAGGCCAGTCTGATTGCTCCCACCCCAAAAAAAAGAAAGAAAGAAAGAAAGAAAGAAAGAAAGAAAGAAAGAAAGAAAGAAAGAAAGAAAGAGGTACTGCTAAGACAGGCATGCCAAAGATCATGAAAGGCTAGAGCTCTAGAAGAAGAATTAAATGTTAATTTCTTCCTAGTAGCTCCTTCTCCACCCTGGAAAAGCCTACATAGCAGATGAAACCTACATATGATAAATACAGATATTTATTCCTTGTCTTTCTTATTCACATATCTGGGTCGGTTTAGGGGATCAGTAGATCTAATTAATGCTGGGCCTTTTCCATCCTTTGCAGATGAGTGTCCACATACTGAGGACCAGTATGTCAGCTATCTGAAAGGAGAATCAGGTAGTGATTTCTATGACAGGTTTGCTTTCCTTAAACTGGCACCATTTTCCCTTTCTAACATCTTTTTCCTCCTTCCTGGAAATCCAAGTTGGGGGTACAGATAATGAAACTATCAGCTACATGGTCAAGACTATGATCCTGAAGATGACAAGCAAAAAGATAAGAAGATGGTGATATGGCAATGACATCATTAAGATGATTGTCAGCCCTAGATTGACTGTGATGTGACTTCACACTCTGAAGTCATGTATTAACTTGAGGTTCTGTTAGCAGCAGTGGCGTACAGATCCAGATACCAAAGTGACTGTGAGATATATGCCAGGTGACTTCTCTGTGAAAGTACTCCTACAGAGGCATTGCTGTTGTAACCTCAGTGGAAAATTGTGTTTTCCTTTGAAATTTGGAAATTGCAGGGGCCCTTGTCTCCTAAATACTCTGAAGATTTCTAACTCCCAGAATCAGCTTTCTCTTTTGTTAGGGGTTAGTCATAGATTTCTTATGAGGTGGTGCTGTAAAATGCCCTTGTGATCCAAATGCTCGGTGCCATAGGTCCCACCTCATAGGAGAATATAAGTGTCAGGTTTAAAACACTTGCAAACTGATGGGGGCTGAGGATACACCTTTCACAGGGAGCAAAAATGATGCCTCCCTCTCTGGCAGTAGCTTTCAGTGGGGCTGATGAAGCAGAAGGTCGTCTTCAGGCTGCTAGTGGAAGGCCACTATGAAGATGAAGGGAGTCTCTAGGGGAAGACAGACAGCTCTGGTCACCAGCTAGAGATCTTAGAGAAGTGAGCCAAGTCACTGACTGCAGACTTCCCCCCACCCTGAGATATGTTACTAACAGTCACCCTGTGGAAGGGGGACCCTAATGTGACAGAGTAGACAAGTCAAGGTCTTGGAGATAATAGGAGTGTGGCTTCTACTATCTAGTTGACCTTCTGCAAGTGACACCCTCTCTAAACCTTGGTTTCCCCACTGACACATTTTCTAGAGGATTCAAGAAGCGAGAGGGTGTGACTGCCTAAAACCCTGTAGACAGTCTCTAAATGAGGGCTTTTGTTATATTTGGAAATGAAGCACCTCACCTTTAAGATCCACCTAAGCAAATGCCCAGATCCCATAAGCCCTTTTCTTCTCTCAAAAACAGCAGAGCAACAGCTGTTAGCAAAGGTTGTCTTGCACATTTTGCCACAGGAGTGGTCAAGGCTTCACAAGACTCTGCATCTGACCCATTCTTGCCCCTTTAAGTTTGGGGTGTAATTTTCTGCCTTTCCATCACAGCCCTATACACACAAATAACACAAACCTTTCTGAATGAGTTAGACGAGGTTACCAGTTAAACATGGGTCACTCTACACTCCAGATTTAGGGAGCAAGCCTCGCCCTAGGCAGAAGGTACTTATCGGATGTAGAGCCCAAATCTGAAGAAATTACTCAACCCACTTATCTTCTCTTCCAGATAAATAAAAAGCAAAGATTAAAAAAAAATAAATAAACAAACAAACAAACAAAAAACCTGAGAGGCTACCAAAGTGAAAGCCAGTCGGAGGGCAGACTTTTCTCCATGGTGCTTAGACCAATACACAGAGGGGAAGCAACCATCTTCTGGCCATGATGATATAATCTGACCCTAACCATTGTAGTAAGGATAGTGAAGCCCAAAATGTCAATGACATCATGAAGCTACCCCTTGGCCCTCAACAACCTGTGCTTGGGCTCCACCCTCTCATGGAGAAGGTGGGTTTTGAATTTGGGTTTCTGTCCTGAGAAATGGGATGCAGGAATTACAGGCAGCCCATGTAGTTTGGAGCCCCTTCCTGCCTTTACAGGAATCACCTCTTGTTAAAGAGAAGCTGGGACTCTGTGCATGGTGAGCCATGTTCACAAACAGATACATGGTGAAGAGTGAAGAAAAGGAAGTGTTTAGCCAAGGCAGGGTGACCTAAGCACAACCAAATCAAACTTGGGTTTTGGCTCTGTGGGACCCTGGCTCTGACTGGCTTGTCCTCATGAGTAAGAAAGTTGAAATCATGCTGGTTAACAGGGCTGACATAGAAGAGGCATGCTTCTTGGAAAAAGTAGGAGAATGAAGGCAAGAGAGAGCCAGATCTTTAATCCTCAGGGGAGTCATCCACTTTCTTTCTTCCCCTGGTTAATAAGAATGACCCCAAAAAGCCTTTAACACAGAAGTTAGGTTGCTGGATGTTCTCATTCACTAACTCCTTCTCTCAATGGCCACTGTGGACCAATCTCTTAAACAGAAAGCTTGCCTGTTCTTGGACTATAAATAAGTGGCCCTAGGCCCATAGGCAGCACAAGATCATCAAGGAGCTTCTTGTATGAAATTTATCTTTTTCTCCATCGTTTAATGGCAGCCCAAATACAAAATGCTCCTCTGTTGTGGTGGCTGATAATGCAATGAGGCTCCATCCCCTCTGTGAGCTAATGACATTTGTGGGGAGATGACAGGTGGGTATGAAAATGGGATCGGATGGGGAGGGGGCAGTCTCTGGCTCTGTTCCCTGCTCTTTGCTGTTTCTGTCACTTGGCTCCCAGAGAAGAGTGTGGGTTGATAACTATTAGTCTGTGCATCAGGATTTTCATCTAATTTCATAATGAAGATGTTTGCTCCATCAGATACAGACGACATGTCAGTAGAAATGCAGAAGGCCATTTTTATGTGTCAGCTGGCTCTCGGCGGGGCCCCCACCTGCCTGGATTACTGTAAAGCATGCTGATTGAAGGGAATGGCTCCACCGGGCTAGACTGATCACCACAGATATGCCAGTTCTTTGTTCTCGTCCCTGGTGACTAGTTTCTGTCCAGCGGAAAGCTCTATGAGGACAGGAGACATTCTGCCTGTTGATTCTTATACCTCTGTGTCTGGAACACAAAAGGTACTCAGTTTAGAAGCATGGTTACCGGGCTTTACAGACCTGCTTACCAGGCAATGCAACATGTCCAGAGAGACAAGTCTGCCTCTGAGGACCTGTCCTTTCTTTTGGAGAAGAGGTCATAAAGCTGACCCAGTGACAAGGATCTCAGCATCAAGTCAACTCAGCTGTCACTCAGCTGGAAGCCTGAGTTCATGTTCTGATGCCCTCTGTGCCTTAGTGTCCTCTTTCATGTAGCAGGTATTTGAGGTGCCTGCCTTGTAATTGCTGTGAAGGCTGAATGGAACGAAGCACATTAAGAACTAAAGGTGGTACCCGGCACATACCAGGCGTTGAGTAGTATTAGCAAATATAAATTTCTTTAAGAGAGCTAACTTTTCTTCCTATCTCCCTTGTCTGAGTTATTTTTTTTCCAGAGGAACCTAGAGCAAATAAAATTCCTTTAGGAATTGCAGGTCTGAGGGCCACACTACTCTCCCCAACTCAAGACAGGATGCTAACTAATAGTTTTTCATAATCATCTTGCCAAGATTCCTGTAATATAGGTGCCTAGAGTGAAAGTTAAGCAACCTGGTTACAGAGGCACATATTTTTGTTCTGCATTTTTTCAAGCTATGAGGCCCTGTGAGTACTAAGTATGTCAAATATGTCACTGCCCCTATCTGTATTAAATAGGGACATTGATAGTATCTAGTTCCTGAGATTGCTATAAAGATGAAATGAACTAATTTCCACTAAGAGTTTAAAATAGCTCCCGCATCTATTGAGGAAGTAATTTGTAGATAATAACTATTTCTATCTGTAGCTACCATGTGGCCACCATTTCCATTGCTCAGAAACTTCCAGCCAGTTACTGACAGGATGGGGACCCCTCCCTTTCTGTCATCTGGATTAGGATGGTAGGTCATTTTATGCACAGAATGAACATAATGCTTTGCTTTGCTGGTGAGTTAACCTTAAGATGTTCCCAACCAAGAACCTTTCATAAGAGTTGGGGACATAGGCTCCTTTGAGACAGTAGCTTATCCTTTTCTCTTTAACACCCTCTGCTTTAATGTTTCAGACCCTGAACTTCAGCCAAAGAGACTGAGTACCTGACTGGAACTCACAAAAACAGAGTCCTCATCTGAATTCTGCCACAAGTTGGTTGTACAACAGGGAAAATCGATTCTACTAAAGCTTTTGTTTCCTCGCCTTAACAGAATGGGAAATACTGTTTTTGTTTTCTTATTTAACTCAGAGATTCTAACTCTCAAATACCCTAATTTTAGGGTATTTGAGCTTCTCCTTGTGATCTGAACAGGACCTCATACCCAGAAAGAGAACGAGGGTACTCTGTTGGCTGTGGCTTCTGCTTGGATTTTATGCCACTCTTTGGAACAGCCCACAGTCCGCTGTAGCCAGCTTTGGCAAGGAGACAGAAGATAGCCTGACCTTTGAGTATGGACCATTAATGTTCTGACTTTTTCTTCTTAATTACTTGAGATGTTATAATTGGCAGGAAAAGGTTGTGTGCTAGTGTGACAGGCTTGACGAGCTGCAAACAGCCAAATCAGAATGTCTGGTTTTCTCATTTGTGAGATCTGCCTGGAACACTCTGGGTGTGAGGGCTGTAGAGAGAAATCCTTTCTCAGGCAGGCATGACCATCTTTTCTATCCCACGTACCAAGGTGGGACACAGATTTTATGGCCTGGGAAGTTTGGTTTTGTGTTGTTTTGTGTAGTCTTTTCAACCTACTTAACCCAATCTAGTCATAATTTTTCTGAAATTTTTAACTCATTACCCCTATCTAATCAGGACAAATAAGGAATAAAATTAAGCAGAAATTCTTAAATCTTAATGACTGCATGTTTCATCAAGTATAAATCTTTGAGCACTGTATTTATTCAAGGATCTCTAAGATTGAGTTAAGAGGCAGGTCTTGAAGAAGTTGGGAATAAAAAATGATCAAAATACAATGTATTCTCAAAGAATACATTGTATGAAATTCTCAAAGAATAAATAAAAATATATAAAAAGGAATTGCCTGTCTAAGAATCCATGACAAATTGACATGGAATACTGATTTCATATTCTTTTCTATCCTACAGACATCCTCATTTGAGTTATGAATAGACTCTCTCTATTTACCCCTGACACAGAAGGATCAGCTTAAACCCAATCTCTGGGACTCTCTGATACTAAAGTGAGTAATATTAAGCATGAATACAATGAAGGAGTTTTTCTATCGTGTTGCAATGGTGAATATTTTGTGTGTCCACTGGATAGGACCATAATATCCAGATATTAGATCAAACATTATTCTTGATGTTGCTGTGGAAGTATTTTTAGATGTGATTAATGTGTAAAAGAGTGGACTTTGAGTAAAGCTGATTATTCTCCATAGCGTGAGCAGACCTCATCCAATCACTTGAAGGTTTTAAATAGGAAAAGACTGATCTCCTCTGGAGAAGAGAGCAAGCTGCTGCAGACTGCATCTGGATGGACTCAAGCTCAGACACGAGCTCTTCCTGCTTCCAGCCTGATGACCTGCCCTGTGCATATTTAAGGCAGTTTTCTTCTTCTTCTTCTTCTTCTTCTTCTTCTTCTTCTTCTTCTTCTTCTTCTTCTTCTTCTTCTTCTTCTTCTTCTTCTTCTTTTTCTTCTTCTTCTTCCTCTTTCTCTTCCTCCTCTTTTCCCACCCTTTTACTTTCTGTCAACATGACTGAAACTATGTGGCCCAAGCTAGCCTGGATCTTGGAATCCTCCTATCTTAGACTCCTGAATAACTGGAATTACAAGCATATGCCACCAGCAAAACAGTTTCTCTCATTCTTTTTGTACAAACACACACACATGCAATTTTGTTTTTCTGGGTAACTCTAACATATGTGAATAGTCTAACATGGGCTTTTCTCTAAGGAAAAGATATTCTCTTGTGTATTTTGTTAGGATGTGTCTTTTCTCTGTGAAGTTCTCCTTGGATTTCACTCTGTTTTCCAGGCTCCAATTAATTTATGTTAGGCAAATAGAGAAAAGCCATGGCATTATCTCCTGCTAGGATGGAGCTGAGCATACCATTCCTTTACCCACAGCCTCCTGTGTGTCCTTTATCTTACTGCCCAGTGTCTCCTTTTACTCACTGCATCTCCCTGTTTCTTCCCAGAATGCATAGCACAGCATAGAGAAGTGTCCCATGATCACAAACAAGTGCACTGTAGATTAAACACATGAAAATTCTGTATCTCTATCATCCCATGAAATGGATGCCAGGGATAACTTTTCATCCTTTAAACTTGTTTCATGCATTTTTCATCAGGTTTAACTGAAAGAGTCAAATACAGCCAGATACTCCTGCTGTGTTTAATCATTATTCAATGTGTGGTTTGGGGTTTCTTGTTTTGTTTTGGGCTTAGGTCTCATTGGATTAAAACTCTGGTGAGATCTTCCTGCCTATGCCTACCAAATAGCTGGGGTGACAGGAACCTATGACCACACCCAGTTCTCCAATGTCTTGTTAACACTACGTGTTGGTTGCATCTCTGTGTCAGAGGTTGTGCTTGAATGTGAGTGTATTGCAAGCTCGCAATTTTCTCTTAGGTAGGCTTTATTATCTCTACTCTGCTGTTCAGCAGAAGCAACCAAATTACCTAGAATCACAGGGTTAAAGTGTGACGCATCTGAGATTCAAACTTAGTGCTTCGGACCCTAAGTCGACACACTTGCCATCACTTCCATTGCCTCCTTAAACCACCAGAGTAGGACTGAAAAAAAATATGTTCCTTATCTGTGTCCCTGTTGCCTTAATTTGTCAGACGAAGCAGCACTCCTTGTGTGTTAATGAGGATAGTAGAAGGAAAGAGAAATGACAAATAATGGGGACCCAGACTCAGTTGCCAGCTGAATGAAGGCCTTCATAGAAAATAAAGAAGTCATGAAGCCAACATTGTAAAACACAGGGCACCTGCATAAAAAAAAGCAGATCATAATGGGATGCATGGATTCTTTTTCAGTAAGAAGGGTCTTAAGATGCATGGAGACACATATCCAGGAATTGTCTAAGTCATAGCTTAAACAGTGATAATCAACACTAGAATGTTCTGTCTGCTGTTACTAGCATATTTTAAGTGTATTGGCTTTCTTGTAATTGATAGGTAAAGACTATACATTTTTAGCATTTCTTGATGACTAAAATTGAATCAGGAGGCAAACATTGTGATCCATGGAGTTAGCACCTACCAGGACCTGGCCCTAGGTTCTGAGGCTTACCTACAATTATGTTAGCTTTGGGACAGAAGGCAAAGACAAGACAGGAGTAATTATTTTTCTGAACAACCAGCCTGTGAACTAAATTCCTGAAGCCAAGAAGGTTTAGTAGATGTCATCCCAAGATTACAGATAATAACCTGAAAGCTGTGGTTGACTCCATGCACCCTTTGGACCAGGCAAGAATTTTTCCACATACAATGCCTAGTGTGTGTTTGTTTTGGTACCTGGCACTATACTTCCAAGCTCAGAGCCCTGGGCAGAAAACTGTGTGAGGAGCTTTCCAGCTAATCCCCAGCTTAGACTTTCCTTTCCTCGTGCCCATGCCCCTCATCCTAGCACCTGCTGAGCAAATGAATAATTCCTTCCCTCATTTGCATTGTTACCTGAACAGTATTTATAGTCTGTGATCACCTGCCCCCTGAGTCCTCTCCTTCTCTAGTCTATAATTTAGCTTTAGGCCCAGTCTGCTTGCAGAAGAACTGAGCATGCCCAAGAATTCTGCACCCAAATGAATGCCAGCAAGGGCTGCCACCTCCTATAAGCCTTAGTGGTCATTCAAAACAGAGGATAAAAATGCCACTTGCAGATTTGTCTTGGTTCTCTTTATTAAAAGTTTTATCTCATGTCTGTTGAGTTGGAAGATATTTGTCCAGATGGCCGTGTATGTGTGTCTGTGTGTGTGTCTGAATACATGAGCAAACACAGAATAGCACAGCAGAAAGGGGGAAGTTAATTTTCCTTTGTCTTCAGTCTCTATCTCTCTTTATGGTTCTATTTACTACTTCATTGCAATATGTGATGATGACAAAAAAAAGCTATTAAAAAACAAAAGTACAGGACAGCACAAGATATTACACTAATGAAACAATACCCAGAAAAAGCCCTCGTAACAAATAATTCCTGTTTTCCAAGATTATGGGGCCACATCCTATTGCAATATAGGAAGACTATATATGGGATCTTGGAGAAGACAGTAATTCAGGACAGCTGTTTTAAAAAGACTGCAAGAGAACACCTAGAGCTTGAGCCAATAAGCCTTGAGGAAATTTATCTGAAAGTTACCAAGGCACTACATTCAGCTACTATTTGGAGGTAAAAGGTTTTGTTTTTACAAATGACAATGTTTTTGAACAAATAGAATTGATAATATTTTGAACTGAAGGCTAGTCACACCCTATATAGGGCACCACAATGGTAATAAGTTAACAAAAATAGTTCTTTGTTCTCCTTTCTCAGAACCCTCTCTTTTGTCCTGTATTGATAAATTGACCTCACCTAAATATATTTCTTTCCACTTAAAAACAAGAGAACTGAAGATCGTGTTTGGAGAGTATGGCTAAAGCACCAAGAAAAACCTGTAATTTCATGTTTGATTTTGATTCCAAGAAAAGTTGTCCACGCAGTTGAGAAATCTGACAGGTGTTAACTTGGCCAAGAATCAAGTTTCCTGTTGCCAAGGTGGAAACTGTAGGCACCTTGATTCCCCAGAAATGTACCCAGAGGGTACATCATCACATCTGTGGTATTTCTGCAAAGATATCTCACCCAGGGCAGGTTGTAAGAAGTTCCAAGCAGACTCAGGTTGAGGGTCCCCTCCTGAATGTGCTAGCAAATATACGCCATGTCTGGCATGGTCCTTAGAGACAGAATACTGACACATTGTTATAAATTAAAGGAGAGTAGAGGTCATAACAACTGAATTTAATGGTTTTTGTTTGTTTTGGGAAAAGATCCTGAGAAGAAAGGAAGAAACATCACTGTTAGGAAAAGTTAACAGAGCATGAGTGGGTTTGTAGAACGGATGAGTGGTTTGATATCAATATCCATCTCCTGATTGTGTTGACCAGAAAGTGGTGAAGAAGTTAGAATTCTTAAGTGAGGGAAGCAAACACTGAACTAGGTGGGGGAGGATGAGGACCTCATATCATGAAAATATTTTAAAAGGAGACTGGATCATCCAGAAGCAAAAGACCAGAGCTTAACAGGAGGAGTCTACTCAGTGACCACACAGGCAGGTACTCACTTTCTTCTCTACTTCTCTAGATTTTCCTCAAGCACCCTCTTTTTCTAACCACTGGGCACCAGCAGTGGCTCAAAAGATAGCCATATCAGTTGGCTATTATATAATCCTCAAACTCACCAACAGCAAAGTTTCCTCCCATGGAAGCAAGAGGTACAAAACAGATACTTAGAAATATCTTTGAGAGCCAAGATAATCACTTTTTAAATACAGAAGTCCCCACATTGATATCTATAATAAGATGCAGTTATGCCCCTCATCACAGGGCCAGTAACAGCACTTGCCATTGACAAAAGGTTATTTTGTAACATCTGGAGGAGAACCAAGCCCTTTAACACCTCTCAGCATGTCACAGGACTCAAAAAAGAAACTCAGCCACTTCGAATCCCAAAGTAGCTTGGTGTGGAGAGTGGAAACCATGCAAGTAAAATTCTATAGCCAAGAATATGGAAATGTGATTACAAAATGTATAAGTCCTTACATATTGTCAATCAAGAAAAGTCACAAGTCAGATTCCTGATTATAAATTCTCTTTGTTCCATGATCATTTAAAGAAAGAACAATGCAGCATCAACAGAAATGTAAACATGTTCAAGATAGGGGTGGCTGCTAGTGTTGGTGAGTGCCTGTTGCTGAAGAAAGAGGAGGTATAAATTTCTGGGTTTCCTGTACTCTGTTGGTGCAGTTGTTGTTAGAGTATATCTATGTTCTTGTTCAATACAGAATTTCTGTCCAAATTCTTTTTGGAAGTTCACGTAAATATACCGTGTCCTTTTAAATCCTCAAATCAAGTCATACAAGCAGGAAGAGAGGACCAGTGTAAGAAGGCCCTGTCTTCTCAGGAGAAAGCCTTGACAGATGCAGATACTTAATAGATGCAGGGACATAACATGAAGTATCCAAGAGCAACTGTTGTCAATCAGGTACGGAGACACAATTCCAGAAAAGCATGTATTGGTTCAGTAAAAATCCCTTTTTGTGTTCATACAGCACTTTATAGTTTACACGTGTTATTTCATTAAATCTTGCACTACCTCCTCTGGTGTAGTCATTGTTGTTTTCATTCTATAGACATGAAAGAGGATCACATCTCACATAGCCTGGTCTTTTTCAGCTCCTGCTGATGCTTTACTCACAAGCACAGTCCTTTAAAAATTGTTCTAGTAAAAAGAAAAAGAAAACATGGTCTCCCGGCCTTCAATAGCGGCACAATTTGACTTGCTTTTGGCAATGCAATGCCTCATATGATATTCTTCTAACAGATTTGTCTAATTATGTTTTGCTTGGGCTAAGATTAAAATTAATTGGTCTTTTCACGATCAGACATCGGAAGAGTAATAGGGCCAGGCACCTGAGAAACAGCTAGAGATTAAAGATCGGCTATGGGTAATCCACAGCACAGACTGAAAGTGGTGCAAGGTGAGGAGAGTAGGCTGAATAGCCCTTTCAGTGGGTGCTTAGTGGCTTGCTTATTTGTTGATATCTTTATCACAAGCTCTGTGTGACATGTGACCACAGCTGCATCATATACACGCACACACGGAGAGAGAGAGACAGAGACAGAGATATATAGAGACAGAGAGACAGATCAACCAAAAGCAGTGGCTAGGGGAAACAGATGCCCATATACAAGAGTCCGAGTATTCATCCTTTTACCATACTCATACTGATGGCTAGACTCGAAGGCCTGCGGACTCTTGAAGAAAGACTAGATACATCACTTCAGATAAGGAAAGGGGGGTTGAAAACGATGATAAAGGAAGAAACTTTACTTTTACTCCCACCCTTTAAATGCCACAAGAAAATGTCAAGAAAATTGCTTTAGTGAAAATAACAGAGGAGTTCAAAACGAAATTGCCAGGTGTCACTCCTTTGGCCTGTTCTCCCTTGCCTGGGAGGCTCCTTGCTGCCTCTGCTCCATCTGCCCCTCAGATGTTCCTTCCCAGTCCTCCAGAGGAAACAGGACTATAAAAAAACCCTTGTAAAGCTTTTCATAAGGAGGACAATAGAGAATTTAAACAAAGGACATAGAAGGAAGTGAAGAAGACTTTTTTTTTTTGTGCTAACAGACCATTTCTTGCTCCAGGACAATATCCATGAAAGGGAGGGTTGCCTGTGTGTTTACAACATTATCAAAAGCCCTAGTTCAGTGGTCATTCGGCAAGGCTGGTTGCTGTTCACCAACAGGACATTATATAAATATACTTTCACCTTTTACTTTCCTATAACTTAATGGTATTTCACAATTCTATGAGAGATTGTCCTGATTTACTCAGGCATACCTACTTGGTTTTCTTTATAAGTTTTTTTATTTCACTTATATGACAGTATCAGTCAGTACAGTGCTCATCTGAAAGATGCAGAGAAAGAGACTTTTTCCATTATAATAGATGAACTCATTCATTTAGTCATTCATTCACTTATTCATTCAACACACAAAAGAGAGGTAGAAGGAAAGAAAAGGTCAGAGCTGCTGTAAACTAGGTTATCATCTGACCTGAAAAAAAAAAAAGCAGAAAATAAACAAACCTCAAATTCTACCCTCAAAATTATGTGCTTTTTTAGTCCTTTCAAAAATTTTCAAGTATAGAAAAACTTTTCTTACATGAAACACTATACTAAACTTAGTGTATAAACAGGGGAGGTTTAATGCATTCAGACCAGGAGCACACTATGTGGTACAAAGTCTAGTTCTGCTTTTTGTGTTTGCCCTGAGGTTGCTACAAAGGGTCTGGTAAGAAAGCCATCACCTCATTGAGTTAATTCTTTACATAGTTATTCAAGATTCTGCCCAGTTAAAACCTATAACCAAATCTCTAGCCTTGATTCTGAAAATCCCAACTGGAAGATCAGACCTTTTGTAATAATAATAACGATGATTAGTTACTTGGTCATTAGAGGTAACCAACCAGTAGTCAAGTCCCTACATGCAACATACAATTCTTTGAGCTTAAATGAACCATTGTAGAACACAGTACAGTTCCAGCAGGCTCAGAAGTAATAGATAAAGTTTTCATTAAGTGCAATGTTTTGCATTAAATTAGCTGTTAGGTCTTGGCTGAGAATTTATAAGAAATAAAGTAGCAAAAAATTTAGCTACAACCCATTTAGCCCATAGATGAACCCATTTATTTTGTCAACCCCCACCCCACCCCCAAACTAAGATGTCATTCACCAAAACATAGATTACTTCAGGTTTGTAATCTGTTTGGTATGATGAATATTGATAATTTATTTCATGGAGAATGTCTTACTGTTTTCCCTCTTGATGTTATTTAAAAACAATTGGAAGCACATCGTAATGGGAAAAATTCATCTTGAAGGGAGACACCTAAAATTAGAGTAGAAGCATGATCAGAGGTAACAAAGCCTCTTTAGTGCGTACCTGGGCTGCCAATCAAAATGACTGATGCTACCTAGTTAGAAAGATATGATCAGTCCCATTCTCCCAGTGTCTGTGTTTATAATCTTAAGCCCTGGGAGCCACAGTGTGGTCAGGATGGCCTTCATCTCTATTTCTTTTCACATTGAAGCAAACACTAAACACTAAGAACTCTGTTATTGGGTTTAAATGTCAACATGTCCCTTCTAAATCTACTATAATACCCACCAGTATCGTAGTATAATTTTTTTCCATAAAACCTTAGCGAGGACACTATCAACAGATGGTGGGATCTAAATCAGCAAGTTGGATGTGTTTTTAAAATACTGCAGTGATATTTTATATTCACTGAGCGTGTCTCTTTCCTCTTTCTAGCATCTCTTTCTGTCTCTCTCTCTCACACACACATACCAGAGAGAAAGAGAGAGAGAGACAGAGAGAGAAAGCTATACACACTCCATTGCTCTTTTGCAAAATACACCAAAATCTGACAAAGAGAGCAGGAGAAAAGTAACTATTTGGTAATATTAATAGTATAACTATCTGCAAAGGAGAACTGATGAACATAGATTTTTGGTTGCAAAAACCAATGCATAAGGCAGCCACTGGTTCTTTTGGGGGAATCAAGACAAATGGAAGAAGGACACTGAGAAATTGATGAATCTCAGCAGCCAAAGGTATGTCAATATCTATTTCTCCCTGGGCATAATCATTCTGAAAGTTCCCTTCCAAAAGCCAGATGCTGCTGAGCCACATAAAATGTAAGGAAGGACCTCCCCAAGGTTAATTAAGGACTGGCCCCAGCTCTGGAGCTCAGCTTCCTCACCAGCTTGCAGATGATTCATGCCAGATCTGCATCAATCTACTCTTTTCTTCCATGTAAACATGTGAGCTTGGTGGAATTGCACCCAGTAGAGAATGTTTAGGTAATAAGATGTCTTAGGTGCACTAAAACAAAATCTAGTACTATGGAAAGAATGAATGAAGGCCACAACTGTGCCAAGGGATTTCTCTGTGGGTACACAGCCTGTCTTCATGAGGAACTTTGAAATCCCTTGAAGGCACTGACAGTTTCTTCAGGTTTAGGCCTGAAATTGGCTGAAGCTCTTCATTCTTAATTGGGAGAAACTGTGGAGGCTGTAGGGAAATAAGGAGGGGAAGACAAGGTGTATGATGAGAAGGAAAAACCTAGGGGACCAACAGTTACAAATGCAGAGAGAAAACGGAGAAAGGCTTCCCCAGAGAGCCTAGGGCCGAGCGGCCCTCAGGAACAGCAGAGGCGATGGATCTCTAGAGAGCCTCAAAGAGGAGACGGTGGGGGACACAGTAACATCTCTCCTTGCATTGGCAGGGAGGAAACAAGCCTATGCATGCAGCATATTCATATCGATAATATAAATAATATTTCATGTCTAATAGCAGTAGTTTTCTCATCAAAGTATTACAGCGTATTATGCTAATATTCAGCCCTGCTGTGTCTGCCTGTCTATGATACCTCCAGTTTCCCAGAAGTCACTCATTGCCTTGGTAGCTCTATTTACTCATAAGTTATGTTCTTCCTTCTTAGACAACAAATCTGAGACAGCTTGCCTTGTTAAATATCTATAAAGCAAAATAGTGAAAATGAAAACAGAGGCAGAAATCAGTTAAAAAGGCACTACCGAGGCTGGGCAGCTGAGAGTCACTGAACACTAACTGTAGCTAAATGTAGCTCTGAGCTGTCAAGAGGAAGTAGAACAATGCATATGCTGCTGTTGGTATTTCACTGGTTAAAAACATAAGCATCCCAGGTCACAGGATCACACTCACCATTACTAGTGTTTAGCATGGGCAGCCGTAGTTCGCTTCAGCCATTTTTCTATAAACATATAATAGCACTTTCAGGTGTGTTTTCTCATAGTTGCTCCCTCTGCAAGAGAGCTTGCAGATTCTGTATTTAGACTAGGTCACCTCCTTAAATAGTCCTTGTCTGGATACCGTCTACAACACCTAGCAGTGTGGTTTAGAAACACGGCTATTTTAAAAGAGATATATGCAGGTCTCTATCTTAAATATTCTGAGTTGCTGGGGGAGAAAGGAACTGATGTTCTTTTCTTAAAAGGTAGCCACTGAGTGGTACACATAAACCATCATTTTTGCTCATTCCTGATTGACAAATGTAACACTGGACACAAAGTGTTCTGTTTTGGTCATTTTGTTTTTGAGAACTGGCTTCTAAAATGGGCAAGCTGGTAGCTTTGTGTGAAGGGTAGGGAAGAGGGGTGGAGTCAGACTCTCATTCTGTAACCCAGGCTAGCCTGGAAGATGATATGTAGTTTGGTCTATTCTTCAACTCGTGATCTTTCCTTCTCTGTTTCCTGAGTTCTGCAATTGTTGGCATAATCCACTATGGCTGGTTTATAAAATGGAGTCATGCTACTGCAGGTTTTTATTATGAAGATTCAGAAATTTTAAAAAAAGCCTTAAACTTGGGTGTGGGAATGTGCCTGGAGTCACAACATGGTTGGGAGACAACCTGCATAAAGCGACAAAGGACATTGCCTCCAGAAGAGACTGCTAACTGGCTTGGACCCTGCACTAGACTGCAAACTCAGCTGTCAACAAGTGGCCAAGCCTGGGGAATTCACAGAGCAAAGTGAGGGCTTTTGAGTTTTCTACACCATCACTTTAGGAGCGTCTACAGTTCTCCAGGCACTGTTGCCAGACGTCACAGAGCTAGAATCTTGTTCAGGTGCTACGTTTTTGCTATAGTTATTTTGCTTTTTTCTAATAAAGGAAAAGGGGTCTCAAAAAGTTAAAATGACTACCGAGGCTACCCAAGAGCTCAGTGGTGAGAACAAGATTCAATGCAGCTCGCTGCCCAACATCCATCCACTGTCTTTCTAGAAATCTACTTTCCCTGATATCTGCTGTCCTCCTCTTAGCCTTTGTCTTTGAGAGAGCGCAGAGAAAGGACTAGTGGAAAGCATAGCTTTCGCTGTTAGGAAAGGACTTTCTGAGTTGGACTCCATTTGCCCCCAAATTAAGGACAACAATAGACAAGTTGGACCTCTAAAGCTGAAAAGCCTCTGTACAGCTAAAGACACAATCTTCCAGGTGAAGAGAAAGCTCACCAAATGGGAGAGTATCTTTGCTAGCTACACAGCTAACAGAGGAGTGATATCCAGAATATACAAAGAACTTAAAACCAAAAATTTTTTAAATCTATTTTAAAAAATGGTCCTAGGACAAAGTTCTTTTTTAAAATTTAATTTAATTTCATTAATTACACTTTATTACGGGAACCCCACAAGGAGAGCAACAGAACCAGAAAATTTGAACACAGGGGTCTTCCCAGAGACTCATACCCCAACCAAGTACCAGGCATGGAGATGGCCTAGGGCCCCTGCACAGATGTGGTCCATGGCAGTTTAGTGTCTAAGTGGGTTACATGGTGATGGGAGGAGGGACTGCTTCTGGCATAGTCTGGTTGGCCTGCTCTTTGATCACCTCCCCCTGAGGGGAGGGCAGCCTTATCGGGCCACGGAGGATGACAATGCAGCCACTCCTGATGTGATCTGGTGGGGCTGGGATCTGAGGGAAGGGGAGGAGGGCCTTCCTTATTGGTGGACTTGGGGGGGCATGCGTGAAGGGGGTAGGGAGGGTGGGATTGGGAGGGGAGGAGGGAGGGGCTTATGGGGGATGCAGGGTGGATAAAGTGTAATTAATAAAAAAAAAATTACACTTTATTCACTTTGTATCCCCCCCTGAAAACCCCTCCCTCCTCCTTCTTCACGCATACCCCTCCCCAAGTCTGCTGATAGTGGAGGTCCTCCTCTCCTTCCTTCTGATCTTAGTCTATCAGATCACATCAGGATATTTTGTTTTAGCAATTCTGAGTTTCTTGTTATTCCATATGAAGTTGAGAATTTTTCTTTCCAGGTCTGTAAAGAATTGTGTTGGTAATTTGATGGGAATTGCATTGAATCTGTAGATTGCTTTTGGTAAAATGGCCATTTTTTACCATGTTAATCCTGCCAAGCCATGGGAATGGGAGATCTTTCCATCTTCTGATATCTTCTTCTAATTCTTTCTTCAGAGACTTGAAATTTTTTTCATACAAGTCTTTGACTTGCTTGGTTAGGGTTACACCAAGGTACTTTATGTCATTTGTGGCTATTATGAAGGATGTTGTTTCCCTAATTTCTTTCTCAGCCCTTTTTTCTTTTGTATACAGGAGGGCTACCAATTTTTTTGAGTTAATTTTGTATCCGGCCACTTTGCTGAAGGTGTTTATCAGCTGTAGGAGTTCCCTGGTAGAGTTTTTGGGGTCACAGTAGTGGGACTCATACTCCAGCAGTAAACAACACTCTTATTGGACCTAAGACCTACTAAAGAAGAGAGAAACCAAACCTGGTACTGGAAAACTAGCCAGCTGCTCAGAGTGAGCAAGTGAAGTTCTAGATTTGGATCCAATCTTGACTAAATATATTTCTAGAAATATAGATTTGGATCCAATCACAACTTGACTAAACCAGCATAATCCCTAACTATATTGATAAGATCTGTCTTTATACCCAAAGAAATATGGAAAGGGAGGAGTACCTCCCCTAGCAGTGGACTTGGAAAGGGGCAGGGAGGAGATGAGGGAGGGAAGGTAGGAATGGGAGGGAATGAGGAAGGGGGCTACGCCTGGGATACAAAGTAAATAACCTGTGATTAATATAAAAAAAATAAAAATTAATAACATAAAAAATAAAACAAAAAAAGAAATATAGTCCTTGCCCCTTATCAAGGAAACTTTTTTTTCCCCAGTAGACAGAGACTGTACAGAAAACCACGACCAATAAAACTGTAGAGTTATAGATTTCCATCCCAGTGGATATAGCTACAAAGCAAGTCCCTCGCCTATGGCTCAAGGATCATTGTAGAAGAGAGGGTTGGAAGGATTTTAAGAGGACAGAGATCAGAGAGTTAGCTGTGTGACTGTGTGTCCTAATAATGTCATTAGCTACCTCCATAAAGTCTCACCAACTTGACTGACTAAAGATGAGCTGGAAATGGACAGCAATAGACATACTAACATGAAAAGGGAAAAGACCACAAAGCCTGGATCCTACTACAAAAAGCATTACAAGGAACCAAGAAATTCTGAGAGTGAAAGAAATAACCTTCACCAGCACAGAGCACATCAATTGGTTATCCAATATTAAATGGTCAGCCCCCAAAACATATATACAAGTAATATCATACAGACTGAGCAGGTTATATTTAGGAATATATATGTCTATGCATAAATATCCTATACATGTATACATACAGAATATGCATATACATAAAAATTAATGAAACAAGAAGCCATAAGTTTGAAAGATAGAAAAGAGTGGTATATGGGAAGATTTGGAAGGAGGAGAGCAAATGGGGAAATGATGTAATAATAATCTCAAAAATAAAAGAAAACATTATATATGATATATCATACAATAAATAACATAAAGTAAAGCTTTCACCACAAATATTCGGAATAATTTCAGGGGACCCAAGGATATTTTTCTAAAGGAAAATATTTTTAATATTCAAGAATTCCCAGATTCTAGGTTGATCATGCTTTAATGAATGGCTCCTTGACCGATGAGTATCTGGACAGCACAAATTATACTTGCTGGATTATAAAAATAAAAAGAGTATATGAAGTTGGGATAAGGTGGAAGTAGGGGTGAATATGGACAGAATTAGAAGGAAAATGGGAAGTAGACGTAACTCCAAGGCATGGAATTCATAAAGAATGAATAAAAACATCGTATTGAAAAAGAACCTCAAAGTTACTTAAATTTTATTTTGTTTGTGTCAGTTTGTTCACTTTATAAAATTGGTATCTAAACCGTAGAGTTGTGGTATGAATTAAATGATGTGGCTTTGGAACACAACCTAGTCCACAATCCCTGAGTCCTGTTCCAAAGCAGCAATGGCGCCCCCAGGGTCCAGGAGAGGGAGAGGCAATGCAAATAATCACATTAGAGTCATGGCTTAGAGCTGGCTGGGCTAATGCACAGCTTGGAGGTTTCCTCCCTTCGCGGATAGTAATTCTAAGATCTGACTTTGATGAGGAATGACAAGGGACAAGATAGAAAGTATGAGACAGCAGCATCTGCCTTGAGATCTACAATTAAATTATCTCCCAAATTTTCACCAAAGTCTCCTTCTGTTACTAAAACTATAATCTTACTAAGAATAACCTGAAATGAGAACATACATGAAGTTTTAGAAATAGCATTTGGAAATCGTAGAGCTGGCATTGCCTAAGCCATCTGAAGTCATTTTAAATTTTATTTGGGACGAAGGATGAACAAGGATAGGACAGGCCAATTTCTCGGGAAGCCAGCAGGATGTGAACAGATGTCAGTGGTGGCAGATCCTCTCAATTTCTGTCTGGTTTCTGCATGCATCCCAAAAGAGAGCATGAGCGTCTTCAAACTGAAAAGAAGAAAATAATTTTGGAAATTTTTTTGGATGCCTAAGCTGGGATGAACATTCCTCTGAAACAATGGGTATCTGGAGAGGTGCATGTGAGGACAGGAGGCTTGTATTGAGGCTAGCACCCACTTTTCTCCTCTTAACAGTCTCTGAAGAAAGAGAGTCCAGAAGTTTTGAACACTAAGGGACAGTCCAAGAATTTTTAAAGTCAGAGTCTACAATATCTGCTTATTCCACCCATTAAGCACTTAGGAGACAAATGTCACAGTGTGTGTGTGTGTGCTTGTGTGTGTGTGTGTGTGTGTGTGTGTGTGTGTGTGTAGCCACGCAACTAATCAGTTGGGAAAGAAAGGAGATCTTATGTCTTCCATTTCTAATCTAGGAGAAAGAATCCCATAAAAACTGCCCCTCCCTAAAGCATACTATAAGGAAAAATTTAACGGTTCCTGCGTTGGAAGTTTGTCTTTCCCTTCCCCACCCCCAGCATAGTGCAAGAGATGGTGGAACCTTTAAGAGTTGTGTCTTCTTGCAAAGTCATGAGGTCATTGGAGGTGCTGCTCTGTGGAGGGAGCGAGGGAGTTCTTGCAGGACCCTGGTTAGTTCTCATGAGAACGTGATGTTATCAAAAAAGCCTGAATGACCCCTTTCATCTCTGAGTGTATGATCATTTCCTCACACACCAACTGAACTATTCTTCATCATGGTATGGCCTAGACTGCTGGATCCAGGCCCCTATCCCACATCTACCTCTGTCCCCATCCACAGACTCATGAGTTTCTCTGGACTCTGGTTGTTGGAATACAATGAAGCAGGTCATGTTAAATGTAGAGTCAGCTATGTGTGTCAACAACTGCAGCACCATGCAAAAGGGGGGCAGGATAGCACAGCATACTGCAGATGAAAGGTCTATTGAACAGGGGCATGGAAAGGATATTTTTAATCATGTCATCAGGACAGTATCGTGGGGAACACAGTAGCATGTGAAGGATAAAACTGGATATATGAATTATCTGGAAAAACAATTTAAAATGGGTAAATGAAACAGAAAAATGAACAGAAATTGAAAGACAGTTGGAGCTCAGGTTATGCATGGGAGGCAGAATGGAGCAGGGGTTCTCCTTGGAAGGGAAAGAGTGAAGGGCTGAGAAAGAGTGGGCCAGGGAAGACTGTTGTTTCTGGTGTGAGCTGGCCATGAGACCCAGACAAGATCACAGCTGTGTGGGGAAGAAGAATCTAGCAGCAATATCTACAATGAATGGCAGTTGGAAAGTATCACAGGCAGAGAGACCATACAGAAGCCAGCTAATAATAAGAAGAACTTCAATGCAGATAATGAAAGGCTGCACTGAGGTGAGGGGGTGCTGAGAGACAGAAGATCCTCTTTGATAGAACTTGGTCAGAATATAGGCGCGCACGCACGCACACGCACACACACACACACACACACACACAGATAGAGCAAGGGAGAGCAAGCTATGAAGGAATTAAAGTATTTTGCTTATCTGTGAAATGAGGGGTACCTTGTGATTTGAAGGCTCACTTACCTTAAACATTGTAATTCTATATGAGGTAGGGCATAGCTAGCAAGCTCCTGCATTTCTCCCTGTGACTCCATCAAACCTAAGGGACAGTGAAGCACAGCCCTGCCAGCCCTTTGAGATTTCCTTGTTGCAAGAGAATGGGATGGATTAGTGGGCTCTCCTAAAGGCCCTCAGTCAACATTGTCCTGACTTCAGGGATCCTCCAGCCTGCCCTCCCCAGCGCAGCCAGCAGTCAGACTGGCCTCTTTCAAACTTGTACCTCCAGCTCCATCTGCTGGTGGTGGGATCCCCGGCCTGTGCCTGTGTACTTAAGATTTTACTTTGTGTCCCAAACACCTGCTACACATCTCATGCTCTGCATCACACAAACAGAAACACACCCCTAAGAGTGTGCATGTGCACATTTAGGAAACTACACACATATACAGATCAACACACATAGATCCACACATATGTAAAAACGCATAGACATGCATTGACACACAAAAATATGCGTGTACACTAGGAGAATACAGACACACACAGAGGAAGACAGACAGATATCACACACAAACACAGGCACACAGACACTTGGCTAAACGGGATCTACACACACAGGCACACAAAGGAAAATACACAGCTCTCCAGACATCTGCGTGTACTTATGCCTGTGCCCACGTGCCCGAGAGCTCACT
The DNA here is from genome assembly GCF_030254825.1 of Meriones unguiculatus. Classification (NCBI taxonomy): domain Eukaryota; kingdom Metazoa; phylum Chordata; class Mammalia; order Rodentia; family Muridae; genus Meriones; species Meriones unguiculatus. Next base: position 167,237,639 of record NC_083349.1, read on the forward strand.
GACGCACACAGACAGAAAGAGACACAGAGAGAGAGACAGAGACAGAGAGAGCTGACTCCACCTGTGATGCACCTGCTGCAAGCAGAGTCCTGCTATAGCTGGACTGCTCCTTGTTTCCTGCACGCCTCTAGCTTTGTAGCCCTGTAGCTGGCCCTAAGGCAGGCCCGGGGTGTGAGTTGAACCACATTCCTTCCTTAGCCCAGTGTGGTGTAAACAGCAGGTGGCCCAGATGAACAGTACTCAGGAGGACACATGGCTGGACATCTGAAAAGCTAATTTCCTAGTTAATTTACCTTTGTGCTACTAACTGAACCTGTGCTTACATCCTGCTCTCTCCTCAAGAGTCCAAGAGACGGGAAGAAAAGAGGGAGCCCGTCTTCCCACACCTGCCCCCACTCTCCATCTTGGCAGCGGGCATACTGTTCCGGCTTGCATTCCCCAACAACTGGTGCGACAAGCTGGTCCCTCCAACCTCTCCCATTAACCTACTTTTCCTGAAGACATGTGCCTAAAGAATCCTAAGTTCAAATAAATTTTATTTCTAAACCAGAAAATTCACGACACTGTAATGAAAATAGTCACTTTTTAAAAACCTTTTAAGAAAAAAAAAATGCCATTCCTAACTACATCTCTTAATGGCTGCCTCCTGGAGGCAAGCTAAATGATGACTCCGCCAACCTGTTTAAAATGTAAGAGAGGTTACTGCAGAAGTAATCTGAGGGTGTCTCGACTGCAAATACGAATGCCTTTGTCAGCGATCTCTGGCGCCATGCAGGGCGCAGGTATTTTTAGCCCACGCAGATTTGCAGGGGGGACACACGTGCACAAGTTGAATTATGTGAGATGGGTTCTGAATCCTGGCTATTCATTCTGGGGTTGGGAACTCTGAAGTAGTGGCTGCCTGTGCCTGCAGACAAATGGGTCCAGAGGTCCCTGGTACAGGCCTGTGGGTTATGCCCGGCTCGTGGGCCCAAGGAACCCAGACCGGGACCCAGCCCCTCTGTGGCAACTGATTGAACTGGCAAATTGCAAAAGACCCCTGGGGGACTCAGTGATGACGTGGAGGGCTGCTATAGACACTCCCACTTTGGTCTGTTGTTTGGTTTTTCTCCCCGTGAATTTGGAATAAGGCTGAATGGAAAAGAAAAGGTGAAATTCCAGAGGATCTGAGCGTGTGTGAGTAAGAGTACAAAGGCAAGTGTGTGGTCTGTGTGTACAAATGCGTATGTATGGAGGTAGGTATAGTTTGCATGGTGTTGTCCTGCGCATGTCGTGTGTTGTAATATACACACAGGTGATGTGTGGGTGCGTTGGTGGTATGGGGGGGCTTTTATTGTATGCAGGGGTGTGTTTATGTATGAGCGTGTGTAAGGGGGACAAATGAAGCTGTGCGTGAAATGGGTATGGCACATGAGTCTGAGTATGGGGACAGAGGTAGATGTGGGAGAGGGAGCTACATCCAGCAGTCTAGGCCAAACTTACATACATGATTATACTAAATATTTTAGCATTTTTGGCTTTGAAAAGTCAGCAGATTTTTTTTTTTTTAAACCAGCGGTCAAATGGGCAGTAGGAGGCACCTGACTGGCTGGGTGAACAAATTAGAGCAATCACCTATGGACTGCTTTCACAGGAACCAGACATAGTCCTTAGAAATACATACTCAGGGGGATTCTGAACACTTCTGACTTCAAACATTGATTGCTGTTATACTAAGTACATTTCTAGCTGGCAAATATTGCATTCTAAATTTTTGTTTGGTTAAATGCTGTAAAACACAATTTGGAGTGTAATTGACATGAACTTGAATATTGGCTTTTGCCATTTGTTAGCCAGCGGCTTTGGGTAAACCACTGATCCTCATAAGCCTCTTTATTCTTATCAGGAAGGGGCTGCAGGCACTGCCTTTCAGAGCATGTACACATTGCCTCCAGGTAGAGGCTGTGGCACAGCATGGCTGGGTGATGTGAAAAGGAACACAGTGTCGCAGAGGGCAGGCTTCCTGCGCTGCACAGGAGAGCAGCAAAGTGGTAATGAACAGTTCTTGCCTCCTCAAACCAAGAAACTGCCAGGATCAGTCAACTACGGCTTACCTAGGCCAGGAACTTGGAGTTGAAGGCAGAGCTGAAACTAAAGTATGGGAATTAGCAAGGGGCAGATGCTAACCCAACAGTAGGCGACATCCTGATGAATGGAACTGTCCAATAAAGGACTGGTAGGTGACAAACTCCCTCTCCCCAGTTGTGTTCAGACAATGCCAGGCACTCCTGGTCAGAGGTGGCATGGAGAGAGATTCTTTGATATAGCTGTAGGTCTGACTATATCAAAATCAAAATTGAACGGTCTCCCAATGCTCACAGCCTTTGTTTCTGTGAAAGAGAAAGAGGGTATTACCACTCCTGTTTCCCCTTGAAACCTAACACTCTAGAAGTCCTTGGTCCCTGCTGGAGGCCAAGAAATAATAGGAAGCTTCCAGTGTTGCATTGCTGCGCACTGGGACCATTAAGCCATCCACTTAGTGCAAGAGGGACAGTGCATGCGAGTTGAGTTTAAAATGATAATTAGCTCTTGTGATAGTCTTAATTGAAACTGGTTAGTCCAATGAGAGGATTTCTTGGGTCAGCCCTGCTCATTACCCTCTCCAGCAGCAGGATACTGAGGCCCTCATCTGACAAACTCCAGTGACTGTCCCCACAATAGACAGAGCAGGCATTTAGCGCTCTTCTTCCCAAAGTATTCTTTCTGTCTTTATTGATTTGTGTTTCTTCCATTGGGCTGTTTTTCTCTCTTGTTCACTTCCTCCCTAATTCTTTACTCTTTTTCTTCTTTTTTTTATTATTATCATTTATTACAATTTTTTCAACTTGTATCCTGGCTGTGGCCCTCTCCCTTGTCACCTCCCAGTCCCCCCTCTCTCCCTCTTCTACAGCCCTTGATAGTGGAGGTCTTCCTCCCCTTCTAGTTGGCCCTAGCCTATCAGGTCTCATTAGGACTGGTTGCATTGTCTTCCTCTGGCAAGGCTGCACCCCACCCCCACCAAGGGGAAGGTGATCAGAAAGCCTGTCATTGCATTCATGCCAGAGAAAGCCCCTGCTCCTCTTACTAGGGACCCCACTCGGATACTGAGTCTTGGAATTTTATGAAAGAAGGGGGAGATAGAAAGACCTGGAGGGAACAGGAGCTTCAAAAGGAGACCAAGCAGGCCAAAAAAAAAAAAAAACCTGAGCCCTGGGACCTCTGCAGGACAGTGCACGGGAAGGACCTAATTCTTTACTCTTAAGACAGATGCAGTCTCTATTAAACTGGCCAGTTTTGTTTGTTTGTTTGTTTTTGTTTTTGTTTTTAATTTCTCAACTTCAGGTTAACTCACTGTTGCTCTGACTCAATAACTGATGCTACTCTCTCTTCATTGCCTTCCTTCTCATTTCCCTCCCTTGTCCTGCTACATCTCTAGGCTAGGCATGCACATACTGAGTCTTCTTACACATTTAATTAGCAGTCCTGCCAACCTCATTCCCACAAGTTAACTCAATTCATAGGGTTCACTCATAGGACACTCACTGGTCTGTGTGACACCTGATTATGTTTGGGAACACAAAATGTGCCATCACCACTATATCTGATTTTTAAATATGAGGGAATCAAAATGATTGATTCCTCAGTATGACCAAGCCCATGCAAACTATGTAGTAGCCACACTTCTGTTTGGCAGGTTCAGAAGACCCTGAATCTGGAGCGTGATTTTAGGGAGGAAAAGGAAGGGAGAAGCCAAGACTGTACTCAGAGTGTCCTATATTCTGGGATGAGAAAGGGAGGCTCTAGACTAATCTCAGAAAGGAGAGGAAGGACCCTTCTCTCACTGTGCCATCATTAGTCTCCCACTCTAGGACTTCAAACCGGGTTGCATTTCTGCAGTTCTGAGAATAGATTACCTAGTGTTGGTGAATCTGAGGTGTGTCTGAGTGACTTCAATCACCACTTTCTGGGCCCAGGTCACTGTGCTTCTTGGAGACACTCTGAATAGGCTCAGCATGCTGCATAGTAGAGTCAAAAGGATTCCAAGAATATCATCTAACCTGAGCCTGGAAAAAAGGACCAGGACGTAGAGAAACCAGGAAATGAAGATGGAGACATCAATAGCACAAGCATGAAATATATCTCAAAGCAGACTTTAATGGGCATAGGCACAGAAAGGAGAAACACCATGTTAGTCCATTTCTCATTGCTATAATGAAGTACTCAAGGCTGGATTATAAAGAAAAGGGTTATCTAGCCCACATTTTTGAAGGTTCAAGAGCATGCTGGCATTATCTCTGGTCTGAGAACTTTATGGCTGATGGTACTATCATGGAAGAATGCCTGTGGAGAGACCATCTCTCAGACAAGGAGCCAAAGATTGCAACAAGGTTCCACATTCTTTTCTGAGGGAACCAGTGACCTAATGATCTTGGGCACCTCATTACAGTTCTATCACCTGTTATCAGTGCCATAATAGGATTTATCCTTTGATCCTTTGAGAGACATACTCTAGATAGACCCAAACAATAAAAATGCCAGAAGGAATTCCCTAAGGGAAATCTCTGAGCTTTACTCTGATTTCTTTTCCTCACTGCCTACATGGCTGCTTTTCTTGAGATGGTGGGAGAGGGCATGAATGGGTAGATGTGCAGGTGTGTGCATGCATGTGCAAGCCGGAAGTCAACCTTGAGTGTTGTTTATTAGAAGCCATCTGGCTTATGTTTGGGGAAATAGCCCCTTACTGGAATCTGGGACTCATTGATTGATTAGTCTAGACTGGCTGGCTAGTAAGCCCAGGGAGCCACCTGGCTATGTGCATCTCTCCAGCACTGGGGATTGCATGTGTGTGCCACCACTCCCAGCTTTTCATGTGGGCTCTGGGGATTGAATGCAGAGCTTTGAGCAGCAGACACCATGATGAGTTATCTCCCCAGTTTTGATTGGCTGCTTTCGAAACACATAATGATTTCCTAGACTCACATTTAGAAATTATGGTTTTGTTTTTCAAAATACTATATACATGTATATGAATGTAATGGCTAACCTTGTCAATGTAACATACTTCAGAGGAAGCGGGAACATGAGCTGAGCATTCACTTCCAAAAGATTTACATATGAGCATGCTGATAGAGCTTTTTCTTGATTGCTAAATAATGTGGAAGGGCCCAGCCCACTGTAGGCATGCCACCTTTGGGGAGGTGGAGACACTGAAGTAAGCCTGAGTGCAAGCAGGTAGGTTTCCTCCATGCCTCCTCTCTCTGCTCCTGCTTGAGTTCCTGCCCTGGCTTTCCTCACCACTGGTCTGTATAAGGAAGTATAATGGACAATGTATGATGGGAAATATAATGGAAAGTATAATGGAAATAAAGCATTTTCTCTTCAAGATGGTTTTGGTTAGTGCTTGATCATAGTAACTAAAAGCAAACTGGGACAATGAGAACCATGATTTTATAAACAGAACAAAGGATTAAGGAATAAATGAAAGAACTCTGGTATAGAGAACTGGATGGGAAATGTTTGTTCCTTATGTGAATTACTTAAGGGGTGGCCTCCTCAGTTTTTTCACTTTAGAAGAGAAAACCTTTGATATCATGACCTTGATATGCCCACAGTTCTGAAATTCCAGACACCTTCATGCATGTTTGTGAAACTCTGAGGATGGATGTCACAGGTTTCTTTCTCCTCCTAGAAGGCTGGAGACACTCTTTCTATGCATCTTAGCCAATCCAGCTAGGTTTATATTTAAGCTCAAAGGCAGACTTCCAATAACTCATATTTCAAAGCCTGTAATTTTGTGCCAAAATGAACACTAGTTTGCATTTTCAGGTGAGGAGAACAGTTGTAGTCTTTGCTATCCAGGGAACAAGAATGTCCTCCAAACTCCAGTGTGAGCAAAACCTTAAATGTAGGACACATATTTAAACAAGGAACACTTAAAAATAATAATCTCACATCACTTTAAACATCTCTGAGCTTATGCTTAACACTTAGGCTAAGCTTCCACTTAGGTGGTACATTCACTCCCCAAATTAACAGTGCCTAAGACATAGAAATATGTGCATAAATAAATGAGCCCTCCACCAGAGACCCAGGCTCCTTGGGCCCTCAGCATCCATAGGGCTGCTCTGTTCCTATCAAGATTGCCTCTGGGAAAAAGAGTTTTGTCCTATCCTAGCTTTTTTATTCTTTTTTTTTTTTCTTGAAGTAGGGTTAAAGCCAATTACAACATCTTTGGTTAATTTAGATATGACTGTGTTCCCTCTGCCCTTGACTCCAGCCATGCCCACAAAGTGACCCAGAAATGCATGTTCCACTGTTTTTACAGCTGTTATTCATGTGACAGCTATGATGTTATCACAGTTGAAGAGTACCCTGATCAACCCAATATTGGCTTTATAAAAGGTACCCACACTAAAAAACGTCCTTGTAGATTTATGATCAGAAATCCATTTTATTTAGGCTGATAATTGTGTGGACTGGTTGTTTGTGAAGCTACAGCAATACTAGTAGCCTTCTCAAAGAGAAGGCAGGTGACTTGAGACAGGTTCTAGGTCAGCCCAGAGGAGAGTGATGAGCTGCTTATCTTTTTGGGTACTCAGGAAGTAGTGATGCCTTTTAACTTGGACTGGAAACAATTCCAACTAGTGCTTCCTGACTTCCAACCACTACTTGTGCCAGACAGTAACATAGCAACCAGCTGCATGGCCTGCAACACCTTTTTTTTTTTTTTTTTTTTTTTTTTTTTTTGCATTCTGAGACATATTCATTAGTGAAATATCAGAAACCTCAGGGGCAGCATGTGCTTCTAATTCATTTTCCAATTGTATAATGAGCCAGGAGTGAAATTTTTAGGGTGAATTTAATTGACCTTTACAGCAACATCAGGCAGATTGGCTTAAATGCTATTAAAGCAGAGGGTAACCCAGAGAGACTTTCTGGAAGGTTATCGGAAAATCTATCAAGTTTTTTTTTTCTTAATTTTCATCAAGAAAGGGAAAAAAAGCTAAATAGAGGACACAGAAGGATAAACGGAAAGAAGGACAGAAGGACAGAAGATTCAGAATAAACGTGTGACAGAGAGAGAAGAGGGAAATGAAATGCCAGGGGGTGGATGGGAGCAGCTCCAGCCCCTTATTGCCAGGGGATTACGCTTTAATTTAGAAAGCCTGCTTGAAAATGTGCAATTAAGCTACAGGTCACATTGGCCTAGAGTCTTTTTAGCACTTGGGAATAGGAGAGTACAGCCCTCTCTTTATTAATATTTTGCTATTGGTATTTAGGCTCTTCATAGGAGAGCTCACATAGAATAGAAAATGACATCTTCTTTTGGCAGCTGACATGGATCTCATTTCAGTCTCCATTGTCCCTTTCACTAAAAGGCACGTTTGGTTCTTAGTTACTAGATACCCAGAAGAAAGCCAGGATTAGGGCAGAAGACATCTTAGGATGCCAGGATCACACCCTAAGGAAGGGGTGTCTGTCAAGGAACAGAAGCTGATGGCAATTTGTGATAGTGTCAGACTGTCACAAGGGGGAAGGATCTGGATTTGGGGAAAGCTCAACAGTGGACACCAGAGTCCCTGTCATCACTGCCGTGTACTCAAGCTCTTGTGATTAAGCCCTTATGTAGATGGTAAGATATTGGGAGAGAACAGCATGTTGTGAAATTTGGAGAAAGCAGGACAGTATTCAGCCTCATGCCCATTCCCAGCAGGAAAGGACAGATTAGAACAAAGGGGGTAGTCAGGGATGTGATCTGGTCCTGCTGCCCTGAAGGCTGTATGCTATGCAATGCTGGCCTTTGGCTGGTCCTGGAGAGCTTGGACTTGGGCAACTGGCTTGAGTGGTTCCCTGTACCTAGACTGTTAAAGAACATAATACAGTTTATGTTGAATATCCATGCTGGATTTTTGGTACACACTAGACAGGAAGGGATGTAGGACGAGGCTCCCATAGGTGGGTTGGATAGTGAACTCCATAGCAATGTGCTTCTACAGAAGAAAGTCTGTAGACTGTCGCAATTTTGTTTTAAGAGAAGAATAAATGCTGTATGGCCTGATGGAGGGTGCAGATGTCTTATGAAAGACCATGTGTGGATTCCTCAAGACTCAGCCCATGAGTTTATCTCTCATAATCTAGCTACACACTTCTATCAAACAACTAAAGCAACTCCAGGAAACTAGTACAGCTACACTCTGAGTCTCATGAGTAATTCTAGAACATTTCCAAACATGAGGGCATCTTGGAAACCCCAAGGACACTCTCTCATATAGAAAGCTCTCCAGCTGTTTTTGTCCGACCCTCATTCCCCAATCCCACACTCCATTCTGTGATTTCTTTTTGACAGTCATTGAGGCTACAGGCACGAGCTATGGCCCAATATAGATGCACCATCCTCTTGCAGTGACTAAGCTTTCCCAGCCCTCTGAAGACTCTAATAGATATTGGAGTTACTCATATATAACACATGCGTGATTTCTCATGTCCAAGAATCTACAGAAAGATTGGTGTGATATAGAACAAGATTGAATAGGCTCATAAAGAAAAAGAAAACATAAAAGAGAAGGGGCTTCTGAAGTAGAGTTACAAAAAGTGTCAGCATCTATTTTTACTATCATGGTCTACAGAATCATCATTTTGAATACTGTTTGTTGAGTGCTCACAGTTAGTGAAAGCAAAGGTTTGTGTTTGTGAAGCTCTGTGCATACCTTGACTTTAACAAACATTCATAGTGAGTGTAGCAGGTCATGGGTGCTGTTCCTAAAAGACAAAGAAATTATGTAATGTTTCTACAGCACAGAACTGGAGAGTGATGAAAGGGAGAGCCTGTCATCCAGGCATGTTCTTTAGGATGACAAATGAAGGCTCAGAGTGCTACCCTTTCAACCAAAGTTATTGGACTTAAGGAGTATGGGTGTAAATGTGGAATATAAAATATCCCAGAAGCTGTTTGAAAAGGAAACAAGGCAATCTTTCCTCTAGTTATCCTTAACACAGCTAAATTACCTGTAGCTCCTATGGAGAAGTTACCTGTTCACACACTCTCTTTATTTTTACTGGAGCCCTGAACAGGTTCTTGCAGTAATAACAACTTTCTTCCAATCATAATTTTCAAATATGTTATATTTTCTACTGTTTGGGGTTAGAGACATTTATAGTACTCTCAAAGATAGTATAAATGTTTACTAAAGTTTGATTTCCGTATATGTAACTTTGCATTCTCTGAAACCTCTATCTAGTAGCAGACAAGCTAATGTGTCTGCTGGGACAATGATTGTGGGTGCAGGTTTGGACTGATGGATGGATGGGTGAATGGGTGGATGATAAATGGACAATGGGAGAATAGATGGATATTGAAGGGGAAAATAGACCTTGAAGGATTGAAATAAGTTTCTAAAAGCTGAACCATGACAAACCCAAGGCTGACTGGCTGATGTTATGATCTCTGAATTCCTAAATTTTGGAGAAGAGAATGAATTTAAGTTACAGGAATTATATACTGAAGTATCTTCCACTGCTTCCTTGCCTTCTGCAGTTAAGTTCTTGAAGTACTCTTACCGGGACAGATGGGTGGGCACACAGGTGGAAACATGGCAGACAAAGGAGTTGTTTACATACTTGCCAACTTCATAGAAAGTGGGATTTTACAAATGGTAAGTATTATGGCTTGTTTACCAGATTTTAGCTCCCCCAATCCTTGTTCCAGAAAAAAATAAATCAGACAAGAGGGTTTCCAATTTGTGAGGTTCAGCATCTCCAGAACCTGCTTAAGCTGCTGTTTCATGTAGTTTATTCAACTAACTTCATGTTGTCTTTACACTGTATTAGGCCCACAGTGTTGGAGAAAGCACCCAAGTCCCATAAGAAAGTGGCCATTTTTGCACTTGCTTATTTATTCAACAGACAACTCCATGCAAAGGCCAGGTTCTTTCTGTAGTTTGTAAGAGACACTATAGTGTCTCTTAATTCAAATAGCATTACAGTGTGCTTGTTGCCTAGGTAGGAGACAGATACTTTCCTCAAGAATTGTAAAAGGTTGTATCTTGTAATAAATACAAAGGGGTAGGGAAGATGAGAATGATGGGGAGAAGGAGAGGAAGAGAGACAGTGGCAGAGAAGAAGAACGAACACTGTTCATCCCGCTCTGTTAACAAAAATGTCAACATAGCATAGTATCTGGAAGAAGCATGGCCAATAAAGAGAAATGAAAAGCTGCATCAAGCAGAAGGGAGTCTGAGTGGGAAGAGAAGAGTAACCCAAGAATGTGCACACAAAAAAGGACAAAATGCCTTGTGCATTCTAGGAGCTCTAGAATGACGTCCTCTCTGTGAAAGGACGCAGACTGGAAAAGGGGTGAAGAGAGGAGGCAGAGGGCTAGGAGAGCTGTCATGAGCAAGACAATGAAGGGCCTTTCAAGCTACACAAAGGAGTTGGGACTCCAACCTATATGGTGATGGCACACCACTAGAAGACTTTAATGAGGTATCTGTTTTCAAAAGGTCATTTGGTGGGAAGGGAGAGGATGATGGGAGGTGGATGAATCAGGAGATAAGGAGACCTGCTAGGAGACAAGAAAAGGCTAGACAGGAAATAACAGGCAATGATTAAAGTGTCAGCAATGGGCATAGACATGATATACAAATTTGAGATGTTATTAAGTAAGGGCGAGGAAGAAGGAGAATCCCCTGTCAGGTGTTCAGGTTTCTCTATTTTACTGACTGCTTGCCCTATGGGAGTTATAAAGAATAAGACAAGGTTCTTATCTGCGGGAAAAGGACATGTGAGATGCAAAAACAACTAATGGCAAAAGGTGATGCATGTTTCCTACTGAAGAAAAGGCACAGACTGAAAGTACCATGATAAAGAGGCAGAACGATTCCTTCCAGCTGCACTCATAGAAGAGCTCTGGATGCCAAACTCCAAAGATGGGCAGCAATCAGGTATGTTACCAGAATGGAGCAGCTATATCAGTTTAGGACACAGTGAGACAGATGTTTCCGAGGAAGGACCAAAGTTACTAACTTGGGTGGCTTTAGCCTGAGGTGTGCAATCAGGACAAGGGAATGATGGCATGCAGTGGTGGCCCTACTGTGGAAGAGATAGTAGAGGTGTCTGTCTGTCCCTGAAGGTGGATGTGTCTCTGAAGCACATTGGCCACCCAGCCTAGGAGAATTGATGAGCTTAAACTTCAGTGGAAAACTCTGTCTCAAAAATTAAAGGTGGAAAAAAGGTGGAAAGCAACTGAGCAAAGACATCTGACAGAAAACCTCTCGCTTTCATGTGTATATGCACACGAGCACACACTCTAACAGTGCACATATCTATCACACAAACAATATAAACAATGAAACACACAGGCACTGAAACAGTTTTGGTGTTGTTTTCTTTTCTTTTCTTTTTTTTTTTTTTTTAATTGTCTTGGACAGTAACTAGAATGCAAGAAATTTAAATGACAAGGAGTTGGAGTTTCCTTAACCCCTGACCAGCATTGCCCTAATTGCTCAGAGTATATGCTGGAAAAAAAAATATGTTCCAGAAGATCTTGACAACTGCTTTGTAAAAGGAGAGGATTGTGGCTGAATTGCATTTGGAAAAAGGCTGATTAAACTAAGTTAAACAGGTTCATTACTAATGGACTTTTTGAGCTAGTTTAATATTACATATAAAGATGAGGAATAAAAAGGATCAAAGGCTACAGTGCAATGAAAAGAGAACAAGAGGGAATGGAAAGGACAGAACTGGAATTCCATATGTGGGTTCTAGCCCCAACTTCTTTATTGCTTAAATGGGAACGTTCATAAGACATTTAAAAAGAAAATCTTTCTTGGTGGGCCTCAACGTGCCGGCCTGTGAAATGAGCTGTTAGAGCAAGTGAACAGCTTAAAAGCTAAGTGTTTCCTGGCTAACTTGGGGCCCACTAAAGTGGATTATTCATATTTCAGATGGCTCAAGTATATGCCTAAGAGAACATGGGTAGATACAAAGGGGTTTGAATCAAATCAAAAACATTTATTGATCTTTTTGATGGTTTTGGATAAACTTGGCAAAGTGACAGTGCATATTTGCTACATGCAATTAGAAGGTTGACGGGGGGAAAGGAATATGGTTTTGTTTGTCTTTTAATTTCTGGCATCTAGTACAGTGTGGAGACACAATAACTCAATCAACGTTTGTTCATTTTGCAAGTGAGTGCTGGTCAAGTGTGGAGCGGCAGCTCTGTCTGCCTTTACTTAAAGGTCAGAACTAGCTGTTCTGCTGGAAATAAACCTGAGGGGGAAAAAACCCTCTGGAAATAATGCCTCGGGGATTAAGAACTTCTTGTTGAGAATCTTCAGCCTAATAGATGTTCTTTAATATATCTTTAAATTACGAAATCACATATCATTTTCTTGAAGCTTAAAGAGAAAATGTAAATGATATTTCCAAGTCATTCACTACACATTTGGGGGTGGATTTTTTGAGTAGCAGAGTCATGTGGGGGAAATTGAGCATGATAAGCTGTGGAGGATTGAATGGATTGTGAGAAAACTGCTGCCACGGACATGGGATGCTGATTTCATCCATCAGTGCCAGCAGCAGAGCCCCCAAGAGTGTTGAGCCCTAAAGGTGACACAGATAAGCAAAGCAGATAGGTAGTTCATGATCTGGGACTTACTTAGTTTGGTTCATGCACACACCTTTCTTCTAGGAATGTACACGGCAGCCCGAGAATCTGCATTGGATAGCTCATATAGCCCCTCTGGCCAATGGGATAAGTTTCTCTTCCTTAAGGACTGTCAAACCTGGAAATTTTCTATTTAAAAATATTTCCATTTGTGTCTGCATATAGTGTGGAGGGAGGCAATGCAGCCTGAACTGGTTTTGAGTGCATGTGTAGAAAGGTAAGTGCATAGACATAGTGAACTTAACAGTCTCCTAGTTACCATTTCATATTCATTAATAATTGGGCATGCATATGATTAAACTCACATGTGCTATGAAACAGAACATGGAAGATATGAGTCAAAATGGAGAACTGTCCATGCTACACTCGTTAGCAACCAAACTTTTCCTTCTCTTGAACTCCATAAAAGAAGCCCCAAACAACCATCAGGGCCCCTGAGTATCTTCATTCATGTGGCACGTGGCTTCCTTGCAGTGTATTCTGACGTGTTCTATAGTTTTGCTTTGAGTAAAATTTTCCCTGACACTTTTGAAATCCGTGTGGTCCTTGATTTCATTTCTTTGATGAACAGGCTAAGAACCTGGGAATACCCAATCCCTGACCCCAACCATCAGTAACCAGGGAAACCAATAAGTAGACTTTGACTCACTAATCAGTCTAACAAACGTTTATTGGGTACCACTCTCTGCCACCATGGACAGGACAAATCAGTTCAAATGCAATCTAATTGAGCATCTGTTGTGTCTGGCCCTAAGTTAAATCTATAGAGACAGGTGGTGGTCTCTAATCTGTATGGAGTTCAAAGATGTCCTACTACCGTTAAGTCAGGAATGGGTAGAAGCAGGATATTAATAAATTTTGATATTAGTAAATTTAGATGATTCTTGAGCAAGGCTTGTAGACAGGTGTGTTAGAAAAGTTGCCAGGCCACAGAAAAAGAGGATGCAGCCAGTCCTGATGAGACCTGATAGGCTAGGGTCAGATAGTAGGGGAGGAGGATCTCCCCTATCAGTGGACTAGGGGAGGGTCATAGGGGAAGAAGAGAGAGAGAGAGGGTGGTATCAGGAGGAGATGAGGGAGGGGGCCACAGCTAGGATACATAGTGAATAAATTGTAATAAATAATAATGAAAAACTAAAAGAGGCTAAGTTAAAAGATACTCATTTGAGGAAACATGAAGCCATACTGCAATGTACACAGCTATGAAAAGAGATTAAACAGTGGCAAAAAATAAGGAGGAATGACTTGGGAGATTGCAGAAAGAAAAAAGCCAAATGAGATGTTTGCTTTTATCATCCTTTTTGTTTTATGTGTGGGGATGAGGAGCTCATAGACAGGAAGGAAAGAAAACTGTGAAAATCCCACCAGAGTTACATAGATAGGCACTCAGTCTTCCACCGCTTCTAAAGCTGGTGTGGCGAGGCCATGGTTACATACTAATTAGTATCAGGATGCGATGGACGTATCCAAAATAACCCTGTCTCCCTTAGCAACCCTCCCCATTCACTTTCTCTTCACCCCTTTAGATTGTCATCCAGCACTCTGGTTCCCAGGAAGCATCTGTATGTACTTCCTGCCTGCTGAGGGCAAGAAGCACTTTATTTTAATTGTTCTAAATTTACCACTTCTGAGCTGCAAGTCGTGTCTCTTCATTCAGATGATCTAGAATTGCCAAATCACCTGTGCTCCCTGCCAGTACTGGCAGTCCCTCACCAGCACACTGCCCAGATGCTCTGCCCAGCACGGAGCCCTGGCAGCAGCAGCCCGTGGCCTCCCTCCCTAACCAGACCATGTACACCATGCTGGTTTATGATGCCTGCACTCCCACTCTTGTTCCTGCTTGTGTGTTCTCTACACAGCAGCTGGAGAGATCTTTTAGAAACAGACACCATGTCACAATGATCTTCAAGCCCAGGGGGAAAACATATGGCCCAATTTACCTGTGACACTCACTCTAGTTACTAAGAGTGACCCTTTCACGTTCATAAGCATCCCTATTTGGATGACAATTAAATATCCACTCTGCTTAAATACCTCTAAAGAAGAAGCCATAGCCCCTAGCATGGTATCTATCTCCCAGCCTCAGGTCCATCCTTTCCCTTAGCAACTAGGCATGGGCCACACTAGCTTCTTTGTTTTTCCAAAATACTGAGCTCATGCTGATACCGAGACTCAAGTGCTTGTCATTGTTCCCCAGCATAGAATATAATTGCCTCGGCTTTCTGCAGTACATGTTTTGTATTGTTTTTTTCTTCACTTCTAGACTCAAATATGGCAACCTGAAAAATACTTTCCATTGCAAAGTGAGCATTACCCCTGCTCCAGCACATAGCCTTCTCTATGGGGTCACCTTCTGATTCCCCGTCTCCCCTTACTCTGCTTTTTATTGCTGTCCTCTTACTCATTTGATAACTTCCTTCCTTGATGAAGGATCTTACATGTCTTTATTTGTTCCTGTAGTTAACACAAAGACAGGTGAGAAATCCAGACTACTCAGGACTAGGAGTGCCCCCCGGGGGGTCATTTACCTATGAAAACACTCCAGAAACATTTGCCTTACTCCTTTTTAAAGTGTACTCCACATGCCTGAATTTGCTTTACTAGCATACCATAGAATAGGGATGTACCTGTTCCAAGCCCTTCTTCTGTAAAGTATGTATTGCTAAATATCTATATAGTTTCAGAAAAAATGAACAGAGATACCATTCATTCTAATCAGTTTGTAACTCACTTAGAAAGATAACAGTTTATAATGACATAGAAAGAACTAGCTACAGAACATCTTTGAAGAAGGGCAAGGAATCATGAAATCTATCAATTGTTGAAAGACATTGAGTTCTAAGGGACTCTTTGACTACTGACTCATGATCAACTAGTGCCCAAGCTGAGAAGATAGCCTGTTTCTCAGTTGCCTGTAGGCAAAAGAAGATGTTTTCCAAAGATCCGTTTCAAGTACTGCATGGCAAATACTGTGAAAATCTTAGATGGAAAGAACTGAAGAACTCTATAAAAAAAAAACCAAAAAAACAAACAAAAAACAAAACAAAACAAAACAAAAAAACTAGAAATGTCCAGGCAGCCCACACATGGCTTAACACTGTTTTAGTCTCTAAACATTGCACTGCCTGAAAGAAATATCCCTAAGCTAGTCATTGTGGGCCACTGTAACTTGGTTTTCTGCCGTCACCTAGGCCTCTCTAACTTATTTATGCATGCTCTTCTTTGTTGCTGCTACTTTGGTGAATATACGAATTACTTCAGTGAATATGCTGTTACCGGTAGCAAGTGACAGTATTTAGCTTATCAAATCAACTAGTCAGTCACACAACAGGAGACTAAAATTTCTTAAGACAGAAAGTTGTAATGAGTCAGAGGTTCAAACCAGTTTAGAAAAATGGGTTTAGAACAGTGGTCCCAAATTTCTATGTACAATAGTATCAAATGGAGAGTTTGGTGAATCACAGACTGCTGTGACAGTCCTACAGTGTTTGAGTCAGTGATCCAGAAGGAGAGTCCTAAAACTTGCAATTCTGACAAGGTCTTGAGTATTTCTAAGCCTCAGAGATGGAGCTGATTATTGAATAAGAACCATACCATACCATAAGAACCACTGGCTTAGAATCTGAGATGAAAATAGCCAAGAGATCCACCATCCTGCATTGCATGTGACTAAATGATTTCCTTAGAAATGAGACTTTAATTGCTAAAACCAGGAAAGGAATAAAGACTACACCTGATGATGGAAAGTTACCAATTAAAAATGTGCTCATTAATAACTGGATCACACTATCCTCTTTTTACAGTCTCTGCCATTGTTCTAGACAAATATCTGCCACTCAAATGTGTGTAAGCAATAAAAAGCATAATGGTATGATAATGTTACGGGTACAGTAGTGACACACACCTTGCAGGTAACCAACAGCTCTCTATTTGGACGTATGGCCTGCTCAACAACAGGGAAATTATACCCAGTACTGGAAACCTAACTAACTACCATGGGCAAGAGAAGTCATGAATCTTGAAGGGAAATCTTTAATCTCCATTTTTCTAACCCAGCATAATTCCTAAATACTTTATATTTATTTTATTCCTACAGATAAGTATAGTTCTGACCCTTCATCAAAGAAACTTTGAAACAGATGGAAACCATTGTAGAAAACCACAACTAATCAAAATTCTGACAAAAGTTCAAGTGGTTCTCAGTCCCAATGGATATATCTACCACACAATTACTGTGACTAAGGATCAGGGATTTTTCTGGAAGAGGGAGTGGAAATATTGCAAGAGCCAAAGGAACAGGAAATTTGCCATAAATTTATGTCTTCTGTAAATGTTAGAGAAGTTTCACATCCATGAAGTCTCATTAACATGGCTGCCCAAATAAGATGTGAATAAGAATGACAATGATAGACATGCCAACATGTAAGAGGAAAAGTCCAAGAAGTCTCAACCCTATACAATGAGCTAGAGGCAACTAAGGAATGCTGAGTGAGAAAGATAGTCTTTTCCAAGAAATAGCCTCCTCCCCACTTGGTTATCCAATATGAAGTGGTCAGTCCTGAAATCAAAGACATAGCATTATTCTCACTTTATACTTGTATATTTAGGAATATATATAACAACAATTAAATAAAAAGAAAAAAGCCATGAATTTTAAAGGGCACAAAACAGGTACATAGGAGCAATCAAAGATAGGAAACAGAAGTGGGGAAATGATGTAATTATTATTTTTAAAATACTATATGTATGTAAGGTTGATAATAAGGCTGAAGGTTTAGGTAGATGAATAAGTGTATCTATTATCAAGTTGATTTGTAAATAGGTGGCTGAATAGGTAGCAAGATGGATGGATGGATAGATAGGCAAACAGATAAACATATATTATGTTTGGAAAAAAGTATATTCTAGAGAGATACTTCTGATTCTCCTTTTTGGTATTGAAATAGTACACTCCACAAAATTGGAATTTTCCCAGAAATATTATGCTGTGGGAAGGAAAAAGGAAAAGGCAGGAGCCCTGCTACTAGCCTGAGAGACTGCTTGTCTCCCAGGAAGAGATGCCACAGAGTTCTGACAACTTTGAGACCCTTGGTAGACCTGCAGCCTTGACCATACAGTAAATGGAGGGCTTTGTCCTAGAGGGCTTAGTTATGCTAACCTCCTGCTCTGTATTTAAGCTTAATGTCAGGACCCCAAAAGATGAGCCTGGGGTGGAGTTGCTACCCCTATCTTCCCCTTTCTCCCACCATAGTCACATTGAATAAATCTCCTTTATCTTCTTTTACAATCATTATCTGTTTAATTGTCTATTGAAGATGGATGTTTGAGTCTAGCTTGTTAGGGATGCTAGGGCCCAAGCTCCAAATCCAAGACCAAATAGACGGATCTGTGGGAGGATGGATGGATGAATGGGTGGGACCTCAATTGCTTCCTAGGTATGTGCCAAAGTGAGCTCATGTACTCTAGCTGCCAAATCAGATTAATAGATCCAGGTGAATGTGGGGTTAAAGTCAGGTAGGGACAGAGGGCAGAACACTGACCCACAGGTACTATCTCACATGACAGCTTCATAAACATCTAAGGGTGACTGTGGAGCCACCAGGGCAGAGGAAGCACTCTGCAACCTAGCTCTATCCTCAAACCTCACTCCTCTGCTCCCTAGGAAGCCTTGCAAAACCTAGACAAAGGAACACTTCAAAGGGAAGTGAAGAAAGAGAAGAGTTAAAACGGAGCGTATTGAAATGTAAGGTTTTCTCTTTTAGTAAAATTAAAGGTGTAGGAACCTCTGTTGTATTAAATGTTCAGTATGTGTAGAAAGTAAATACTGTCAGTGAGCAGGCAGGAGATTAAGGTGACAGGAAAAGCAGTTTCTAAACCTGTTAGATATTAATTTCCCATAGATCATCCGTCTGTCCTCTCCTTGTTTGAAGTTCCCAAGGCTGGAGGCTTCAAAGCACACACTGACTGCCATTTGCACACAGCTCATGGCTCCACGGGGAGCCTCCTCAGC
This sequence comes from Meriones unguiculatus, assembly GCF_030254825.1. NCBI lineage: Eukaryota > Metazoa > Chordata > Mammalia > Rodentia > Muridae > Meriones > Meriones unguiculatus. The sequence continues at coordinate 167,256,331 of NC_083349.1, forward strand.
AGGTTATAACACTGTCCCGGCAGGAGCCTTCCTCGTACTCGCTCACTGTCAGTCTCTGCCTTTTTCTTTATTTCTGAACATCAAGGACAATTCTATCAGCAAGTCCAGCAGCTGGCAATGCAGCAGGCTCATCGCCACCATGGTGTGCATCTCAGACCCTCCCTGGCTCCAGCCAGGCAAATTGATTTAGGAGATGAAATGAAAAGTGATGGAAATTCGTCCTGAACCCTCTAAGCAAAATGACAACTTTTTCTTCTTTCTTGTTTCTTTTTCCTTCTCTATCATGCTTCATTATTCTTTCTTTTTGTGTTATCTGAGGTCTGGGGAAATCTGTGGATATTTTGGAAACCTATCATTTGGCAATTAGTTGTCATCGTTATGTGTTTATAGCAATGGCTGTTTCATGCTGGAGATGGTTCTTGTCCTCAAGCAGTTAGTTACAAAGTAGGACAGAATGGGAAACTGTCTCTAAAGATGCTGTAGAAAAGATGGTGCATATATATATATATATCCAGCGCAAAGGAGATTGCTGAGCCCTGCTACAAGCAACAAGAAGCATTACAGAACATGAGAGGACTCCTCACTCCAGCTTGACTAGACACCAGAAACACAGGTACATTCTCATCATAGCTTAGAACCTTCCAGACTAGCTGAATCTTGAAATGTCATTCTTACATTCATAAAGGATAAAAATCATGTTGAATGGAAATGACAGACTAATAATCAAAACACTTTTTTCCATTGAAAGAAGAGCTGGCTTGTGGAATCATTTAATCGTCTGAGGTTTCTATTTTATTTCTCAGAAATGAAGGTGATGCTCTGTGTTACCCTCCAAGCTCACTTCCCTCCCTAATGATCACAAATCCATGGTTATTAGAACTCTATTGCTACATGACAGCAAAGATCTATCACTGAGGTCTCCACTGTAATTTGTGTTTTGTTTTACTTTCATTTAATAACTTATGTAGACCTACCTGACACCAATAAATATGTACAACCTGAACTCACAATACTGTCCTTTGGACTTAGCAAAGAAGTCCAACTGGACATATTAAAATTTGTCTCCTAGGGTTAAAGAAGTTTTATATATACTTAGGCATAAACACCTAGAGGAGATACGGCAGGCACTGATTGTCAAAACAGCACTGAGCCATATGGGAGTCAGCAGAACCACCCAGCCAGGAGGGTCAAGAAGATGTTTCTGTACATAACAACTCAGACTGGTAGATATTTCTGTTGAAAGAAGCCCAAGAAATAATCTATTGCCTAGTTTTCTAATCAAGAAATCCTATGGGTCAGTGCCCTCCCTTGGTGCACACCTGAATTAAAGATGGTGCAGTTTCTGCCAGGTCAATTATTGACTGTACAATCCCAGCCAAATCCAATGGCACCATCTGACCCGCTGACCTTGCCACCCTTTCCATTTGAACATCGATTGCGGCTGCTCACCTCATTAGACCATTCTCCTCAGCAGCCGCTACCTGCCCAGAGGAATTTCAGCTAATCCCTTTTTGTTGTTTATTTCTCAGTTTTGTTTAAGCGAATTGAGGGCAACGACCTCGGACTTGGAAGGACAAGCCAAACTTCTGGAAAGAAAGCTCCAGCCAGTCTTTCACTATGCTTCCTACTCTGGGCATTCCAGGAAGAAGTAAACCCTCTTTAGGGATCCAGAGCTGTCTACAAGGGCAATAATGAAGTGTTCATAATTGCTAAGCTTAAGGTGAAGTGGATCCAGGAAGCCCCCAAGACACTGATCACTTTTTGCCCCTCATGGTCACTAGGGGCTGGCATTCTGGACTAGGTGCTGTCATGCATATTTAACTATGGAATGGGCGAATCAAAGAATTCATTGCCTTTTTATTACTTGTGAGGCAACCTCTGCTTCCAACAGCTTACCTGCTAACCTATGTACCTAAGGCTGCAGCTGTGCATTTTAAACATTAATGGAGTGATTTCAAGTCTTTGTACTAACACCAATATTTGCAAGCTATTAAAGTGGATCCTGGGGTCTGGTCTACCATTAATGGTCACCATAACCTACACTTAGCATCCCAAGTGCAAATCACATGCCTCCAGGTTTCACGTCTTAGCTGGCATTTAAATATGAGTTTTAGATAATCTGTAAATGCCATTGAATCTCCATGCAGTGGTGTGATGTGTTTTCACTGAAGGCCATTATCTCTTAAAAATATTATGGATAATACCTGTATACCCATTCTATAGGTAGAAGCCTTGAATTTTCTACATAGCAAGATAGCTTGAGGAAGAGAAGTCAGCCACTTGGCGACTAATTATGTAAGGCAGCCTTTCTGGAGACATTGCAAAGTAACATAACAAGAGTGGCTGAAACCGCGGGCTTAGTTCATGCAAGGGGGAAAAATGTGTTGAAACTCCACTGTGCACTATGCTATAATTAAAAGAGCAGAAATTCGGAGGGAGGGAGCTTAGATCTTTGTTCTGCTCTGTTATTTCCTAGGTGTGAGACTTGGGGCCAATCTGGCATCTGCATTCCGGAGCTTGAATGAGAACCAAGGGCAGCAGCAGATGTGAAAGCTCTTTGTAAAATGCAAAGACTATCTAAATGTTAGTTGTTAATAGCATTTTGAAAATGAGCAAGCACACCAATGCTATTACCAAGGGTCAGAGGCAAGTAGATCTCTTGAAGACGTGTGAAAGGGGAGGCAGGTATAATGCAGGGACTTTTCTGGGAAGTGAGCATTTCCCTGTAGCAACACCCACTGTGACCTGCATAGTTTCAGGCAGCTGAAGGTGATATTATTATTAATATTACCCAATCATGAGGAAAGTGACTTTCATGTAGATGAAAAGGACTCCAATTTCACCTTATCAGATGGGAAAAAGGGGGATCAACCATCTAATAAAAATAATCACGCAAACTTTAGTGTTACAGCTATAGCAATTTGAGAGTTCCCAGCATCCATCTTCAGCTATTAAATTGTTAAGCTACAGTCCAAGGGGAAATGTGAAAGTTATGCCAGCATAAAGGAGAAGAAAATTTTTTGAGGTAAGAAAAATGTATCCATATGCACTTAATTTTCATACCCACTTTACACCTGAAATTTAGAACCCGTTAACACAATTCATCAGTGGCATAATACATCTATACCATACTTGCAGGTTCCACTGTAATATAATAACACAAGGTATACAAAGAATAAGTGTTTTACTAATCTATTAAATATTATATAAATAATATAGAAAAGGTGTTTTATTTTCATGTGATAGCTATCCTTCAAGATGGCCTCAATTGGTCTCTACTATTTCCTTGTATATATCCCCTTTTATAAATGCCTTCCCTTCCTGTGAGGTTTGACCTACGGACTTGTGTCTAGTAAATTGACTATATCACAAATGTTGTGGTCTAATTATAAAAAGAAAACATGCCATCCATCTGGTTTACCACCATTTCTCCTCTATCTTTACTATTTATTCTGAAGGACACATCTCTTTGGGGCTGCTGGGTACAAAGATCCATATGTCAAGGGTCTGAAGGCAGCCTCTGACCAACATCATAGGAGAACGCAGAATCTGCTGCCAACCATGAATGTGAGCTTGAAGGTCTGTCCACCCCACAGAGACTTGAGACACTTGTCCAGGCACCATGATTTAAGCTTTCTGCTAGATCCAAGGTCAGGTAGGACCCTGATCAGTTGTGCCCATATCTGTACATGGAACAACTCTGAGAGAATATGCATCTGTTGCTTTAAGTCACTGTCCATAAGTAATTAATGCACAACAAATGACTAATGTAACACGTGTCAGTCACAGCACGGAGGGACCCATAATATAGCACAGGCTCAAAGATGCCCATTTTATTTTAAAAACTTAACTGATATGCTATCCTAAAATTCTGGCAAACTTTTAAAAATACTCAGGTCAACCGTTATCTACTTCTTTGCTCATAATACACCCACGGTCTCTGTCTTCCACAGGGGGCAAGTAAAACTCATTAATATGATGCAAAGTCAGCCTGGCATAACTTTCTTTCAAGCACCATAGTATACCAGTAAATAGTTCATGTTTTAGCCAACAATGAGCTTCCTGTGACCCCCATATAAGAAACTCTACCAAACACAGGTATTTTATACACCTTCAGCCTTGTTGGCCTTTATTGCTTATCTCCTGGCATCCTTCTATACAAACATGTTATGCCTCTATTAGAAACAGGATTGCCATCAACTCCTCCAAGAATCCTTCTTTGATCCTCATAGATTGGGTCAGGGATCAGCCTGCTGGATGTCAATGAAACCATGGGCTTATTGGTGTTAACATCTGTGTTGTATTTATAACACTTGTATCATGTCCATGTTTCTGTCTTGATTCTTAAGCTCTAAACTTTTTGAGGGTAGATTTGAGTCACCTATCATTGTGCCTAACAAGGAAAATGTTCAGTGGATATTAAGTAGAATTCTAAGTAAAGACATTAAACTAATCTTAAAGCTGATTGTGTGTAATGGTCTGTTTGAGATCATTTTAACCAGGCAGAGAGATCAGTTGTAACATGACAAGCAGCTAAAGGACCTCCAGAGGAGACTATTCTGCCACCTGGAAGACTATTAGCCTCACAGCTTTTCTGTAGAGTCATTGAAGACTGCCTGTCAGAGACTTCTACACCGGCATTCTTAGTCTGCTACCTGGTTAACTCAACTATAACCATTGTCTTTCTGTTGGTTTTGTATCAGAGATTTGTGATTCCCTGATACGGGAAGTTGTCTTATAGACACAGCTATTAACTAAATTCTGTGAGTGTATTCAACTTCCCAACTCAAATCTTTTGAGGCATAATTAATCTGACAGATGGGGTCCAGACCACTTTTCTCAGTTCATAGAAACAACAGAATATACATACTTGCCCCTTTAGCAGATGTTTTTAGACCTCATTTCTCCACCTATTCTCATCTTATTTGATGCTTTTCTTCTTCTTTATATTATTAATGACAAGTACAGATATTTGCATTGAAAATTATTCTAATTAAGATGTTTTAAATATATAGTAACTGATTCATTGAGTTTTCTTCTGAGTAATCACTATATTTTGGAAAGCAATATAAATACTTTGTTATTTAATTTTCTTAGTAACTCAATATGGTAAATATCATTATTTTTATTTTATTGTAAAGAAAGCCATAGTCCTGTAAAAAAAGGAAAGGCTTAAAATTAATACTACAGTCACAGAAGCAGAAGCCTTTGCCATCAACTCATCACTAAGTTTCTTCTGTTTTTCTTTTATACCTGGCCTGTGACTCAAGCCCCTTCCCAATACAGAATTTGTCGATTTCTCAGTTCATGGTTGCTCCTCTAACTCTGGCCCCATACCCTCTTCTTCCTTATCACACCCATCTTCTATTTTATTATTGTCCTGACCCTCGATGGTTGGCCCTCTCTCAAAAGACCTTAAGAAATGACTTTGTCCAGCTTTCATACTCAAGAAGCCTGTGAGGGTTTTTTTTTTTTTTTTTTTTTTTTTTTTTTTTTTTTTTTTAATCTCCAGCTTCAGCCAGGCCCTGGATATTGATTAATTTACTCCTTGAAATACGGTACCCACCAAAACATAGAATATGCTTTCCTTGTTGTTGCTAAGGTTGGGAGGGGGATTGTTTATTTGCTTCATAAGACAAGGTCTTATGTAGACCAGGATAGACTCAAAATCACCCTGTAGCTGAGAAACTTAGAATATTTACAGAATCTGAGAGAGACAGAGAAGAGATTTATAATTTTTCAGTGTTCTGGTGGTACTAATATGGCATACAGTCAAGAGAAACAATTCCTGGTATTTTGAATTTTGGTCTTTCCAAAGCTAAAGATAGGCTGTCTATCCTCTGCATGCTGGACAGTATCATTGGCCAGAGTTCCTAGAAGCCTTTCTGCCACTTACTCTCAGTGTTATGCTACTAGACAAGAATGTTCGGTGGGTGCCATTACTAAGGCACTTTATAGGCTGAAGCATCATTTAGGTTGAGGAACATCTGTATTTCTTTTTTCCAATTAAAAATATTTTAAGGTATTTTTATTAATTTGGAATATCTGTATTTCAGATTTTGTTCATACTCAAATTTTATTTATACATAATGCAAATAAAATTTTAAGTGTTTAGAAATACTGTAAAATATAAATGGAATATCAAATACTGAAACATGCATGGTTCAGCCAAAACAATGCACTATTTAATAAATGCAAAGAAACATATTGATTAAAACTGTTTAAAAATCAATTACTTCATCACCCACTAGTATCAGAGAACAATAAAGTGAACCCCAAATATAAATGAAATAAAGAAAGTATTGAAAATAAGAGGAACTACCAAAATAGAAAGCAAATGAAACTCAGGAGGACTGACAATGTTCTGTACTTCCCTGAAGAGACTAACAGCACTAAACTCTCAAGAAGATGAAGAAGAAGGAGGAGGAAAAGGAGGAGGAGGAAGAAAAAGAGGAGGAAGAAAAGCCACTAATACAAACTGCAAGATCCACAGTACACTGCTATGTAATATTTCTAGCTTTTTTTCTGTTACTATGATAAACACCACGACCAAAAGCAACTTAGGGGAGGAATGGATTTATTTGGGTTGTATATTATAGTCCATCATGGAGGAAAGCAAGGGCAGGGGATCAAAGCAGGAATCTGGAGGCAGAAAGAAACTGAAGCAGAGACCATGGAGAAAGCCTGTTGATTGGCTTGTTCACAGGCTCCTGTTTAGTAACCTTTGTAATAAAGGCAAGGTCCACCTGCTCAGACATGGCACTGTCCAAAGTGGGCCCGGCTCTTCAGCATCAATTAGCAATCCAACAAATGCCCTATGGAAGTGACCAGAGGAAATCTGACTGAGGCAATTCTTTAACTGAGGTTCCCTCTTACTAGGTGTGTCAAATGGACAACTGCAGCTACGATAGCAACAGATTCAGCAGGGTCTTTCATTAATTAAAATGCCATTTCAGGAAAATCTGAAAACAAAAATATGTAACCAAAAAAAAAAAAAAAAAAGATTAAAAGCATGGAAAATCAAGTTTTACAGATGATGTTCAGAACAAAATGTTATCAAAAGTTTAAAAACCTAATAGTTGGTATTAGGCCCAGAAACATTTACAGACAGGTTCTAGAAATAGTACAAGTTCTAAAGAATTTAAAAGTTAAATGAAGGTGAAAACTGACTGCCACAAAGCCTCTGATCTTCATGAGTACAACATGGCAGGAGAACAGGCGCTCGTGTGGGGATACGTGCACACACACACACACACACACACAACACAAATGTTTCAGAGAGAATAAAATTCTAAAATGTTTCACAGAATGCTTACTGAGCTAGAATTGTTTTGATTCCAAAACTAAAAAAGAACCCTTTGAAGTCATTCTCACATACAGAGATGAGACAATCCCAAACGAAGATTAGCAAACTAAATTCAAAGAAACATTTTTTTTAAATCCAGGAATACGTTTATATACATTTAAAATTATGTTATTTTGTATGTATGAATATTTTACATGCATCCTTTTTTGTGCACTACTTGGTGTATTTGAAGGCTAGAAGAGGACATTGGATCCCCTTGAGCTAGAATTACAGATAGCTGTGAGCTACCATGTGTGAGCCTGGAATTGTACTTAGGTCCTCTGACAGTCAGTGCTCTTAACCACTGAGCCATCTCTCCAGGCCTCAACAAAGGAATATTTTTAATTGACTGAATTGTTTTATCTTGGAAATGCAAATTGATTTAATTTTCAAAATGAATTAAGTAGACTTGATTCTGTGAGTGGGCTTGCTCTGGGCATCTGAGAGAAGCCTCAGTACAAGGCTTCCCAGGTGTCGGAAGTATGCAGTACGCTCACACTGATTCTCAGTCAGCAGAGCTGGGCTGAACATTCCGCACATACACCACGCACCTGCTGATCTATGCAGCTGGCTAATGGCTACTCCTTGAGAATCACTGACTATAAAGGTCTGGAAGTCATCCTTTCCATGTCAGCCAGGGCCCCTCCCCAGCATCATTCTAGTAGGTCAGTGCCATCTCACTAAACTATTTTGTCTGTAATAGTTTGCGTGAATCAACTTCTGTGAGTGACAGTTTATGCATTGGACTTCAGTCCTGGAATGCTTGTTTGGTCAGTTTTGAGAAGGGGGGGTGTTGAGAAGCAATACTTCATTTCAAAAGAGAGGACAACTGTTTAATAAGGTGTGATGCATTTATGAGAGAATTGCAAGAAAACAGTGAAGTATAAAGGTTTTACTTCATTTTGAGAGGGGGAATTTGCTGAAAAATGTAACGAGCCTCATATTTAATAGTTAAACTATTAGAGAGCATTGCTACAGAGTCAGGAACAGAGCAAGGTTGCATGTGCTCATTGCTTGGGTAGGAGGATGTGTTGAAGGTCAGATTAAACAGTGATACAGATGAAGAAATACAGTTAATGAGACTCAAAAAAAACCAATGAGCTGCCTAATGATATGATTATATATATAAGAAATCCTAATGAATCAAACATTAACTAAAATTGATACAGGAATTTAGAAACATAAATGATCAATATAGAAATATCAATTAAAATTTGAAACACAAGCTGCACACAAATGAAAAACTAGTTAAAAGAAACACGATTTACAATGACAGCAAAAATAGGGTCTATGGGAATAACTGTATAAAACATGTATAAGAGATTTATAGCAAAAATTATAAAACTTTATTAAAAACCTCAAAATGAGACCAAAATAAATGGAAGTCTACAGTATACTCAGGGATGAAAAAAACAAAACTCCTCATCATAAATATGCCAATGCCCATAAAATTATTCCATAAATTTTATCAAATACAACTCTAGAGAAAATACCAGGAGAATTTTACATGACACTACACATTAATTCTAGGAGCATAAATAAAGGATCAGAAATAACTGAGATGAATTTGATGAGCAAAATGGGAGGACTCATTCTCTCTGACAGTGAGATGTGCTTGGGAACTTCATCAGTGCAGATGGTATAATGTAAAACCAAGAGAAAACAGATCAAGGGGGTGGGCATCCTGACACAGAATCACAACACGCTGAAACAGAATCTCCCAAAGAAATATTTGAGATATTTTCGAAACTGATAGATAATGACAGGACTCTATCCTCAACTGCACTCAAAACACACCTGCAGCTGGAGCTTGGTGAACAAGCTAGACAAGAAAATGGACAAAACAAAGCCGGACAAGAGCTTTGTTGTTCTTAGAATCCAAAGAAAGTGGTATTGCTGTACAGGAAGTTATTTTTCATGCAAACACATATACACACATAAACAGAGCCTCATGAGGGCGAATATAGTTTTAGTTCACTAGAAGGACAAAAGAGCCCTACCAAAAATATAATCTTACTTTCAAAACATGAGTTCCTCACTGAGAGAATAAATTTGCATTGCAATGCACAGGACTAACAAATTGTGAAAAAAGTAAAAGGGGGAATTCAAAACCCTATCAAGCAAGGCAGGGAAACAGAGCAAAACAGAATACTCTGGCAAATAGGACAGCACACTAAAAAAAAAAAAAAAAAAAAAAAAAAAAAAGAAGAAAGATCTGGATTCTGGATGTGGTGGCACACACCTATAGATAATCCTATCTACTTCAGAGGCTGAGGAAAGAAGATCGCTTAGATCGCCTAAATACAAGGTGTGTGTGTGTGTGTGTGTGTGTGTGTGTGTGTGTGTGTGTGTGTATGCTTGTGTGGAGACCAGACATTGATGTCTGGTGTCTTCCTCAATCACTCTATACCTTATTTTATTGTATTTTTGTTTTGAATAATAAGAGTGAAGAGCTCACTGGTTGGTCTGGACTTGCTGGATGGCCAGTGAGCTTCAAGGATCCACCTGTGTCCACCCATCACTTCAACTGAGCATTACAATGTTGTTCCAGGTGATGCCTGGGCTAGAACTCAGGACCTCATGCTTGCAGAGCAAGTGCTTTACTACCGAGCCATCTATCCAGCCCATATTGAAATTGTTTTAATAATTCAACATCATAAAAAAACTTTTTATTTTGCTTATGTGCATATAAATGTATTTGGAACAACAATAACAGAGAATCCAATTAGTTCATATTCATGAGAAAGGACAATAGAAACAAGAAAATGAACTCAGAGAAAAATAAAGGGGATTGTGATGGTGTGCAATGTTGTATTTCTTTGATAATGAGATCCAAAGTAAGTTTGGAAAAAAGAGCTAAGATGTAGAAACGTGAGTCTTTAACACATTTTAGCTTTCTTATTCATGTTGATTTTTATATATGAAGTGTTAGCTCTTAAATAGGATACTTCTAAAAGACATACCACATTTTCTATTCTGTAGCTGATACCATCAATCAATAATTTTGTTGGAGTGTCTTTTTTAATTTTATTATTTTATTGAGACAATGTATCTCTGTAGCCTTGGCTATCCTGGAACTCACTCTCGACCACCCTTGCCTAGAACTCAGAGATTTGCCTTCCTCTGCATTCTGAGTGCTTGGATTAAGGGCGTGCTTCACCACTGCCCTGTAGCAGTGCCTTATTTTAAGGGACAATTTTATATGCGTTTTTCTTCTGCTTGACCTTGCTCAGTAGACAAAGCACATGTTCAGTTCATCTCAGGGAGCCGGCAGATTTGGGGGACTCTTCCTCAGGAAGCTGCTGTACCACCGCCTCTTTGTGTCCTCCCTCACAGTCCAGCTCAGACTATCTTTTCTTTCTGTCTCGTGTGTGTGTATTTTAAACTTTCCTTTTGGAGATAATATCTTTTCCTATGTAGCACACACTGGTCTTGAAGTCTATATTGTTAATAAAGCAATGGTGTGATGTGTTAACCGAGGTTCTCGGAAAGGAAAAACAAAAATAAAAACAAAACAAAAAACAAAACTAAAACCCATATACCAATGCTAAATATTCTGCCAGGCTGACCAGAACTTGGTGATTGTGAAGAGATGAAATGTTGTAGATGGAGAGACAACTTGTCCGGGACTCTCTTTAACCTCTTTAGTCATCATCACTGTCAACCTCTGTCTGGCTTAAGAGCCTGGTGACTATCATGGGAAGTCTTTTAGGATGTTGTTCTAGTAAGGCTTCTATTGCTACTATGAAAACACTGACCCAAAACAAAACAAAACAAAATATGGGGAAGAAAGGGTTTATTTTATTTTATTCCACACTTCTACAGCCCAGTACAGTACTGATGGGAAGTTTGGGCAGGAACTCAAGACTTGAAGATTGAAGGCAGAAGTTGAAGAAGAGTCCATAGAGAAATGATGCTTACCGGCTCTTTCAGTCAACTTTCTTATACAATCCGAGACCATCTACCTAGGAATGACACTGCTCACAGTGCGCTAGCCCTCCAATATCAGTTATTAATCAAGAAAATGCTCCACAGTCTTGCCCACAAGATAATCTGATGGAGGCAATTCCTCGATTGCGATTCACTCTCCTCAGGTATGGTTAGCACGGTTTCTGGTTGACCAAAAGGAAACCATTACAGATGAGGGCACAAACTTCCTTCAACCCCAAAGCCAGAAAATCATTAAATAGCAACTAAGAACTGTCTGCCATAACGCAACTACCCAAGGTCTCTACCGATATATTTGAAAAATGCCTAGATTTATTGCTTCTTTCCCCCTGCAACTATGACTTCATGAAAGGATTTCTAAACTAGAACATTTTATTGTGGCCATCTGAATCCATGTTCCCTAGAAGGGCCATGGTCACTCATGCTTTACTCATTCATAAACCGTTCCTTACTCTCATTGAGATGAGAGCTGTTTTGCTTGATATATGAAATATAAACGATAGCTTGCAAATTGTACTAGGCCTCATAAAACAGATGAACTGGGCCAAGCTGAGACACACAGCAAAAACAACCTCAGCTGAAAAAGTTTTAATAGCATTCCCTCCTGACCCTAATGTCCCCCAATAAAGTGACAGTGGCTTTTCATGGACTCACATGTTCCAAAGACCACAGGATATTCTAGCAAGTGGCATGTTACACAAAACCATGACCAGTCACTTCCCTGTCTGCTCACCACTTGGGTCCTAATACCATCCAGTGAATCACCTGGCCTTTTCCACTCCTTCTCCCAGCTGAGACCCTCTCAGGTTCTGCTTATCCATGCTCTGAAACTTCAGTTAACAATCTTATGTCACCAAAGGTTTGTCTCAGTCATCTTTGAATGAGAATCCATCCATTCAGTGGGAACAAATAATAAATCCACGCTTTACAGGATGGCTTCTGACTCCAAGTCAGTCGGCATCTCTGGACACTTTAATTCTTCTCAGTGACCAGCCCTCACCCAGTGGAAACCCTTTCCTAGATTTTTGATTAGCAGCTGTCTTTATATGCTTAAATGCTTTGTTCCTCCTCTGCATCTACCCTCACACACCCCTTATGACTCCTATTGCTTTCTGGGTATATGATCTAGTTTTATGTCAACTTAACATAAGCTAGAGTCAGCAGAGAAGAGGAAACCTCATTTGAGAAATCATCATAATATCAGGTTGTAGGCAAGCCTATAGGGCATATTTCTTAATTAGTGATTGGTGGGGGAGGGCCCAGCCTATTGTGCATAGTTCCATATCTGGCCCTGTGGTCCTGGATTCTCTAAAAAACGCAGGTTGAGCAAGCCACAAGGAGCAAGCCAGGAAGCAGCACCCATCCATGCCCTCCTCATCAGTTCCTGCCTCCACTTGGGTTCTTGTCCAGACTCCCTTTGATGATGAACTGAAATATGGAAGTTTATACTGAATAAATTCCTTCCTCCCCTACTTGTTTTGGTCATGGTATTTAATCACCGCAATGGTAACCCTAACTAAGACACAGGGCTTGGCTAGTTTGGTTGGGTTTTCCTCCAGGCCTTTCAACTGATCTCTCTCACTCTATATGTGGCAGCATTGGCCAAATCTCTCTTTTTGTCTTCTTTTTTTTTTTTTAATCTGTCTGCCCATGTCAGCAATATTCATCCTTGGCTATATATTAGAAACAAAGGGGGAAGGTAAAAAGAAATTATGACTGATTGCTGTGGTCTGGATACCTGGCTTTTTAAAAATTGGTAACATGATTCTAGTTTCTGCTAATGTGAAAATAGATAAGCATGTGTTATTTGCCATTAATGCCTAGCCCAGGCTGGTCCCTTCATAAATACATCTGACTGAATGCAATCCCTATTACCAAAGACTGTATTCTGCTTCTGATATGAAATGCACCTGCTACGTGGGGTACTATATTTGGCAACAGCCCTTGGCAGTACTTTCCAAAACAATAAAGATAACTTGATTATAGAATTATTACAATTTATTACAGTTATTGGTTTCATATTTCAGCCTCTTTCCAGTTCTGTGAGTTCTGTAAAGGTAGTGACCACCGCCTATTCATCTTTATATCTGCAGAGCGGAGAGGAATTGAGGACCTATAAAATGTCTCAGAACTGTGTCCTTAATCTATTTAACTGACCATAAATTGAGTGGTCTCACTTTAAAGTAATTATCAAATTCTCACGTGGGTTTCGTGCTGCCGGACAATCACACTTTTCTATTAGTTCCTTTCCCTGTCGGCTTCCCAAGGTGGCCATTCTTCAGGCTTTTTCTCCTTTTTTTCACATCTGTCACCTTCCAGCCTCCTCAGCTTTGCCCAATGCCTTCTGTTCCTCCTTCAGAAGCAACCTAGAGCAGATAGCAAGGGCTTCCTGAGACTCAACTCCTTGCATCTGCCTTCTTGATTTGGCACAGACACCAACACACCTGCCTCAGGGGAATGCAGGCCCCCTCCTGTTTACTGCAAGACATCAGCCTCACCCCTCATATTCCCTCCTCAGTGTCTTTTTCCTTCCTCTCTTTCTGGACAATTTTATCAATACATAAGCTTTTTAAAATTTCCCTTTCTTCTGTCATCTCCTTGCAAGGAAACAAAATCAAAATCAAATAAGCAAAGCCGCCTGCAAAACAGTGGTCTCTATCTTCTTGCCACACATTTGTGTGTTCTCAGGGTTGCTGTTGGACTGCATTTCCCATCCACCGTTCATTTCATAAGCTTCATTTTCTTCTTAGGTCTCTTATTGAATTACAGAATGGTAAATAGTATCTATGTGCCAGTGCTTTCAAGTGCGTGTATCTGACACAAGCCAGAGCATATATATAACTATCTGGCCTTTGCCATCCACCATCCCCCTGATGCCAGGTGTAGCTCCTTAGAACATTACTCTATCTCACAGCCTTTGCCCCTCAGCTGCTTACAATCTACTGTTTGAACTGATGAGCTCAGTACACACTAGTCATCTTTGCTCCTCTTCTCTCACTTCAGGTTTCTTTGTGTCTCTACCAGGATGGCGGTCCCAGGAACTGTCCAGTTCTTCATAGCTTTGCTGCTACCTCCTTGGCCTTGGCTATTGTCTGCTCTTCCATGTCTATTCTGGTTCTTCATTCACTTCCTCCTTCATGTCCACAGCTGCTCATATCCCTTCAGCTTTAGTCCTAACTCTAGCCTTATTATCACTTATACAAGTGAATTTCTATCGCTCTTCTCAACAAAATAGTGTCTGACACTTTCTTAGAGTAAAAGTCTACACCTTGATACTGTTTTCCAGCATCCTGTTCTTGTTGCCTTGGCTCATACTAAGTACTTCTCCTGACAGTTTCAGAAATGTAGCCTGTCTGTCTACCCACTGTGCACACAGACTGCCTGTCTACCCAGTATGCATGCCAATCTTCTTCTTTTTTATTTTATTTTATTTTATTTTATTTTATTTTATTCTTTCAAGAGCTCCTGCAGTGGTAGACTGGTGGCTTAGACCCTTCTTCCCCCAGGCCTAGAACATTTCCTGCCCTTCCTCAAGAATTTAAACTCAGAACAAACTTTTTTTTTCCATTCATGGACATTTACAAAACACTTCAAAGAATATTTGCTGCATAATAAGTGCTTAGTAGGTGTTTACTAAACAAACACGTAAATAATAGAGAATTTGTGCTGTGTTTTAATCCAGCCAGTTACACAATCATTTATTAAATCAAGTTGATTATATATACTATTTCTATAAAAAAAACCCTTTTTAAACTTTCAATTTTTTTTATTGATGATTAGTATACTGACTGTTGATATCGACATTGAATCAAATACTTCATCAATATGATGTCTACCTCTCTAATAGTATTGAAAGTTATTCATTATAATTCTTTTTTATGACATTTACATTTATGTGTGTGTGTGTGTGTGTGTGTGTGTGTATGTGTGTGTGTGTGTGAGCGTGTGTCCTGAGGGAGTTGGCTGTGTAAGCCAGGGTACACTTATGGAGGTCAGTGGACAACATGAAAGACTTGGTTCTCTTCTCTCCTTCTGCTGTGTCTGCCCCAGAGATTGAACACAGGTCTCCAGGATGGTAACAAGCATCTTTACAAGCAACCCATGACAGAACCAGGACATGAACCCAGTTATTTCCATCTGGAATCCCAGCTTTGCCTTTTTCTTTTTTTTGGTACTCCCATAACAATTCAAAACACAAACAAAGCACATGCTCAGTTTTGTTGTTTTGTATTTCCCACCGGTAATTATACAAGACACTCCTTGAGGATCCTTGGCGTGCTGAATGGCAGCCTGCCTGACATGGATGGCAAATCCGGACTGAGTGGAGAGGCAAATGGAGCATGCTCACAGCCCTGTGCAGTCTCTACCACCGCTGCTGCAGCAGTACAGGGACAAAGTCATCCTTCCCACTTCCTACCTGACGTAGAAATAAATAAATAACTGCAAAAAATCCAATCTCTGTTTGGAGGCACTAAATCCCCTCTCCTTTCCAGATGGCTGGGAGATTTCTCCCAGGTGGTAAATATATTATTAAGAACTCATTTCACCGTGAAATTGACTATTCAAAACACAGACAGAAGTTAATATATTAGGACAACCTGTCTGAAAACTCACGTTAGAGAAAATTTATTTTTGTTTAATATAAAACCTGGTATTATATACAACCCTTTCTAGTTCAGCCAGTTAAAATTGTCCTCAGTTAGAACATGTGTCCCAGTGTGACGAGTGCTACCACCTAGAGCCACATATGTCCATAAGAAGCTGTGGTCACTCCTGTGTGAAGTCCATCATCATGGGAGTTAATGGTGTGCAGGTTTAGACAGCACTGTTCAGGGCTCTTGGGTACACAGTGACAATTCCCGTCCAGCAGCTGAGGCTAAGCTAAAAATCCTTATCTGAGCTTATTCTAGAATAACCTTCCCAGGAATGACCAGAGAGCCCCAATGGGAAATATGGCTAAAAATTTACCATGACTCAGTCATAAGCTGTTTTATCAGTGGAAAAAGAATTGTGCACATTACGAAACAGAAAAAGGGTCCAGCTAGCTGCGAATCTGTCAAGCATTAATTTATTCATACTAGGTTGATTTACCTTTCAATAACCAGGCTACTTCCTTAAATCAATGTTCCCATCACCCAAACAGATCAGCAACTCACTATGTAAAGCAAAACTGGCCCTGAACTCACAGAGATCTGCCTGTCTCTGCCTTCTGAAGTGCTGCTATTAAAGATGTAGACCACCGTGCCTAGTTCAAACAGATCATCTGTGAGAAACCACAGTATAAAAAGCAGTATGCTTCAGGTTTATACAGGATTAGAAAGAAATCCAACATCAAGAGTCGCAAACTATTTAATGAAGGGCAAGGGTGAAAACCCATGGCAGTGAAGGTGTCTTTTGACTTAATCTTGAGGAAAGGTGAGCTTGGCAGGAATGTGTGTAGAAATCCTTGATTATGAAGTGGCACCTATCAAGTTATTGATAGGAAAGCATCTAGCCTTTCCCTCCAGGGCTTTCTCCTTCTGATGTACATACACTTCCTCTCTACCTTGACTCTTGCTTTAAATTTTTGTCAATAAGAGTAAAGTTTAATGATAAAATGCAAACTAGATTTTTACGTTCTCAGAAGGGAATAGTACAGGTTCTCTTCAAGGCTCAAAAGAGATATTCTTTTATTTTAAAAAATGATCCCTTCAGGAATGTCAGGTTTATTGCTAGTCACACAGTGAATTTGTTATGCCTTGGCAAAAGCAAATCCAACTGACAACTAAGTAATATCTATTAAAGATTTCTTAATTTACACAATTATTTTGATCCAATTAATGGCTCAAATAAAAAAATATTCAAACAACTGCCTACACATTTCTAAAAAAAAAAAAATCAAAGTTCCAGAGTAATAAGTAAGCCAGTAATGAATAATCCACTGAAGAATGAAATCTTTTTTCATATGTTTAAAATAATGAAGTGTCTCTTTCTGGGCCACTGACTTCTACAGCAACTCAGAGAACTCCAACCACTCAGCAGGTGAAGAGAGTCATGCAAAGATGAATCTCACTGCAAAACCACTTCAGTGAGTCAGAATTTCCAGGCACCTGTAAATTGCCAAGTATTGTAGGGGCTAAGCAAACTCAAGTGCTTTAGAAAAGTTCACTCATCCCTTTATCCTCATATCAAGGACTCACCATCCACGCCATGTACCAGACACTAGGATGTGCCATGGCTGGTTTGCTTATACGGAACAAATTTTCTCATTTAACCCTTGGTTAGCTTCATAAAGACTTAAAGGCAATGAAAACAAGAGTTTTTCTTTGTAGAAACTCACCAACTTGTTTAATGGAGTTACGATTCTGTAAGAAATTTGGGGTCGGGCGAGGAATAACCAACATTTGTGTGTGTTAAAATATAATATACATGTAGAAAAAATAAACATATCATGGTTGAACAATTTGGTAAGAATCCATGAGCTGAACACACTTGTTTTAATAGCACTGGTTGAAGAGCTTGCCTGTGTTTAGGTGCTGTTATTTTGTCCTTTTCATCTCAGCAACCTGAAGTCTTACTATTTTGCTCTTTATGCATATGTCAGCTATACCTGTGTTTGTGTTCAAGATAAATGGAACCACTTGCTATGAGTTTTTTCTTTAATATTTGACATACTTGGCTCAATATCTTATCTATGACCTTTTCTATGCTGCAATATATTATTAGTTTATTTACCAGCCAGATATCCATCAGATTACATGTATCTGTGTTGCTTTCAGTGTAGGGAGAAAAAAAATACAGCAGCTACAAACATCTGTGTAAATTATATTTTGACGAATTTGTGCTTAGAGAATCTACAATGCAAGGATAATGTGAAATCCATAATGTATAGTTCTTAACTGTTTCCAAACTTTTCGTACCAATTTGGACTCCTAGTAAGGAAGTGTTTAGTTCTTGTTGCCCTCACCAGCACTTAATATTGTCAGTCTTTCAAATTTTAGCCATGTTTGTAGATAAACAGCATGTCATCAATCTTTTAATATGTATTTACCTATTGGTGACACTGAGTCCTTTATTTTGTGAAATGTCTGTTGACATCAATTTACCAGACATACTGGGTACTTGCTTGTTTTGGAGTTGTGGATGTTGCTTATGCATCCTAGAAGAAAGTCCTTTGTCATTGGCATGTATTGTGAAGATTCCAATTGCTCCAATCAGACAGGTAAAAACCAATCACCAGCATCATTCCAGGGGACAATTCACAGTGTCATAGTCTCCAGGACATACATATACATGTGTACCTGGTAACTTATGTGTGCCTCAGTACACTTTTCACTGTGGATTTACAAAACACAGACAAGCTTCCAATCTGAGCCTCAATACACAGTATGGTCAAAGGGATATAGAAAACTCCACTCTCTTAAAAGACCCCAATAACACACTAATCAGAACACTGTAGGCTCGTGAGAGCACGTTGGCTGTTTTGTTCTGATATGCCTCTGTGTTGAAAACAATACTGAGCCCATGACAAGAAGATATGTGTTTAGTGAAGGAATGATCACATTTTCTGGAGCCCATCTGAGGTCTGATGTTAGCTATTGGTAGCAATAGCAGAGGTAGGACGTGACTTTATATGACATGCCTCAATTGAGTGGTCAAATTGTGGCAAGAAAAGCTACATTCCCTGCTCTGTTTCACAATTCTACAATAAAAAAATCAAGGATATCCATGGAAACTGTGTGGACAGTTGTGATCTAACACATTTGAGCAAAATTGTATTTATAAACTACTGCTCAAAATACAACTTTAGTATTTTTCAGAGCTAGGTGCTATGCTATCATGGAAAAAGTATAATTTTAACCCTGCCATCTCATAAATATGGTGTTCACCTTCTGACCAATAGCAGATTAGCCTGTAATTGCTAAAGGGAAAAAAACAATAAAACAAAAGGACACAACAGATTAGCTTAAATTAAATTTGAAAATTAGATTACCATTTGGATAAAATGCAGTATTCTTCTATATTATCCACTTAGATGTATATGTGTGTATTGGTATATATGTCTTCATACATATGCATGTCCACCTATCATACATATGCAAGTTCATATAGTCCTCCATACATATGCACATACACATGTATATATAGCTGCCGTCAGTGAATCCCCAAATTAGCTCAGAAAAAGAGTTATCAATATTTTCCTCATTTGAGCACCATAGAGTCTAAGACTTAAAAAAAAAAATGTCTTAGCAGGACTAGTCCCTTAACAGGGAGTAGTCCGTACCGGTAATCCTAGCACTTGGGAGGTAGAGGCAGGTGGATTCTCTGTGAGTTCCAGACCAGCTTGGTCTACATAGAGAGTTCTCTGCCAACAAGGGCTACATAGTGAATAGTAAGACCTTGTCTACATCAAATCAGCAAGCAAGCAAACAAACAAACAAACAAACAAAAGTCCCAGCAATTCATCCACATGAGTGGATGACCCATGCCAACTCCTGTCCTGGGCTACCCTGCTCTAAACCTCATATCTAATCTGAGAGTGAAATCAAGATTGATTTTCAAGATTTATTGAGACAATTTTCCCTCTATTCATTTCAGAAATTAAACCTGTGATGAGTTCCTTACTTTGAGTGAATATACAAGAATGTTGAGTCCTTTTTGCCATCAAAGAACAAATGCACATATCCAGTCATTGTGAAATATTCAATTTTATTTTTCTTGGAAGTGAGCCTCTCTTGTAATGGTTTCTCAGCCAAAATCCACATATTTAGTATACTGGCCTTTGCAGCTGAAGTCTGTCTCTCCCATTAACACTGAATCAACAAGTGAAGCCATTTCTCTGAACCTAACTGAGAAAAAAAAAAGTATCATGCACATATGAGACTTTTGGGGTTTTGCTTCCTTCAATGTGAGCCTGGCATGGTGATGCAGTCCTCTAAATCTCCTTACTCAGGGAGGCAGATGCAGAGAGCTGTGAGTTCAAGACCAGCCTGGTCTACAGCCAAGGCTACGCATATAAACCCTTTCTCAAAAAAACCAACCAAACAACCAAACAACTAAACAAACAAACCATCCAGAGTGTGTCCTGAGTGAGTGTTGGAGCACAGGTTTGACTGTGTGTGTCTCATTTGCATGGATGATTTTGAGGCTGGAGGAAGTTATGAAACAAAATACTTTCCATTGGTATACAGAGAAATTCTGTTCAAGAGGAGAGATGCCCATAAGAACATGCTGGAAATCCAGACTTCTCACTCAGTACCCGAGGCATGTAGATTAGTTTTCATATCCTGTATGCCCTCATGAATATTTAAAAGGTAAATGTCAACCCCAAGACTATCTGAACACTGGGCCTAATCTGAGAGTTATCAGTTGAAATTCAGCCTTTTATATTGGATCTAAATTTCCCCCCTGAAAGTTATATAGCACAACACTGCTCCAGATTCTCTACTCAGAAGTGTGATGAACTGAAGAGGTACTCTGAGAGGCTCATGGAAAAAGAGAGGTGGTAAGAGTGGCCTGGTCACTCTTCCTGAAGTCCTAACCTACAGAAACTAGGACGTCCCCAGACTGAATCAGGGACTCCTGTGTATCCACACATGGTGTGGCCTGGGTCTGGCACACAGGAAAGCTCATCCCAGCTTTTGGCTGTGAGGACTTGGGATGGGTACTTAATCTATGTGACAGCATAATCTGTTGTTCAGAACACTGGAACACTAGTGATTCCTTATGGCCATACTGGCCTTCAGAGGAACCTGATGGGTACCTAGGCCTTGTAACAAAGAGAAAGCCATAACTATTTAATTGCTCATTAATTTTTAAGGAAGTACAAGTAAAACAGACTCCAGCAACATCCTGGAAAACACTATTATTAATTAAAAATGTGAGCCCTCAAAATGCTCTGAGATGGTAGTGAGGATTGGAGTCCTGTAAGTTCCTATCTGTGCACTGAGACTTTGGTAATTAAAATCTTAAGAAGATGTCATATCTTTGAACTTTGAATGTTTATGTATGTGTGCAAAAAGAGAAACAAAAAGACAGAGAGAGACAAAGCAGCAGTGGTGGTGTGCTGGCCATGAGGCTAGAAACCTTTTCTGCAGCCTTTAATTTAAAAAAACAAAACAAAACAAAACAAAACAAAAAAACCCACCACCTCAACAACAACAACAAAAAAACATCAATAACATTGAACAGAGAGTTTCAAATATAAATGTAGGAAGTAGGTATCCTGATATGTTGAAGGTACGGTAGAGATTAGGTCATTGAGCACATGAGCTAAAAAGGACCTGGGGAGTAAAAACTGTGTTTAGGTTTCATGGAAAGGTGATGTGAAATGTGGGAACAGATAGTTGATAATTACAGTCTGAGATTTAACGACCGCATGTTGCTGGTGCTGATGGTGAGCATCAGTGCTGATGCTCCTGATAGTGGTGATCAGAACAGGGGTAATGTAGACATGGCAGTAATTTACAGTGATGGTAATTATGGTGGAGATGCTATTTTTGGTTCTGGTGGTAATGGTGATAGTGGTGATTGGTGGTGGTAGTTATTGGTGATGGTGATAGTTATGGTAATGTTATTGGTTGCAATGGCAATGGTAGGAATAGCTATGGAAGGTGGATAAAGTTGATATTGTTGATGGTAGTAGGGTAGGGGTGGTGGTGATAGCAATGGCAGTCATGATGGTAGTAATAATGAAACAAATAGAAAATTATTATATACTTGCTACAGACAACACTGTGATAAGAACTTTGCCTGAATCAGCTCATTCAGACCTAAAAATATTCTGTCTGGCAGTTGCTTGACAGTTCCTTTTATTTGCTTCACCTTAAAGACGAGAAAAATGAGGCATGGTGAGAGTAATAGCTTCTCAAGGTCACTTATTTAAGTTTTGAAACAGATATTTGAACTCAGATAATTTGACTCCGGAGTCACAGACCTAGCCATTCTGCAAGGCTGCCAGGAAAATGCAGACAAGCAAGGATCAGAAACGGAAAGATGTATTTCTTGTGTGCTAATATCTGGTGATGAGAGACCTGGGGAATATTATTGCCTAATGATGGCAGGAGACTGCTTAACATACAGAAGATCACAGTCTGAAAAATAAAAAAGGGTGGACTTAGAAATTAGAGAGGTAACTGTCCATAAAATTTGATCATTTCATTAGAATGTGACATGACAAATTGAATAATGGCACCGGATACCTGCAATTTACCTCATGTGTAGCTTGAGCTTCAAGATAACCATTTGGTGTGAGAATCGGCTTTTGCTGCACCCTCAGTTGAGTGCCTGGTCTTGGATTATGCTGTGTAATCATTGAGGACCATGGGGAAAAGGGAAGAAGTATGGCTACAAGGATTCGCACTGGGAGGAAAAGCCATTAAGCATAGGTCACCAAGGGATGAAATGACTGGTAGTGTATTTTAAGTAGCAATAGGAGACCCAGACACCAACAGCATAAATTCTCAGCCCACCTCACCTCCCACCTCATCTTTCCCCCACTATGGTCCTTCCTCCATGATATAGGGTGATCCTTCATCAAGCTGTTGCTTATAACCTCACCTCAGTTCCCCATTTCTCTTTCTCTGCTCTGCTGCGATTGCTCAGTCTCCAGTCCTTAAACAGCCAGGAACATCTGGTTATGGCTGAGAATCAGTCCCTATATAGTTAACGTTTCACCATAAAAATATTTCTTTAATTTTCTACCACAGGGTCTCACCTTCCTATCTCTTTATACTTGTTAGCTTTTTTGCCATTTATTTTCCCCTTCTCAAATAGACTTTAGGAAGCCTGAATTTAGAAACAGTAACTTTCATTCATGTGCAAACACTTCAGCACAATGTAGGTACACAAAGTTATGTACTGAATGATCTGATCAAAGGAAATCACAGATATGTAACTGAGTAAGTGTGAGCCCTTGAACACTACCATTTTGGGAGATGGAGGGGCAAAGACTCTCAGACCTCTTCTGTGCACAGGCTCTCTGAAGTGTCAGAACTCTGTGAGCAAAGGAACTGCACACTGGTTTGCAGATGTACCAGTCCTATAGACGTAGAATGAAGCTTGAATCACGGAGGCTCCAGACCGACACATGTAGCCACTGGGGGCCACAGCTTGCTATATTATTTCTATATTAATTTTATGCTTGTGTGCTGTGTGTGTCTTATGGGTGAGATGTGTGTATGTGTGTATATGTATATACAAGCTTGAGTGTGTGTTTATGCATGTGTGTATGTGTGTATGCATGTGTGTGCATACATGTCAAGGACAGATGACAACTGTAAGAGTTTGTTTGTTTGCTTATTTGTTTGTTTTGGGACAAGGTTACTTGCTAGCTTGAAATCCACCAAGTAGTCTAGGCTGGCCAGCCTGCTTGTGATACAGACTACTTCACCAAGTAGACTAGACTGGCTGACAAATGCGGCCCAGTAATCCTGTTTCCATTTATAATCTCCAATACTGAGACTTCAGGCACATGCCACCATGTCTACCTTTTTCACTTGGGTTCTAGGCATCAAACTTAGGGCCTCATCCTTGGAAGGCAAGTCCTTTGCCATCTGAGCTATCTCTGTAGCCATTTTCTTCTAATGTTCTTGATACCATACACGCTCTATCACAAGCCACCTGATTGTTGAACTTTTTATTGCTTTTTCTTTATATAACAGCAAAATGAAAAGATTCATCCCTTGCTCTTCCACCCTCCATGGGCCTCTGATCCTACATGTCTTATTCTTGTCCATTGTGTATCAACCAGGTCATAGAGGGCTTCTTCCATAAATCGTTCAGGAGAACATGATGACCAACTCCATGATTCAAGGGACAGTAAGCTTGTGCATCTACTGACATGCTGCCCCTTTTGCCACTTTATATCCTCATTTTGACACTATATTCCTAGTATGAAGACATGTAGATGTGTCCTTCCTGATTACCAATGGCCTTTCCATACTCACTCACGCTCTTGTTAAAATTGATTCTTTGAGGCTCATGCCATTTATCACCCTACCTCCAGCTCTACTTGCTGCCAGCTTCCTAACTTCCTTGTCATACCCCATTCATCATCAAAGGTGTTGGGACTTATAAGTTACTCAAAATTCTCACTGGGCTGGAGAGATGGCTCCACAGTTCAGAATACTTGCTGCTCTTTGCAGAGTAGACAGATGTAGTTCCCAGAGAGCACACTACAACTCAAACTACCTGTCACTCCAGTTCCAGAGCATCTGACACCCTCTCCTGGTCTTTGAGAGTAGCAGGCATGTGCATAGTGTACATGATACATAGACATACATTCAAGCACTCACACATACACATAAAAAATTAATAGAGCTTTAAAAAAACCTCTATTGTCCTTTATGAATGACTCACCTCCCAATTCTGAATGATCCTTGCCCCAGGACTCTCTTCAATCTATTCCTGTGAAATCACAGCTGTTGCCATAATCTGCAGCTGATTAGTTTTCAAAATTACTGACTTGAGCTTCTACTTTTTTTGCCATAACATCTTCGCTGTCCATTTTGTGTTTCTTCCTAACAGCTCCCGCTGGATGTGTTCTTCAAATTTTCTGATATGCCAGTCAAAAGTCCCTTCTCGTCTCTTATCAAGGTTTCCTCCTGAACCATCTGGGACTTGTAGCTCACCTTGTCAATTGCAGGCTTGCCACCCTCTCAGAGGACCTGGCTCCTCTGTCCTTTTGCACTGCTGTGGTATCTAGAATTGTGTCATAATCTAAACATGCCAATAATCCAGACTTGATTTTCAGCTGCTGAATGTCACATAGTAGGGAAGTTTGATCCTTTTTGCAAACTCATCACTACTAACCCCTCGCAGATCCCTGTGAGGAGTGGGAGATACCCTGTTGCCTGTCTTACTTGTACTACAATCTTACATCTTCTTCCGTCCTCAGCGTTCTTGGCCAATATCCTTGTATAAAGCTACATAACAGAACTAAGTAGACCTTTCTGGATTTTGCCTTCTTCGTGTTCAAAGAAATGGCTACTGTGGTTCATTTATTTCCTCCCGAAGTTGCATGTCCTGGCCACACAGAGAAGGCCAGGAAGCAGTTCAAGCCACAGACTTGAGGGATGTCATAGTTGTAAGGGTTTGGGGAAGAAAGAAAAAAGTCAAAGGATTCTCCATAAGCACTGTTCAAAGAACTGCTGGTTGTCATACTCAATCAGCCCTTATGGTTAATTATCTGTGGGTTGTGAAGCTGCCTGAGCTGGCTTGCATTATTGGAAAGAAGGGATGAACAGCAAGAAAAAAACATAGACTGTGCATGAGAAGAATGAGAGTCCTTACACAGTCCCCTGGGATTGCTTGCAGTCCTTGAAACCACTCAAGATTTATCCACCACAGCCCATGGGCCACAAAGGAGTAACTGTGAATGTTTGCGGGCAAAGCCTCTATAGTCTTTAGTACATTGGAGAAAAATATATAGGAATCCAGAAAAATGTTAAGTGGCTATCAGCTGGGGATAAACTGGAAGAAGTAATGGATCTCTTGTTCTGAGGCAACTAACATTAACTAGGGACCTTGTTTAGCGTTTGGATTCCCATTTCTCCCATATTATATTCCATGCCTGCTCTCCCCAAGCCTGCAGAAAATAAGCTACAAAGTTAAGAATTAACACCTCGCAATGCAGATACAATCATCTTTTTTATTTGCCGGAGACTTTTATTTTATTATCTATTTTTTCATTGTTTTTCTTTCCAGGAAAGACTGGAATGTGTAAAGGGTGGGCAAGCAGGTCATATCCATAGCTACAACTTCTCCAGGACAGTAAACTAAAATTGGAATTCCTCTGGGAAGAGGACTTTAAATAAAATACAAATTTTTAATTTTAAACTAATTACAATCATTGACTTAAAAAAAAAGAAATTGATTGAAGCATTATGGAATTAAATAGATGTTAAGAATTCCTGGAAGACATGGGGAAATAATTTTTTTTTCTAAAAAAGTTGGCAAAATAGTTACTAGAACTGATCCTGAGTTCATCTTTAGGTTGAATGTGCCTACATCATGGAGAGGTCTGGCACAACCTCGTAAGAGTCATTGCTCCTCCATATGCAGTCCCCTTAACAGTTTTA
This sequence comes from Meriones unguiculatus, assembly GCF_030254825.1. Taxonomy (NCBI): domain Eukaryota; kingdom Metazoa; phylum Chordata; class Mammalia; order Rodentia; family Muridae; genus Meriones; species Meriones unguiculatus. Next base: position 167,282,683 of record NC_083349.1, read on the forward strand.
CTTGCCTTATCCCTCCAGACGTATCCCATGCATTCCTTGCACTCCTTCTTATGAGCTAACACTCTGACATCAACGTGATGCATTCAAAATCCCTTCAAACTCCCTTCAAAACTTCAAAATCTTTTTGTTGTTGTTGGCTCCTTTCTCTCTCTCTCTCTCTCTCTCTCTCTCTCTCTCTCTCTCTCTCTCTCTCCATCCTTAGGTCCATTTCTTTTCTCACATTTTTAATCAGATATCTCAAAAAATATCATGACTTTTTCAACTGTATTCTAATCAGTCACTGGCTCCTCATATGCCCACAACATTACCCGCTTGTGTCACTATGGTGAGACATTAACTTCCATGCCACATGTCCTGTGGATGCCTCTTCTGACTCACCTCCACACTGCATAGAGTTATCATAACTATTTTTTTTTCTTTTTTTTTTTTCAATGCAGTTTATTCAGGAACATTGAACAATCCTCGGACCCCGGGGAAAGCCAGCCCACAACTTAAATAGCCTCTGCGTAGCCAACCCAGGCGTGCCACGGGGGCAATGCAGATAGGTCCACATACATGGAAGCAAGCCAGATCCTCGGCCTTAGCCAAATGTGGAGTTGTTCGTGACAGAGAGCACTCACCATCGGGAAGGTGGAAGGCGGAAACCAGCTCCCTCTTTAAGGCATAGCATTCCGCAGCTCTCTACAGTTCCCCCTTTTTGTTTTAGACGCATCAGGCAAGAGTAGAGGTCTGATCTCTGATATTAGAAATAAATCATAACTATTTTTTAAGTATTTTCTTTCTCTGACCAATGCGGCTGTTTTATTTCACCTCTATGGCCACAATTCTTCTGATCTTTATACAGACTTACTCTTCTTTTGTTGGCCTGTGCAATTGGAACTTGCCAAATGACATCCCTGCACACTCCTCCATGAACCTCTCCCTAAGGAATTTTGTTCATAGACATAGTTTATGAACAAACACATGCAGCAATATTCCCAAATTCATATTTCTAGCCCAGTCCTCATTCCCGAGACACAGAGAGCTCTAGAACCTGCCCAGTGTCTCCTGCAGAATGTTAGAAGTTCATGCTCTGTACACCGTGACTTAGTTGACAATGTTCTGTTGTCGTCTGTGACTCTGTGTCTTTAAATGACAATCAGTTCTCATCCTTGACCTCATGGTCTTCTGATCACCAGAATCTACCTACTGGTCCTTTTTGTAACCTTTAAAAAGATTTTAAATAGAAGTCATTTTATAGTAAAGAACTTACAAATAAAAAGCATCGTGCAGCTGGCTTCACAAAGCCACTCAGTCAAGCATGTGCTGAGACTCAATCTATACACCTCAGTGAATTTCTGTATAAGTAGAGTAGCCACTCTGAAGACATGGAGCCTCACTTTGGACTTTACACTTTAATTATCAATTACTTTTTGTGTGTTTGTCCTCCAATCACAAAACAACAAAAATCTATGACAGAGTTAAAATTTAAAAAAAAAAATAGCTATTTATTCTCTTTCACAGTTCATTTGTCCTTTTGCTTACATTCTGTCCTCCTTATCACACTAATAGCACTTTTTCTTGCTCTCTCACATACATTTCTTTACATACATACATATATACATTATAAACTAAGGTGCTCATATGCAGGAGAAGAGATTTTAATCCATTTCTAGTTACTAGCTTCTCAATTTCTATCTTGTTCCTGCTGGTATGACTGATTCATCATTTCTCTCTCCGGTGACTAGAATAGTCTTCCACAAATCTATCTATACCCATAAGCACACCCACATCAGCCTTCCCAGAATGAATCCACAAAGAAATAGAAACCTGGCTATTGAACCCTTTGCTCAAAATATTAGGAATAAAAAAAATAAATGAACTCCTAATACTCCCTGTCTGTTCCCTGAGAAGTCAAAGTTCAATTCCAGCCATATCCATGCTAGGCATAAAAAGTCTACCTTAAACCTCTAATTCCCTGTGTTCCTGAATGTGGCCTTACTGTATATATATTTAATATATTTAAATTAATGTCTGTTTGTTGTTCATGACAGTGTAGCCTGGGTCCCTAAAGGCAGCCTGATTCATGGGCTCATGGGAAGAGATGTGGATACAGACATACACAAGGACAAAACAGAGGTCAGGATCATGCTTGTGCTGGCTAGTTGTTGACTTTATACAAACTAGAGTCACCTGGAAAGAGGGAACCTCAGTTGAGGAATTGACTCTATCAGTCTGGTTTGTAGGCATGTCTGAGGGGCATCTTCTTGATTATTAATTGATGTAGGAAAACCCAGCCACAGTGAGCCCTGTGGTCCTATGTTGTTGTATAAAGTAATCAGTAAGCAGCCTTGCTCCATGGTTTCTGCTTTGGTTCCTGCCTCCAGATTCCTGCCTTGAGTTCCTTCTTCTTTAAGTTGCCTTGAGAATGGACTCTATCACCTGTAAGATGAAGTTAATCTTTTCCTCCCCAAGTTACTCTGGCCTTGGTGTTTACCCCAGCAATAGAAATCAAACCCCAAAAGTGGTGCTACAAGCACAGATCATCATATCACTAGGAAACCACCAGGGTGCTGGCAAGAGGCATGTAACAGATCCCTTCTTGCAAACCTGAGAGGAACTAATCAACATCACGGTGACCTCAGACTTGTAGCTCCTAGGACAGTGGGGACTTTCTGAAGTGCTAAGCCTCACTCTTTCTGAGAGTGCATTATAACCATGCTTACAAATTAATGCACATGACATGCTCTGTACCTATAGCTGAGGTGATTGATCTCTCTTCTCTTCCAATTATTTGGGTTCTGCTTCCTGGAAAAGAACTTTGCAGCTGTCTTTCCATCTGGGATGTCTTTCTTCTGTCTGTTACTTTTCTAATACCCCACCAATGTCCTGTTTCCTTGATCAGAGGAAGAACCATAGTCCAACAAAATCCTATTTGTGATTCAGTTTGCCTTGATTTATAATTGTGTATCAGTCAAGTCTTTCATAGGCTGACACAATGTCTGTCATAGTGCAATCATGCAAATCATATTTGTTGTTTGAATGGATGAATTATAATAAAAATGCATATTCTGTGTCAATTTAAATGTGACCCCCCCCAAGCATAATTAATTACCTACTGTTCTACACTTTTCCTCTCAGGTAATGTGACCCATGGACAGTAGGGGCTGTGACTTCTTTGAGTCTTACATTCCAAAAATATACACCATGCTGGGAACTGGGTGTGTACTCAGCCAGCATCTGTGTGACTGAATTATATTGCTGGTGTAGGAATGACGGACCGCAACGTGTTGCACAAGAGGGAAGGATAATCACTACAGAATGGCTTGGATTATTTTCCCCTACACAAAGGACTTGTTACAATTTGCCGTCCCCGGTAAACACAGTTATGCCTGGTAAGTTTTTCTGCTCAGCCTCGAGCCTATGTGGAAGGAAATTAAATGTGTCTCCCTCAGATTCATTTTGAACTCACTGCTCAGCTGATGTGCTTCACAATGCCTTTTGAGAATTCTTTTCGATTCTCTCTATCCCCTCCCTTCCCTCCTCCCTTAGATGTTTGTAACCCAGGGGAAAACAAAGCACTTAAATGCAACCAACACTGTAATCAAACACAGTGTTGAACAGCACAAAGAAGCAGAAACTGCAGTCTTCTATGCTTCTCCTCTTTGGATTTCAATTCCTGTATTTGAATACGTTAAATATACACATAGGTCAAAGTAGCAGCTGTTTTATATTTGGGTGTCATCTACATTGTAACAAAAATCATTATATATCCCCAATTTTTCCAGTTTTAAATAACGTTCATTGAGGTAATTAGAAAAAAATCATAAAGTCTGCAAATGTGATAAAGAAGAGTTCCTTTTAGTTAAGTTATAACAACAGAAATCTCTGCTTCTATATTTCTCTTTGCCTGAAGTTTCCAAAGCACTTTTAAAGACTAGAACTATTATAGAACTATTATCCATAGTTGTCAGGGCATAAAAACTAGAAACTTTTGGACTAAGCAAGGCCAATCAGATGTTGTCAGGAGATTCTTCACTCAAATAGGGTATAGTTTGCTTTTCTTGTGAGCCATGCAAGCTACACTGTTCACTGTATAGTTTTATTCTATACCACTAACTTTATGCTGACTTAATGGTCTTGGACTCTTCCTGTGAAAGGCGAACCAAAAGATTTCCATGAATTCAAAGAAAATGTAAGTGACCGAAAATTGAGAACCTGTGCAGAATTTACTCTGATTGCTAGTAGGTAAGCTTGCTTTTCGAATTGGTCACAGAAGAGTCTTTTACTTTGCTGTGACAGAACACCATGACCACAGTAATTTATAGATGAAAGAGTTTCATTGAAGGCTTACAGTTTCAGAGGGTTGAGTCCCTGACCATCATGGTGAGGAACATGGCATCAGGCAGCCAGGCAGGCATGGCATTAGAACAGTAGCTGAGAGCTTCCATTTTGATCCTTAAGCATAAGGCAGAGACACCTAACTAGGAATGACATGAGTCTTTGAAGTCTCAAAGCCATTCCCCAGTGATGCACCTCTTCCAATATGGTGATACCGCCAAGTCCGTCCCAAATTGTTCCACCAACTAGAGAACAAGTATTAAAATATATGATCACATAGGGACCATTCTCACTCAAAGAACCATAGAAAGAAAATAACCCTTTACCAGCTGATGAAGAATCCTCTGTCTTCAGGATGTCTTGTGATTAGTGTATATCAGTATACCATTATTATATCTCACTTCATCAGAAGAGAAAGGGAAAGAAAGAATAAAGAGAGACAAGAAGAAAGGAATGACAGGAAGAAGGAAGAAAGAAAGGAAGGAGAAAGGAAAGAAGGAAGGAAAGAATGAGAAAGGAAATAAAACAAAGGAAGGTTTTAGTCCAAAAGTTTCCAGAAGAATGGAAGATAAGAAGGATGGATGGTAAATGCAATGACTGTTCTCCCCCAAATTCATGCTGTCTTTTAATCTGTTCATGGAGATGAAGCATTTCCCTATGGATGTGGCTTTCCCTTCAAACCTGCTTTTATCTGGCATGCAAATCAGTTTCTGAATATTGAAAACCTACCTCCATTTCTACTTTCATCTTCATAATTTTTCTCTTTCTCATCTGCCTGCTCCTATAGGATGCCATTGAGCCAAAGGAAAGCAATGAGCCCTTCACTCAAGTATTAGAACACATTTGAACCACACACAAAAGTAACACATTACAGTGACATGATGAAAAATGATTCACTGGAGACGTTCCTACTTTCCTTGCCTTTATCAGTTACTCATTCAAGAAACTGAAACCAGCTGTTACAGAGGCTGGTATTTGCTTTACAAAAGAAGAAAAGCTCCCTCTGTACACACAATCTTATTCTTCCTACTGATTCCAGCGTCAATAGCATTTGACAGGTTGGTAATTTGTATTTTTTTCCAACCATAATTCATTTAGTGGAATTCTTCTTTATTATTGTATGTTTTACACACTGGTGCATGGAAAACATTGTTGCATTCTAACAATTCTATTCTTTGCAGTGATCATTCATTCAAGGGAGGGCTGTATGAGAACCTTTGGGGGACAGAGTGATGAATTGTGGAAGTGCCAGGGGGCCATAACAATGAGGAGAGAGGGAGAGGGCAGAAGCAGGTCAGAAAGAAATGGAGTTAGAAACAAAGACCAAAAGAGATAAGATAGAAACGTGGAAAAAAATGATACCTGGGGTGACAAAGAGGAGACAACAGCATGAGAAAACATGGGGAACTTGGAAGAAGAAATTGACACGAATATTATAGCTTTGAGCACTAGAGTATTCAATGACTTTGGTCTCACAACTTGCATTCCACGCCTAATGGGCTATGTATGACTGTTTTGCTATTCCTAAATTTTTTTCTGGGTAAGGACTGTGCATTTATGTAGTAAAAATATACAAATATGATGACAAGAGTCAAGGTACAGCCTCACACATTTGAATATTTGATCTATAATTATCTCTGCTTGACTCTCTAAATCCATAGTCTCAAGCAACTACAGACCAAAACTATAAAGAGACGGATGGGATGTAGCTAGTGGAAGGAGATGTGTCATATGTACACAGATCCTGGAATTGATCCCTGGTGCAAAATGCAAATCTCAGAAACAAAATAAATGAACAGCCCCTTCCTAAACTGTGCCTGTAATAAGCATGCATAGACTTCTCCTGTTATTATTCCCAAAAGAAGTGTTATTCAGAAGAGTTCTTGACATAGCATTTTACATTATGTTAATTATTACAAGTGATCTAGAGATGATGTAGAGCACACAAGTGTCTAAGTGTGAGGGTGCAGGCCGGTAGAGGGAATGTAAATGCTGACTTGAACACATGAGTAGCCCCTACTACACACACACACACACACACACACACACACACACACACACACTTATTCACTCTCACAATGGAGGATGTGCCTAGGCAAATATATTCATAAGGGAGTCAAGAACCCAGTATCTAGGAAACAGCAAGAAATGAGTTTAATTGTGTAACTCTGTCCTTTTAAAACTGGTATGCTTAGCCAAGCTTTCCAAAAGTGGTCTTTTTTTTTTTCTAAACTGTCTTTTATCAATCAGTGTTGTGCGAATACCATTGGCCTGCTAACTCTGACATTTAGAATCAAATAAGAAAGAATATATGGACACAGTCCTCACTTTGAAGTATTTCTCAACAAGTAGGCATATAGGTCACACATGCCAAGCATGCAGAACACAGTATGAATTTGAAATGCTTTCTTTCAGTTACTGGATGGCCACTGGATACCCATAGCTCTGATGACACTGCATGTCCACAGGTAGAATGACCATTGTGTCTCCACAGTCATGATGTCCACTGTTTGACCACAGCCACAATGACCACTGCCTGTCCACAGCTAGATGTCTACTGTGTGTCTTCAGCTATGATGACCACTGAATGTTCACAACCATGATAACCACTCTGTACCCACAGCTATGACATCTGAGGCATGCCCACGGCTATGATAGCCACTGTGTGTAGATAGCTTAGATGATCATTGTGTGTCCTTGGTTCCTTCTCTTAGTCCTCACAGCCTCTCACATGCTAAGTATTGATCTCACTCTGATGATAAGGACACAGAGTCTGAGAAGTAAAGTATTTGGTTCTGGCTGCAATCATAGTTAATGTAAGAAACCAAATTCAAAATAGCTTTACAAGGAAGCTTAAGAATTTTCCTGGTGATCACCAATCTTGAAGATATACACATAGAAATGAAGGAAAGAAGAGCAATCAGCTTGGAACATCCTTTCCAGATCTGGAGCTCTCCTGTCTGAACCACATAAATGAATAAGCTGTGATGAAGGGTCTTAATAGTTCATTCCTCCAGAAGAAAATAAAATCACCAATGAAGTAAGAAGTGAGTGACCAGTTTTCAAGCTCCATTGGGAGGATGATGGCAACAGTTTCCGGGTAAAGATGCACTGGGTGGTGGGAGGTGAGGTAGAAACTAGGAAACTAAAGGGAAGAAATCTTTCTTTAATGGTGCTGTTGCTTTCCTGACCCAAACAGGGAGAAATCATTTGTACTCACATGTAAACTGGTATTTCCCAATTCTTATATTTTATACCTTCAAGAGAAAACCCTTTGGTGACAGTTTAGTGTTACAGAATGATGGCACACATTGCTGACCCTTAAAATCCAGCCGTTCATCTAGACTGGAAGCCAAGGAAATACTCGGGTCTCTGCTTAAGGAGGGGAGGACCCACCAAATACATGTACAGTTGTTAACAGTAAATGGTATGAGACACTTTGAACATCCTTCTACAGATGCTATGGGGGCTGCCATATTACAACTGATCACACTTTGTAATACGGTACAGAACAGTGAAATTACAAAACTACTGCTTACTTGTCAACTGAAAGAATGTATGTAAGTCCTTCAGGTTATGGCACATACATGGCATGATAATCTTTGTCTGAGTCTCAAAGCATGGCAATGCTTTCCATTCAAAAGCGGGAAATACATGCAAGCAGACTGTCCATCAGTGCCTGGGAATGATAGAAATGAAAGACAGCAGACTGTGGGAGAAGGGGTAAGGATGTCTGAGTCAGAAAAGGGCCCTCAAAAGCCCTCAGCATGATTGGATTTGTATATCTTTTCATCAGTCTGGTAACAAACATGTTAATGTTCATTCCCTCTTCCCTTTTCTTTTTTAAGCATATTTAAAATATTTCACAATAATTTTTTTTTTTTTTTTGCAGGAGATGATGCAGAAATAAACACAGAAACACCAACAGCACTCATGGGAATGGACAATAATCCTTATCCAAAAGAGAGAGGAGACCACACACCTGACCACCAGGAAAATTCTGCTGCCACTTGGAAGTCAGTGTTGCTACTCAATGGACCACTGGCTTTGGTGGTCCGCTGTCAGGAGTGTCCGTAGGCAGACAGAGATGTAATGGGGGAACATCACAACAAGATGGAGAGCACTATGAGAGCTGAGGTTCTGGGGATGCGGGAGGGAGCAGCCCTTGTTAATCTCACCAGGCTGTTGTGGTTGAATGGACTCACTTTGCTCCCAAAGCAGACGCTTATGTTATTATTTCTCTCAGCGGGTTTCAAGCCGCCTGTTAGTTAATAAGAAAAGTGAGAGATGCAACAATTGCCTTTGCTTGGCTAGCTTGTAAAGGCTTTGTCACTCAAAAATGGAACAAAGGCCCTAATAACATCCTGTGCCATGAAGGCAAGTGTCAGGGAACAGACAGAAATCAATTATCTGGGTGAAATTCAGAGGCAGGAGGGGTGATGTGCGCGTGCATGGAGGCATTCAGACCACATAATCCCATTAACAGGGTGCTGGGCTCTCACGGGAGGGCAGAGCCACACAGGAAAATTATAATTAAAAGTAAATAAAGGGAAATGAGTCCCTGGTGGCCTCCTGTCACAGCCCTCAACACAGACATGGTTCCAACTGAGAGTGGCAGAGCTTTGAATGGCTTGTGTACCAGACGGGCTTGGAAATGACAGCCCACATGCTCTCGTGGGCATGCTCACGAATCCTGCTGGTTAGTGACGTGTTGTAACTGGGGAATACATTCAAAAAGCACCTGCAGTGTGCCGCAGAGGCAGGATGAATCCTCTGACACCCGACACGAATGCCTCTGAAGACATTTTGTGTACATTGCTCACGTGGAAGTGGTGTTTATGGAAATGCAGAATGGCAGTGAACTGATGGACAAGTGGGTACATGGTGGTGGGACTACCATGTGAAGAAATCCACTCACTTCTTTCCAAAACCAGTAAGAAGTCACCCACGGCACCTTATAGCCTTTCAGATGTTTATCCACAGTACCCTGTATCCATTCAAATGTTTAGGCCCCAAATCAAGTACTCTAATGTTTCTGATTGACTCCCAGGCTTGTATAGCTTTCCATTGCCCCTTGAGGGACTCCAGCATGTGGCTGGAGCTGGAAGTCTTTGGACAGGGTGGTTATTTTCCCTCCGTTGTCTGAGTAGATAGGTTTGGGTCATGATCTTGCAGAAGAGAATGAGCAGCTAGGAGGCAAGGGAGGACAGACAGAGTCTGATCTCGCTCCTGTTGGTAATTAGCTTTCTGACTTTGAGTACATAAATTAAGCAGTTGAAAAGGGAGGAGGCGTTCTTGTGAAGTGGGAGTTGAACTCGGGGTCTTGAGCTTGCTAGGTGAGTGCTCCGCTACTAAGCTCCACCTCCAGTCCTGAAGTGGATAAATGTTAATTAGACATCATTGTGGTGTCCCTATGTTTGAAAGTTTAAGTGATCTTAAGATCCCATAACCCATAAGCTATGCAGAACAGCCAGCACCAATGTCTTCTGAGTGCTGTGCATCTGCAGGGAGATGAAAGACGAAAGGTGAGCTTCCTACAGGAGCTAGGAGGAGGCAGAGACTTACCTACAGGGCCTGCTGTACTGTAAATATATGTTGTATAGAAGGACAGGCCCACAGGCTGTGCCTAATGTGTTCAAGTAACAAAAACAGTGCTGCAGCAACAGGACTTAAAACATGTTCATTCATATTTCCTGTTACTGGATGAATGAACAACTGAATGAATCAATGCTGCGGTATTGCAGTATTGGGTGGATTGTCTTTGGAAATTTCCTCATTTCTAACATCCTAATCCTTCTACACAGGTAGAAGGGGATATATCAACAAACACAGCCATGACTTTAGCACCAAGAGGGACACGGCCCCTCCTCCAGGAAGAATAAATTTACAATGAGGAATATTTTAGTTTATGTCACTGAGATGGAAATCTTTCTAACTTATCTGCAAGCTCTCTTCTCCTTGAAGTGTGGTTTTCCCATTGGCTAAAGTCAGTGTGCTAGAGTCTGATTTCACATCAGGTAGGCCCAAGGTTGTGGTGCCCTGTGAAGAGATACCAGAGGCACTGACAGGATAGAGGAAAACAATTTTAAATTTATTCCCTAGAAGTCATCATAAAGTAGGCACTGCAGCATGAAGGTGGCTGCAGCGAGGAGGGTTATCTGAGCCCACTGTCCCTCTCAGACAGTGTCAGTCGATAACTGGTGGGTGCTAAAAGCTGCTAATGTGTACAGGATGGGAGTGTTGCAAGCTCCCAGCCCCCAAGTCCATCATCTCCGGTGTGGCTGGTGGTGAGAAATCTGTTTGGAAGAAAGCACAGTCAGGGGATTCTCCCTTATTTACAAAGACAGTAAGTGGCACAATTCAAACCCAGCAACAGCAGCTGGCACCAGCCTCAAGGCCTTCACAGTACCTGTGGGGTTAGCGAAATACTGAGAAGTCATTCAGTGTGAGCTAATGACATATGGGGCGGCAGAGAGCCTCAAGTCAGTGCAGGGAGGGCTGGTAATTATGGCTAACTAGATAAGGTGGCCAAGCCCCTCCATGCTGGACCATGTGTTTTCTCGGAAAGGTAAAGCCAGTGGATTGTTGCGGGAGGGAAACCAGAGGGAAGGACCAACAGTCTCCTGCCCAGATACCTCCTGTGAAGATCCTACAGACCCGGTGCTTGTTGCAAACAATTACTGGGTGCTGTGGGACATGGGAATTCTTCTCCTTGCTTGCTACTGATGTGAATATGTGCTGTGAGACACAGTGCAGCAGCAGCAGCAGCAGCAAGGAATTTGAGGCTGGCACCTCTGTTGGGAGCTGTCATTGAATCACCAGGCAATGTCAAGGCTACTTCATGGTCAGGCTGAGGAAAAAAGACAGAGCTTTTGAGGGTCAGCTGTTTGTTTGTTTAAAATCAGTGCTATCCACTTAATTTTCGCTTCTCTACACCTCCTAAAGATTATTTTAGGTTTTAAGACAATCTGGACAATCTGTTCTATGTGAAACAATCCTTAGTCTTAAATGTCAGGTATATGCCCTGTGGTCATATAGCTTAGGGTACAGTAGTAATGAATCAGACATATCATCAGTTTGGAATTACAATGATGCACTAGAGTCTTTTAGGATTACAGAGTATGCAGAACAGCCCGGATGTGAATGTAAAGCAGAAGACTTCCACAGCCAGCCTTAATTTACTGAAGTTAAAATCTAAAATACTGGACTCAGCTGAATCAAGATTAGAAGACACATCTCTGTGTGCTCCTGGGTTTCAAATCTCCCTGTCCCCGCCCCCGCCCCCGTCTCACAAGTCAGAAAGGTTTGGAAATGGATACTGTGCCACAAGAGAAAAAAAAAAAAGAAAAAAGAAAATAGCTAACAATTTCAGGATAAGTTAGAGGAAATATTTGTAATTACGAAGCCCTTGAAAAATCCAACCATCTTACATACAAAATAGACCAATTTAATACTTATGCAATTAACACTAACACATGAACAGCACAGGTCCTGTGTGGTGTGCTACGCTAGGGTTAGACCTTTGAGCTCAAACACAAGCCCTGAGCCCCCAGTTCAAAGAAGTCTCAAAGGATGCACAGAAACTTAACTCTGGGACTGCATAAGGCTGCCACCAAAAACAGAGACCTGTGAAACCTTCCCTTTCTCAAGTCTCTAATTTGGCATGGCAAAAAGTAAGCTAGGTGGAATCATAATCCATTTCTGTTGTTACAAATTTGGGGGAAGTTTCTGAGACCCACAGGCGCTGTCAATGATGAGTAAAATAAATAATCTTTAAATTCCTTTTCTCAATTTAATATACAACAAAATCTTTCCTCGCAGATTTCTGCTACTTTTGTCTTAGATTCATAGTAACAAAGCTTCTAAGATAAGGTATATTTAAGAAAGAACACACCTATGGCTCTATAAAAAGGTCACATCTGTCATTCAGTAATAAGTGGGTTCCCTAACAATTGGAGCAGGGACTGTCTCTGACTTGGACTGTGTTGCCTCCCTCTGGCTCCTGTTTCCTCAGCAGAGCTGCCTTGTCTTGCTTCAATGAAAGAGGAGACACTTAGTCCTGATGGGACATGATATGCCAGGGTAGATTGGTACCTGGGGTGGTGGGAGTAGAGGGCAAGGGAATATGGGGGAAGTTTGGGTGGGAGGGTGGGACTAGGAGGAGAGGATGGAGTGGGGTTGCAACTGGGATGTAAAATAAATAAATAGATGAATTAATGAAGAAAAAACTGAGCCCTCTGGCTCTCACAGAGTTTGCTTTGCAGCACTTTTGTCAGGCAGCAGACAACTGCTTGTACTTCTAGCTCCAGGGAATCTGCTGCCCTCTCCTGGCCTCCTGGACATCTGCATTCATGTGTGCAATTACCACCTCACCTCCCATTAAAAAATAATAAGGGGATTTTAGCCATATAGTCCAGGATAAACATACTAGGAGGAACAGATCTAAAGAAGATAAATAACAAGGAGAATCCTAGGGAGGATGCATAAATACCACTTGGAAGGGGAGATAGAATAGACAGAGGTCATGGCTGGAGAGAGAGAACAAGGAAGGAAAGGGGGCACAGAGAGCTAAGAGGGTGGAGATCAAACCTGGGGAGAGCGGGAGCGAGAGGACAGAAGGCCTGGAGAAGAAAGATAAACTGAGGGTGGGAATATCTATGTGACAAGCTGGAGAAGTACATCAGAGTAGGCCCCGGGGAGAATATGGGGGGATTCAAGCATTGTCTCCTAGTAGCAGAGGCCATAGAGACTGAAGAGAATACCTTTTAACTAGACTAGCCTGGTAGAGGGAGGAGAACTTCAACAAACCCACAAAATCTCAACCTCAAATTTACCCTGCCTACAAGATATACAGAGAAAAAGACAGAGCAGATAGAGCAGAGATTGAGGGAATGCCTAACCAAGCTTGGCCCAAACAAAGACCCACCCTTTGGGAGAGTGCCAACCCCTGACACTATGACTGAAATTCTGATAAGCTTGCAGCCAAGAGCCTTTAAGAGTTGTCTTCTGAAAGACTCTACCCAGCAGCACCTCAAAACATTTTCTGAGACTCACAGCCAAACACTGGGTGATGCTTAGGATGTTTTGTGGAAAAGTGGAAGGAAAGAAAAAAGGACCTAGAGGTGACAGGAGCTCCACAAGAAGATCAACAGACCCAACTACCCATGGCCCAGACGGGCTTGCTGAGACTGAAGCATCAAAGACCATGTATGAACTGGACCTAGATTCGCTACAGATATATAGCAGATGAACAGCTTAGGCTTCATGTAGATCCTCTAGTAAGTCAGGACTGCATTGGACAAGGACTCACTTGCTAGCTTTTTGATGGCTTCTCGCTGGGGGACTGCCTTGACAGGCCACAGGGGAACAGGACATGCTCAGTTCTGACACAACTTGATGAGCTGGGGTGGATGGAAAAGGGAGCTCCTCTTTTCTGAGGAATAGGCAAGTAGTAGGGTGGGGGATGGGAGGGTGAAATTGGGAGGGGAGGAAGGATGGAGCTACAACTAGGATGTAAAATGATTACAAAATAAATTAATTTTTAAATATATAATAAATCTTAAAAAAAAAAAAAAACCTTTTTCAAGGCTTTTAAGACACTATCATGCTAGGTAACCTCAGAAAGAGACTTTCAGTCATTTGGTGGAGTTTAGGGGACCGAGGAGTGTACATTGTTGCTTAGGCCAAACCATGATATTTGTGGAAGCATCGTGCTGTTTCAAGTTTGTCACTGGGATGGCTTTGTAGGGAATGACTACTCTTCAAGGGCCAGGGTACCACTTTGTGTGACGTGGAATACACTCTTCTGCTTGCCATTTCTAGGATTTGCCTGATTGTCCAATGAGCCACAGCTGCCAACTTCTCCACTGACTAATGAGAACTTCCCACATTTAGATATGTGAAGGTTCTCTCTGCTGTTTAGTTTTTGTCAGTTTGAGACAAACTGGAGTCACCTGGGGAGAGCAAACACCCATTGAACAATTATCCCCATGGCTTTTTTAATTTTTTTTTTTTTTTTTTGGCCTGTAGGCTGGTCTGTGGGGGCATTTTCTTGATTAATGGTTTATGTGAGAGAAGTCAGCGCAGGGTCAGCAGTGCCACCCCTGGGCAGGTGGTTCTGGGTTGTATTAAAAAACAAGCTGAGTGAATAATGGAGAATGAGCCAGAGAGTTCCTCCATGCTTCCTGCTTCATCTCCTGCCTTGAGCTCCTGCCCTGACTCCCCTGGAAGATGGACTGTACCCTGTAAACTAAAATATACCCTTCCCTTCCCAAGCTGCTTTTGGTCACAGTGTTTATTGCAGTAACAGAGAAGCAAACTAGAGCACTCTGATTGGAGAATTGAGAGAAAATAGAAATTAGGTTTGTTCTTAGGATGTCAAGAGGGAAACAAGCATGCCTTTTGTGTGTGCATCTCTCCCCAGCCCTAGGCATTTCTCAGCTCAGACTTGCTGAGGCAGTGAGGCTTCAGCCCAGCCCCACCAAGGGAACATGCTGGGATCTGCTCCCAACACCACCCAGAAGGAAGGGAGATTAAAGGCAGCTGCTTAATCCTCCCTCAAAGCATCTTAAACATTTCTATCAGGGTCAGCTCAGCCAGTGCTCACTCAACCTGCCGGTGGAACATATCCTAATTTAGGCCCTTCTGCTGACTGTCAAGTCGAGAAAATGAGAGGCTGGGTCCTGATTGGAAGACATGCTGGAGGGAGATGCAAGCGGCAGGAGAGTACGTGGGTGAGGGTGGCATGTACCCAAGCCAAGCATTTCCCTTGCAATGAAGAGGTTGCAGGAAGGAAGATCTAGTTTCTTTGTTGACTTCATTTTTCCTCCCCAGAAAGATTCATCAAGAATCTCCAATGCATGCCGAGCACCTACTGGGCTGTACTAGAGGAGCTGTGAGCAGGAGGGGCAGAGTTCAGAGGCAGTCACATGCAGGTGCTGAGCTGAGGGTAACTGGTGCCAGCAGAAGTACAGGATGGGACCAGGACAGACAGGGTATAGGAGATGAAAGGATCTTGTAGGTCCTTCTAAATCAAATTTGACTTGACCCTGAAAGTCGCTGAAAGCCATGCAAGCACTTTCATTTGGAGAGCAATATGACTGCATTTGTATTTTGAAAGATCTGTTTAGCAAGTGGAAAACAAGATTGGAGGAGACCAGGCACAAAGAAAGATCAACATCCCTTGTCACGGGTATTGGTAGTGTTAAAAACAGATGGCCAGGGAGAATTGAAGAGTGCTAGGGCTAGTGTGCAGGGAGAATTGAAAGGTGGCATCATCACAGTGTGCTTAGTGATGGTTGGAGGTGATGCAAAGCAAGAGAGTCAAGATGAAAATCCAGTTTCTAGCTTGGACAACACTACAGAATGAAGGGCAATGGCGGCTGCTGCATCCCCAAGACCTAGGGAGGTAGAAGTCAACAAAACAAGTAGCAAGACTAGAAGTCACTATGAATGGGGGTCACCTCTCACTCCTTTATGGTAGCTGTTTTTCTCTAAATTGCCTAAAAACAGAGGCAAGTTTAGGAACTGCCTTAGGATCCAGACCATTGATAATTGTTCAGCTTTTGTTTTGAATACGGAGCAGTAGAAACGTGTGAGAAGCACATGGCCATCTGAAACTGCATGAGAGGGTTCCAGAACTTTCATTTCCATGGTGGAAGAGCTAATTCACAAAAAAGAACCTATCGGCGTAGGCTCATGGTCTGGCTCAGCAGAGAACCAGCTGGGGAGGCACCTAGGGGAAAGCTGGGGGAGGAGAGCCAGGTGCAGGAGTTCATAGCAGCTTTGTTAATGATCTGGAAGAGGAAGTAAACTGCATACTCATGAAGTTTTCAGCTGAGTAGCCAGAACTCGAAGTGCCAGGGAAGAGGGCAAGATAATTGGACTAAAACCCAAGTGGCAGCACAGAATAGGGACCATGCGTACCCACTTTTGCATTGGTGATTTATTGCAAGAGGACTACATTCTTTCCAAAGAGACATGAGAAGAGTGCTCTATTAAGGTCTCCAGGAGGCATATTAGCTCTACAAAGTCACTAGGTTGCGGTTCATTCAATGCTTCATTAGGTGTTAAATGACAGATGGTAATAATAATATTAATCATACACGGCTAACATTTATTTAGCTCTTCCTGTGGACTTAATGCTGGGCTAAGGCCTCTTCTTCCTTTGACATCCTGAGTTCTCTGGTGCAGCTCCTCTGCAAATGAAGAGCTGATAGCAAAGTGTTGAAGTGACTCACCCAAGGTCACACAACACTTGGAAAAGGTGAAATGTGAAGATAGATCTCTGTAACCCCAAAGATTCTGGTCCTGATTTCTGCCCTGTGTGGACAGTATCATCCTGTGAATAATGTTATAGCCAACAACCTTTATGGCATAAGACTTCGTAGGAATAATGTGATAATATTAGCATCATTTTGATTTTGCTGGGGTGGGGGAGGCTAACTCAGTGTTTCCCTTTGTATGTATACTATCTCCATCAAAACCCTTTAGCTTCCCTATCTGCAAAACCCATTCTTGGAAAACTCCTAACTACTGAAAAGTTTAGCTCTATCTCTATTTTGTGTTCCAGACCTCCACAAAGTCAACCCATGAGTAGAGAACTATTCCCAAAGTATTGACAGTCATCCACCATTCACTTGTGGGAAAGTCTTTCATTATGCATCTCTGCCACTCTAATACCTAGGAGGAGGCTTTGAGCTTAGGGTGTTCTCTACAAATGTATCCAGAAGAAAAAAAAAAAAAAAAACTAATCAAGTCACAAAGTGTGGATAGTGTTCACTTGTGATACAAATACCTTAGGATAGCCATCATTTGTTTTCTGAAACTGTAAAACACAGTAGGCAGAGCTGATGAACCTGGGGACCCTCAGTTATTTATAGTGAGTGCTCAATTACAAACAATAAACACCCACAAAGGTGTGGCTTTGATGAGAACTTTATTATCACCAATACAGCTTTCTGTTTCTCACTTGATGAGAATGTAGAAAAATAAGAACAACCCACTAAAGGCATACAAAGGCAAAGCTAAAGCAACATAGTGGATACCGAAGAATATCTTGTCATGAAAAAGTCCATACTTCAAACAGGCTTTCTCTAGAGTGAGCTTCTTATACACTTTTTTTTAACTGTTTTTTTTTATTGTCTTTTGTCTTCAAATTTGCTAAAGCCTGTCTAACTATGGAAATATTCACTGCTTATTTTTGAGTTTTGTTTTAGTATGGCCTCACCTTTCCACTTTGCCTTCTCTCACATTTTTAACTTCAATCTTGCAGCAGAGGTAAATTCTGCTGAAATGTTCCCTGTTTATTTGACAGCCACCTCAACTCCCTAATGGTCTTGGCATTTTCACGATACCTCACAGGCACATATGGCGGCCACCCTCAAGCCGTGGCATTTAGTCTCTTTCCTCCTCTGTGTCCTATGTTTTGACCTTAGTGTCTGATTCACTACATCCCAAATATTTAGTACAATCCATGGTGTATTTAGTATGAAGGAGGAGGGAGAGAAGAAGGAGGTGGAGAAATACAGAGAGGGAAGAAAGGCAGGCAGACCAACTCTAATGCTACAATATTTTCTCTAATCTGAGTTGACAAAAATGAAGTGTTTTTTAGCCAAACAATTTAGGTTCAAGAGTAAATCCTCATGCCTGAATGTTGAACTGGAGTTTATCCAGAACTCATTATTCCTTGAAAAGATACATTAGTTCTCATATTCTAATATGTATCAGATATTTGCCCACAAATGATAATGACAGCCTTGTTAAAAGTGAATATAAAAGAGGAGAGGGAGGGGGGAAAAAGAGAGAGAAAAGTTCTTTCCAGGTTACAGGCAGAAAAGACCATGAGAAAGCCAGAATTCAGAGAAAGCAGAATAGAGTTTCAAAGCCAGCATGCATTCTTGTCTAGTGTGGCGTCGCTTGGCTGGGAGTAGGTTAAGAACCACCAAGTCCTTGTTAGCTAATAACCTCCATTCAACTGAGTTTTATACCAGCATCAACCACTATACACAGTTCTCCCAGGAATAGTAAAGACACTTCTAGAAAACCATATGAAAGATGTAGATTATCTCAGGGCTAAAAGGTGAAAAATAATTATATCTTTAAAAAAAATCATTGCGAATTCCAGATGCTGGTGCAGCTGTATTTTAATATTCCAATACTACGACAAGAGTGAATCTTGCTATGTGCCTCTTATCTTCCCCTCACATACCAGTGCTGTCAATGCCATTGGCAATTTTACATGTAAATGAGCTCATCCATCACTCCTTGCTCTGCAGCAACTCACTTCTGAGCCTGCCATAGAGTTACACCATTAAATCTCCCTGCTTTACAATATACATCATGACATATTTGACATCAATCAGCTGTGTCAGCCTGCTCACTGTAAACCATAAACTCACTCTGCATCCCTCCCTGCACGGGGTGATTAAACGTGCTTGGGGTAGCTTCCTGATTACAGTGATAAATGACCATTCATTTCTAACTCACTCTCCCCACCTGTTCCTGGCTCCTGCCCCATGTTCCTCATGCCTGCCTGCTGGAGGATGCAGTGGTCAGTGGAAGATGCACATAGAATTGTTGATTTGTACACTTGGGCTTAAACCCTGGCTTTGACTTTGGTAATTACCACTAGGGCTCTGGGTTATGACTCTCCTATTTTTAAATAGGGTTGTGGGGCTGCCTCCTTTATTGTGTAATCAGGACACAGTGATGAGTACGTACTTAGAGTTGTTCCAAGGACAGCTTCCCCCACCCCTGCTATTAAAGACATCAGGGGATTAACTCCCCAGGGTCAGTGTTAGCTACTACTCACCTGTCTATCACACCCTTCCATCAGAAACTCTGTCAGGTTAGCTCTAACTACTGCCCAGTCCTCATCAAGTTAGAGTATCAGAACTCTTGTAAGTGAAGATAGCAATAGCATGACTACAATCATTAATATATCTTAATCACCATTTCCAACTATTTCACTTGTAATCTCCAGTATTTTATTGTCAGAAGGAACACATTGCTAGTGGCATGCTGGCATGATACATCACACTATACAGCTGACTGCAAGTGCCAGAGTATTATCACAATACACTTGAAAGCTACTAGACCAGATAATTAATGTGCTTTGTTCCAGCAGAGAAATCCAAGAGAATTTTAGCAATATGAAGAGATACTCCAATGAACTGACTAGGCAATCCATCTGATCATTCCAAAAGTCCTTTCGTCCTTCCTTCTGTTGGGTCTGAGTTAGAAGTTACTTCTCTTGTTTTCTGGCACAAGGACCAAGCCATCTGCTGACCAGTGGAAGCATCCTCAATGGTGTATGCTTTCCAGAACATCTCATAGGCAATAAATCAGAGGGCTCTTTGGACCCAACAAAATACAGAGTAGTAAGCATTCTTTATCCATAGTTACCCTACTCACACACAGACCAAGGACTACCCACCTGCTGCTTGTTCTGATTTTTATCAGCCTGGCTGCTCGGGTCTCCTTTGTCTAATGATCTCATTCATCTACCAGAATCCATAGTGGTCTGTCCAGAGAGGAGTGTACAAACCATCTGGAAGGAGCAGATAGAGGGATGGGCTGTTGCTACCCAGAGGCAGACAGATTCAGCTTAGGAATGCCTGTGACATGCAGGATGTCTCCGGAAAGGCAGGCAGAGGAATCAAGGAAAATGCAAAAGAGTGTGGGGAGATGAGAACAGAGAGTATTCTGATGATTTCATGAAGTCTTAAGAGTGGATGGGCAGAGAAAGGGAGGGAGGAGAGACACAGAAAGCAGAAGAGGAGCAGGAGGGGACAGAAGGAGAAAGTTAGCTTCTTGCTTTCATTCTTGGGACATCCAGAGTAATGAAGCCTCTTTCTAGAGAAGATAAATGGGCATCTGTAGAGATTATGAGTGAGGTTTTATTGCAGATCAATAAATCTGTGTCAGAGATTCCCATCTGGAGGGAGTTTTAATTTAAAGGAAAGAGTGATGAGCTCACAATGATAATAAATCAAAAAGTTGTGTATTCACGTATGCATTAACCTTCTATCAAAACACACATCGATGTCAAGCAAGAGTTTGGAAACAAATCTCCCAGGTGATTTCAAAGGACAACCATGGGAACCCAATAGCTCACCTGCTGAGAGACAAAGAAAGGCTGCTGCCTCACTTCACCCTCTCCCACATCTTTAACAAGAATTGAGGGAAGCTGAGGATTTATGTCACTGCCATTAGCAGGAATTGCTAGTTGTCACCAAGCAACAGATGTCTCAGATCAAAATCAAGAAGAGTTCTCCAAAACGAAGAAAGGGAATTTCACAGCCGCAAAACTGAGATAGCAGCTGACAAAAGATGAGGGAAGGGAGGAACGGATACAGGAAATTCTGAAACCTCTGTTCAAACACAATTTGAAGTTTTGGGGTTAATTCTGAAACAACCATTTTTGTTCCATTGCTACTCTATGGATCCCAGGCTTATACTGATGGCCTCCACTGAGCATAGCAGTTAGCAGCAAAGGCATAAGGTGTGGCCAGGGACTAATGGTGACAACAGCCTGGGGCAGTGGTAGCTCCATACCCTGAGAAAGCTATCACATATAGGCAGTGCTAATCAGCTACCCACTACACTGTAGAAAAGCTGCTAGTGTGAGAAAGGACACCTATCTGTTGAACAATTGATGTCATTTATGTGTGATGATCTGTATGAATGTGCTCGTCTTCCAAATACCCATGGGTCTCTGAATAGGAACTACTAAAGAAGCCAGTCAGAGAGCATCCATGAGCAAAGCACCCGGCATCTTACTCGGCACACATTGTATGTAGTCTCCTCCCTGCATTCCTGGCACTGCATGCATGCCCTCCATCAATCATAGATCAAAAACAGTTTTTGAAGAAAATGGTTTTACATTGAACTTGTACAGACTTTTTATCATGATTCCCCAAACAACACAGTATAGTGACAATTTACATACCATTTACAGATAGTCCTGGTAATGTAGAGATTGTTTAATGTATACAGGAGAAGTCAGGTATGATGGTGCATCCCCCAATACCAACATCAGAGGCTGAGGAGGTAACCTCGCCTTGAGATTGAGGCCAGACTAGGCTATACAGCAAAATCTTGTTCAAAACTTAAACACCAAAATAAACTAATACAGAAACCTAAAACTGGGCAATGTGCAGAAAATAAAAAGATTGTGGAGTCTGAAGTTCTGAATGAGATATTTACATCTCCCCCCTCATACACACATACACCCCGAGACTCTGAGATCATAGTAGAAGATGGAGCAGGAAAGTTGTGAAAAGCAGAAGGAATGGGTGTCTACAGTGAAACATTATTTGCTAGACAGGACAGGACAGGATGTGCTTGTGACATCAAACCCCAGACCTGCACATATATTAGCCTAGATAGAGGAAGGCTCCTAAAATCCCGCCTCTAACTGAGAAGCTATTGGCAACTGATGGCTGCTGGGGGAGGAAGAGTAAGTTTTATTCATGGATGTGGCCCGTGCTCTGGTAGATGTTCCTGTATTTGTGCACATCCAGGAAGCAGCAAGTGGACTCATTGGATTTAAAGTTGGACATGAAGAGGCCAACACTGGCAGGAAAACATGGAGAGGGAGAGGGAGGGAAATTCAAAGGGGGGGAATGTTGAAGGGCAGATTTGAATAAAACACACACACACACACACACACACACACACACACGAATGCATACACGCACACACACATGCCCACACGTGAAATTTACCAATAGTAAATTTAAAAACGAAATAGTTTTGGAAAAATAAATAAATAAAAGCAAGACAAATGGGAA
Organism: Meriones unguiculatus; assembly: GCF_030254825.1. Classification (NCBI taxonomy): domain Eukaryota; kingdom Metazoa; phylum Chordata; class Mammalia; order Rodentia; family Muridae; genus Meriones; species Meriones unguiculatus. Next base: position 167,304,798 of record NC_083349.1, read on the forward strand.
ATGCTGGGTGTTGTGTGGTAAGCCTGTAATCCCAGCACTGATATGCTAGGAATCAAATAGAAGGGGAAGAGGAACTTCTCTATTAGTGGACTCGGGGAGTGCCATGGGAGAAGAGGGAGGGAGGGCAGGATTGGGAGGGGTTGAGGGAGGAGGCTATAGCTGGAATACAAAGTGAATAAATTATAATGAAATAAATAGGTAGACAAATAAATAAATATTTTAAAAAGTAGATTCCTCCTTCCTCAATCTCAATCTTCATCCAGAAAGGCAAATGGGATAGACCTCAGAAGAGGGAGAAAAGAGGGAACAGGACAGGAGTCTACCACAGAGGGCCTCTGAAAAACTCTACCCAGTTGGGTGTCGAAGCAGATGCTAAGACTCATAGTCAAACTTTGGGCAGAGTGCAGGGAATCTTATGAAAGAAGGCAGAGATAGGAAGACCTGGAGGGGACACAAGCACCACAAGGAGAGCAACAGAACCAAAAATATCTGGGCCCAGGGGTCTTTTTCTGAGGATTCTACTCTAAAGGGCAACCTAAAATACAAAACAAACAAACAAACAAAACAAACAAACAAAAACTCTCTCAAAAAACCTAACTTACTGAACAAATAAGTGAAATGGGAGAATTAGCATGAGTATCCACAAACGTTGATATCACCACAGGTTCAGGTTCTGGAAGTAAACTTGAGGGATGTATATGTATCCATATCCACAGAGTTTATGTGTTTGTATTTGGGCATACACACGTGTGCTACAATAACCACATAGCACATGTGGGTGCACTAATTATTTTCTAGTATATAGAAAGTACATGGCATCTCCGTTCACATGCGCATGACCACACAGACATGATGTAGATTATATCAGTGGGAAAAAAAAAAACACAAAAAACAAAAAACAGGGACCAAAGGATCAAGAGATGAACTTAGATCTGTCTGTCTCACTGAGCAGGCAGATTCTTCAGTCCAACCTGCCTCCTGACGCCCTTTCACCCTTTCAACTCTGATGTTAATACGCGGGTCCTTTTGAGGGCTGCTTCACACCAGTGACTCTAAGGGCATGTCCTTGTTGTTTCCCACCCCTGGGAATCGCCTTGCAGAACCAGCTTGTGCTTGCTGGCTGTGGTGCTGCTCAGGCAACGCCATCCCTCTGCACAGGGCAAATTTCATCTTTTATCTCCTGATGATTTCTATCAGAGAATTTTTTCTTCTTTTTAGAATCACCTTTTTATTACATGTATGACTTCCTAACATTCACAGGGACTATGTCATAGTTACATCTTGGACGGCTGCACATCATAATTAGGACCCCATCGTAGGGGCTTTGCTAAGGATGTCGGGAAGAATGTTTACAGCAATGATGTGCAAGTGGGAGAAGTCAGTTCTAGTGGAACAAATGTGTACAACTAACAACTGAAGTGCAGAGGCAACTTCGTTTCTGCAAATGTACTGCAGATTCCCAGTCATTATTATAAATCTGCATGTGCTTTTCAACTGTCCATGAGTGGAACCTTCATTGCTCTCAGCCATCAAGAATATTCATTGGTGAACATGGAATAGTTTACTAGACCGGCTTCGAAATCCCATTTCAAAGATCAGGAATGTGAGTTCTAGAGAGGCTGTGGAGATTTTGATACCCAGTGGCTCAACCTTACATCTGAGAGAGCCTTAGACTTTAGAATTATGACAGCTGAACCTCGGCTCACTGACCTAAATCAAATTCGAGGCCTGATGGTTCTGGAGTTTTCATCTCCTACTGGAAATTCTTTCCCCCTGAGCTCTCTGCTGAATACTTGGAAGTGAGCGAACGTTTTAGAAAAGATTGTGGTACCATTAATAATCATCTTTATCTTGTCGAGGCTGTTCAAATGCTCTGGTTGGAATCTTTATGGAAAATAACATTGTATGCATTATATCCAAAAAGTTCTAAAGGGAGAATGTGTACATGAGACCAGTGACAATAAATATAAATGTAACAAGTGTTTATGACTTATAAATGACTTGTAAGTGCCCTCTGACATTTTCCAGTTGTTACATTCTTAGTGGGCACTTGTAGCCCTACTGAGCTCCAAGAATGAAATAATGTGCATACTGACATAGACTGCAAAATGCTTCTGAACCCAGAGCCAAAGCCACTACCACTTCAGACTGTGTTTTCTATTTTCTGTAGTTTTTATTCTTGGCATTATTTCCTATCTGCTGTAAACTTTGTAGAACTTTAAGCGGGCTTGACTTTGCTCTCTTGCTCCAACCTCAACCCCAATCATACTGCACTCAGGATGGCTTTCTGAGGTGGTTAGTACCCATCTTCAGCTACCTTCAAAGGTTCTCATATCTGCTGCTTCAAGTCCCAGTTCCCAAGAATGCTTCATGGTCCTCAGTGATCAGGACAAATTTACATGTCCACTTCATTCTCTGATTTCTGCTGTGATAACAGCCAGTCACAGCCTTAGGAAGGGTAAGGCATATCCCTGCCTTTCCTTTACTAGAGCTGTCCTAGCTCTTCCAAACACTGGCAGAGCTGCCACTTACCACCAACACTCCACAGATGTCAACTTTGAACGACCCACAATCAGACCTCCACTCACTGCCATTTGTTGTTATGCTCTTCCTAATGTATGTCTGTGCACTTAAATGCAGTGACTATTTCAGCCTGCAATGCTCATAGTATTTAGCCCCGTCACTGGAATGCACTAGGAGCACACTGGTTGAATTGAATTTGTTCTTTTTAGCACTAGAGAGTGTTTCTCACTCAGGAACAGCTGATATGGAGTGACATGTGTGAAACGCACTAGACCATTAGTCCAGAAAACACTGGGTCTGTGATTTGCTACTTCATGGCTTTGCTCATTAGCAAGTTTCTTGTTCTTTCTGAACTGTGTTACCTAAGCCTGAATAAAAGAGTGATACCAGATCTCGCAACACTTGAACATCATCAAAAATCTCCCCTATGTTCTTTGAATATATATGTGTGAATATACATATATATTCAAATATATTTGTATATTTGCTAACCCCCTGTTCAACTTTAGACACTTTCTTGGGCATGAGACATGGAAATAAAAACAAATGAATTGAAAAACTTCCATGAAATTTTCACATGAACTTTGTGATATCAACAAGTCCATTACCATTAAACTCACTCTCTTTTTAAAATAATAATTTTTTAAAACCTCTATAGTTCAGGGAGTTTCAAATTTGATGCTCACTGGTGTTTTAAAGATTCTGAGCCAAGGTAGAATAACACTGATTAAACAATTATATACAATTTGCCTCATAACTGAAAACAGGGTTCTTTATAAAAGCTGTACTTAGATTTATAGAAAAGCTCAATTGTTTCCAGGATTTACCAGGTAATCCAATTTACCCTAATTAGATTATCTTTTATTTTTTTTATTTTTTAATTCTTTATTAATTACACTTCATTCACTTTGTATCCTCCCTGTGGTTCCCTCCCTCCTCCTGTCCCAACCCCTCCCTTCCTCCACCCTCTGTATCCATGCCCCTCCCCAAGTCCACTGATGGGGAGGTCTTCTTTTCCTTCCTTCTGATCCTAGTCAATTAAGTCTCTTCAGGAGTGGCTGCAAATGTCTTCTTCTGTGGCCTGGTAACCCTACTTTCCCCTCAGGGGGAGATAATTAAAGAGCAGGCCAAGCAGTTCATATCAGAGACAATCCCTGTTCCTATTACAATGGAACCCACTTGGATACTGAGCTGCCATGGGCTACATCTGTGCAGGGGTCTTAGGTTATCTCCATGCATAGATCATCTTTTAAAGGAGTGTTGTCAATCTGACTCTGTTACATTCTCCATGCTTACATGAAGATATAACAAAGAATGAACATGTCTGTTAAAGAAACAAATTGAAATGATCGATGTCTAATCTGATTTTCCCACCGAAAATATGTTATCATGTATGCTACATTACTTGCTGGAAGTGTGATGTCCAATGTGTTTCAGCCATGACCAGGAACATCATATTTAATTTTGTGCAAAAACCAAAACTACATTTTTTTTAAAAAAAGCATAAAGCTTTCTAAATCAGTTTGCTCCGTTAAATCCAACAAATATTATAACAAACAGAATTATAGGAGGATCTCTCATAGTCACTGCTACTAAGAAAAATGTGAATTGAATATTGGTAGGAGTTTTGTTCGATAACAGGCAATAAAAGTATACATGACTGTGTTTAAAAAGTCACAAAGCAGCAAATGACTTAAAAATGAGGAATATGAATTAACATTTATTGATTATTTGCTATATTCTGTGCGCTATGCACCACAGGATATTTCTAAAACATCATTACTCTGAAAGGTTAGTGTGATGGTAGAGTAGTAGAAACTTATTTTTTACGGAAGGGATAAAGGATTTATCTTACACATATAAGAGCAAAAGGGATCTGATAGCCAGAGCTCAACCTCAGACATGTTTGGGAATACACTACCCCACCCCAACCTCCACATTTGTATACTGGCTAAAGTGAGGTCAACCAAAAATGTTCATGAGATGAAATATGCGCAATGAGCTTTGTTGAGAATAAATAGAATCCATGTAAACTAATAATAGGAGAAGGACTTCAGCTTAAAGAAAACACCAGAATAAAAATTAAGAGAGAGAAAAAGTGAAAGAGAGAAGTATAGCACCATTATTCTCTGTATTTATGGATTTAATTAACGCAGCTCAAAAATATTTTAAAATTTTCGGGGGTTTCTGAACATGTGCAAACATTTCTTTTTCTTGCCATTATATATACATAGTGAGTTCAAGAATAGCATGGGTTTCAGAGTAAGATTCTGTCTCAGAAAATTGTGAGGCTAGGTAAAATAAAAAGAACAGAAACTATTTGTCACCACTCTGGAGACAGAGAGCTTGAGGTGGAAGCCACATCAGTTTGGTGGCTGAGGATTCTGAGGGTCCTGCCTTGTGACTGCCTCCTATGGAAGGGAAGAGCTATTTCCTTACATGGGAGAAGTGACAATAGGTAAAGAAAAAAGCTATCCCTAGACCTGTCTGTCCAGCCTTTTGACAACACAATAATTTATTGAGGAGGATGTTGTCTTCACAGCTTGTCACTCCCTAAAGTCTCTACCTACCAACATTACCACAGTGGTAGTTAAGGGTCAACACATTCATTTGGGGAGGAAACATTAACAAGGCATCCTGGTATTCAAAAAAAGTAATAGTTACTGTTGCCAGATTGAGTGAGAATTGCCCAAGATATCATCCATACATTTTTTTTGAATGGTGAAAAACACACAGCCAAGAAAGCATGGGGATGGAGTGAGGTAGGGTGGAATAAAAGGTAATCACAATCCTACCAGATGGAGGAACATGTCCAAATGCAGAAGCTTGTCGCTTATGAAATGTTCTAGAAAATATTGCTAACAGATGTCTAAAGTGACACAGATGCTGACTTCACAGTGAGAAAGATGATGGGAACTAGAGACTGACCCTTGCAAGCATGCAACAGTCACCTTGGAGCTGTTAGTTCCACTTGACCCCACTCGCCCATGAGTGGAAAAGTGAGGCAGACTTAGATTTCTTGGCAAAGGGACCTTGTTAACAGTTTCTGATCAGGGAGTGCCAGGGTCAGAGCTACACATTGGGAAAGTATTGCAGTAGAGGTACAAAAAGAGAGAGAGAAGGGGAGAGAGAAAACGGGAGAGAGAGAGAGAGAGAGAGAGAGAGAGAGAGAGAGAGAGAGATGTACCGATTGGTTATTCTTGTAGTTCAACAGATAAAGAGGGAAGGAGATGATGGGGGCTTGTGTGGGAGGACAGTGGGGAATGGCACCTTTCACATCAACTGATCAACATCCCCAGGAGCAGAGTAATGCAAGCAAGGGTGAGCACGGGCAGATTCCTCAGGCAGTGGTAGATTCAGCATTAGGTTTCAGGACAGAAGTCCAAGTGGGAAGCAGATCTAGGCACCGTTCCCACAGAGGTGATAATTGGGATAGTGGGAGGTGATAAGAACACTATAGCAGGAGAATGTATGCAAAAACAAAGGGTTGTACCTTCAGGTATTTGTCCCCAGTGTTCCCCTAGGTACACTGAGAAACAGGAGGACTGATCAGAGGTGGACAAGTAGCCAGAGAGGCTGGAGAGGGCAGCAGGATATTAGCTGGGAGGATTTGGCTGTGCAGAGCAGTGGGTCACTAAGAAGGAAGCTCTACGAAAAGGAGTAGGTAGGGCTGAGATTCAGCCAGTTCATCTCATAATTAATAAGCCAGTGATCAAGAGGGAAGTTGGGAAAGTGTGAAAACAGCAAGCAGGTGGCAGAGCACACAGAAGCATACACAGGCTGGTGCACATGGAGAGCAGAATGTTCTCTCACACATTTGCCGGAAAGAGGAAAGACGCCCTGGAAAAGTCAAGCTGGGCCTCTCGTCACAGGGGGAAATACTTACTTAAAATTGCCTCGTTTGATAACTTTGCAATACTATGGAGTTTGGAAACTTAAAGGTACCTTGTAACTAATACGTTAGAATTATTTATGGGTTCATGGTTCATGCCACTTCTGAGCAATGCAGAGAGTGGTCTGCACGTGGAGGTTCTCATTCATGTCCTCAACACTCCCACCCCAGTCATAGGCATCGCTTTACAATACAACAGCAGCCAGAGCTACACACCACAGTGGATAAACTTCAGTCGATCACCCCAGGAACAATTTTAAGAAGTGGATCAAATACCACCGTGGTTTTTAGTTGCCTTGGCATTCTGCCAGTTTAGGGAGACACTGTTTAGTAGGAAGGTAAAGCCAGGTAAGCTCAGGGGTAGGGAACTAACTTTTGTCTCTGCCTACAGTACAAATCATGGATCTACTGATGGAGGACTAGCCTAGTGATGGCCCACCCTCAGCAGCTCTTGTAAGGACACCTTTCCACTTTCCACAGCTCTGCCCTTTTTTTGGGGGGGGCACTCTGGTCACATCAGGGTCTTCAGATTTCTAGGGCTGGGGTAGGGTGTGGATGGCCACTGCTCACTGGCACGAGCAGCATATACCCTTATTCTCAAAGGTATTCCCAAGTGTGGATGTGATGGGGATGACATCAAGGGACTGTCCGTTCTAAGGGAGAACAGAAAGGAGAAGATAAAACTGCAAATAGCTGAAATGGCTGTTTTCATGCAAATGGCCCTAAGTAAAATGGAAAGAGGCAGACCCAGAAGAGAGAAATGGAACGGGAAAGAGACCAAGAGAAAAAGCTGAATTAGTTTTGAGTAAGAGAATTTCTGAAAGGCATTAGCCACTCGTGAAGAAAATGAATAGGCTTTCTCCTCACATTTATTAAATTTCCATGATTCTCTAATGCAGAAGTCTTTTATTTGCGATTGGAAGATGAGAAACTTCAGGTGTACTTCAGAAAAAAAAAAACTGTTCCTTTCATATGCATTATAACACTCAGAAGCAGTCCCTGGGATGGGGGCAGGGGTGAGGAGGAGGGAAAGGAGGTGAGGTCTCCTCACTTGAGGGACATGAGTACCCTTTGGTGGTCTGTGTGGGCAGCAGCAGCAGGATGTTTTCTGGAGGATGTGTGGGGAGAGATCTAAACCAAAGGGAATGAGAGAAAGTTTAGAGATTCTGAAAGTGTTATGGAAAACACAGGGTTTGCAGCAAAGTGGCCTTGTTATGTTGACACCAGTACTTGGATATGTCATCCAACTTTGGTTTCTTCATTCGTGATGCTGAAATGTGTCAGTGATTTGGCAGATCTACATATCTCATTCATCAATGATGATGTACATCATCATTAATGTTCCAAAATAATACGTGGGACGAAAAGGGACTTATTTGTTAATCAAACTTCTCCATAAGATATATATATATATGTAGATGACATAGGTATTATAAATGGTTCACTTCCTTCTTTATGGTGAGAACAAAATGGGATAAAGTGGCTTAGTATAAACACGAGAATCTAATACACAAGTGGGGATACAGCCCTCCATTGGTAGATTACTCCTCCAGTGTGCACAAAGCCTTGCATTGGATTCCCAGCATCACATAAACAAGGGGTGGTGGAATATGCCTATAATCCCAGCAAATCCTACACCAAGGTGGTGAGACAGGAGTGGCAAAGGGTCAGGGTCCTGCTCAGCTACAAGTTTTGAGGTAACCTGAGACACCATCTAAAATTGATGGTGATGATGTTTCTAACACACTCTAAATAGGACTGGAGCATCCTTTTAAGACTTTCAGTAATGATAAGGAGGCCTCTTTTTTTTTTTAATGTAATGACTGTGTTGTAGGAAAGCTGTCACAAGGTGACATGAGCTGGCAGGAGCGCAGTCTTTAAGGATGGCCTCTATGGGAATGTAAAATGTCCTGAGAGTCCAGTGAGTGAACAAGGGAAAAGGTAGGCAATGCTTCTTGTTCCGGGCTCAGCAAGAACCTGAGCATCTAGGTTAGGACGTCTGCCTCCTTGGGGTAGCAGTTCCAGACGCCATTGATCCAAGGGAGCTTCCGCAGGACAAACACATTCTACCCATATCTGCAGTGTTCTGATGTAAAATCTGACTCTGGAAAAAGCCATTCCTCGTCTTTTTTTCTTCCATGGCTTGGTAGAAAATAGTTCATATGGCTCCCAATGATTTTGCTTTGATGCAGAGGTGACTCATTGGGCATTGTGTAAAAGTGCTAATCTTTCCCCCAAACACTCCTGAATTCTTTAATTTCTCTGACACATTAATTCTAACCCCAGTCCCCAAAGCCCCAACATCCCCGAGAATCCCAGAACAGAAATTATAGCAATTTCCTGTAACCTGAATCAAATTCCAAGGTTGGAGAGCACGGGCCAAGTCTGGCCATTAATTCAAAGAACCATGTGAAAGATTATGGTGGGCAGCTGTGATTCCATTAAAGGGGGCAATTTCAACTCCATTTCCTTGATAAACAGACACAAGCTCACCCCTAAATTGGGCTTGATAGATTTGATTAGGGGAGAGTTTTTGGAGGTTGTGATTTCTACAGGAAAATTGCTGTTTGATGTGCAAGGCCAAATTGCACTTGAAATCTCCTTGGGGGCTGGGGGTGGAGAAAGAAGAGGAAAGAACACCTAGCCAATTGCCATCATCCAAGCAGCAGGGGAATCAAGCTGTTGTATTCAAAATATCTGTTAGGTATGCAGCCAGTGTGTGGTGCAGAAAGCATGCCTGCTCAGGGGAACCGGTGATTAAAAGCAACAAAACCAAGTGTTATTTAAACAAAGCAAAATGCGCCTATCCAATTTCCCATGTCCTATATGAGTCTTTTGCAGGGAAAAGGGACGGTATGTGGCTTTAGTTGGGGACACCTGTGGTTTTCTGTTTCTAGCTCCATGCTGAGAAATCAGGGATGGGGACTAAAAGGGATAGGAGCAGGAGCGGGTGCTATAGCTTCCAAGTGCAGTCTCTGATCACAAACAGAATGATGGTCTCAGTGACAGCAAAACCTTTTAGTCTATTTGATTTTGCATTTAGTAAACGGAAACTTTACTTTTTTAGGTCATCTCTGCCAGATGAGACAATGAAGATTGTAATTAGTTCTTGAAACCCTGACTAAGGATGAAAAAGTCGTAACTGTTTTGTGCTGGTAAATCTTTTTTGTTTGTTTTGTTTGTTTGATCGCTTGGTTTTTGCACAAGGGAAAAAAAAAAGGAACAGTCTAATTTCTACTTAAAGGAACAGTCTAATTTTTTTTTTCAGTATCGCCCATTCTGCCTGGCTTGGTGCCAAGCATGTAGGGAGTAGAGATTTACTGAGGACTGCGGGTATGCCAAGAATTGTTCGGGGAAGCTTTAAGTCCATGCTCTCATTAAATCTTCCTTGGAGGTGGCTATTATTTTTCTATTTTCAAATGAATATAATGAGTTCCATAAGTGTGTGATGTTTTAAGTAGCCAAGATTGTATAGGCTGCACAGGTGGTTTTAGACTGGAAGCAATCCAAGTGTCCATGATGCAATCCATGAATGTGTCCAAGCCCATGTCTCAAAGGTGTGTTTCCAGGCCTATGGGAAACAGAGTTTCACAATCCTCTGTCACTTAAGATAGTGCCCTTGGGAAGTTATATATGTAGAGACTTCTAAATGTAGGTATTTAAAAATGTAGAAATCCATCAAATATATTTTTTCAACAGATCACTCAATTTTAACTGAATTCCTGTGATCCACAAAGGTTTGAAAATCCAGGTTTCACCCACTCAAATCTACATGTTACAAGAGTAAGTACCTTTCATTTTATAGCACTGTCTCCAAATAATCTTTTAACTGACGAGGGTTTTTCATAAAATTCACCCCAGCACAATCCTCCATTTTTTTTTTTTTTTTTTTTTTTGCACATCCCCTATTTTCCTGTTCTTCAGCCATCTACTCATGAGCAAGCTCTAGCCCCAGACTCTCCGCTGAGCTGATGGTCCACCGTACTGTTCCCCACAATACAAGAATCCCTTGGCTTCCTGGCTCTATTACAGGTCTTGAAGCATTCCTTTTCTCCAGCTGAGACTGCTTCACAGGTCTTACCTTGTTCTTATTCTGCACATCATTGGAGATTAGAAAACACAAAATCATTTGCAATCTTATTTGAGGGCTTAGAAATTTCATTTCTTGTGCGAAGAATGATGATGCATATTGGCACATATCTGTATCAGCCCAGGGTCCTTTGACATTTGCTTGTTATTGGAAGTCACATACAATGGAGCCAGGCTGGGCTGGGATAAAGCAGAGTTAGCGTATCGCCATGCTTGTTTTTCAAAGTGGATAATCTTAATTGATAATAAAGAGTTGGAGTTATTTGTTATTAACAATGAAGTTCTTTACTGATTAACTAAATGATTAAGTAACAAACAACAAACTGTTTCACTAAAGGAGTCTTGGACAGTTTTACTCTCTCCAATTTTTGCTATTTCAGGATCTTCATCAACAATTAATTGAATAAATATTTACCCAGGACTAATTGCTAGTAATGCATTGTTGATTAATGCAGGCATGGACTCTGCCCTCCTGGAATTTAATGGTCTGGAGGAGGAACTATCATTCAGCAAACAGTTAGAAGCTCACTGGATGTTGCCATCTGCTTCCTGAAAGCATTGAAATAACCCAAGGCAGGTGTCAGTACAGATGGTCAGGATGCACCTGCAGCGAAGGTGGGGGCAGGTACTCTAAACGACCCGGAACCATCACTCATCATCACAGAGGTGGAGATGATCTGTCTGCACCATGGCGGATGTTCACACCTTCACAGGACGGGCAATGGCCACATACTGTTCTAGAATACAAATCAACTGGTCTCTAAACTGTTTGAGATAACGGAATGATGGCAGTTAGTTACTGAGTTATAAGAACCAACCAGGGTGTGGTGGATCAGATTGTAATCCCAACACTAGGAAGTCAAAGGCAAATTTGAGATCAGTTTAGTCTAAATTGTGGGTTCCGGGCCATCCCAGGCTGCAGAATAAGACCCCATCTTAAAATAAACAAATGAACACAATAGCTACAACAACAAAAACTAAAACTTTAAAATCAACAGCAACCAGAGCCCCTAGTGCACAACTGATGCTACATAAATGCAGCCAGATGCTGAAGGCTTGCAATCTGCTCTGAACCAATCAGAATTTAGACTGCTTGGTCTTGAAACCTTCATGATGCTACCATGTTCTTCCTTTGGTGCAAAGGAGTCTGTAGGATGACAGGTTTAGCAAGGCATTTTGACGCGATTCGATTCCTTCTCTCTTCCCTTATTTTCTGGCCCAAGATGAAAAGGAAATTACAGTTCTAAACAAGCCCTCTGATCTGTCTATGACAGGGGCAACTAGGAGGAAAGACGGATAGGTGCAGGGAAGCCTACAGACATCTGCCTATACAGCCACCCTGAATCACCAGGCTGAGGATCTCATGGACCGATTACAGCAGACAGTCTTTTAATTTATTTTACCCGGACACCCATTATTACTACCCTTTCCTTGTTTAGGCCTTACATCAATATGCTTGGCTAATTTTTTTTCTGCCTAGCTGCCAACCTTGGGCAGGAGAACATCTGGTATATCCCCAAAGGGCATTAGCCCATTACGAAAGGCAAATTGATTTTTTTTAAAAAAAATTCATAAATCAGCAGTCAAATGAAAAATGTCATTTTAAATTACAAACATAACCGAGTCAGTGCATGGCTGGTACCTGTGAACAACTCGAATTATTTATGACTGTTTAATATTTGTTGGGGGGTGCGTTGTAATTTTAATTATGTAATACAAGGTGAGATAATTATTTACTGGTGCTGACATGAAAATGCCAATAATTACTTAATATCTGCTGGAAATTATTCAACAGTTTTTAATTAGCAATACATACTAAAGTGATTGTTACTCTCCAGCAACTATAAAAATCCATCCAGGAGAAAAGACACCTGGGACTTATATTAGTAACTGTTCTAAAATGCATTATTGATTTGTACACATTATCATACTTATGGTATTACTTTTCAATGTTTGACGAATTCTTGCTTTTATCAGCAAAAGAACACAAAAATAAAGAACAGCTATCAAAGTGTGCAATCAATCACTTACTACAATGGGCCTGGTTGTCTCCTACGTCCTTAGGTTGTATCTGGAATAACAACACTCGCTGCAATAGGCTTGCACACATTCTCCAATTAGTCTATTAACTTCCACTACAGATTCCTAGAGGGACACAGCCAGTCCTCACTCTAGAAAGTCTTACAAAGCAGTGTTCTGTGGAAGCCTACAACTGAAGATGTGGGCCAGAGAGAATTGCCAATCTCTACGAAGTACCTTCCCTCTTTGATTGGATTCTTCTGCTTACCTTTGGAAACCACAAGGATAAAAGAATGAGGAAATAATACCACTGGGTTGTAATAAAAGGTCTCAGCCATTTGCTACGTGGAAGGACTATTCAGGAACACTGTTAGTTACTAAGCACATTCCTCAGGGTCTCTCCTATGTTAAATAAGCATTTAATTAAAATTATTCTCTGAGTTTGCTAAGTATTTTTTTTTTTCAGTTAGCCTTTAGACAATGAAGTGCTTTGGTTAGAGAGGGAAAAAAAGAAAAAAAAAACACATCCATTTCATCATTTGCTATATGTTTTTTTATGAATTACTAAGGACCAATTCTAATTATTAGTGTAATAAACTCAACCCCTACTACAATGACTTCTTCCTCTTTCTCTAGGAGGATGGGACATGGGGTTTATCCTCTGGATGGATAGAGCATCATTATCAGTGGGATACACATTATTGGGTGCATGGGTGTGATAAAGCTAATCTTCTCTTGAGCCCTATGTCACTCTAGCTCGAGCCATTTACCCCACCCCAACTGACAGCAAAGTCATTCATATTTCTTTCAGGCACCCTGTGTCTTCCAACCTGAATGTATCCTCCATCTTCTGCCTTATGCTGCTGAAGCTGAGAGTCTACAACATATCATTCATTCATTCATTCATTCATTCATTCATTGCATCTGCGTTTCTCTCAGGTGTTTCAGCAGGGACCATTAAGTAAGAACCAGAGTCAGGAAGGGGACAAGGGTCCTTCTCCTGCCACTTAACTTGTTCATTTTGTCAAAATTTCCCTAGCAATGTCCATTCAACTTAGAAGCCTCTTACCATTCTCCCCAGCCTGCCTAGCTCTTGGTCTAGTTGGCTTCTTCCCCAGAGACGCAAACTTCCATGTCTATGTGTCCTTCCTGACTGCCCCTGAGATGCCAGGGTAGCTACACATATCCTGGGAGCATAGTTCCTCTACAGGTTGACAAGTTCAAGTCCCTAGTAATCCCACCCATTTCTCTTGGTGTCCTTATATACAGGAGTGTGGTGGGACTTTCTTTGCCTCCCAGTCTTCCAACACTTGTATCAGCATTCTCTAGACAAATACCTTCAGATAAAATATCTACTGTGGGTTTTGTTTACCTGAGAGACACCCATATTTGCACTTCTACATGTGAATCTTGCCTCGCTCAGAACCTTCTCACTCTCCTTCCAAACTATTTCCTTCTTCTTCCATGTGCAATACCTGATCCAGTCCACGATACAGCTCAGGGGTCATCCACTCCAAGAAATGCATTGTACTCCGCCACACTGGGCACCCCACCTCTCTAGTTCCAGAGCAGCCTGAGTGCTCTTACCATTGTGTCCATCTGTCACCATGAGAGCCTGTGGTCTCAGTCCTTCTGTCAACTGTTTACCATGCTTGGAACATAGAAGGTACGGTGTACACATGTATTGTTCACCCTGAACTCATATGCTTTGTCACTGTACGCACCTAGACAGGAACTAAACTCTTAAATCCCTGGCTTCTGCCCCATGGAGATCCTAGCTGTCGCACAGAATCTCAGGGTGAAAATGTTCCTGCTGTGTTTTGGCACAGTGGTGCTTTCTTATGAAGCAGAATCAGATAGGCAGCAAAGAGAACGGCAGCTTAGAGAGAATGTGGTACAGTCTCCTCAAGTTGCATACCAAGCCTTTGACCTACAAATAGCGAATTAAGAGCAGCCCAGGAGCTCTGCTGTTCCTTCCTTAACTGATGTAGAACAAAGTGCTAGTAACAATAATATCTGTCATTTGTGTGTCTGAACACACAGGTACTGTACGATTTCATTAAATCCCAACAACACCTCTCGAAGAGAGAAATCATCATCCTACTTGCAAATGAAGAAGCAATACCAAGAGAGCTGGCATTATAACAAGGTGCTTAAAGCCCTCATTCTGGAAGCAAATTTTAAAGAAATGAGAATGAGAAAGAGAGAGAACCAAAAACCCCCAGGAACTTCCATGAACATTTCACTGTCTTATTTTGAAAAAATCAAAATTAATAGAAAAATCAGAGATAGAAAAATATGAAAAATTAAAATAAGACCAGGTTGTTTCCTGTTTTCTTCTTCTTCTGATGTCCATCCTCTTTGCCTTTCCGGATGGGGATTGGACATTTTAGTTAGGGTCCTCTCTCTTGCTTAGTTTATTTAGATGTACAGGTTTTAGTGGGTTTGTCCTATGTTGTATGTCTATATGAGTGAGTATATACCATGTGTGTCTTTTTGCTTCTGGGACAACTCACTCAGGATGATCCTTTCCAGGTCCCATCATTTACCTGCAAATTTCATGATTTCCTTATTTTTCATTGCTGAGTAATATTCCATTGTGTAGATATACCACAATTTCTGCATCCATTCTTCAGTTGAGGGGCATCTGGGTTGTTTCCAGCTTCTGGCTATTACAAATAAAGCTGCTACAAACATGGTTGAGCAAATTTCCTTTTTGTGTGCTTGAGCCTCTTTTGGATATATGCCTAGGAGTGGTATGGCTGGATCTTGGGGAAGCACTATTCCTAGTTGTCTGAGAAAACACCAGATTGATTTCCAGAGTGGTTGTACAAGTTTACATTCCCACCAGCAGTGGAGAAGGGTTCCCCTTTCTTCACAACCTCTCCAGCATGTGTTGTCACTTGAGTTTTTGATCTTGCCCATTCTGATGGGTGTAAGGTGAAATCTCAGGTTGTTTTGATTTGCATTTCCCTAATGGCTAGTGAGGTTGAGCATTTCTTTAAGTGCTTCTCTGCCATTCGGTATTCCTCTCCAGAGAATTCTCTGTTTATCTCTCTTCCCCATTTTTAAGTGGATTACTTGGTTTGCTGCTTTTCAGCTTCTTTAGTTCTTTATATATACTGGATATGAGTCCTCTGTCAGATAAAGGGTTGGTGAAGATTCTTTCCCAATCTGTAGGCGGTCACTTTGTTTTGATGATGGTGTCCTTTGCTTTACAGAAGCTTTTCAGTTTCATGAGGTCCCATTTATTGATTGTTGCTCTTAGAGCCTGTGCAGTTGGTGTTCTGTTTAGGAAGTTTTCCCCTGTACCAATGAGTTCTAGGGTATTCCCCACTTTTTTTTTCAAGCTGATTTAATGTGTCTGGTTTTATGTTGAGGTCTTTGATCCACTTGGACTTCAGTTTTTTGCAGGGTGATAAGTATGGATCTATTTTCATTTTTTCTACATGTAGACATCCAGTTGGACCAGCACCATTTGTTGAAGATGCTATCTTTTTTCCATTGTATGGTTTTGGCGTCTTCTCTTTGGTAACCTTCTGCCAGGAAGTCTCCCAGGCACACTGGCTCCTATTTCTGAAAAGAATAGGATGGGAGATGGGGAATGGGATGCCATGAGGTGTGGATACACAATGAAGAGATTTCAACTGTTCTTAGGAGGATTTCTTCCTGTGGTTCCACAAAGGCCCATCACCCTACAAGAACAGAAGGTGCTTCACAGGCAGGAATAAGACAGTCCTGCACATACTGAGGTGTTGTGGCTTTGATGAATGGTTTAATATCTCCACTCTTCAGTTTTGTTATCTATAGAATGGAGATAAGGCTTTTTTGTTTCACACAGTTGTTTTCAGTTGAGGGAGATATCACTGCAAAGTACTATTTGTTTTTTTATCCATTTGGTGCTATTTTATCCCTGGTTTGTGCCAGATAGAAAGTGCTAAGAGTAGGATATAAAAAGGTAGATGACTTTTCTATCCACAAAGTTCAAAAAATATTTAATAATTGTTACTCTTATAATTATTATTGACACTGCTAATATTATAATAGCTAATCAACTGTGTATTACCATTATTACCAATATAAAACTTACTCTGCAAACATGGCAGGCTTCCTGTTGACCTCTCAGACTGTATTCATAGGAAACTTTCCAAGTCCTGTAATTTTGTAGCTATAGATAGATAATGGGAATACTGAAAAGGACTTCTAAGCCAGTTGGCAATCCTTGCCAAGGAGAGGTACAGAAACACCATTTGAATGGGACTGGCTCCCCTCAACTTCCCAAACTACACTGTGAGAACCCAGCCTAGAGCATTTTCAATTTGTATTCTAGGTAAATGGCAATAAAGAAAATTAAGCATCTGATTAAAGTAAATATAATTTATTCTACAAATATTTATCTTCTAAACAGATACCTGATGTTTCTTTTTGCATGAAGAATCAATTGCTCTAGGCTTACCCCTTTTTACTTCAAAAACTTAATAAAAACAATCGCAATTCAAAGGGCAGGGGCTGTGTTCAGCAGGAACTGTGAAGAGTGGCATGATCTTTCGTACATCTTTTATGACAGGGATGATATGAGGAGCCGAGAGCAGGCAATCACGGATTAGAGTGGTAATGAGCAAGAAGGGGATTTATGACTAGGTGATGCTGATAGTAAGCAGAGATGAAGAGCAGGGACCATAGTGGTAGATGGCAAGGAGGCTGATTATTGTGGGATTAAAGAAACCAAGGTAGAGATATGCAAAACAGACTCTATGTGATACTAGTCCAGTTTAACCAGATATGGCTGATGGTCAAAAATCAAAAAGAAACTCCCATGTACACAAGGCAAGACAGGCTAATGAGCAGAAATCCACATCACAACCCAAATTTATTCACGTCATGAAAAAGTTGCTTTATGCCCTCAAAAATTAACTTTCTGGTTTTATGTACCTGTGTGCTTCCTTCCATGCATGTATATGTGCTCATGTGTATATGTGCATTTAAATGTATATGTGTGTACATGCATTCTTGTTTAAGATACTAAGAGTAATTAAAATCTCTTTTCAGTGTATTAAAATTTCAACATTTTAAAAGATTTTTAGAGCTTTTTGAATGTTATTTATAGTAGAAATGATAAGAGAGTCCCACTAAATCCTTTAGTCAACATAAAAACAATTATTAAGCATTAATTATAGTCGACTAGGTGCCAGGAACGGGTTCTATATTCTTTAGCTTTAAAGCTGTTGTTAACTCTGTTAAATAGATATTTGCCGTTCATAGTTTTGGATGAACAGTTCAAGGAAGAGTGATTTAATAGCTTGTTTCAGATTAAGTAAATTCAACTTCAATCTCTACTACAAACTCTGGCTACCTTTTAAAGTTCTCTTCACTTGATAGTTGGCTTGTTCTTCCATTTCATTCACTTGCTATTCATCCAATAAGCTTTCGTTGTTACAGGTTAGCTAGAGAAAACCAAGATCTACTGCCCTTGCAAAGGTCTTATATGTTGGGCCTGAGGATAATGACTCCCCTTGGAGGTATGGGTAATGAATTCCAAGGAGCATGAAAGATCTGCTCAGATGTTGTAGAGTAATATTGCTCAATTTGGGTGTTGGTGGCACAGATGTATTCACAGTGGAAAATTTATGAGTTGTGTACTCATGTTATATAGATTTCCCCTATATGCAAATATCTATGCACATATGCATCCCCCATTCACAAATCACACTCAATAAATGTTTAGATGTATAGAAAAACAAACAAGCAAAAGAGACACTTGCTCTGAGTTTAGGAAGATATCATTGTACTCAATAAAAGAAATAAACTTTCTTAATCAGATTATTCAAGAATCTAGTTATGTTGTTAGAGACTATTATATACTTATGACCACGTTTTATATTTATTAGGACCAGCTACAAGTTGTGTTCAGTTGTTTCCTTACTTAAGTAGACAAAACTCTAGAACACAGAGGAAGAAAAACTTTGTTTTGTTGTTCTCACGAGCTTGGGAGTGTAGTCACTAGACAAAACCGACTTGATCCCATCATCCCATAGCGATACCACAAAACATGAACATTCAGCCTTAAATGCTGGATGGGCAATGGCAAGTCCCATTTTCCCTGAGAAAGTCAAAGGTCTCAAAGTCCAGTGCTCGCTTAAACCTGAATGCCCCAGCATCAATTAGTAGTCCTCGCTGCTGCGGAACACATTCTGTCCTTTCAGGAGATATTTTTGAGTGATGAAAACAGATCTACTACCTAGGAGCTCTGGATGCTTCCTTATTTCTAACTTCCATCTATCTCTTGAGCCACACACGTCATGCTAGAAGGCAGCCTGATGCAGGCAGCTCCTCCTGAGGATTGCCATGAGGAATATTTCTTTTAGGTCTTCATTTCTTGAGGGCCAGCATGAGAACTGAAAATCACCCTTACAACAAGAAAGGCTCACACCTCGCATCTTGGAGCAAGCCTTTCTTAGAGTAATCTGTTGGCTTCTTGGTGGAAGCTACATATCTCAATGTTAGCTGAGTTGAAGGGGTCTAGCACTCACAGTGCCAGACAGGTGATGTGAGTCATTCTTGTCCTTGAGGCAAGACAGGGATAGAGCAACACATGATGTGTTCTGGATTGGAAGAAACAGTCACTATATACTCTATCTCAGGGAGACATTGCTTCACTCTTTTCCACTTATTTAGTGTTTTCACAATATTGACAAGGGGGAAATCCATTTAAGAAGACCCAACAATTAGAAAATTAGAATACTAAAACAGAGGAGGCATATGCCAATACAACAGAGCTACTGGAATTGACAGAGTAATTAAGCAAACAGACAGATGGACAGCCAGAAGATTCAAACACACCACAGAAGAATTTCTGAAATGATTTTTTTTAAAATCCATATTTTCACAACTAAAAATGTTTTTAAGGTCTGTAATTGAATAGAAAGAGAAAACGTCTGTGCTGAAATTCCAATTATTTGTCTCCACCAGTGGTTCTCAACATGTGGGTCGTGACCCCTGCGTAGTTGTATATCAGATACCGTGCATTTCAGATATTTACTTCGCAATTCATAACTGCAGCAAAATTATAGTTATGAAATAGCAATGAAATAATTTTCTGATTGGGAATCACCACAGCATAAGAAACTGGATTAAGGGATCACAGCATTAGGAAGACTGAGAACCACTGGTCTAAATTGTTTTTTTAAGTATATGTAAAAGCATAGATCATTGAGATAAAAAGATAGTTGTGAAGGTAGGTACAGAAGCTTAATGGGAAAATATATATATAAAGGACCAAAGAAATGGCCCATGAGGACCTGAGTTCAAACACCAGTACTCATTTTTTAAAAGGGGTGGGTCTGCATATGTGGATTTAAACTGTGCTCTGTGGGCTGCAGATGAAAACAGGAGGCCTGTGAAGATGGACAAAAGTAATTAGGATCTCACTAAAACATGCTGGCTGCCAGCCACCACTGCCTCCTCCTCCTCTCTCTTTCCTCCCTCCCTCTCTCCCTTTCCCACTGAGGGACCCTATTTTAAAGGAACATGGTGGAGAATAATAGAGCTGGAGACTGGACTTCCTCTTCTGACTCTGTCCACATGAGGCTCAGTGAGTTCATTCTGTTCCAGACTGAGGTGATGAAGAAAGATGTGTTTCATAAGTAGATGCTCCACCACACAGAAATATTGCAATGCATCTGGGCCACATAGAAACATGTGACTTATATTCTGTGAAGGAAACAGGTTTTTATTCAGGGGTATTGGGAGTAAAGAATCAGACTGGCATGCATCTCATTTGCAAACCTAGAAACCAGAAGACAATGATACAGCCTCCTTCAGTGACTGAGAGGAAACGCTACAGTCAGAATCCTATGCTCAGCCTAAGATGTACCCCCAAGGACAAAAAAAAAAAAAAAAAAAAAAAAAAAAAAAAAAAAAAAAGAAAGAAAGAAAAGAAAGAACGGATTCAGAGGGAACTTCACATGTTGACCTCATGTGATGACAACACTCAAGAAGAGCCCAGGACAGAATTCAAGCTGAAACACAAACCAGAATGAGGCCCGAACCTGGGAAAGGCCGGAGACAAAGAAGAAGTAAGAATCCAGCTACCCCCTTGCCTTCTCCCCACCATGGATGAGGAGAGATTTCTCAGGAATATGCTTAAACCCATCCTCAAAGAGGAGGGCAAACAGTCCTGCAAAGTGTCTAGAGCACTATACCAAAGCCTGGAGCCTCAGCTGAAGAGAAAATCAGGTGGGAAGTAATCCCCGAGTAACTACAAAGACTTTAGAAGTAAGCAGAGAGTAGAAAGGAAAAAAAAACAAAAACACCTTTTCCAATATTAATATTTAGTCGAGGAAGACAGGAAAGAAGATAGAGCTGCATTTTTTCTATTATTATTTTATAATTCATTTTCACCCCTGACTAGGTCTTGTGTTATAGCCTTAGCTAGCCTGGTACTTGGTATAGAGCACAGGCTGGCCTCAAAGTCATGACAATCCTTTCGCTTCAGCTTCTTGAGTTCTGGAGAAAAAAAGAACATTTTTTTTTCACATAGGTGAAAATACATGTTATTATTAAATTATATAATATATAGCATTAATACCTTATATTGATTTTAAATAACAGAAAGAAAGTGAGGGCCAGGGCTATGTTTTAGTGGTAGAGTTCCTGCCCAGCAAGAGACTTTTGGGTCACTCCTCAGTACCATCTACGAAATATGGCAGGACTGGAGAGATGGCTCTGTGGGTAAAGTGCCCTGTAAGGATGAGGCTCTGAGTCTGAATCTGCAGCATCCACGTGAAAATCCAGGTGTGGAAGCACACATCTGTGATGCTAGCACTGAGTAGGCAAAGACTGGCAGGTCCCAGGGGCTAACTGGCTAGCCACTCGAGCTGAAACAGCAAGTTCCCAGTTCATTGAGAGACTCTGCATCAAATAATAATGCAAAAATAATGTGGACAGTGATCGAGCGGATGTCAACCTCTTGTCTCCATATGGGCACTCACAGGTAAGCACACACACACAAGAGGGAGAGAGAGAGAAAGTTCAATTGTGTTGCAAAAACAACTGTAGAAAGAAACTTTTAAAAGAAGCAGAGTCATAAAGTGAACTGAAATTAAGATGTAAAATAGGCATAGTTCTCTACATACAATGTGATATGGAGTCAATTACACAAAACAAAATCAAAATTATCCATAATAAAAGGAGAACTTGACAAAAATTCGTCACGAGAAGATACAATACAAGGTTTTTAGAACTTGGTGAATTTATCAGACAAAACCTTGGGGAAACCCAGAGGAACTGAAAGACATAATTATTAAAAGTGAACTTAGATACAACCTTGCGTTCTTGTCACATAAATATGAACATATGTGTATATGTGTAAAATTTTATATTTAAAAAGCAAACTTTCACTGGCTACAGAGAAACCTGCACTCACGGAGGCCGAGGCAGGCAGATCTCTATGAATTAGAGGTCAGCCTCATCTACAGAGTGAGTCCAGGACAGCCAAGTATACACAGAGAAATCCTGACTCAAAAAGAAAGAAAGGAAGGAAGGAAGGAAGGAAGGAAGGAAGGAAGGAAGGAAGGAAGGAAGGAAGGAACTTGCATAAATTTTAGAGATATTAATGCGAAACCTTATTAGATCAGAATTTCATATTAGGATAATAAAATTATCAATAGAACCTTTACTTAAAATAAGCAAAATATATCGGTTATATTTGGTGCAAAACAAAAATAACAAAAACAACAGAATTTTAATTTATCTGCGAAGCAAACAAAATAAAGATATCTGATATCTAATCTTCTGACACTAAAAATTAAGTGTATTCCTAATTTTGTTATTAGTGAGGAGATATGAAGATTAAATATTCATTTTTTTTAGAAAGCAGAGAATGAATTGTAAAATATACAGTATTAGGAAAAAGGACTTAACAGTGATACAATCAAGAATTAATTAAAAGCAAATAAACAAAATCAAAGAGGGATTACCCAAAGTTGAATTCACTGAAGAGCTGCTTGTGATCCTGACTAAGGAGGCACACACACATAAACAATCCAGACATGATTTTGAGGGACCAAAGCAGAAAAGGAAAACAAAAAGAAAAATACACCCCCAAAAAACTCAAACAAAGCACCAACCCTGGCAGATTTATGTATTTTAAAAGAATGTCTAATCAGATTTATGTATTTTAAAAGAATGTCTATGAAATTTGGTAGCAACCCAGAGAACACAGATGATGCCCTTAAAAAATGAAAGGGCCCAAATTACCCAGGAGGTGGAACCCCAGGTAGAAACAGGGAAGAACCCATTATTTTCACTAGGTAGAGGGACAGAATGCTGCCAAGTGAGGTTCTTCTAATCTTTACATTCCATTTGTATCTAACTATTCCAGGCCACAGAACAAAATTTTTCAAATTTGCTTTATGAATCAGTATTTTACATTATATTAAGGCTAAGACCTAATAGAAATGCTGTGAGTTGATTTTACTCTTTCATATACATATGGAGATCTTAGTAGCAATTCCATCAGTGACAAAATGGAGCTGTTAGCTAATATGTGCTATATTACAGTGAAACCTTGTTTCTAGCCAGGGTGGAGGAATTCTAAAAGAATCAAAGAATTCACTGGAAATTATCTCATCCAAGGATCCTTAAAATGAAACGTCTCTACCTTCAAGAGTTTAGTTACTGTAGTCAAAGAATGGCTCTTAGCAGTCAAACACAATTAACAGCAAGGAAAGATTAAGTATATTAACACTTACCGGATGGCATACACATGGATGTTTACAGTAGAACGTGTTTATTTAGTTCCATTTACATAATTTCACAATATTACAAAGAAATAAAGGACGTGATAATTAAAGTCAAGCTCGTTTGCAGGATTCGCTGAAGCAGCTCAATGGAAAGGAGTAGCTCCAGCCAACAGATGCCCCTCTGTGAATGTCCCCTGGGGTTGATATATGAACTTCCCTGCAAACCTTGCTTCTGATGGAAGCAGCACCCTGTAGGTGCAGTCCTGGTTGAAATGTGATCATCCAGGCCTGGGCTTGAACATGGCTTTTTCAGCTCTCTTTTTATATTTAAATAGCATGCTAAATCTAAAATATAGTGGCTTTGTGCTTTGCAGTGTCTCCGAACAGTGTTTTCTTCATTCTTTATAACTCCCTACAGCATCTATACTTCACTACTTCATCTTGGGTGGGAGATCTGTCCTTATCTAGGTCACTAAATAATGC
This sequence comes from Meriones unguiculatus, assembly GCF_030254825.1. Lineage (NCBI taxonomy): Eukaryota > Metazoa > Chordata > Mammalia > Rodentia > Muridae > Meriones > Meriones unguiculatus. The sequence continues at coordinate 167,328,546 of NC_083349.1, forward strand.
TGAACTAACCTGCTGTCACCTTGATTCTCTGTGTCACTTTAGTTATCACACCCTAGATTCTACCATTCACTATGCTTTTTTGAGTTTTCCTACTTGGTTTTACTATTGTCTGTGCTATTCCTGTATATTTGCTTTTAAAATACATTAAGATTTTTTTTTTTTAAATAGGAATCTGGACTCAAGTATGTCACCCCTTTTAACACAGACATCCAACACTGCCTCTGTAAAGCTTTCATGAGCATAACTACGCTAAGCATACACTACCATTTTCTCTTCCTACTACTATAAAAATATGTCTGGGGTAAGGGGGTGAGACCAGTGAGATGGCTCAGGCAGTAAAGATGGTCTTAGTCAAGCCTGACAACCTGAGTTCATTCCCTGGGACCCAAACAGTTGGAAAAAATAATTGACACCAGCAAGCTGTCCTCTGAACTCCTCACGTGTGCTTTGGTTTGTGTATGACATACTCACTCCAATAAATTAATTAATAAATGCAAATTTTAAAATCCCTCAATAAGTAGATTCATGCTGAGAAGAACTTTATCTTGGCTCCCAGATCTGAGGTTTTTCAGCCCATGATCGTTTCGCCTGTCACTTGTGCCTATAGCTTATCATAGTGTTGGAAGCCCAACACAGAGCCGAGCCACTTGTCTCGTGGCAGAAAAAAAACAGAGCAAGCAAGCAAGTGAGAGAAAGTGAGAGTGAAAATAAGAGAGTATGAGAGAGACAGAGAGAGAGAGAGAGAGAAAAAGGAGAGGGAGAGAGGGGGGAGAGGGAGAAGGGGGAGTGACTGGAGCCCCACAGTCCCCTTCTGAGGACCAAGTTTCACTTGCATACCATTGGGAGACACAGTAAAGAAATAACCCAGTTAGTTCACCCCTGTCATGCCTTGGTAGCTGAATCATCTTGGCATGCAAGGTAAAGGCTGTCTAACACTCAGCCATCAACTCAGTGTTGACAAGCATAAGCAAGGCAGCCAGCTACAAGGCTTGTCCTAAAGGTTTCAAGCCATGGGCTGGGGCTAGTGCTCAGTGCCATAGTTTTCCTCCCACGCATGACACCTTGGGTCCTATCTCTATTCTCAGGAAAATAAAAAAGACCCAAGCTGACATCTTTCATTTGCAGGCTGTGTATAACGTTGTGGTCTTAAGCAAACACTGGCTGAAATAATTGAGAAGGTAGAAAGTGCTTCCCTGAAGGAAATGCTGGCTCCACCTGAAAGACACCCTGCTGGCTGCACCTGTTCTGCACTGAGATAGCCTTCTGTCTGGCTCCTCGGCACTCACAGCAGAATGACATCTCCTTCCCATCTGGTGTCTCAAGCATATGGCCATCACAGCAACATAGGATGCCTGCACTACAGGTACCTGTTAGAGAGCTCTGTCATTAATTGTGGGAGTCCAGGAGTTAGCCAGTGGCTCTCAGAACACCGTGTTATGTATTTTGAAAAGATTGATTAATAGTGATATTCACTATTATTTTTCTTTTGTGTTCTCCCATTCCTACTAGAACTATCTTAAACGATGTTATCATTTTTTTTAAAGTGCTGTAAATTTTTGACCCAGATTAACAACACCTTTTTTCCTTAGAGAGCTCTCTGCTACCTTGAGAACAAGCACAGAGCTCTGGGGAAGTGCCTCTGTGGTTTGGGAAGATTTTCTGCTGGGTACCATTTGCTCTCTTGCTACAGGAGAGTCGTTCTCACAGCAAACGCTGTCCTGAGTCCTGCTCAGGGAATACACTTTCTACCCTTGGTGACATGCCTCCTGTCTGTTGGAAAGGGGAACTAATGCTGTGTCATTTCTTTGCTGGTCTTGCTAAAATCCAGTTACAGAACTATCTTTCCTGGGTGTTTGGGAGAATCAACACTTGTTTTTTAAGAAGAGTTCTGATGTCTTTTAATCTCTGTCTCATTTTAGTTACTTAAATTTCATGTCATCATATTTTTTTCTTTTTTGCCTCTGATCAGGCTTTGGCCTTGCCATAACTCAGGTGGTCTCCTCCTGTGCTGGCCAGCTTGCTGAACCTCTGACTCCCACTCCCCTCACACCTGCCTGTCATCACCCATGACCCTGTGTTGCAAAACAAACAACAACAAAAACTGCACAGGTTGACATCAAACCTGGCAGGAAGAATTGTAAGTAGAAATTTTTTAATCCCCTGATGGGTTTTCTTTTATTTGTGAATGATGACTCTACTATCTACTATGTAGATAGATAGATAGATAGATCCTACAACTCTATACACTTTACCCTCCACATCTATGGAGTCTGTACCTGTGGACTCAGTCAACAGAAGCTTGAAAATAATCTGAAAAGGATGTGTCTATACTGAAAACATACCAACATTTCTTGCTATTGTTTCCTAAACAATGTAGCCCTAAAACCTCTTTACATAACATTTACATTGCATTAGGTGTTACAAGCCACCTAGAAATGGTTCAAAGCAGAAGTGTTATTGAGTGTCTTTCATACAAGGAACCTAAGTGTCTGAGTGCAGGTTATCTTGTGGGGGCAATATGCATTCAGCTGAAGCTATACTTCAAGTTTTGAATTTTCTCTTTTCCCCAAGCTAGCAATATGCAGTATAATTCTGTCTTGTGATGCCAAGCAGTGGCAGTAGCTGCAGCTCTCAGCCAGCCACACTATCATGAGGGGATACAGGCAACATTCCATAGGGCACTGTATCAAATAAATTATACAAGCTATTCAACTCTTTATTAGAAAAATGGGCTTTGTGTGACAAGGTTTTGTCCACCTATAAACCAGTATAAATGTTCCCAGCACATTAAATTAAGCTAGACCAAACTATGGTGTGCACTAGGTTAGTTTCCTTAAATGAATTTTGTACTTCAGGTATTTCAGCTTTTGAAGCCTCATGAGGACATAATCGCAGCATAAGTTGAGGGGCATCTGTAATATCTTTGCCCTTGTGTCTAGTTTCTTGGCTCAGCATAATGTTTTTTGAATTTAATTCATTTGATTTTGTACACCAGTGTTTCTTTTCATCACTCAATAGGATTTTGCTATGTAGATATAATATAATATTTTACCCACTCAATTTCTGGTGGACACTTGATCCATTCCTCATTTTTAAGCTGTTATGAAAGAAGCTGCTATAAAGAGTTGTGTGCATTTTGTAAGGGCTTGTGCTCATTTATCTTAGACCAATACCTGGGGATTACTAGATCACATGTTAGGCTATATTGACCTTTATAGGAAACTACCCAATGGTTTTCCAATCTGGTTGTGTAATTTTATCATTCCTATTAACAATAGGTTAGAGTTCTGCTTTTCCCCAAATCCTGCTGAGGTTAGCCTTTTGCACCTCATGCTGGAGGGCAGAGAAAAGAATCCAGCCTGTTTTCATCTCCATTTGTTGAGCAACTTCTCATCTGATTGCCAACTTTACCTATTGATCATTTGCACTTGCTTAAACAGTTTTCCCACTGGGGTGGTACACGCCTATAATCCCAGCACTTTGGGAGGCAAAGAAAGGCAGTTCTCCGTGAGTTTGAGGCCAGCTTTTCTGGTCTACAAAGGAGTCCAAAGCTCATAGAGAAACCCAGTCTCAAAAAACCAAACCAAACCAAAGAAACAAACAAATAATAATAAAAAAAATACCTAGTTTTCCCATTAAAACATTTTGAACTACTTACCCTTAATTACTGAGTTGCTATATTACTTTATAGCTAAAAGTCAATTCTCACATACTGACATAGAGATTAATTTCATCCGTTCTGTGGCTTGCCATGCTATTTTCACTGTTGTATTGTTTAAAATAGGGTTTGACTATGCAGCTTTGGTTGCCCTGACACTCACTGTATAGCCCACACTGTCCTTGAACTCGTGGTCTTCCTGACTCAGCCTTACAGAATTACACTTATGGACCACTTGACAGGATCTAGAATCACCTAGAAGATAAGCCCCTGGGGGTTTCTATGAGGGAACTTCTGGATTCAGTTAACTGAGGTAGGAAAACCCACTCTAACTGTGAGCAGCAGGACTCCACATGCTGGGGTCTCCAACTGAACAAGAACGAGAAAAGGAGCCAACATTCACCTGTTGCTGCTTCCTGAAGGCAGATGCAGTCTGGCCAGCTGCTCTGACTCTCGCTACATCACTCCCTGCCTTGGTGGACTGGATCCTTAAACTAAAGCCTTTTTTCCGTAAGTTGCCTTTTGTCTCAGCCACTGGAGAAATAACCAAGATGCCACAGGTTGCAAAGATTTTCTGCTATCTCTTGTTCTGGTTTGGTTTCTGATGCTATGATAAACACCAGGACCAAACAGGAATTTGGGCAAGAAAAGGTTTGTTTTATTTTACAGAGCATAATACATTATTTAAGAAAGCCAGGGAAAGAGCTCAAGGCAGAAGCTTGAAGCAGAAACCAATGGGAATGAGCTCAGCCACTCCCTCCTTTTGGCTTTCTTAGCTTGCCATCGCCCACAGTGGCTTGGACCCTCCCACATCAACTGGCAAAAAAGGAGATGCTCCACACACATGGCCACAGGTCAGTATGATGGAGGAAATACTTCAATTGAGGTTGTTTCTTCCCAGGTGTCTGCAGGTTTGTCCCAAGGTTACAGCTGAAACTAACTCCATCTCATTAATACAAATTTCATAGAAGTTGGTCCTTATTTTTTTATATATCATCATTCTAAATTGAGTAACATAACTTACAAAGATGATGCACAGTCTTTTCCACGTGGAGATCCAGAAATAGTTTTGATAGCATATGTTAAAAAGAATCTTCCCCTCCCTCCACACAATTATCAGCTTTGTAGAAAACCAGTTGAGCACATATGTATGACAATTCTACTAAGTCAGGTTGTTGATTTCTGTGAAAGACACACTGAGATTTTGATTAGATTTTTTTTAACTTACTATAATTTAGGAAGCATTGACATGTAAAGGAGTTTTCTTTCAAACCATGGACATGACAGATTTTATCTCTTCTGATTCAGACTTTACTTTAAAAAAAAACTGTCAACAATACTTTATAGCTTCACATGGATAAGCCTTATGTATATTTAAAAATTTATTTTCAAGTATTTTGTGTTGTAATGCTACTGTAAATGTGATTTTTTTCAGAACTGAATTTTCCAATTCATTTCTAGTACATAAAAATCCCCTTAACCTATTTTTATCATTCAGCATTAATAAATTCAGTCATCAACACAAGTGATTTTTTTTGTAGATTCCTGAAAGAATAGATCTATGCATCCCTATCTCTGTCTAATCTCTTATCTACCTATATCTTGTAAATTCAGATACTTGGGCATCATTTCAGATTTGTATTTTCTTTTTCTTATGTTATTGCATTAGCTAGAACCTCAAGCTCAATGAGAAATAGAAGTGATGAGAACCAACATTCTTTACTTCTTAGCTTTAGACAGAAAATACCCTACTGTCCCTACTGCCATGATAAATATAGATTTCCTGTAGATAGCCATTATCAGGTTGAGAGAGCAACTTTTGTGTGTTAGTTTGCTAAGACTTATAACTGCTAATAATGCTGAATTTTGTCAAATGACTATCTGCTTCTATTCATTTCTGCCTTTCTTATTTTGTTAGTGTAGGAAAGTTTATTGATTGTGTTCCAAATGTTAGACTGACCTAGTCTTCTTAGAATAAAAAAAACTCCTTGTCATGATAAATTATCCCATTCATATATTTCTAGATTCAATTTTCTAATATACTGTCAAAGTTAGCCGTGTTTATGTTTAAATGTAATTTTGGTTTATAGATTTTTCTCTTGCAATTTCTTTGGCTTTGTTATCTATATAATGCTGGCTTCACAAATTTAATTAAGAATGGTTTCTTTGTTCTATAGTTCAAAAAATTGTTTCAATATATTTGATATTCTTTCTTCCTTCATTACTTGTTAAAATTAAAACTAAAGTCATATGAGTCTAGAATTTTCTTTGAAGGAACATTTTATACCATTATATATTCATTTTTTATTTAGTCTTGTGACAACATTCATAAATTTCCTCTATTAATATTATTTCATTACATCCAAGATGCAGATTTTATTACCATATAGTTTCTATCCTATATCCTTATTCTTTTAATATTTGAAAAACCTTTATTGATATCCTTTCCTTCATTTATGCTTTGCCAAATGTGAACTGGGGGGTTTATCAATCAAGCTTGCTGTTTATTAATCAGTTCAAAGATTAACCTTTTGGTTTCACTATCTTTTTTCTGTCTTGTCATCCTTCTGGTGTTCCCACTGACTGTTCAATGTACTGTTAAATGTTCACATACAATGTAACTTCTTTACTTGGACAGAAATTAAGTATCTCCCAGACTTTCCTGAGAAATTACCTGTTGTAAAGATCACAGCTTTGTAAAAATGACAGCTGGGTGCATGTTCACTCAGCCCAGGTACGCCTTTCTCATTTCCCCAGAGAAGCATTAGGATTCTTGTAGCAATTTCTGAACTTTCTTGCACCTGAGACTTCTTTTGTCCCCTTACCCTCAGTGAACACAGATGATCTGTCCAGCTCAGGGGGGTTGCTGTGCTCCCAGAAAGGGCTTCTAGGGAATTCTGGGTGAGCCACAGGTTTCCCTCATCTATTTTCATTTCCTGTAGGATCACAGTCAGCATATTTGTGCCATTTTTAGTTGTTTACAGCTGGAGGGGATTTTAGTACAAATTAATATCTCATGACCACAAGCAAAATTATGAGGGTTTTACTATTAGCATTCTGACATCTTTTTTCTGTTTTTAAATTAATTCAGCAGGATCTTATTCAGCACTTACTATAGTGGCCCACATTTAACAATAATAAATTAGTATATAATAAAACATGTAAATTGGTTTCATACATCACTATGTTCTTGTTTTCATTTATTTCACCTGGTGTTTACTCAATATTTTCAGCCTATAAATTAGAATGTTTATTCAACTGAAGAAATGGTTATGTATTGTTTGAATATTGCTTCCGTTGGGTATACTTTGTCCTTATAGGCCATAAGCTCTCCTAGGTTCAGAACTGCAATGCTTTGCATTTGTTCTGTTCATTTCTTTGTTCGTTTAAATTTTTAAAGAAAAAAAAAAAAAAGCTGTGCTCAAACATGTTCTCTGCATCACCGATTAAATTTTAGATCGCTATTTCTGTCCTGTACTTCTTCTGTGGCATTTTTAGTTTCCTTAAATATTTCTTGATATAATGAGACTCCCCTTTTTACTCAGTTTGCTGCTACATCATGTTCTATTTTTCATTTTCAGAAAGTTGGTTGGCTCTTTTTATCTTTATGGAATTCTTTATAAGATGCTCACTAAAGTTGCCTTCTGCTTTTTTATAGTGTGCGTGTGGAGGGGGTGGGTGTGTGGGTGTGTGGGTGTGTGGTGTGGATTATATCCAAGGCTTCACACACAGTGTCTTACCACTAAGCAATATCTTTATCCGTTTTTGTATTTCATCTCCTCTAGGCTGACCTGGAACTCTCTCTGTAGCCCAGGCAGGCTCACGCTTGAGATATGTCTGTCACAGTCTCCCAAGTAGCTGAGATTACAGACCTGCACTGCATTTTAGTATACTTAAAACAAAAAGAAGAAAAAAACAAAACAAAACGAACAAACAAAATGCTTCTTCTCTTATGCTTGAGTGTAAACGTATTCATCTTGTTTACAAGGCTCTTGTGGCCACTAGATATTTCTTTATGATTACTGATAGTAAAGGTTTTTATTTAAACATCAATGGGTGGGTGGAGCCATCAGAATCCTCTGATACCATAAGCGTAAAGACCTCATGATGGGTGCATGCCATTGCAAATGTTTAAAGTTCCCCATGCTTATTTATTTCCCTGTGTGTTCTTTAAATAGGACAGGATAGTTATCAAGTAGAAACACTGAGTACTACGAAAAGTCTCAAGAATGTAGAAGAGAACTCTAAACAGGAATTGTCAGTTATGAGACGCCCAAACACCCACTCTCTCCAGCAGTACCTGAGAGTCCCCGAATGTCTCTGACAATTGAATTAACAACCCAGACTGTGCTGGTGATCTCAGAGCTGTATACCAACTTCCTGCTGAATAGCACTGCTCAGTCCCACAGGCATCTCAAACTCAGCATGTCCAAAATGAAACTCATAATTTCTCCTATAGTTTCTATGGTTGGAAATAGCACTTTCATCTCCAAGACCCTGACAGACCTGGGATTCTTTTTAGATGACACAGTGTGCTGCAGTGAGCTTGCCTGCTGTACAAGTGCAGAATCCTTTGCTTCTTTCTGTTCTGAGTTTTGCCCTCCTTCTTATGTTTGCTTCTGATGGATTTTTTTTTTCCTAGCTTGTATCTCTTTAGTCTTTCCCATTTCTTCCAAGTCTTTCTTTTCTTTTTGAAACAGGGTCTCACTGTGTAACCCTGGCTGGCCTGGAATTCCAGATATAGACCAGGCTGGCCTCAAACTCACAGAGATGCACTTGCTTCTGTCACAGGAATTCTGGGGTTAATAAGTAATCCCAGCTCAAGGCTCCTTCTAAGAGAAATTTAATGCTTTCCAAAAGAAGATATTTCAAAAGCGCCTCTGTCTCCAAAATGAATAACCAGATGCATGAGCTTCAGCTTCACCAAAACATTCCTAGGACCCCACCTTCCATGCCATATGATGAACACATAGGAACTGATTCGACATGAGTGCGTGCGTGTGTGTGTGTGTGTGTGTGTGTGTGTGTGTGGTGTTGGGGAAGTCTGCATGTCTGACGCATTCCCACTAAATGCCCATCCTGCTGCATTTCACAACACTTCAAGTAGCGTATTGCCAATGTATTCATCTCTCCACTCACCTTTCTCCCCATTCCCCTACTGCACTTGTGCCCATTTTCCCAGTTCTACCTGCAGACAGTTCATAGAGAAAACTGCTGTAATTTGCCCCATAGCTTCTCTGTCAGGATGTCCTCCCATCTCATCTCCACTTCAAAAACAACTGTTTCTCTCAGCGTCTAAGCCAAGAGGCATTTAATGATAGTCTTTCCCAAACTCTCTCCCATCCTATTGGTAGCCATACTTGTTTCCCCACCGCTCACTGGCTACCTCAGGATGAAGCCGCTCTTGGAGATTGCATAATGCTTTCTTAACAGATTCTGACATTTGTTTTCTTCACTAGTGTGCAAGACTTAAGGGCAGAGTCTATGTAATGTAACATGCCTCCAGCACACTGTTTCTTATGTTGTGGGCTTTATCCTTTGTAAGAAAGAATAAATATGGAACACAACAATGCATTAAACATTAATTAGAAATATTCTGCAGAGTTATATTTGGTTTCCATTACCACAAAACTATTATTACTGACTAGTCACTTCAAAGTAATAAATACTTATTATCTCACAGTTGGAATTCCAGTAGTCTTCTGCTCAGAGTCTGTTGAGGCTGAAAGGAAAATGGCAGCTTGATCCTCAGTTCTCAGCTTGAGCTCTAAGTTCCCGTCCAAGTTCGCTGCTTGTGGGCACAGTCTACTTTTTGTACTTCTAGTGGTACCATATTCCTGATTGGTATTGTCTGGTTCTATGTAGTAGCTGGAGGCTGGCTGTGAATATTTACCACATACCATTCTATGGACATGTATATTAATACTGTTTGCTTTCTTCCAGGCCAATGGGAACTTGTCTCACATACCTCTTATCATTCTCCAGTTTACTATGGTAACCATGCACACGATGCCACACAATCGCAGATGTGGCCATCTATTCAACTTTTGTCAGACAGCACAACCTAGCCAAGGAGCAGAGAGAGACTATTTCATTATAGCCACAGGCCATGTCCTCATCCAAAACCAGAAGCATTCTGGAGGTACACCACAGTGGGAGGTAGATACAGTTATCATTGTCTTTAGAATTCTATATACCATAATACTTGACTAAAAAATGGAAATGATCACAAGGGTCTTAGTTAATGTTTCTATTGCCTTGATTAAACACCCTGATCCAAAACAACTTACAGAGGGAAGGATTTATTTTTTCTTATGCTTTCAAGTAACAGTCTAGTATCAAAGGAAGTAAGAGCAAGAACTGAAGGCAGGAACTTGGAGACAGGAACTGAAGCAGAGGCAGAGGAGGGATGCTGCTTACTGGTTTGCTCCTTAAGGCTTGAGTGGGAAGTTTTCTTATGCAAAGAAAACAACCGGCTAAGTGATGACACTGCCCACACTAAGCCAGGCCCTTCCATATCAATCATCAATCAAAAAAAAAAAAAAAGTACCACAGATTTACCAGCAGTCCAATTTGGTAGGATCATTTTCACATTTGAGGTTCCCTTCTCTAAAACAACTCTCACTGGTGTCAAGTTGACATAAAATAAAAGTACCCAGCAAAACATGCTTGAAGAAGGTAGAAAAGACAGTCAATCTTAAGGAAAAGAATAAAAGGAGATGAAAGTATATTTACAAGATATGAGTTTTACCATGATTATATGCGAGAGCTATTTTGGGAGTTTAAATTCTTTTTCTATAAATGAACATGAAAATTGAGGAACTTGTAATTTATGGTAGAATTCCTGACTACAGCTAAAGGGGTGTTCTTCTGCATTATAATTGCCTTCTACTCCTACTCATTAGCAACAAAGAAAAAAAAAACTTCAGCTTTGGAATAAATATGTGAACAGGAACTTGACTTTGATATTAAGTCTGAGTAGTTGCTCTTAAATTTCTTTCTCAGCTTGATCAACCCCAAGTGGAATCTTAGTTTTAAAGAATATAGTTGATGGGTTTTGCAGTAAGATTGACAGCCAACCTTTTGGTAAAGAATAAGTGGGTAGAAAGCAGTTGCATCAGCTTCAGTTTAACCTTTTGGAAAACTAGTCACCAAACACGGTCATAGGCTTCTGAATCATTGCAGAGGGCCCTGATTCTTCCCTACAAATCCTCCTGGATCCTAGGATTTGAATGACAGGTGCTTAATGTTACTGAACATGCCAGGTTTACCTTTTCATCTGTATTGAATGGGATTATACTTCTGAGCTGTGACAGGTGATGAAATGACAGTATTATCAGCTTTCAAAATTTTAACATTTGCTCACTCATGGCTTCTTCCCCTGGGATAGCTCCTTTTCTATCCTGAAATCCACAAATGATCTGTGTATCATAATTCAATATATTATTCATCCTTCACCATGCAGGTAGAATTGGGTCAAACCTTCTTTTCTTTCTTTCTTTCTTTTTCTTTTTTTTTTGCTAATAGGTTAAAAAAAATCCCATAGGCAATTATCAATTCCCTTTATGATTAATGTAAAAACCAATGCTGCTCTATTAACGGAGTGTATGCTCCAGTATTTGCAGTAATATGCTGTATATAAACTCTATTATTACACTATACAAGGTAAAAATTCCTGAAGCGACAAAGAACTTGGTAGCAACTCTAATAACTGAGCATGTCAATTTGCCAGGAAATTAGAATTAACTGGTACTATTGTTAAACTTGTTTATGTAAAACTTAGGTGTTTTGTTTTTAATGCCATTCTTTGAAATGAGTTCATTGCATTAGCGTGTAGTATGCAGCATTTTGTCATTGGCAGAACTCATGCTACTACAGTCTTCATTGAACACCAGAAAGAGGATTGTTAACTTAGTACTAACAAAAGTCAAGCATAGAAATGCATAACTTATATGTTTTATAACTTAATTAAAAGAACTATATGCAATAAGAATTAATATAATTGGAATAATATTCTTCATTAAAAGATCCTTATTTAATGGGCATACTTGTGCTTGTGTATGATGTGTTTTTGTTGTTGTTGTTGAAACCAATATTTCTCGATTACATCAACTCAGAACTAAAGTAAGATATCTATCCCAGACCCACAAGAAATTGTTGGAATACCAAAATGTCTTCATTCAAGATACATAGGCTGTGTGTGGTGTTGATGCCTGAAATCCTAGCATTCAGGTCACTAACAGGGGTGGGGGGTCTGGACTTTGAGGCCAATCTTGACTACATAATGAGTTCAGTGCCAGCCTGGGCTACACAAAAAGAAGTTGGGAGGTCCCTGATGTTATAGCCTTAGACTACAGCATCACAATATAAATAAATAAGTAATAAATAAAAAACTACGAATTCAGCCAACATCTATGTGTGATTCCAGGATCCCCTGAAAATGTTGATATCTAAGGATGCTCAGTCTCATCTAGAGTAGTGTATTTTCGCATAACCTACACAAGCCCCTCCCCCATACTTAAAATCCTTCTCTATTATTTGTAATATGTATTAGGAAGCAATTTTCTATGCAAAGTCCTCATACTATGTTATGACAAAAAATAATAATGACAAGAAAAAAGTCTGTCTGTATTAGTGTGGATATAGTTTTCATTCGGTTATTTTTGACCGAAGGTTGGCTGAAACCGTACCGATGCATCCCGAAGATGTGAAGATCTAACTGTGTATGGAATACTTTCTTTACAAGTAGAACTCAAGAATTTCCTCCAAACCTTTTTCCATGGGTGCCATTTGTAACTCTCTGATACCGCAAATTTGTAATTCACAAATTTGTATATACATATATACTCCTGTTCTTTTGTTGTATATACATATATGTGCGTGTTCATATATAATCCTGTGTGTGTGTGTGTGTGTGTGTGTGTGCGCGCGCATATATATTCCCATTCATGCTGGGAAAGGGCTGTTAGCACAGAAGGACTCTTTACCCATTCAGCATGTGCTGAGTCCTAGCAGGATAAAATCTGATAGAAGTAAGATTCATCACTTCCAGGACTGCTCTAAAAAGCCCCACTTTTCCTTTCCTCTGTTGGCTGGCGGATGAGGAGCTAAAGGGATTAAGACAATAGCAGAATCGTAGGAGAGAGGAGCCTGGATTACCATGTGGAGGGATGCTAACTCTCGATCCTTCTGTAAGCCTTGCAAGAAATTTATGTGAAGGAAAAAACATTCAGTATGTTATGACAGTACAATATAAGGGTTGCTGGTTTTGTTTTTTGTTTTATTTTTGTTTGTTTGTTTTTTTCCAACAGATAATATTAGCTTAACTAATACATAACTCAGGATCTTGAAGTAGATGCTATCATTATATTAAAAAAAAAGTCTACAGTATCTGACACCAGCTTAGCAGTTTAGTGGTAGACAGTAAGGAAACAGACCTAGCAAGCTGGAAATCCCTGCTCTGCTGTAGCGAAACATTTGGTAAAACTGTCACCCTTGTTAACATGGAAGACAGACCAAGTGCCTACTGAGCTGGTGCATCTCAGGGAAGTGGTTGGAAAGAGGCAGAATGCTAGCATATGTTGATCTTCCCTTGCTGCGTTTGGCAAGGTATTTTAAGAAAGATGAGTTTGAGATGAAATTAGCTGGTTTGCACACAAAAAGAAACAGAAAAAAAGTACCAGAATTTTAAAGTCATGCACTCATCTGAAACTGCACATAAAAGACAAAGAATGGGAAAAACAATGACAAAGACCCATTAAAAATTCTTTGTTAAGCCAAGTGCCACAGCTTTGTAGCTTGGGCTCAAGAATGCCATTCTAAACAACCCCAAATGACCTCCTACCATCTTAGCAGAGAGGGGCTCAGGGCTGGGGCTAGGGGAAGATAACCTGGTTATCTTAAGGACCTGGGTGTGATATCTAACTTGCAGAAAGGCTAGCAAAATCAACGAACCATGTGGGTCATCTTTTTCAAAGCATCTTATCTGTTCATTTTTTTAATTAATTAATTCAATTTACATCTTGGTCATAGACTCCTCCCTACTCTCCTCCCATTCCCACCCTCCCTCCTGAATCCCTCTCTCCTCTCCCTACCCCGATACTCTAGCCCATCTATTCACATTTAGAATATGAGAACTGAGTTTGTCTTCTTCCCCTGTGGCCTTGTAGGGAAGTCCCATCATGAGGAAGTGATCAAAAAGCAGGCACAAGGTCTATGTCAGAGATATCCCAAACTCCCCTAACTAGTGGGCTAACATGAAGCCTAAGATGTCCATGGGGCCTTTGCGTTGTAGTATGTCTATCCTGTACTATATGACTAAATCCACTTTTAAGTAAGTATATACCATGTGTGTCTTTCTGGGTCTGTGTTACCTCACTCAGGATGATCTTTCCTACTTCCATCCATTTGCCTGCAAATTTCATGATTTCCTTGTTTTTAATGGCTGAGTAGTATTCCATTATATAAATGTACCACATTTTTTTTCCATTCTTTGGTTGAGGGACATCTAGGTTGTTTCCAGTTTCTGACTATTATGAATAAAACTGCTATGAGCATAGTTGATCAAATGTCCTTACTGTATGATGGAGTATCTTTCAGGTGTATTCCCAGGAGTGGTATACCTGGGACTTGAGTTATGACTATTCCCAGTTTTCTGAGAAAACACGAGATTGATTTCCAAAGTGGCTGTACAAGTTTGCACTCCCACCAGCAATGGAGGAGGGTTGCCCTTTCTCCATATCCTCGCCAGCATGTGTTGTCACTTGAGTTTTTGATCTTAGCCATTTTGATTTGGTGTAAGATGGAATCTCAGAGTCATTTTGGTTTGCATTTCCCTGGTGACTAAGGACATTGAGCATTTCTTTAAGTGTTTCTCCTACATCTGACAAAGGACTAATATCCAGAATATATAAAGAACTCAAGAAACTAAACACCAAAAAACCAAATAATCCAATTAAAAACGGGATACAGAGCTAAACAGAGAATTATCAACAGAAGAATCTCAAATGGTGGAGAAGCACTTAAAGAAATATTTTCTGTTCCAATGACTACACCTTCTCAAATAGTCACTTCATATGCATCAAATAAATGCACAAATCCCATCATTCAGGCTCCAATTCACAAAGTAGCCATTGCTATTTGGTAAGGAAGGCTGTAGCATGGTATTGACCAATCTTCTCAAATTCCCATATAATAGCTTGTTTTAAAACCCTCTAGACAATATAGAACAAATGTGTGGGTTTTTTTCTGAGTATTCATTTGTGAGACAGAGCTACTCTAGAACACATACCGTATTTTTGTATACACATTGTTGTTTAGTGACCGCACTTTGGGAATGGAAAAGTTAACTGAAACCAGAATCTGAAAAAGATATTCCTTAGTGGGTCACCAGCGGTAGTATCAATGTTAGGAGGAAGGGAATGCAGGTCCAAATGGTTTCCTGTGGGGATTTAGTAAGAACAACGTGACAACATTTCATCCCTGTTGCTTCCTGCTGTCTGAAGCTCACCTGAAGTTCATCTCCTTCCTACCTGACTGAAAAGGGCCACCTCTAGGGAGAAAGAACATAACTTGCTTTCCTTTTTAAGCAGTCACTGTTCATATCAAAAGGAATCTAATATTGAAACACATAGCAAGAGATCTAATAGTTTAAGGGGCCAGCTGCATTTGAGCCATACAGTTCCATTCAAGTGTAGCATTCTCAGGATATAAGCCTTGTGCAAAATATTAATGACATATGTTTGTTAAGGCACAATTGAATATGTTTAGTAAGTTATAAACTAGCTGTCAGGTCAGCACAGCCCTGGAGGAGTGTTGTCCTGAGTTACACTCCAGGGACGTTAGGATAGCAGCAATGGTGGGTCCCTCTGTCAACTGCACAAGCATTCATCTCGGAATAATTATTTCCAAATCCCATAAAAACAAACCACCAAGAGAGAATCGTACATCTGCTAAGCCCTGAGAATTCTCTGCAGGAAAAGAGGGAACACAAAAAGGGTAAGGAAAGCATACACTGTTTCCTCAGGAGACATCATAGGAATGTTGCAACTGGCCCTGGTTCTCAGCACATTTGAAATCCGAGTGTGCTTTAAAAACCACAGGCATCCAGGAAGGAAGTAGCCCACAATAGCTCTCAGATCATTAGTGATGCAGTCACAGTGAATGCCGAGGCAAATTATCTTCACCTTCAGTTTAATGCGTTCCTGAAAGCTGCAGCGAGAACCACTCTTAGGAGCGCTCTTTAATAGCAAGTTATACAAAGAGAATTCTCACTACAATTCTTTGTGATGACATGGTTCCCTGAAACAGAGAATGGGAATTATATGTGGAGCCCCCAAGTCTGACATACTCACTTATTTTGCATGCAATGATCGAGTTTGTAGCAAATAGATCCTCAATTGGCCTTGATGGAATGATACAAGTGGCGATCATTATTCCAGGGGGTAGAAGGTGGGGGAAATGTATGTTATTCTCCCAAAGTGAATTACGAGGGAATGACTTTTAAAAATGATTTCTCCAGCTCCTTATGAAAGGCTGTGTGTTTTTGTGTGCAAAGTCAAGGGTTAGTGTGAGTGATAAGAATGGGCTTCCCCAAAGGGAAGGCAGAATGTGAGCGAGGAAGAAAGAAAGCACATCTGCTCTCTCCCTGAGATGCTGCTACCAAAGAAAAAATTAAGGTTGTGAGGGGCAAAAACCAGTGCCTTCAGGGTAGGAGGCTTAATAAAAGCTATTGAGATAAAAGAAAAACTCTTGAAACCGATGGGGCTCCACTGACACTGATAAAGAACCCACTGACGATTAAGTATTTTCAGTTTGGTGGAAGGTTTCAGAGCAATTTTGGAAAAACAGAAGAAAGCAAAGTCAATGGCACCAAGACTGTGGACTATTTTGTTTAAAATTGGGATGACAGAAGATGTCGGGGATCGGAAGTCCTTAAGACTATTGGATTCAAGCTTTAACACATTTGTGGGAATTGTGCAGTGCACCCAGCAGTCGTAGCTGACAGAATGATGCACGAGGAGCCAGGCCATGTAATAAAGACAGGGAGATGGCGTACTGCTTAGTCACCCTAAGTGAAAACACATGACAAACTGAGGTTGGAACAGAATCCTGTTACCTACCACACTTGGACAAGAGCAGCATATTTGACAAGACAATGTGTGGTGTGGGGTGGCTAAGGTTATGAGACTTAAGTAACAGTTTAACCATGTTAGAATGTGGACAGTCTGTGACAAGGGAAAGTACCCTAAAGCAGAGTCAGAATGAACAAGCAGCTTTTATCCTGCATGCATTGATAATGAATATCTGACTTAAAAGTATATCAATAGGAGTTTGACATTGAGAAGAGGGTAGAGAGGGGAGCAAACAGCAGAGCAGTTGGGAGAAGGTAGCTTTCTTTTCTTGCATGCACAGGTCACCAATGTAGTTGTGAAATAGAAGCATAGGTACCCTTCCACCATGTTTTCGAATGATGTGGCCCTTGAAATTTCATAGCTAAAAAGCCATTCACAGAGTGGTGGGAAGCAGCACTTTTGGGAAGTGCATCAAACTAACTCTATTAATGAATTGGGCTTCAGTAAGCTGCCTTTCCCTTTTAACTTTTCAAACCCTGTATCCACGTGAGAACATAGCACATCCTCTGCTGAGGACATTACAGTAATGTGTCAGAGAAGACTGTGACCTGCCTTGACACTGACTTGCCAGCACCTTATCCCATCCATTGGAAAAACTGTGAGGAATAAATTTCTCAACTTCAGGTGTATTTGTCATAGCAGCGAGATATACTAAGACAGTGATAGAGCTTGGATCTAAGATGTCTTTCACGACTCCTATGTGCCAAAAGATTGGTCTCCAGCTTGGTGCTATGGGAGTGGTGCATCTTTAAAAGATGGAGCCTAGTGTGCAGTCTTCACATCATTGAGGGCACAAACTTAAAAGGGATTATGTAATTCCAGGTGCCCCACCATATCCTGCATCCCAGATACCATGATGGAAAGAGTTCTGCTTTGATATGTCCCCTTCGTTATGATGCATTGCCTTTCCAAGTGCAAGGGGCCAAGTAACCTCGGACCACAAATTATGACAAGGTGAGTCAAAACATTTTTCTCCTTGTAAATACATTATAAGGTACTTATTAGGGGGATTGAAAGTTGGTTTACATAGTTACCCTTTGGATAACTCAGCCGCAGGTGGGGAGCAAGCATACATCCTATGCATCATTCTACTGGTCTGTCCGGCAAATCCCCGCTCTTCCTGTGTCACTTTTCATATCGCCTGTCCTTACGATTGTGTGTTCTTTCCCATAGAGAGCTAACCCCCATTCGAAGCCTATCATTTTTTCTTATTAAGTCTACATGTGAATATTCTGCTGTTACATCAAATAGAAGGACCCCCATTTAAGAACTTGATATGACACATGTTCTCCGTCCATCAGAGTCTCTTAAGTATTAGTGGTGTAGCCATCTTAAGGTCGAAAGAGACTGAAGTCAAGGTGTGATGTGAACTGGCTATCTTACTTTAAAATCATGATGGCAGAGGATGATCCACTGGAAAGCTTCCCCAGGCTGTGATGAATGAGAGGATCTTGTTGGGCACAGTGGGTCATGCCTGTAACCCCAGCACATAGAACACTGGGGCAGAAGAGTCACAAAGCTGAGGCCAGCCCAAGGTACGAAGGAAGACTGACTCAACGAAACACTAGTAATATTCAATAGCTTTTCAGAAAAATTGTGATAGAAAAACAAGCAACAAGCCAGGAAAACATGGGGCTTGTCATGCAGAAAATATTGACAAGCACATTGGGAGGTTACTCAGTTGTAATCTTAAATCAAATTGAAGGCTTATTTATTTTATTGTATTGTACGGATGTTTTTATGTTGCATGTGTGATTGTGCAGCAGCAAATGCAATGCCTGCAGAAACTAGAAGAGGGCATTGGGTACCCCGGGACAAGCACTGCAAAACTGTTAACAAAGAACATTGTATTTACAGCACTGTCAATGGAAGTACCAATTTGTTCGCTTAACTGCAAAAGCAAAGAGAAGCCGCATGAGAAGCAGGGATGGACTTCATGTTCTCTGGGTTTCCAAAATGTGAGGCACTTGGAACAGAGGCAGCTTTGGAAGAAACAGGGGCAGCTTTGGAAGAAACAGGGGCAGCTTTGGAAGAAAGCTCTTTGAGAACAAAGGCTCTGAGGAGCAGCATGGGAGCGTTAGTCCTGGGCATGCCCAGCCACACAGATGTTCTTCTTGAAATCATATCTTTGGTTCTGAAGAATCACTTTATGAAACAATGTGAAGTTGGGTCCAAAGGCTGCCTCATATCTCTGTTGGCAGTTCTAATCAGATGATGAAGATGACTAGAGCCCAAAACATGGGACCCTGGGAGCTTTATCCTAATCATATTTCTGGGCAGTCGTGAAGAGAACCCTGCCACCTTCATTGCTAACCTTGTCAGGTACGTAATGGACACAGCTCACAGTCCAAACCCTTAGACCCTTACACCCTGTGATACTCCTGAAGAATCACATAAAAACCCAATTCACTTCCTTTTTTTTTTACTGTAGTCAAAAACAACAGTAATATAATTGATAAAAACTGTAACGCAAGATGAAAGCAACATTTTGAGAATTTCCAAAAATCCCTTCTATCAAGAAACTACACGCTTTTATTGCCAGATTGTGTGATGTCAGGTTTACAGCTGAAGCTGCTGGCATTTTATAGCTTCTTCAGAGAAGTGGGTCTCAGTTTTGCTACACACATGCGCAGAGAGCCTTTTCACTGGGACTCACTGACTGCTGTAGTGATCAGTAGAAAAGGAGTATCACTCCAGGGCTGAAAATCTCCAAAAGCTGCTGTACAGTGCTCAGGACAGATGCATCAAGAACTGTGTCACAGCAAAAACTCTGGGCTCGATACAGGAGAAGACACTGACAGTGTCTATAGTGGTGGTCCTTTCTCTGTCCTGGCCGCCACACGGGAAGTACCGCCTAAAGTGGAGAAGGAACTTGATGGCAACGCCAATCTTGATGTTTCTGCCTCTGAAGCTGCATAGCCCGTTTGTCTAGTGCCAGTGTCCTCCATTTCTCCAAAGATCAAGGGCAAAGCACCCGGAGAAAAAAATACCAACACACACCAACAGCTCCCATTCTGTTCCATGCACCAAAATTTGAGATTGCTACAAGTGAAGCTATCATTTTCACTCACCAGAGGTAGGGTTCATTTAGTACCTTTCTTTCTTCCTTTCTTTCTTCCTTTTTCCTTCCTTCCTTCCTTCCTTCCTTCCTTCCTTCCTTCCTTCCTTCCTTCGTTTCTTAGAAAAATTTAAAACTTTAGACATAGGAGTGGTCATAATCCCAGACCCTAAACACTAAGCACTTCATTCCCCCTGGGCTCTCCAAAGAGTTCACACACAAAACAGCTGACTGTTCTGAGAAGCCTGAGATGTGTCTCATCACTTGCAACCAGAGTATGTTGGGCAGTTGTTGGAATGAAGGGAGGAGGGTCAGCTGGGTTGAAACTTTGCCCATCTGTATTAAGCTAGGTTGGAATTGCATGCCCTTATTCTCTGTTTCTTCAACTCTATGTTCTCGTCTCATCTGGGCTTTAGGCCCGGCTCTCACCATGGCCATCTGTGAAGGGCAAAGCAGGTGACTGGGGACATGAATCTTGCTCTCTAAATAACACTATGTATGATTCAGAAAGAACTTGTCATTCAGCCCTCTAATTTCCATGAAAGAACATGGCCTATACTTGTCCTTAAGCCATTTCCCGAGGACCCTGACCCCTTCCCTTCTCAAGAACAAATCTGCCTAAATGCCTGGTCACTGACTTTTGCTGTGTTGAAAGCTAGGCTCTGGCAGCATAGGGGACCCAGAATGCGTACTCTCCCACATCTGCTGTGAGTCACACAGTCAAGAATTGAGAACTGGGATTGCACCCCTGGGATGTCTAGGACTGGATGGTTATTTATTATCAGTGACACAGCTGTCATTCTTCAGTTGATTTCTAGGTATATTTCTCAATTGATTCAGATTATGCCAACAAGATAACAACGGGTGCTCCATTCTCCCCAAGCCTCTCTTGTGGATGCAGAACATCCTGTTTGAAAACCAAGGCTTTGATGCAGTTACTCCCTGTATCACCTTGAGTACTTGTCACCAGTGCTCCAAACCTCCCAGTTGCCTCTTTATGGGAGAAACTTAATGATACTAGCTCAGCAGGGAGGCTTGTGTGGGGCTCATATATGACAGCACTATCTAAATGTCTGTAATTAATGAACTCAACATTTCTTGATCTCCCAGGGGGGAAAAGTAAATGCTTTGTAAATACCAAAAGAATTAGTTACTGACGGATGCTTATGTTTCTTCTTTGCTCTTTAATTTCTTTTCCTTCCATTTCTTCTTGTCTCCTTTCTCATCTGGGTTTTCCACTGGAGTTTCTCTGCCAGCTTTTTCAGAGGCATAAGGCTTTAAGAGGGTTTTGAGTGCTTTTTGACTTAATTGAAAGAGTACTTTCCGTAGGAGACTTTTTAGCCCTCAAGAAACTAAAAATACCCAAATCTTGGAGAATAAAATAAGAGCTGAGAGAAAAGAAAATGTACAGGGGATTCTGAACTGAAGTGAAATGCTAATCAGAGGGAAAACTGGGGAGGGAACCCTGTGAGATAAGCACCTGTTACCATTATTTAGTTGGATACCTATTGCTCAAAAGGAATCTATCTGCACGGGGGTGGGGACAGGGGACAGGGGAGATAGGATATACAACTGACCTTTGCACTGATAAGTCTTTCAACATTTCCCAACCTTTTCTTAGCCTTATCATTTACTCATATTCAATGAAATATGTAGTATTTAAAGCATTTCATAGTATTAAACATAATGACAGATACCCACTTTCACAAATAGTCTAAAATACTTAGGGTGAATTGTTTAGCTAACTCCACCCTATTCTGTGGCCTGGGTCCTACATACTGGAAATAGTGACCTGTTCTCTAGGAGTTTCAGTGTCCTATATGCTTCAATTATTGTTACTACAAACAATAACAACAGACTCAGATACACTGAGAAATTATCAACTATGGCAGAATCCAGGTGCCTTTGGTCAGACATCTATATATGACATATATCATAAGGGGGGGGGTAAAAGGCTAGGTTTCTTTCTTTTCTAATTTAGCTCTTCATTTCCATATATTGATTACCCAACGTGAGTCTTCATTGTAGTATTTCCATTCATGCATATAATGAACTTTGGTCATATTCACCCCTCCCCTGTTACACTTTATCCCTCCCACACCATTTATCTTTTCACATTCTAAATAATCCATCTTTTATAGTCAGATTTCTCCTCCATAAATTGTACATATAAGGGAAAACATTGTATTTGTCGTTTGTATGAGATGGCTTATTTCTTTTAAAGTATGACCCTCCCACTTCCTGTATGCAAGCGTTCATTCTCCTTCATGGCTGAATAAACCTGCATATATACTGCATTTTCTTCATTCATTCACTTGATGATGAACATCTAGGTTGAATCCATAGACTGGATATTGGGAATGGTGCCGTTACAAATCTTAATGTATAGGGATGTCTGTAGTTGGTTTCAATTCATTCAGGTATAGCAGAAGAAGTGGTGTTTCTGAATCATATAGCAGTTCTACTTTTAGGTTTTGGAGAAAGCTTGATAATTGCCAGTAGTGTGTATGGGTTTCTTCATGAGTATCTTCTCTAGCACTTACTGCTTTCTTTTTTCTTGATGAAAGCGGTCTGTCTAGGGTAATATGGAATTTCAATGTAGTTTGATCTGCATCCTCTACCCAAAGGATAACAGATCATTTTTGTTAATTTACTTTTTCATTTGAGACATATTTATTCAAATAATTTGCTCCTTCTTGACAGGATAATCTGCTCTTTTGATTTGGATTTTTAAAGTTCTTTATATATTTTGAATATTAATCCCCTATAGGATGAAGTAGTAAACAAAACATGTCTTCCAATTTTCAGCTGTCTTTTTGCCTTTTGATTCTTTCTTGGCTGCACAGAAGCTTTCCAATGATCTCCAATCCTAGTTTTCAATTCTTGATCCTGTTTCCTGAGCCTTTCTCACAGGTGTGGAAATGGGGAAGTTGAAATTCAGGTGTCAACAGGGTATCACTCCTTCTTATTGCCTCACGTGTTTCTGGTCTTTTCCATTATACACATTGAGCCCATCTTGGGTTCATGGCCTTCATGACCTTATTGCCCTAATTATCTTCCAAAAGCCTCATAGCTCAAAGTCATCTCATTATAGGTTAGGGTTACAGAATGAACGTCAGAGAACTGCAGATAGATACCTGTGTATAATAATACCTGGATTATTTTGTTCAATTTAAAAACCATCCTGGGAGGTAAAATCATCGAATCCCCATTGGAGTAAAGTAAGGAGGTTGAATAATTTGTCTTGGGTATTCAGCAAACAAGAAATATATAAGAAGAAGCCAGCAACAGATTCTGCAGCCTATGAGCCCCCACGTGGTACTTACTCCCTTATCTGTAGCTCTGGGTACAAACCAAAGCGTTGTAAAGAAATGATGTAAACGGTTTACTCTTTTCTGCTTGCTCATGTTAATGAATATTTTTAAAAACAAAGTCAGGAAAAGACTGTCAAAGAAGACAGAGTGATAGAAACAAAGTTAAAGATAAAAAGGTGAAGAAATATTCTCCTGAAGGTGATTGGAAAAAAAAGAATGGGAATTTGAAAGGGGGCAAAGAAGGTTAGATCTGAATACTTATGTGCTCTGTCATTTATGTGGCAGTGACTAAAGTGGGGTATGTAATAATGAAGAGAGTCTGAAAAGAAAAACAGTCAGTGGCAAGGAGAATGAATGCATTGCTATAAATAACGTCACCTATATTATTAAAATCACACACACAACTCAAGGATGGAGAATGGTTCACTCAAATAGTAACTGGGGAATAGACGGAATAATTGACTCTGGTCTGGGTTCTTTAGTTGATAATAGTACAAATGAAAGACATTCATGGCAGAATGGTTGCCTGCTATGGCTGTGTGGCTATTTTGTGTTAAAGATTTCCCATTCAGATGTAGAATAGGAACTTCAGTGATCACCTTCCAAACATTTTAGTGATGAAGAGCTGACTCTTCCTCAGCCCAGCAAATGTACCTGGTATAGCTGCTCTTCTTTCCCGGGCCCTCTGCTCTCAGGCTGGTCACCTCACTGTCCTATGTGCTCATAGAACCTGGCTTCTATGACCAAAGGCACTCTTACCAAGACTTTAGCTTTTGAAGATGAACACCACACAACTCCTTGGATATTTTTCAAGGACTCTTTATGAAAAAGGTGCCCTTCTTTGAGCCCCACTATACATACTATTTAAACCCCGACAAAATATATGGTGACCCAAGTGAAGGTAGGCAATATTTCCTTCTGCAGGTACTTCTTGAGTGCCTAGTTTGTGCCAGCTACAGGGATATGGATGGTGCTGTGTGGCAGCTCTGTGAAGAAGTCAGACATAGTGCTGATTTCTTGAGAATTCTATCTTGGTGGGAAACAGATGATCAGAAATTACAACACACTGCCTAGATAGAACTGCTATGGATGAAACACACACGAAGACATTAGATAATGTAGAACAGGACACTGAACTGGGATTCATTTAGATGGACTTTGGGTTAAATTCTCATAGTCTAGAATAAGTGAAGCTTACAGGATGAGGAGGTAGAAACACATCTAGGAGGGCATCTGGGTGTGGAGTTTGGGAGAGATGAAGTCAACAGAGTAGGGGGAGGCCCAGAAGCCTTGTATAGGATGGGGAGTATGAAAAAGAGAGCTTGAAATGGCAAACAGGGCTTAGATCTCACAGATATCCAGATTTAGGACAGTTGGGGTTTGGACTTGGTTTTAATAACAATGGAAAGCTGTCAGAGGACATAAAGGGACAATGTGGAACTTAATCTGCGTTTAAGGTTCCCAGTCTGGCTTCCCAGTGTATCATGGAAGGAAGTGAGACAGGAGGGAAGCAGAGCTTGGTGCTAGGCAGTGAGAGTTGGCCCTCGTTGGTAATTAGAGCTAGGAAGGATACACAGAAAAGCTGGACAGAGGCAGGTGGGGTTTCCCATATTTTTAGTGACATACAGAGCCAGGATTACTCTGCCAGTTTTTAGCCTCATTGTGCCCTCGTTTTCTCACCTGAGTGATAATGTTCAGAGCATCCATCTAGATCGGGCTGTTGGATGTTGCGTATAACAAGTCTGGCATGTAGATACTGGCCGCTTTGTAAAATATCAGTTCTTTATAACTGTCATCGTGACCTTTAGGGGTCTGTAAAGAGTTTCTTCATGAGCTGAAGAACATGGTACTCATGGAAAGGAGCAACTTCAAGCTGTGTTTTAGACTTTAATCTGTCAACCCAAAGCTCCAGAACAACAGCTACTAACACATATCAATTGCACTCTAAGTTATTTCACACAGTATTGTATTTAATTCCCCAACAGTGTTGCAATAAAGTCATGTTACCATTGCATTTCCACTGTGTTAGCACTCTCAACATTGGTTTGAGGAAAATGCAGTCTACTCAGAGGTATACTAACTCGCTCAAGGTCAAGTAGTTAGTGGCAGAGCCAGAGTTCAATATGCATCCGTTGAAACCAATCCCCAAACTCTCTCCACCTTAATAGCTCATAGGCAACACAATGCCTGTGTCCCAGGCCCATCTCAGATTATTGGGATTCCAAAGCCTCTCTGTCTCAGCACAAAGTATAGCATACATGGGAGGTCCCCAGGGCACATGGGGAAGAAAGAAATCTGCCCATTCCAAGCTTTACAAAGAAGGACAAAACAGACCTCTTCCATCTGGCCTTCTGTAGAGCTCAGCTTTGCCAGGTAAAGTCTGGAAGAGAGTTTGCACCCACTGCTGAGTACCAAATGTTAGATAGCTAATTAACCACAGAGATCTGGGAAGGAACCCATTAAAGAGACCAAATACAAGATGAAGAGAAAGTAAATGGTACCATTGCTGCTTATTATTGTTATCGCCATTAATATTAATATTAATGCTATTATTTAATTTTATTATTGCTCGGATATATCATTATTATTGCTGACTCCTACCATCTTCTCTATAAATATATCACCAAATGTTTTAGAGGTTTAATATTGTGATAGTTATGTAATTAAACAAATAGAAATAATAGTTGCAGAATTGCAGAGTTACATAATCATTGCTCTGCAATGGAAGCCATAAATAAAACTTACATGCTTCACTAGCAGTTACATTAAAAACAATAGAAACACTGAAGGCTAAAGCTGAAGAATTACTTAATGGTTACATAATTAAATAATAAATTATAGCAGAACTACAGAGACCTGCAGATCTAAAGCAATCTGCAAAATGGGGTGGGGGGGGGAAGGAAACCATTAAGCAAGGTTGGCCCTGACAAGAGAAACCCGGACAGTTCTCTGCTTCCTATTCTGGATCTATGTATGTGAATTTATTTTATCAGCCTCAGTATGCAAAGCAATTTGTTTAAGGCTATAAATCACGTGGATGATACAATACTCTAAAAGGACCTGCATGTTATATATATGCCATCTATGTGTTTCAAATGATCCCAAAGTTTCTTAAGTCCTGACTAAATGCTGGAAAATGACTCCTCAGTTACCTGCATTGATTAAAGAACCAGTGGGGGCACTTGAGAAGAAATACTCACCAGAGACCGAAAATGAAATCACTGTAAAAATTATTGAGACAATCACCATACCTGGACATTTCTTTGGTTGTGTTATCCTAGTATTAACATAGCTCAATATTTGGAAAGATCACAATATTTGGTATTAAATCAAATACCCAGACGATGGACTGACTTGCTAATATGGTTTCACCCCTGAGGGCTGCAGTCAAGCTGCCTGGATTTTATATAAAGGTGCATTTACTGAGATCTGGAGTGAGGGACACTGTCCTCCACCTAAGGACATAAAGCAGGCACCTGCTCTAAAGACTGAGCTCAGAGGGGGAACCCAGAGTGATAGCAACACATCCTGCACTCTGGATCCACCTGTCTCGCTGGGTGTCAGCAGAACTGAGCCCATTGTTGGAATGAATGGCACGGTGGGATGTTCCTGGGATGCCAGCAGCACGCGGCATGAATAAGCACATGGCATCACTCAGCAGTGACAATGGGGAGGCAGAAGGCTCCTGTCCAGAGCCAGCAGGGAACAGAGCTATAGTCTGCCAGTCTCTCTGTAATTCACATTTGAAGGAAGCTCTCAGTTCTCCATCAGGCCTGTTCTCGGAGCAGCCAGGCTGGGCCATTATCATAATGGGGTCACCTGGGAGGCTAGGAATGGACAGGGGAGCAGCCTATTGGGGAGAACTAATTGACTCCTGTCTCGTTATTTGGCTCAGCCTGACAGGCAAACTTAATGATTGGAAAAGTATGGCCTCAGAAGAGGCCCACACCAAGGAAGGGCCAGGAGGCCATTGCACCTGCTGGGCCTGATGGAGGGCGAGCAGACTGCCCAGTGTCAGCCCCATAAGCTCGAGTCCTAGTCTTCCAACATGCAGCTCCAACATGCCCCCGGCCTACTGGGAGAGTGTGCTGCCATCTGCCTGTGTCCTACACCAACACAGTGATGAAGGACAGTTAGAATTTAGATCTCTCAGCATCCGTTTGGCCCCACTCCCCAGGAGCTAACCTTTAAGTCCCATGAACGAGTTCTTTGTACCCTCCCAAAAAGGAAGTTGAGAGGAGAGTGCTCATCTCTGGGAAAGCTGAGAAATCAGCACGGTCCTGGGTTATGCAGGAACTTTTTCTAAGAGCTCTGCAGGAGCTATCCTTGAAGCTATCTGAGTATCCACATAAAGAACACTAGGCTCCTTGGCTAGCTCTGGCAGGCTCCAGGGTGCCTGTGATGCTGTGAATTCCCTAGAGATTCAGAAACAAACATGATACAGTAGCTCAGATTTTCTGTATCTGTACCAACATATCATAGGCTGGGAGGCTTTAAAACAGATCACAAGTATTTTTCTTACTTAGGGAGGTTGAAACTCGGAGTCAGGGTCCCTTCACGGTCAGTGTGTTCCTAGTCTGCCTCTGCTTTCTAATCCCCAAACAGGGAATGGAGGTTCAGGACTACAGGCCCAATGTTCAGGGCACAGAAGCAGAAAAATAGCCATTCTCACTATTATATTTAACCACAGTTACTCCCTGAAGACCCCGTTTCCAAAGCGTATCACATTAGCGATTAGGGCTGCACCATAAGACTTTGGAGGGATATTAACAATCGGTCCATGATCCTTGCTTGGAACTCTTGCTTCCTACTTTGGTCAGGTGTGAATTCTGTATGACTTCCCTCTCCCTGTCAGTTATCTAGCTTAGCGGATGGATATCAGAGTGCTCTGTTGGAAAGAGGCCAGAGGGTTAGGGGAAAGCCAGACTGACATACTACGTTTTCCATTGTCTGTTCCCCAACTTTCTTCCTTGTCCTTATCCATGGGTTTCAGGTTGCTTTTGCTTTTGTTTCGTTTTGTTGTTGTTTGGCCAGGAATTTTGCCTCGTGCCCCACCTCATACAAGAAAATCCATTTTGAGACTCCTTTCGTGCTGGATTTTTACCTATTTTTTTTTTCCAATCAAAAAACCCACCGTTCAAGAGGCAGGAGGGCTCCTCATGTTAGGAGAAGCGTGGGTCACTTGCCAATCATCTGACAGTGTTCCTCCAGTGCTCTCATTTGCCCTGGAACAAACAGGCTTCCTCAGTTCCTCAGCGCTCTCTGACTCCATAGCCTTGTGCCACAGGACCGGATATCCGCCAGCATATTCCCAGAGAAGGACTCCCCTGGGCATCCCCAGGCCCACACACCACGGCTTAGCTATCTCTAACCGGGATGCCAACGCCAAAGCTGGAAACCACTTCTCAGAATAACGTCTTTGTACTGAGCCGGGGAATCAGAACGGAACAGATGTTTTAACGACTCTATAAATCCATGCAGATGAAAAACCACCCACTCAGCACTTTTTAACAATGCGCCATGCTGATGAACCAGCATATCGGAAATACCAAAATAAACACGAAATCCCACTGCAGACTTGGAATAAACCTTAGGATTTTTTTTCCTTTCCTTTTTCTCCCTTTGAACATATACTAGATGCCATTTTTAATAATCATTGAAGACCCACAACTAGGAGCATAAAGCCTGTAAAAACATGGCGGCTTCCCTCTGAAGTGACCCAGTGATCAGCTTCATGGGTGTGGATAACCCCCACCGCTTCCAAAAACCCTCATTCTACTCTCCCCAGATCCTTCTCCCTCTCCTGGCACATCCACTGTTGTCATGTTGCCTCTCATAACTCCTTGCTGAATTCCAATGAGGTTTTCTAATTAGCCTAATTAATTTTCTGCCCAACTTAATAAGACTGTCTCTGGTTCAGAAATAATTGGACTTCCCAAACACCATTTTCCCTCCCTCCATTTCTCAGTAGTGAATTGTGATCCAGCATCCTTTAATAATTCAAAATTAGCTTCTGTTTTTCAGATGATGGGTTCATGTTCATAGAGTTATTTAGTTTTTTCATTAACACCCTCACATCTCACTCTCCCTCTTATGAAGAATACCTTTAAAAGCAATAAAATAAAAGGAAAACCTGGATCCCTTCCTGCAGGGAGAAATCCATTTGGGATGGACATTACAGTGGATTTTTACTTCTTATCTTATTAGTTTTCATGAAGGGAAATTATTGACCTGGGTGAGGCAGACTCCTTCCCACAAAGTTTGGAAGTAGCTGCAAAAATGAGCCCAACCAGGCCAAGGCCTGATATCAAAAGAAAGGTTTCCAACGCTCTCAGGCAATTGACCTCCTAAGGGGACAAAAGCCTTCTTGTAACCACTTAAAAATTTGTTATATGTGTTTGCAAATGTGTTGCTATAGAAAAATAGAATTGTTAAAATCATAAGTGTGGGTTTTCCAAAGGCAAGGCAAAGCAAAGCAAAACAATGAGCTAGGAAA
This sequence comes from Meriones unguiculatus, assembly GCF_030254825.1. NCBI lineage: Eukaryota > Metazoa > Chordata > Mammalia > Rodentia > Muridae > Meriones > Meriones unguiculatus. Next base: position 167,358,205 of record NC_083349.1, read on the forward strand.
TAAAGAAGGCAGAGGAGCTAAGGAAAGGGAGAGATGAAAGAGAAGTAGGCAAGCCAATGAAAAGGTCACTGCCCCCAAGCATGTTTGAATAAGATCTGCAAAGCTGTGTAAATTGCATACTGTCTTGTGTTTGCTTTCAGGTTCTGGAATGCTGGGCAATCTCAGCCTCTATAGTATTGCTTTTGCAGCCCTAGGAATATTTTGCTTGGAAGCATGAAGATGGAATTATTTTCTCATTCCCTAGAAAGCCTCAAGCAATTTTTAGAGGACTCATAAATATGACAAAGAAAAGTGTGCAGGGATATAGCGCACAGTAAGCCTATGAGCCCCACATTCGTCCCCGGGCTCCCAGAGCACACAGCTGGGAGCCTTCTCATTATGGCCACCAGGTTTTAGGTGAATGGTGAAGATGGGAAGGCTTCCAAAGACTTCCCTCTAAACAACAATTAAGACACAGTCTTGTTCTTCTCTTTGATGATCCTAGAACAAACACCCCAAAATGGAATGACTGCAGGTATTTGATTGACTCATTACTCCAATGAAAATGGGCCATATACTCATCTTCCACTAAGACTCCCTTAGACATGCAGGCACATTAAGCAAACATGAGCCAGAAAATTCTGTGTGCCCCAAACTGGTGGGTTTAGACATAACAGCCTTCCACTCGAAAACAGTGTTTTTCTCCATGACCTTTTTTTCTCTCAACTTCCCTTCTCTTTTCTCATCCCTCCTCTTTTTGCTGTGTAGGGATACATTATTCAGACAGAGCATGTGGTAGTGGGTATGAAGCATGATCTAATTTATTTTTTCAAATGTAAATAACATTTAGTCTCCCATAAATGTCTCAAGATGAAGTATGTCTACACTACAAGCTAACAAACATGATTAGAGTTAGCAATGATTAGTGGGAAGAGAAGACAGAAGTTGGGTTAAAGGATCAAAGTAGAAAATGAAGAGTAACATTTGCAGCCATATATTTAAATGAAGCTTATTCTCAGCAACCAATTAAGACAATGTGGAGTGGAATTTAGTAATCTACATTGGACTTAAAAATCTCAGACTTCCCTTTTTATTGCTTAAGTAAGACTACTTGATCTCACTAGGATGCTACTGGACTCGGTGACCATCTGGGGTTTCCTTGAAGCATGGCTCATTTAACAAGATGGATTTTTCAATGACTGTCTGTTCAAACCTTGAAGCTAGTAAGGTAGTAACTAAACTTTAAATCCTTTGCCCACTTTCTGTACCTAGATCAGGATCAATGTTTTATAGCCTTCATCTACTCTCTGGTTAGGTTTTTTACATCATAATTTGACTGCTCTGGTCCATAGTTTGATGTCTTAAAACTGCCTTGGAGATGACACTATGTTGAAACAAAACTAACCAAGAGATACAGAAGAAGAAACAGTTTCATAGTTTCAATAGTCTTCTGAGGATCTAACTGTAAGTCCTGCCAGAAGAAATACCTCTATTTTCCCAAGTTGAGCCAAATAACTTCTTACTCTGTTCTCACCAGTTGGCACAGACCACAGACCACATGGAACCCTAAAAATGGGCCCTATGACAGCAAGAGGTGAGCATCTTCTCCACTCCAATTTGCCTTGATGTTGTACTTTCAAACTAATATATCAATTCAGAACTAATAGATCAGTTCTGTTAAGGTGTGACAGGCAAAAATCTCTGGGGAAGATAACACTCCCAGACACACCATTGAGGGGGTCAGTTTGACAGAGCTCACAAAATCTACCCCCAAATACATCAACTTAACATTAGAATCTTTTGACAAAGGTGTCAGGCAAGAGGAAAGACGGATGACCAGACATTGGAGTTCAACAACAACAGGACTAGGGATGGCATATGGGGAAAGAAAGAAGTGATGTGTTCAGTACCACAACCCAGGCCTCCTGTGGGGAGCCAGAACTACCTTGTTGGGACTTCAACAGAAAATAACAAATACAACAGCTATGTAGCCATTCATCTTTTGAAGGAGAAAATGGTAGAAAGGTATTGAACTGAGAGTAACTTTCTCAAGGACAGCCAGCTCCTTTAGAAGGCACCTGTCATTCAGAGATACACCGGGGCATTTGCTCCCTGACTCTACACTCCATCAATAGTCAAGATTTGATGGACAATAAAATTGTTGGGTCACCTTTTAAAATTCAGCCAAGTTAGTTTCAGAAAGCAAAGAAGCATTTCCTTATCATGTCTAGGAGGTTGCTGGCCATGACCTTCACATGGTGCTACCATGTTTCTGTTGTTGTCCTCAGGTAAAGCAGATCAGGGCAGGAATAATTATAAATGTTCCTCTTGAACATTCAGTCTTTCCTTCTCGAGATCAGGTCATGTCAGTGTGTAATAACTCCATAACATAAAAAAGACTCCTCGTTTCTGCCCAGAGTCCTCCCTATTCCTGCTTCATTGTATCTGGTACACCTTTATTAAAAAAAAAAACAAGCAAGGCCTAGGAATGGCTCAATGGATGAGAGCGCTTGCCTTGTAATCACAAAAACCTGATTCAAATCTTTAACACACATGTTCAAAGTCAGGCATGACTGCAAACATGTACCCACATATATGCCCACACACACAAAGAAAGCATGAGCAGACAGAGACCACGACTATGACATTTCAACTCCATCATCACCCCCACCATTAGAGCATGTGCCTTTTTACACATGCCAGTGAGAGGGTGGATATTAATGGTAACAACTAAAACTCTAGCCCTGACCCCTGTTAGGCTGAGATCTAGTGTTGACCATGGGCTGCTCTTAGTTTCTGCCCAAGTACTAGTGTTACTATTTCTTGAGAGTAGAGAGACTTATCCTGACTCATAGTAAGAAAAGAAAGAACATCTTAAGGAGAGTGCCGCAGCCAATCCTGTATCACCATCCCTCACATGAAGCTTGAACTCAGGCAAGAATCCTCACTCTGAAGAAATGCTGAGGACTTTGTCTATTTCTGTTGAGAGAAGGGGCTTAGGAGCAGAGTCTAACTCACATTCAGGCATGTGTTGTTTTCACTCTGTAATATAGCTTTGAGTAAATGGCTCTATACATGAGAACCATGTTCAAAAGCGTCTTTCCACACGAGGGTCCAAACACTGTGAGGATGGTAAAGCATGTTAGAAAAGTTAACAGCCTTAGCAAACCAAAATGCAGGAGGACCAGGTAAGCCCAAATTTTAGATTCATGAATGTTTTAATATAACTGTGCCTCATTGCTGCATGGGACCTACTTATGCTAACATCACTTGCTGTTCACCAAAAACTGGAACTTAGCTGGTCATATACCAGTAGTTTATTTTTTTTTTTTCTGGCAACCCTCAGGGCAGTCCATCTGTGTCTTAATGCCCCGAGCCCTCAGTTTTGCTTTGCTGGGACAAACTGCAAATGCCATCAAGGAAAATATAATGGCTCTCTTGTCTACTGTCATTGTCAGTCTCCACCCGAGGGCAATTGGATTTTCTCCTAGGCCAAGAGTGAAATTTCAGATCTGTGCACACATCTAAAGTTAAGGCATCCTGCCATATACACTTGAGTCATTTTTAGCCAAATTATTGAGATAAATTTATGAACAAATTAATTTAAAAATTTGGCAATATGGTGGAAGGGGATTTGAGAAGTGTGTATGTTTATGTAGGCACCATCCCATTCAGGAAAGAGAACATTCTTATTGCTACCAAAAGTTAATTTGTTTCCGTTGCTATCAACCTCCATAGCCATCCTCAACCACTTTCTGTTTTCTGTCCCTCCAGATCTATTTTGTCTTTCCTAAAATCCCGTGTAAATTGACTCACTGAAGTTTGTAATCAGTACTTCTTTGTTTTCAAGTTCTTCTACTCAAGAGGCTTTGAGACACAGCCATTTTTTGTTGCACATGTCAATAGTTCATTCCTTTTAATTACTTGGTTGTATTCCTTTGTTTAGATTTGACACAATCTGTCTACCCATTTATCTCTTGGTGGGTAACTGATTGTTTCCAATTTTGGACAACACAAATAAAGATGCTGTCAACACTTGTGTTAAAGTGTTTGTGTAGACATATGATTTTTGTCTGTCTTAAATAAATATGAGGAATTATCAAGGGAAAAGAATTATTTATTTCACTTTGTGAGAAAATAAGATATGATTTTTAAAGACCCTCCAGTGCTTTATATTTCTAACATCAGTATTTGAGAGTTCTAGTAGATCTATTTGCTTGCCAATACTTGCTTGTGATTAGTTTTTAAATTTTAGTCATTATCAATACCCACAAATGAATCACACTGAGAAATAACAATAGCTAATATCCAAATTAGACCAAGTGGTGGGAGATACGCCTTCTGGAAGACCATTTAAGACACAGTGTTTAACGGTGCTTGGAAGATAGAGAGGCTGGGATAATTTGGTGGATGGGGAAATGGTCCAGATAGGAAATCCTAAAAGGAAGAGGACTACATGTTGTCCTCTTGGAACTGGCAGCAGAGCCTTGTAGTTAGATTTGCACATCCTAGGCACACTAAGTTCTGCCGCTCTTAGAAGCTGTGGAATGGGCACTCACTGATGGGTAAATGGTAGCAACACAAGGGCAGACATGCATTCAGCACTTTCCAGGGCTCCAGTGGTGAGGAGAAGGTGTTAGTTAGATGCGACAGCTGTCATTCAAAGGTAAAAGCTTTCCTGGATGGAATGTTAGGGAAATCAAAATTTCAAGATGAAGTCTGAAGGTAGCATCAAGATAAAATAAGCTAGCCTTACTTTAGCAGCACGAGAGTGGTGATGGTAATGGTAGGAGGCTCCCGGTCTCTGGTTTGAGCAGGTAGCTTGATGAATATACACCAGGGAGAAAGAGAGGAAGATTGAGGAGAATAGTAATGTCAACAGCGGCATACAGAACAGGTGTGAGAAGTGATGAGCTTGTTGGCACAGTAACAGTTTTACTGAGAGTAAAAACACACAGGCATGTGACAATGAGCAGTTGAGTTAATCCTGTGCCTGGACACTGAGGACAACTGAGGCACAGAACATGTATAATCCAGCTTACATAAACTTGCCAAAGCATTGAGCACAGTTGGAAGTACCTAGTGTCACAAATAAAAGTGAAAGAAGCCCTTAAAAAAATGAAAGGCTAGGACAGGTGGCACATGTCTATAATCCCAGTGCTCTGCAGGCTGAGGCAAGTGGATGGCAGGTTTGAGGCCAGCCTAGCTATGGAGTAAGACTTCATCTCAGAAAAGTAACCCCAAGACTGATGTTTGGGAAGATACTTTGTAGAAAAATGGGTACACTAAGGTAAGTAGTGCCTTCCCTCTGTCACATGCCAGCTGGTGCCCATTGGTTTATTACCCGTATTTAATGAGCTCATTAGTAAACAAGTAAGGGCCCTTTGGTTGCTAGGTGGCCACTTCACCTGATTTTCTCCACCAGACATTAATGAAAACACTACTTTGCCAGGAACCCTCTAAACATGGGAACCACAGAGATGGTGAAAATTCACTGTCTGCACCATGGAACTGCCAAGAAGTCTCAGGGTCCTGAGTGTCAATCAGTGATGACCTAAGTCAGTCCCAAAGGAGGTACATTCCAGGGGTAAGGAACAAAAATTAAAGAAGTCCACCTAATGAGTCAAATTCTCAAAGATATAAAAATAATTACTTCTCTCACTGTGAATTCTAGAAATGAATTGCTCACACACAGTCTTGCCCTTTTGGATGCTCGCTCCATAACAGACACGGGGCAAATGTTCATCCCCTTGTCCTCACAGCCACCCTGGAGATAGAGGTAATCATCAACCTTTTATTGTCTTCCAGGAAACCTTGGCCTAAACATGCTAGTTTGCTTAAGGTCACATTCTTAGGAGGCATCTGAGTGGGGTACAATGCCAGGTCTGTGCAGTCCTTGAGCCCAGACAATTTTGATTATTCCAAGACTTTTGATGCTGTACTATTCAGAACAAATTCATCAGGAAGCACCGTTACTTCACCCACTCTACTTCCTCCAATGGCCACTCGTGGGTCACTCTTAACGGCTTTGGGTGCCCCAAGCATGCTGGGTATCTGTATGCAAATGTCATGTGTCTAAGTCCTGAGAACACACACTACTCTGTGCCTCCTCCCCATCCCCGCCACCCCGTCAGAACAAAGTAGAGAAGCAGGCCACAGAGGTACAGCCAAGAAAGGCTAAGCCAAGGGAGGTCCCTCAGTGACTTCATGCTTCTGCAGCTCTACCCCCACGGGTTGCTGGTCCCTACTCAAGCAGTCCCCAGTAAGTGAGGAGAGGGAGAGGAGAGGAAGGGTGGAGGAAGGAGGGAGAGAGTGTGTTCCTCTGTCTGCTCTGCTAAGAAAAGACCTTCTGAAAAAGCTTGTCAGAAGATATTGCACGCCCGTCTCCCCCACCCCCCACCCCCAACACTCGACATTCTCAACACAAAAAATCATATGAGCGGGTGTGTGATGCTCTCAGAACCTCGCTTGGTGGAGGAAGAGGCAGAGGGTGCAGGGACCGGGAAGCAGGTCACAGGACGCACCCTGTTTACACAGCCACAAAAGGAGGATGAATAGATCTAGTTTGGTCCCCAAAGACAAAGATAGAAAATTTCACAAATAAACAGGAAAGGTTTCTTTAGAAAGGTATTCGAGGTAGAGCTCCTGGTTTGGGTGTCTGCTTTGCTGCACTGCCCCCTGCTGGCCAGAATCCTTCCCTCTTCTCCTACTGCTGTATTTGCGGGCTCTGTGGTTCTGGTAATGTGTGACAAGCTTGCGTCCTCGTTTAGGTGTGTCTATGGAACACATCCAGGGCATCAAACGCAGAACGTGTCAGCTCTAGCAGTCTATTTTCCCGTTTGCTCTACTGGGAAGTTTCCCGCCCTGGAATTACCTAGAATCTACTACACTACCTCTCTCACTGTAAACCCTCGAGTGATGATGAGCCAAGAGGCACCGCTGTAATGCAAATACACTGACTGAATGTAGCTCGCGGCACCTTAATCTTGTACGTACATTAACATGGCAACTTCTTCAAGGCAATCAATGGGTTCTTCTAAGAAAGATGTATCAAGTAAAGCCTAGAGTCACCATGTGAGGCAGCAAAGTGCCAGAAGCCGCCCTGGCAGCCAGTACACTGGAGAGGCCCATCATTGATCACTATGACACGAGGTAATGTGTTGGCTGTGTCCTGGTGGAGGCATGCCTGACATTACAGGATAACTAGGAGCTTGCCAGGTAGAGAAGCAGGGGGGAGGGGTTCCACGCAAAGGAGACAGAATGTCAATGGCAGGGGTGTGAAAAATTGCACGGGGCTTTCAAAATATTCCCATGCTACTGTGTGAAGTTCCATCAAGAGGCAGGGCTGGTGGTCAGCTGCTTTTGGGGAGGTCAGACGAAATAGAGCCCTCTATCTCCCTGATTAAAATGCTTACTGTGAGAGTGGAGTAGATGGTTTCGTGGATTAAATGAGTTCCGGAGTTCAGATCCCCAGAGCCGACATAAAAGCTGGGCAGGGATGGTGGCCTTCCCATAATCCCAGCAGAGGAAGAGACAAGAGATCCCTGAGCTAAGCTGGCTATCTAGGCTAGCAAAAATTGGAGAACTCTGGGTTCCACATAAGACCCTGCTCCAACAAACATCAGTAGGGAGTAATTTAGAAGGACACCTGGTGTCAACTTTAGGTCGTCACATGAGCATACCAACATACCCATGTACCTATGCTTCTAGGCATACTACATATGTGTCCATGTGTCTCCCACACATGTGACTATGTACTCACATGCTCAACCTACCCCCTACACATGCACACACACACACGAACCTTGTGATTAGTCTACAAGCTGGATAGATTCATGGACTTGTTCTATATTGGGAAGCGGCACGGTTAGTTTGCCCTGGGAGGAATGCAAAAGGTGATTCAGGGGCAAAGAAGGAGGAGAAAGAAATGGGCCCCATTTCAAAGCTTCTGCACTTATTAGAGAATCGGGAAAGGCTTCCTGATGATGTCAGTGGCCTGAATAGCAAATTGAAGATGAATGGGAGGAAGATCTGGGAGGCACAGAATGCAGGCGCAGGGATCTGTGCCAGCAACTGGAAGACAGGATAGATTTTGCAGACAAAACCCAGGAGGAGGAGTATATCTGCAGAGAAAATGAAGCCAAGACGCTGAGCTGGGTGCATATTAGTTATTCCACCAGTGTCTCAATGAGTGAGGCATAAGCTTGCAGGAGAGACTGGCTACATGGATAGTTTCACGAGTTGTAAGTTTATGTCTTGTATTAGGAAAAACTACATTTTCCATCTGTGCCTTAGTTTCCCTCTGGCATATTAATATAAAAGTAAACTGTCCCTAGGGGGTGCAGAGCCTTCTTAAAAAATGTTTATTAAGACTCCTAATCTATTTGTTTAATTCATTATCATAAAATAGATGTTTTTTAATTCTCTCTTCAAAGCCCTACAGAATATATATATATATATATATATATATATATATGTGTGTGTGTGTGTGTGTGTGTGTGTGTGTATGTATATATATATATATATATATATATATATATATATATATATATATGATCTTCACAGAGTGAGCGATTGGGCTAAAACACTTCAGCACATCAGAAAGAGAGATTCGAGGCTTCAGCTCTAGACCTCAGCCTCTTTTCTGCTGTATCTCTAACTTGGTGTTATAATTACTGTGGTGCTCTCTGTGTGGGGTTCCTACGGCACACTAGGCTTGGGGAGGAGAAGAGTGTAATTGCAACTTTTACAAGAATGCAAAGAACACCAAATGTTGAAGGCAGAGGGGAAAAAAAAAAAAGCAATGTCCCATCATTTATAAAGTGCTGAGCTCCTTGAAAGATAAAGGTTATTTAAATGAACAGGCTTATTAATGTCTGCATACTTACAGTTCTTTCCATCTGGGCAGAACCCAAAACTGCAAATTGTACAGGAGGAAAGAAGCTGTGTTTCATGCTTATCTTGATCTGGAAAATTATAGCATAAGGATGAAGAAAGGCAGGCTTAGGGCCTGGGTGCATAATGAGCAAATGCATTCATGAGCATCCATCCTGGTTTTCTTTGCAGCTCCCTCCTTTCCTGTCAGTGAAACTTTCCCCACACCAATTTGGCTACATCCTATCCCAGTGACAGGCTGTACACATCGATGGAGCACTCCCCATGGGGCAACGGTTCCCTTTTCCAGAGCTGAAAAAGAGTAGCATGTATCCAAGTTCTGCCAGCATGCAAAAAACGTCCCCAACCAGCCCTGTGAAAGATGTCTGTCCCTGATGGTTGCCACAGAGAAATAAATTAAATCTCGCCAGCCCTGAAAGTCACCTTCTGAGGGAAGAGATTTTTGCTGTTTCTGTTCTCTATCATAGACACTTGCCTGTCCTTCCAGTTACCCATAGGGGAAGGAGAATCTGAAGACTCCCAAATAGGACACATGATGTATTCCCTGAGAGATGGACGATATGGTCAGAGGGCACTGGCTGAAATTTCTGGCTCCTCTCATGTCCCACTAGCTGAAGCGTTACAGGGAGTGGCAGAAGGAGGGACACAGATTAAAGAATGAGCATGTTTCCTTGAGAAGTGCTCCCTTTCTTAGTTTAAAATAACACACACAGAATTCACTGTCCACTGGGAGGTATTTACTCAGGGCTACAACTACTCTTGTTCTCTGTGAGTTTCCCCAGGAGTGAGAAATACTATCCATGAAGGGTTATGAGTCACCTTATCATATTTGAACAATGTTTTCTGATTTCTCATTTTTGGTCATTATTAGAACCTGATGCGTTAGGCATTCTGACCCAATTTTATAGAAAACAAAACTGAATCTGCCATCAAGTAACCTGGCTATGACCCTCAAAGCCAATCAGTAAGAAGGGAGTCAGGACCTTGACACCTTTCCCCTGCTTCTCATCTTTCTTCATAATTAAATACATGGTCACAATTTAGAAGCTAAGGGCAATGAGAGAAGAGTACGGGAGCATAAAACACTAAATAATTCATGGCAAAGCTTTGATCACAAAAGTAGCAATTCTAATACTATGATGTTTACACATTGTTTTAAAACTTCCAACCTTCCCAATGTTTTTTTTTTTCTGATTCTGTCTTTTAAGAGGGGCTTTCAATATTGATTATAACTCTCCACATTTGAAGGGGCGATGGATCATGAGGAGATGGGCAGAACCATGAAACTGACCCATTACAGGCTGCCTGGCTGTAACTTCCTAATTTCTGGTGCAGGATGCAGAGGCTCTGTTCTCATCAGAAATCCTTTTGAGTCCCCCAGGGAGAGGTCTATGAAACACAGGCTTGGGAATATAAGCCATAGTCCTTGTCACCCAAGGCAAAAAGTGGTTTGTGGGAGCACCATCGTCCCTGCTTGTGTGTGTCAGGAGTTGTTTAAGGAATGCCACCACACCTTTATACACCCGACGTGACTTAGGTTGTATCATCACTTGAGGACCTGTCCAACCCTCTGCCAGTGTGTAAAGTGCTTGCATTTGCTCCCAAAACAAGCACGTATGTCTAGAAGCCTATACCCCTTCAGGCATGTTACAAATGCTTGCACTGACACATTAACCTAAGCACAGTGATGTCAGAAGTAGCAAAGGTTAAGATTTGAGCATCTCTTGGTCAACCAGAGTCTAGTCAGTTCCATCTTCTATGCCTGTGCCTGAAAAGCAGTTGTGCTTGGGTATCTGCCCCTTAAATAGCTACAGAGGATACTGAGGCCTCTTTACCCAAAGTGTTGCAGAGTCTAGTAACAATACAATCAGGAAATTCTTCTTTCTTTTTAAAAACATTAATTACCTAGGGCAGGTATAATCCCTATATGAATGTCTCCTTTCCCCATCTCTGATAGATTTTTTGCAGATGGCTTCAGGGGGGAATCCCCAGCAATATTAGAAAGTGGGAGACACTCTCCCTCTGATGGGTACTTTGCCTCTAACGACAGTCAATGCTTTCAAATTTTTATTAACTTGAGTAGGAAAATGCATTTGTTCTCCATGCACTGCATTTTATGTAATAATCATCTCCATGCAGATGTTGGGTGGATAGAGCCACATTTTTGTAGATTGGTTAAATAAAAAAAATCAACTATTTATTCCCCTTGGATTTCAAATTGCAATTTATTTGTGTGGAATTTAGTAATACTTAGTGCTTTACATATCTAAAGTACTTTATAAACATTAACAAATTAATCCTCTCCATCGCCCCTTAATGTTCGGAATAATTAACTGCAAATCACAGATGGGGAAGTCAGGAAAGGTTAAGAGATGTGCTTCTAGTGGTAGAAAAAGTCCGTATCTCCCAAGACAGGAAGCAACATGGCCTGCTCTTCAACTGGGGGCTAATTTTGGAACATGAAAAGCTTCTAGGGTAAGCAGTCATTTAGGCTTCAACTGAAGGGCCATTTAGATGCTGGCAGGTTAATAGAGTGAATCGGTGCCCACAGGAGGAAAGCGCAGGTGACTACAGGGTCTATGTGTTCAAATGACTAAGGGCTGTGTGCATGGGACAGTTACCCTGGATGTGGTAGTTCTGCCCAAAGGCCCATGCTTTTAAAATTCCCGTAATAGCATGCTCAGTGTCAGAAAAGCAGCAGCTACCACTTTCACTCCCATAAGACTTCTCAACTTCATTGTCCATCACATAGTCTTCTTGGGTTGGAGAAGAAAAATGACTCAGAGGTCATCCACCTATGTGTTTGGACAGTGAGGTGAGTCTTCACCATGGTTAACACACCTGCATTCCGACCAAGCACGTGGTAAGAGCTCTGCTTACAGCCGTTGGGTATTATTGAATCTGTGGCTCTGAGTTACTTGAAATTCACACAGCAAATTACCCCTTTTAGGAAAATCACCAGGAAGGCTGAGCTGGTGGAATTGGCTTTTACTTAGTTTCATAATTTTTGTGGCCATTTGATAACTCAGGGTTTTGAAAAATTGTATAGTTGTTATTCCCTCTTCCATTTTATCTCTATCAACATAATTGCTCAAATAATTACTAGCTACTGGGAATGGATACCACCAGATCAAAAGTTATTGTTTTAAAAGCTTGAAAATAATCATGGTTAACAATAGCCAATAAAATGCAAAGCCAGATATATTTATTCACTTTCTATTGCTATAATAGAGCCCATGACTGAAAGCAACAGTTTATTTCATTTTATGGCTTATAGTTCATCAATGAGGGAAGCCAGTGCAGGAACTCGGGGCAGGAACCTAGAAACAGGAACTGAAACAGAGACCATGGAGTAATTGTACTCACTTTGGTTGTTTGTCATGGTTTACTCAGTTTGCTTTCTTATGGTGTCCAGGTCCACAGGCTCACGAGTGACCGTCCACAGTGATCTGAGCTTCCCTACATCAATTATTAACTAAATTGCTCCACAGACTTGCCTAGAGGCTAACCTGGTGGAAGTCCTCCATTGAAGTTTTGTTTGCCCATGGTTTGGGTCAAGTTCATCAAAACTCTACCCAGAACATCATGACAGGGTTATCAACAAGGACAGAACTTAGTAGAGCATTGTTAAGTAAACGCCCAGGAGGAGGCCAAGGAGGCTTCCATAAAGTCTCAGCTCAGGTTGAAACACTGGCATGCCTGGGACCAGAGAAACACCGATGATTTTCCTGGTAGTGGTTGAGCTGAGAATAAAGCAAGACTGAGGTTGTTTCACATACAAGTAAAGACAAGTGGAGGAAGGGAGGCTGAAGCACCAAGGCTGTAGGGTGAACCACGCGAGAGCCCTCCTCACGCAGCTCAGTGTCTCCCCCACATTTACACACGCCAGCCCTGCAACTTGAACCTGTGCACTTATCAAACTGTTGTTCTGTCAAACAAGATGCTACTCCATTTCTATGTGTTTGTCCTTCACCTGCATTGCACTTCGCTTAAGTATGTGGCCCTTCATTTCTCCCATAACAATTAGTTCTGTTTACATGTACTATTCAAAAAGGAATCTTTTGGCTTCTGAATGATAGCATGTTTACCAGACTTTCTCTATTTTTAAATGGAAAAAAAAATAAAAAGAAATAACTAACCCTCCTTTACTCCAAATATTTGGCACAGAGCCCACAATACCTTTCAACTAATGAAAGTGCCCTTTTATCTAATACTGGAAATAGCTTGGTTAAAACCAGAGACTCTATGTAATTCACATGGATTATTTGTCTGGCCCGTGGAAAAACAACTTCATAATTCAGATTACAAATACCAAAATACACAACAAGCTCTTTATTTGTCCAGGTACTTTGCTTTTAAAATGAAGAGAAAAATCTACAGCCTTCACGATATAGGAAGAGTGGAAGCAAAGCCGCACAAGGTGAATAAATCCATGCAGGAGCCAAGCGGGACACACAAAGTAAAGTCACAGCTTATTACTTGGAAGTATTTTCTAAAGGCCATGACAAATTTGCCTCAAGTTTATACACTTTGGGTTTGTAGCTTAAATTGATGAAATTCTTTGACCATAAAGTCCTATGTTTTTGTTTAACTATATTTCACTCGCAAATTATTGAAACTTCAGTGCATTGTTCATTCACTCGATCATTCATTGCCAAATTTGTTGTGTTTCTTTCAACCATTAGGTTAAAATTCCCCTTTCCAAGAAATTGTCTATACTACTGAAATACTGCTAATAAGTCTGTACCCAGATGTGACAACTATCTGAATGAAGGACAAAGAAAGTCCCGTTGCTGAACAGTGTTTTCTGTGGCCCTGACAGTGTCACCAACGGAGCACTGAGACTTCTGAGCCCAGAGTGCTGAGATTTCAGGGGTGACATCAGGCCCCTCCCTTAGGTGGATGAACAGCATATGATCAGAAGGTCCCTTGCTGCAGCAAGCCACCCCGTCCACTTGGCTCTCTGTAGGGGCTCACCAGGCTCCACCCAGACATCTTGTCGCGTAAAGGTCACGGAAATGATCAAAGATGATCAAATCTCCATTGTGGCGATGATGTGTCCCAGAGCCCGGCGTGCCTTCAGTTCCAGCTGCCACATTCAGGGTCAATAAACTATTATTCTAGCCGCTTTTCACAGCCCACTGACTCAAAATTGACTGCCTGCAGCTCTGTTTTACTGCATGGAGAGAGAGTGAGTGAGTGAGAGAGAGAGAGAGAGAGAGAGAGAGAGAGAATCTTATAGATTACAAGGAAACCAGGGTCAAGAAAAAAATTGAAGATAATGAACACCACCCATGGATTTTGGTCTAAGTCTTTACAAACACTCACAGTATCACTGATACTATGTTCTTGTCCAATTAGTAGATAAGAACTACTCATTTTATGGATAATAAACTAAAGGCAATAAAATAATAATATTGACAATAACCATTTTTTTTTATGAAAGGGAGCATATACACTGAGCGTTCATTACGAGGATCCACCAAGCACGCCTTAAGCTCCTGATTGGTTTCATATTAACTCTCAACACAACCCCCTCCTGACATAGGTATCCTTATTCTCATTTTAACAGTGGGGAAAATAAGGCCCATAAATGTAGGCAGCTTTCCCAAAGAAGCAGGAGTGTTAACTGCTGAGACCTCACCACTGTGCTCAGTCATGAGGCCAGGTTTCTCCCTGAAGCCCTGTGAGGAGGTATTGCCCTAGCATTTAACATGAGAAAACAAAGAGTCTGTGATGAAAATATCTGACTCTACACTTGACAGGGTGCCCTGTTAGAGTAAGGCCTCAAGCCCACACTCACTCCAAAACCACTGAGTTTTTTCATTAAACCAAAGTGCCAAATTACTACACTCCTTTGTCTAAGCACTTGGATGGATTTCCCTCATCACCACTGTTTCTATGCCTTGAACCCATTCATTTGAGTTTTCTAAGATCTTCCCTCTCAACTAGTTGCTGTAGCTCTGTCTGCATTAGATGAGCAAGAGAACCCACCTGAGGGAACCTCTGGCCGCTGCAGTTTGCAACCTGTAACATTGGGCAACATTGTGACATCTCTCTGCTGACACTGCTCTGACCAGGGGTTGCCCTTAAGGGAGATAGGAATGCCTTCCCATCCATCCACTGGAAGAAAGTGGAGAGGCTGTTTAGAGTATGGTCAAGCCCCAACACGGAGCTACCTGGGCTGTCAAAGCTCTCAGAGCAAGACAAAAAGATGAGAGTATGGCTCAGGCATGCTAGAAAAGCCCAGCGTGTAGTGGGGGGTGGGTGGGTCAGAACACAGCTGAGAAACCAAAAATTTCTTCTCCACCTTGGTATTCTACTAATGGGTTAATGGCAGGCAAAGGCTAGGGATGTAGCTTAGTGGTAGGGCTCTGGGATAGCATATAGAAAGCTCTGAATAACCCAGCACCACAAAATGATGATAATGGTGATGATGATGATGGTGATGATGATGATGATGATGATGAAGATGGTGCTGTGCTGATGGTGCTGGTGCTGATAGTAGCGGTGGTGGTGGTAGTGGTGGTGTTGATGATGATGAGAACAGCTAATTATTTCTACAGCTTTAGGAGACAGACATTCTTCTACCCACCTTTTAGATTGGGAAATAGGCAGGAAATAGGCATTCTAAGAGAGTAAGTTATAATATTAATACACAGTAATAATACGAATACTGGCTTCTTTGAAACACGTGGAATAAGGCTGTGAGAAACAGTTTAAACAGCAGCCTTCATTGCTGGCATGGAAAAGGCAAGCAGGACATTCTGTGTTCCCAGAGGAGCAGGAGACAGAAGCATGGGTCTCCTCTCGTCGCCATTCATTCCAACATCTTGGGTAGAGGCTTGGGAGCCTGAATCCTGGAGCCATCCGTTTGTCTGGATTGCGCCTGTCCATCCCAAAGAAGAATTGGAGGACAGAGGAGAAGGAATGATGGCTAACCTGAACCATCCATCCCCATCCCCTTGCTCCCTGCTAATGAAAACTGCTGCTGCTGGCGATCCTGGCAGCTTCAGGGACATCAAGAGAGGGAAAAAGCCACGGAAAACGAAAGCGTCAGTTTGATCTACAGTGTAATTACAGCCGTGCTAGGAGACAACACAAATTTGGCCCCAGTGCAGGTATATTTCTTTTTGTCCAGAAATTAATTTTCATATCAAAAATGAAGTCTTTTGGTGTGAAAACCAAATAGGACAAAGAAAAGAAAAGGCCAAGGATGGCAACCTAGGGACCGGGAGGCCAGCCCTGTCCTGGGTATTAATAATTTGGACAGGGTTTGTGAGTAGCCTGGGAACATTTCCCAACCTGCTCACTCCAGGGCAGAAATCAAGCATCTAATTCCAAGTGGAAGATCTTTTGGAGGCAAGGGTGGGGAGGAGAAGGTGCATGAGGGAGACAGGGAGGAGCAGGAGCAGGGCTAGGGTCTCTGTACACCCAGAGTCATTCGTCTTTTCCCCGTGATCCAACGAGCAGTGCTGAAACAATGCTGCTGTTCTTTTCAGAGCTCTGGAGGGCAAATGAGATAACAAATAAGGCAGCACTGCAAAATCAACACAGTTAATACCAGATAAAAATAGATGTGGACTAAAAACAAATAGCATGACTGGCTTCCTGCTCTACCGAGAGGCAGGATGCTACAGATATGCTATCAGAGATCAAATGTCAAGGTCCTTCTGGAATTCTGGTGTGTGGACCAGGAGAGGGGTGGTTCTCTGGGATGGGATGCACTCTGAAGTCTATTTCCCTCACCTGCAGCTCTGTCCTCGTCTTTCCAGTTCACTGGCATCCTTTCAAGCCCATTTCATCCTCCCGAAATCTTTCTCACAAGCAGTCGCTGGAGCCTACCTCACAGGAACAAGTTAGGAAGGAATGAACCATCCGTGTAGGAAAACCCCCTACATGCTACCAGATTCATCATGTCCCTTCCTGACCCACCAGGGATGCTATTGGCCCAGCAGCCTGACTTACGGGAGAAAGCATATAAGTCAACCTGTAGGAGCATCATGTCAGACCAGCAAGTGCATCTCCGTCCTCCCTGAAGATGGCCACTTTGGGTGGAGACCCTACACTGACTTGTCTCTTCATGTGCAAGTCACAATAACAGGATGGATCTAGGCTGAGTTTTCAACTAAAACAGACAAACTCCTTTCCAAAATGGAAATAGGGATACATTTTTTCTTAATCCTTTTTGTGCCCTGTTTCTCTCTTCATGTGCTGCTCTCCGGTAAAAGACAAAACAAACAGCAACAACAACACAAAGGAAGACAGTGCTCACCACCATCTCTCAGAAGCTAAGCTCATCACTATAACTCTTTCTCTCTTCTGTATTGTGCCCTCCCCATCCTTCCAGAGAGCGAGAAGCTGCTGGCAGGTGTGGAGCTGACAGAATACCACCTCAGAGCCATTTCCAGCTGATAAAGTGTCAAATGAGATGGAACGGAAAGTAAAATCCATTTGAGGAAGCCACTGTGGCTGGGCTGATGGATAAGACAGGCGTGGGTGAGGCCGGCCTGCCACTTCCAAGGTGCCTGGCAGCTTGGTGGGTAGAGGACAGTGTGATGGTCCTGAGATGCTGCGGTTTTCAGTCACTGAAAATGTAAGCTGCATCTGCTACACCAGGGCTGGGGGAGCAGGCGTGGAAGACAGGGAAAGTGCACCCCAGTCTGGGAAGGAGGGGGTAACTCATTTCATGTCATTTCGGAAGCAGGGCAATTTGGTGACCTAGAAATAACTCTGGATTCTAGAACTGACTGTTCAGGGTCGTCACAGGTGGAACATCCACTGAGAACTGTGACTTCAGACAAGCCACCTCTCCCGGCTCTCAGTTTCCCATCAGTGTAACAAAAAGAAGCGAGACATGCAGAGGCAACTTGACCCATGCACCTTCACTATTACCTGAAGAACCCTGGTCTCAGAGAGGGTGACTCCACGATGATATGGTCACACTACTTGATGTATATCTGCAGAAGCATCTCAGGTGAAATTATCTCACTTAAAGAAAACCACAAAAGTGGTCAATGTCTCTGTCAATCCGCTTTCTATCACTGTAACAAAATACTTCAGCTGGTTAATTTACTAAGTGAAAAAGTTTTCCTTGGCTTCCACTTTTGGAGATTTTGGTCTGTTGTTCATTTATAGAGATTTACTACGTGCGCATGAATTTTGTTTGGCTTTCCTAAAAGTACTTGCCTAAGGTCTATAGCAGATGTAAATGAGTGAGAATTTCAGATTCCTTAAAAACCCAATTATGTTATGTGAATGTCTTTTTGTTTTACTCTCAGGTACGGGATATGGGACTGCTTCAAATTGTCCACAGAAGCTAACTATAATGTGTCTCGTGCACTGGGGCATGATTTTGCCAGCTAAGTACAGTTTGCATTTGGAATTCTGGGTACTCCTATAAATGCCAGAGCCCCAAGAAGGTCCGGAGGTGCGTTGAAGGAGTTATCTGCTGCTCCTCCTGCTCCCGTGGTTTGTTGCAGTTTGTGAAGTGGTTGCGCACAAGGAGATGAGTAGAAGATACTGGATATCCTGGAGTCAAAGATCAAATTTACCCCAAGGAACTGCCCCTGATCTGCAGGAAGTAGTCTAAAGAGGACAATGGTGCCTTTCCCCTCTAACTTTCTTTCTTGCCTACCTAGTGTTGCTGGGGGGTTAGAGGGAATTGGGGTGGAAAAAAACCCAAAAAGCCCAGTTATGGGTGCGTGGGAAGTGCACAAAATTGATGACCTTGTGGCTGGAAAGTGAACAAGAAAACAGTAGAAGTGTGACTATGCTTTTCTTCAGGGCATGGTAACAATGACCTAAAGACCTCACATCGGGTCTACTCTCTAAAGCTCTACCATCTCTTGACACCACCATGGGGACAGGCACTTGTCTAGTGCACCTTTTGGAGATATATAAAACCTAAACTCCGGCAAGCTCAGGCTATCACTCTCTCTAGCACATGCATGAAGGGCCTAGCCACCATAGCCCTAGTCACAGAGTCATCTAAATCAAGGAGCATCAGAGCTCGTCAACAAAATGACAAAACACGCTGAACCCAGAGACAAGAACCAGGCATCTCTTGACAGGAACAAGCAAGCATGAGCTCTTAGCTCAGTGCCAAACCCGTAGTTAGGACATACATGAAACTGAACTGGCCTACATGCTTCTTTTTCCATCTGATTTAGTTTCAGAGAGCAAGAGTCCATGGTGGCAAGCCAGAAGAGGGGGTCAGAATTCTGGAGCTGGTTTTGCCGGCTGTTTTGAGCCATGCACAGAGCTCTAGTCATTTGAAAGAGCAGCTTTAACCGCTAAGCCCCTCCACCAAGTGCTCACTCCCGGGTACCTCATCAAAATGGCTGCCACGTTCCAGTTGTCAGTTCTATACATAGGCAGATACCTCACTTGATGTCCTCCTAAGCTATGCATCTGAACATTATATCCATTTTTCAGATGGAGCCGCTGAGGGCCAAGCATGTAAGACGGGGAAAGGCGAGCGTGGAGCTGCTGTAAGCTTTGTAAAGCTGTTGAAGGTCTAGGCATCTGCAAGAAAGCCTGGGAGATCTGCCAGGGTCTCGCCTTCACAAGAGGGGGAATACTCTTCGCTGTGGCTCCCATACCGAGAGAGCTTTCTTTGCTTCATCGCTCCTCCTTTTAGAACACTCTTGGCAGCATCAGCTAAATAAGTGTGATACAATCCAGCAGCCCTCAAGACCTCAGTGGCAAAAAAGGCCAATGAGAAAGGAGGAGAGTGTTCTCAAGTTCCAGGGAAGGGTTTAGTCGTTTATTCCTAGTTGATCTTATTAACACCTGTCACCATGAAATAAGCCCCTTTGGCTAGGTTTTCTTGGCTTTTTCAGTATTTGTCATCTGGTTTCTGTTTCTCTTGGTATTATTTTAATTATTCTTTCCTTTTATTATTGGATCTTAATTGTCTGAACAGCCCCTGGGTGCTGTCAAAAAAAAGATGAAAAGAAATATAGCAACAGGGATCGTGAATGGTGGCACAGGGGACATCGTGATACTGATAATGTGAATATTTCTAGGTGGATTATTAATAATGTTATTAATAGTGACAATAATCAGAGTTGCAGCTAGCTTGGAAGCTGAGTGTTTCAGAAAAATAGTAATTTGTGCCCAGTGACACGTCTCAGAGTCAAACAAAGGGCAGGATGTTGATAGCACATCTGCCATAAAGCAAGGAAGCCATAGGCAGCACAAGCGCAAGTCACAGCCAGGGATCTCAGCAACTTAAAAGCACAGTTGGAGGTGAGAGTGACAGCACCCTGCAAATGATGAGGGCTGTTCCCGTGTCCACTGAACATCTGGGTACTCTGCTGAGCATACGACTAAACACGTGTTTAGCTCACAGTCCATGCTTATTGAAATGATGGGAACTAAGAAGGAAGGAAAGGGAGTAAATACAGAAAGGAGGTAGGAAGGATGGAAGGGAAGGAGAGAAGACTGAATCACTAAGTAGAAAGTCATTCACCAAAAGCAGAACGTGTCAAGAGCAAGTGCTGGCCCTTAGGCTGTGTTACCATGTGAGGGATATTTTTCGGGGGTATGTAGAAAGTATCTTCTATTGCTGTGAATTTGGTGTAGTTTTGAGACAGGGTCTTGGCCTGGACTATCCTTGAATTCACAGAGATCCAACTGATTCTTCCTTCCATGTACTGACATTAAAAGTGTACGCCACCACGCCTGGCTCTGTTATTATGGTAAAAACTATTATTCTACTACTTCAAATCTGGCTCATTTCTAAAACGACAATGAAAAACATGTTCCTCAGTTCACCCAGGGACTCAGCTTCTGAGACAGGGAAGCTGCAGAGAATGGCAAGGAGAAATCATTGACTCATACATGGTTTTCTGGATCCTCCTCCCACGCTGTCCTCCTACTCTGCACTGTCCCACCTTAGGGTCCCTTTGCTGCGGGATACATCCATAATGCCTCTGCAGTCAGCTACTACTTAAGTAAACTTTCATTTGGCAATTAAAATTATTTATTGGTGCAGCCGAAAACATTAATGCACAGCCCCATTCTTTGGTGTGTCATTCATAATACCAGATATTTGAAAATCTTAATGATTAACCATATTGTAATGTTAGATAAGTTATAACATAGCCATATGATGGATTGTTATGTAGCTATTAATATAACATTTTAAAATGACTTTTAATTGCATTATAAAGTGGTGGTTGGGAGGCTACAAGAGAAGACAAGGGATGGAGCTCCTTATTTTGGAGCAAGGACCACAGACAAACCTTGTGGGCATTTGGATGTGGTTCATATGCATGGGTATTTTCATATCATAACAGTTGTCAGCTGATACTAATTGCCTTCACTAATCCAAGGCTTAAGCATTTTTCCAATCATACCCTCACCATACAAATGCTATGAATTAGTCACTGATTGTTTGTTACCTTAATGGCATGAAGGTAAACATGACACCCAGCAAAATCACTAAAAATGAAGGGAAACATGCAGTTGGGTACAAGGACATGCACATGAGGAGAATACAGAAGGCATGTCTAGGCTTCTCCTAAATACTGTGTGGAAGGAAAACTACCCACACCTATAGCATTTCTGAGATATTCCAGTGCCCTTTGCAAACACATGAAATCTGTGTAAGCATGATGCCATATACAGCACTATAAGCTTGGGAGAATGAGAGTTCCCTGTGAATAGTAAATTCAATGAAAATAAAAACTTATGGGGTGTGGTGGTTTGAATGAAAATGGCCCCATGGGCTCACAAGGTGTGGCACTATCCAGAGGGATGGACTTTTTGGAGTGGGTATGGATGGCCTTGATGGAGGAAGCATGTCATCAAGCCAGGTCCAATGTCTCTCTCTCTCTCTCTCTCTTTCTCTCTCTCTCTCTCTCTCTTTCTGCCTGCCAATCCAGATGTAGAACTCTCAGCTCGCTCTCCAGCACCACGCCCTGCCTGTGCACTGCCATGCTTCCCACCATGATGACAGTGGATTGAGCATCTGAACTGTAAGTTGACCCCAATTAAATGTTGTTGTGGTTGTTGTTTTGTATAAGAGTTGCTGTGATCACAGTGTCTCATCACAGTACTAGAACACTAAGTCAGGGGGCATAGTATCAAAATTATAATTGTTGAGGTACCTTAAGGTTTCCCCTCGTGACGTTCACATTTAGGAAGTTAGCTCTTCAGTTTGAGGTAATGGGTTATGTGCTTTAGTAACTGACCTACGTGAGGCTGAGTAAGAAACCACACGCAGGGGCATGGAAAATGGGAACCATATCACTGAAACCATGGAAGCCTGAGTTGACAAATTGCACTGTGAAATGGACAGAAGACAATAGGTTCTGGAGAGTTCCATCCCACAGGAAAGAGGCCAATCAAATTCAGCAAGTGGGAATAAGGAGGTAAAGGAATATTTACAAAGACTTTGGTGTTTCCAGGTTGGATAACTAGATGAATGAATAACCAATTGTGTGACTAAGTAACACAAGGCAAGATGGGCTTGACACTTCCATTGTACTAAGAATTTGCAACAGCTGAACTCATTAATTCTCATGACAGCCCCAAAAGAGGGTTCCTTAATTATCTTCACTTTGCATATGAATAAATGTAAGCCCAGAGGGTTTAAGTAAAATACACTCAAGATCGACTTGTTAGGACACGGCACAGAGGATGATGAGATGGCTCATTGGACAATATCACTTGCTTGCTATACAAGCATGAGGACCTCAGTTCAAATCTCAATAACCCTCACAAAAACAACAGACCAAACAGGTTAACAGCAGTGCTATGGAAGCAGAGAAAGGAGGGTTGCATCCATCTGCTGGCTACCAGGAAAGCTTAGGTTTAATAACAGACCTGCCTCAAAGAAATGAGGTGGCCAGTGACAGTGCAGGACACCTGACAACCTTCTCTGGCCTCTGCACCCGTTCCTGGGAACATGCATCTACATATATCTCTATCTGCTATATATTTATAGATTTATTTATCTCTACCTCTCTATCTCTATCTACGCACATACACTATACACACAAAACCACCCCTGCACTAGCACACACTTAAAACAAATGACTAACAGATTGCTAACTAGAAATGACAGGCCTGTTCCTTAGTATTGTGCCATATCAAACCTGGCACAATAGAAACCTGGTCATGAGGTTAGGAAAGCGTATACACAGATGAAGGCACCAAACAGGGGTCTGCCAAGGCACTACACCAAGGTATAACACTAACAGTTGTCAACACTAACCAGGATGTTAAGCCCAAAAGAGCAAAGTGGGACTCCCTGAAATTGGGTTGAGCATGCTCTTTGCTCTATGGATAGATTTGATGGACTGAGTCACCGATGAAGCTTTCAAGAGTTGGTGAATTGCTTCAAAGGAGTTTTGCAGCCAATATTCAGGCT
Source organism: Meriones unguiculatus (assembly GCF_030254825.1). Classification (NCBI taxonomy): domain Eukaryota; kingdom Metazoa; phylum Chordata; class Mammalia; order Rodentia; family Muridae; genus Meriones; species Meriones unguiculatus. The sequence continues at coordinate 167,381,462 of NC_083349.1, forward strand.
CAATTCTGCTCTCTCGGCTTTTACTAAATCAAGGAGGAAATTGAAAAGACTGGCATAGGCATGCACAGACTATGTACAAGTCTGCAAAGGTGATGATTGGTGCCCCAGACATGACCTTAATTTTCCATTAGTGAGCCTGGATGAGGGTCAGTTGTGTTTGAAGCTGTACAAAATGAGCTGGAATAAGAGGAGTAAACAGGAGCGGTTAAGAGCCTTTTCTAGAGGAATTGAGGGTTGATTAAATAACATCACATACAAGGAAGCACTTTGATCTTGCTCACAAATGGAGGATCAGCATGAAACCTAAGTGTTGACCTGCCTGATGAGACTAAATAAGTTATTTTGAGCAACATGAAAGGGGGACTGATGTACATATCTCAGAGCTTAAGAAAGCTGGTAAGCATTAGAAGAGGAACATTCACAAGGCCTATGATTTTTCCTTCTGAGTCCACTAAGTAGAACAAAATTAGGGTCAAGAGTTTGGACTTGGAAAATCATAGGCAAAGACTACAGTGACAGACCAGGAACATGGGCCACACAAAATTCTAGAAACAACAGTCAGTATGCTTTGCTATTTTTTTTTCTGCCCTGAAAAATTATAAGAGTTTTATTTTCTTAAGAGGTATTTCACAGACAGGAAACAAAGAAAGCTGCCTTGGGATATAGAGCCTGAAGTAGCCACCTCCTATAGGCAGGCAGGACTTCCAGAGGAGGAATAAAAACATTAACCCACCTACAAAACCTTCGACCCAAAATTTGTCCTGCCTACAAGACATGAAGGGATAGAGATGAAGCAAAGACTGAGGGAATGGCCAACCAAAGACTGGCTCTCCTTGAGACCCATCCGACTGGGGAGAACCAATCCCTGACACTATTAATGTTTCTCTGCTATGCTTGTAGACAGGAGCCTAGCATAACTCCTTTGAGAGGCTTCACCAAGCAGCTGATAAAAAAGATATGCATAGACCCACAGCCAAACATTAGACAGAGCTCGGGGAGTCCTATAGAAGAGCTGGGAGAACAAATAAGGAAGCCAGAGGGGCCAAAGACTCCACAAGAAGATGAAAATCTACAGAGTCAACTGGCCTGAGCTTTTGGGGGGCTCAGAGAGACTAAACCACCAACCAAAGAGCATGCATGGACTGGTCCTAGGCTCCCAGCACACATGTAGCAAATGTGCAGCTTGGTCTTCATGGGGATCCCCCAACAACTGGAATAGGGGCCCTCTCTGGCTCTGAGACCTCACTTAGGATCCTATTTTCCCAACAAGGCTGCCTTGTCTGGCCTCAGTAGGAGAGGATGCATCTAGTTCTGCAGCAACTTGATGTGCCAGGGCAGGTTGGTACTTATGGGGTATGTCCCTGTTCTCTGAGGAGAAGGAAAGGGGAGAATGGGGGAGGGGTATGTGAGCGGTGAGACTGGGAGGAGAGAAAGGAGGCTGCAATCAGGATGTAAACTGAATAAGTAAGTTTTTTTAAGAAAGCTAACTTGGGGTCACTTGTGCCAAAGCATTGAGCAGAAGTCCTCTAGCTATAATTTTGCTTCAGGGGAGGGCTGATAGGATCTTACAGTCTAGTCTCCAGAGTGGGCAGACCTTTTTGTAGATAGTTTTATATCAGGGAGAAGCTAACCTCAGTCAGGTAGCTGATCCTAACAGAACTCCTGGAATCTGAATTTTTATCTGTCAGAGGTGCCATAGGCCCATTCCTGGTTTTTACAGATAACTCTGTTTTCATTTTTCCTCTTTTCCTCTCTTTTATTTTCCTCTACAGACAATGCAGTTTCCAGTTAGAAACAATTTCCTCTTTATGACCTCAGCCATGACCCACACACAAATTTTTTAGATTGTTTTTATGTGCATGTGAATGTGTCTGTGTGCCTGACTTATGTGACCTGAAGCCCACGAAGGCTAGAAGAAAAATGGTGGGTTCACTCACAGGTGATTGTGAGCCACCAGACCCAGAAGCTAGGAAGCAAACTCGAGTCCTCTGGAAGAGCAGCTAGTGTCCTTACCTGCTTCATCGCTATAGCCCTCTATCTCTGTGTCCATTGTTACAGAAAGTCTAATCTTCATTCAGTGAGGTGGCTTAGTAGATAAAGGCATGTGCTACCAGCCCTGATAACTCAGTTTCAATACCTAGGGCTCACATAGTGGAAGGACAGCTCTACTTTCCACACTTGTCCTCTGACATATACAGTGGCATCCATGCACATGAATACATACACATGAACACACACACACACGATTGTAACCTAAGAACTCTTCTAAGCCTGGTGTTATTCTCTCATGTGTCCATGTCTTTAGAGAGAACATGTGTTCACTTGCAAATTTTTACTTAGATCGGCTACCCCAACCTTAAACAGAACACATTAAAATCTAAAGGTCTGGAAATACACAAATGGTCAATAAGCACATGAAAATGTGCTCAACCTCATTAATCTTTAGGAAAATGATTAAAATCACAAGAGGACATCATTTCACAACAGCGAGGCTATGAAGGCTGGCTAGCATCAGGATGACAGACACTAGTGAGGGTTTGCAAGAAAGTGGAGGCAAGTGAGAAGAAAAGATGCCGAAACCACTTTGGAAGGCAGCTGCCAGCTCCTCAAAATGTTAAGCAGGATTACCACATGACCCAGGAACTCTGTTCTAAGTATATTCCCAAAAAAATTTAAAGTTTCCATCAAGTAATCCCGTGTGCAAACATTTTGTGCAGCATCCTTAATGACAGCTCAAAAGCAGGACTGTCCACAATTTCTACTACTCCTGGTTTGAATGCTTTGTTCCCATCTAACCAAGTTACCTGGGGAAGCTTGGAACCCTTAGGACATATAGCCTTGCCTATGGAAGTAGGTCACAGGGTGTGATCTTTGAAGATTATAGTGCAACCTCTGGTTTTCTGTCCAGACTGCTTCCCGGCATCTTGCCCTGTGAACAGCCACAGTAAAATGCTCCTGCTGCCCCATTCTGCATCACTTCCTGTGGTAGACTGGAGATTCTGATACCATGACCCAAAATAAATCTTCCCTTCCATAGTTGTTCCTGTCTGATTCTTCTTTGTGTCTGAATAAAGAAACTTCTATACTGATTTCTACAGTATAGCTGGACTAAGTCACACCATTACCGGCCTCATACAAGGGATCCTTTTCCCCACATCCTCAGCAGCCTTTATTGGGTTCTGCTTTCTTGGTAACAGCCCATCTCACTGTTATTAGTGTAAGGGCGACTTGTGTTTACAGGATGGTAAAGATGTTGAACATTTTAACTGTGCATTCACTGGCCATGCGCTTCTTCATTTGAAAAGAATCTTTTCAACTCATTTGCTCATTTATTGGCTAGGTTATTTATAGTTTGGGTACTTAAGTATTTTGAGTTCTTTATAAATTCTAGATGGTATTTCCCTGTGGGTTGAAATGCTGTCAAAGATTTTTTTCCCTCACTCTGTAGGGGTCTCTTTACTTATTGATGGTTTCTCAAGCTCTGTCAAAGCTGTTCTGTTACATGTAATGCTATTTTTCCATTCTTACTAGATTACTAGAGTTCTTTTCAGAATGTTCTTGCCTATGGAGATACAAAGGAGTCCCCCGTGTTTGTCTAGAGTAGTGTCAGGTTTCCCATTAAGGTCTTCAATCCCTTTTGAACTGATTTTGTAAAGGATAAAAGACAGGAATTCCATTTCACTTTTCTACTTGTGGACAATCCAGTTTTCTCAGAACCATTTTGTTCAACATGGTGTCTTTCTTCTAAGATATTTTGAAGTACCTCTGTAGAGAATCAAGTAGCTGTAACTGCATAGAATTATTTCCGGTCCTTTGATTCTATTCCACCTGTGTATGTGCCTGTTTTCTTTTTTGTGCCATGCTGTTCTTTTTACTATGGCTCTGTGGAATAATTAGAAATCAAGTATTCTGATACTCCCAGCTTAATTCTGTTTGGTTAGAGACTCTGTTGAAACAGTGTTTGTTTACTCTCCTATCTTGTTATCAGCACAGTCTCACCTCTGTCAGTCAGCTGAGTCTGAGCCCAAAGAATCCATCACACCAAGATGTATGGAATGCCCATTAAGCTCCTGGTAGCCATCACACAGTAAACATTCAGTCCCTATTCAGATAGATAGGGAACAACCAAAATTGGGACTGAAGCAGGAGGTACCACAGGGCACTGATTAGTGCTTTCATAGCAAAGCCAGGCAAGGACATAATGGAAGGCCGACCTCACCCCTTACTGTCCTGGAGTTAAAGGTACAACAGCTACAAAGACATGTAAATAAGCACAGCCTCCCCAGCCTTGTCTTCATTGAGAACACACCTATGAGCTGCCTGGAACTAAGCCTGACCCTTGGCCAGCTAGGACAATCACTCTGCAGTTGCACCTTTTCTTCATGAAGGTCAGGATGACAAACTTTGATGGGAATTCTTCCTATATTTGCTACCTCTTTCCATTTTGTTGTTAATCACAGGGCTGCCACCTACCTTGCCCCTGATCATGTCTGTATTTCCCAACTGGCCAGAGCAGGTGCTACAGTAAATGGCTTGCCTGTACCCCTCTGTGTTATTCAGGACCCAACAATCTGCCCTGCTAACACTGACATCTCTTGCACATATTAACTCATTGAATCTTCCTCACTGACCTTTGTACAGATTATAAAAAAAAGACAGAGGTTATGGAATTTGCTCAAGGCCGTGCTGCTAATAAATGCCAGGACATTTCAGATGTCAAATCCAATAGGGTACATTCTAAACTCATGCTTTTTATCATTTTGCCCACCTCTAGACTGCATCAGCCCATACTCTGTTGCACTAGCGTAGGTCTGAAGAGTGTGAAATGACTTCTAGTTTTGTTGTTCTCTTCCACTTTAGGCAACGGGGCTTAAGATCTGCCCTCACTAAGCTTATTTTCTTAAACAACACATATACACAGCCTAGAGTCCAGATGCGATCAAATGACCTGTGCTATGCCCTGTCTATGCAGAAGACTCCCATTGCTAACAGTATGGGAAGTGGGAAAAATGGGATTTATTTTTTATACTGGAAGCAAGGCTTTGCATGCCAGCATAGCAAGGAGATAAAGTGGATGTAGAAGAACAATCTCAGTCCCACCTGCATTTATGCATGAGCGTCAGTCCAAGACCAGTGTGCTGGTCAATAAAATCATCTGAGAGGATCAAAACCTTAGCTGAGGCACCGCCCCCATTAATTGCCTGTGGGCAACTCTTAGGATCCTTTCTTAATTAATGGTTAATGTGGAAGTGCCCGGCCCACTGTGGGCAGTGATACTCCTGAGCAAGCAGTCTTGGGTTATGTAAGAAAGAAAACTGAGCAGGCCTTGGAGAGTAAGCAGCACTTCTGCATGGTGTCTGCTTCTATTCCTGCCTTGAGTTCCTGCCCTGACTTCGCTTCATGGTGGACTATAAGCCAGCCAGAAAGAAGCTGGCACAAATCTTTTCTCCCCCAGGTTGCTTTTGGTCAGAATGTTTTATCATAGCAATAGAAAGTAAATTAAGACATCCACTGTCTCTGATTCCATACTCCCATTCTATAATCCACCTTGAAGACTTAGATGGCCTTTCAAGTCTATCTTCCTGTGAACAACAACTTTACAGGAGACCTGTTTTATTTCATATTTAGCCTACCCATACCCATCTTTGTAAGCGTCCCTCTCTAACTCACCTAATTAGCAGGTACTCCTTCTGCTGTGGTAAGCTGATCTTGCTAACTCATAAACAGCCCCCCATCGCTTGGTACCCTTTTTTCGATGAAGTAGAGGAGAAGCCAAATTTGTAGCTGTCTTCCCACAACTGTTGAAGCATAAAGCCATCTGTTCAGTGGGCTTGCTTTACCTTGTTTTCTTACTTTGATTCTAGTTTTCCCACCCTCTAAAGGTATATTTAAGATATGTCTGACCTTGCTACCACATGTGTAATTAGAAAAAGGAAGAAAAGTACTCCCTTACAAACTGACTGCGTTGGAAGACGTGTCCCAAGGAAACATAACATTTGCCTTTCTAAAGGAACTTGGTTTTCTTAATAGAAAAGTGAAGAACAGGGTGCAGAGTAGGTGAGGGGGAGGGGGACAGTGCCAGACCAATCTGCTCTGCATAAGAATGGAAGAGGTTCTGGAGTTGGTCTGAAGGTTGAAGATGGAATCAGCTTCAGTAGCAGTGAGTGGAGGTTTTGGGGACAGAGAGATGAACCTGGTTACAAAATATCACACCGGAGCTTGGGGATAATTGCCAAGCAGAAGGTTTGGAAGCTCTTTTAACCTGTTTTTGTTGTTGTTTGTCTGCTTTCAGTATATTTTTTGTGTGTGTGTTGCTGCATTATGCTTCAATCTCAAGCCTACAAAAAATCCTGTCCCTCACAGTAACCTTAGGCCAGAACTGATTAACCGAAGTTTGTGTCCGACAAAGACAGAAGCAGACACATGTCCAAAAACGGGAGGAGGTGGCAGGATACAAATAGCAGAAGGACGTCTGAGGAACCAATGGGAGACATTGATGTGACAGGCCTTCCCTTTGCTTGAAATATAATAGAAAAGTCGGAAATTTGAAAAGGCATAGCAGAAAGGCCGGGACTTACCATAGCTTATATAAGGTTTCCAGAGGACACTCTCAGTGGGCAAGTGTGTAGATAAGTGTTTTACATAGCTTGATATCCTCCCTAGAAACCACCCTAATTCTTCAGCAGCATATAGAGTTGGAGAAAAAGCACAACACCCTCTTTCCCTGCTCATGGAACCCCTTTTACCTTTAATGGCTCTCCTTGTGACCTAAAATAAAACTACCCTTTGTAAGCAGAATTCTCAAACACCTCATTTATTGTCTTTTCTCTTATTTCTGTTATAGCAAAATTTCTTTGAAAAGTTTTTTTTAATTTCACATTGACACAGTAACATTACATCATACTTCTGGGACATAGTGTGACATTTCAATATGTGTATACAATGTTTAGCAATTCAGTTAGGGTAATTGGTATAACTATTGCCTTGAACACATATCATTTCTTTTGTCTAATTAGTTATGTTGCATTATTAGCCTTATTACCAACAACAATTGTTCTACTATACTATAGAGAACACTAGAAAGCCATCCATCCAAACCACCTGTTCCTCATAACCCCTTAACCACACACGCTCAACTCCTTCCTCCTTAACATCCTTTCCAGGATCTGGAAAAGCCTCTATCTCTTTGAGACCAATTGTTAGCTCCCATGTACAAGCAAAGACACATGTTTGTCAGTTTTATTTTGATTAACTTAATGTCAAGTTGCGTCAGTGTTGCTGCAGATGATGGACTTTCCCTCTGTCGGTGGATGAATAATATTCCATTGTGTTTATGAACACAGTCTCTCTATTCATTCATCCACCTGTGGGCAAGCAGGTTGATTCTGTTCCTCAGCTAAAATGAGCAAGTCCTCAAGAAACAATTTGGTTCAATTCTTAGAACATGGTCTTCATGATAAACAGTAGTAGCCCCAGAGACTGATTAGCAGATCAGCTGCCCCAGCCCTGCTCCAGGCTCCCCTGGGCCTCGCTCGGGGAGCAGAACAGTGATTCCTGTCTCACCAGCTCTCCAAGAGCCATTGGCACATCACAGAGACCAGGAACATCTTGTCATGGTGGGATTCTGTGGGATTTTTTGTTTTTTCAGCTCAGATCCATACAACAGCTTTTTCTCTCATTTCTAACATAAAAATATTAGGCAGGCCTGTTAATCCTAAATACTCAAAAGGTTTGGACAGGAGGATCATGAGTTCAGGTCCTTTGGGGCTACAGAACAAGGGTCTAGTCTGCACGACTTAGTGAGTCCCTGCTTCAAAATAAAAAGCAAAAAGAAAGTTGGACATATAGACTCAAGTATGACCTTGTATGCCCCAGACCTTAGAAGATAAGTATCTTTCTAGTGACCTTCAAGTGCTCTCTGGCCTTACACTTTGTGCCCTTGCACTGTCCTTGTCTTTTACTCCCCAAAATCCTGGCCTCTTTGATGTGTCTAGAATGTGCAAGGCCTGCTTCTGCCACCAAACCTATACTGGAAGCCACATCTTCTCTCTGGGACACCCCTTCAAGTCACTTCAACTCCACAGCTTTCCCTGACCCTATTACAGGTACCCAGGCTAATCTCCATCAAGATGGGTCTGCTCTCATTTGTTTTTTTTCTACACATCTGTATATAATATCATACAGACTTTAAAACTTCAAATATTACACTGTCTGAATCAGCGTGTTCCAAGAGAAATTCAGCAAGAGCAAAGGTTTTGTTTGCCCATGGTGCCCATTGATTTGACCCATACTATGATGCACATTCAATAAATATCTGTCCAGTATGTAAAGTCAACACTCATTTGCTGCCCTTTCTGGCTTGTGAACTGGTACATTCACCTCAGCCTTTGTCACCTATTAGATCATGAACTCCATCATGAGTGTTCATCTTCGATATCTATCTTCCCTACTGTTCCTCATGTCAGGCAGAGAGACAGCAGCCTACTCCTTGATATTAGGACATAGCATGCTGTTCTCTGGACTTAGGATCCCAGAATGAGAAAAACTATCAGAATTCCACTTCCAGCACACAATTTAAGCCCCAAGCCCTCTTATTTCCTTGTCCAGCTGTAATTTCCAGGCATTTCCTCTGTCTCTGAAAAGCCTCTGCTTCTCCCTGCCTGCTCTCTCTACCCCCAGGCTGTGCTGTTCAGGCAGCCTCCATCTGTCTCTCATCTGAGTTCCAGCAACACAGTAGGCAGCTGAGATCTATAATTTATTAGCACCCTTCTGCTGGGCCTTTCTTTCTTTCTTTCTTTCTTTCTCTTTCTTTCTGGTCATTATTGGTGAACAATTCTAGTCAGCCCCATTAGAGAAGCTGCAGGTGTTTGAAAGTCTCCCAAATTGATTTAATCTGAGGCCAGCACCGGGCTGAAGATAGTCAGAACTCAGGGACTGTCTTGATGACTTTAAGTGGTGTCCTGGACTTTCTTCACTACCCTTGTCATTTGAATGTGCCCCCATGGGCAGTAAAGCCACAGTTTGTTCCTAGACAAAACACACATATGGGTTGTTGCTGGGAGCCACTGGAGTAGACCAGACAGCATGACTGAGCCGCCTCCTCAAACCTCAGTAGGCAATATATGTTTTTAATAATCATCTGGTAATTAACAGCTGTGATTCAAAGCTTTTCGTTAGGAAAGAAATAATTTTGCTTCCTGATGCCAGGAGCCAGATGGGCAGCCAAAGAGAGAAGCCTCCAGCTATGAACCAGATAAGTAGAGAAGGTGAGGTCCACAGGCTCCCTCATCACCCTGCAGCTGGCACAACATCTGGACAAAAGAACAAAGCCATGGCCCAGATATTGTCCCCACCCCCCAACATACACACAACTTGTCCACTTAATGATAGTTACTGTATTCATTTATAAACCGAGTTATACACATAGTAGAGGCCCTCCCTCCCCAGGACTATTTTAAGGGGCCTTCTAGAAAGATTCACAGCCTTATAACTAATGTCAAACTCAAAAATTATTTTGAAATGTCACATGACCATGAATTCTTTATGCGGTTTCCAAGAAATTGCTTTAGCCCTCAGGCCTTCTTGCTGCCTTTTACCATCAGACAGCCTCCTCCTACTTCCCCTGCCGAGCTTAGCTTTCTCTGGGTCAACCACCAGCAACCCCTTTTTCAAGAACAGAGTGTCTTTAGTAGAAATACCAAATATTCGCAGTGCCCCACCCCATCATGTGTACCCTTTTTTGCTGAAGATATTAAAGGAAGGCAAATCATATAAAGGAAGAGGGAGACAATAAGCAAACTATTTAGATGCATTTATATATCTCAAAAAGTCCATTGTTGGGGGCTGGAGAGATGGCTCAGAGGTTAAGAGCACTGGCTGCTCTTGCAAAGGTCCTGAGTTCAATTTCCAACAACCAAATACTCATAACTATCTATAATGAGATCCGGTGCCCTCTTCTTGCCTGCAGGCAGAATACTGTAGAAAGAAAGAAAGAAAGAAAGAAAGAAAGAAAGAAAGAAAGAAAGAAAGAAAGAAAGAAAGAAAGAAAGAAAAAAAGAAAGAAAGAAAGAAAGAAAAAGATCTTTTAAAAAGTCCAGTGTTTAGTCTTTTGGAGTTCTGGAATATGATGATGCCAACTTGTCTGCTTCATTGAAATAGGTAACATAGATTTGAGGTCTGTCGTCATTTGTATAAAGAAGAAAGAAAAAGAAGAAAAAGAAGGAAAAGCAAAAAAAAAAAAGTGAAGAAGGCAATGAACAACAGAAGGAGGCTCAAGGTGACTCTATAATTTACCATTGTTAACTCTACTTTTATTGTCTGAATCTTTAACATGCAACAAGAAAGCTGAATTCTTGTCCGGCATCTGTGCCATCTCCATCACTGTGAACAGAGGATCAGTAGTAACTGGTCTTTGGCTCAGCACTTTCCTCTTCATTGCCAGGAACAATAGAAAAGCTGCAGTTGCTATTCCAACCCTGCACTGAGGAACTAAATATGTTGATGGTTGCCATGGCAAACAAGCTTAAAGCACCACTGGGTGATGTGAATGGTAGGAGATAATGCTTCATAGCTTTCAATGGCTAGATTCTGAAGACAGGATTTTCCTGATGCCATTGTGCAATGAGGAAGAACAGCACAATGAAGGTCAATAGGACTGGATCTCAGTCTCAGATCAGCCACTAAAAGGGTCATGACCCTACATAGCACAACCCTTAACCTCTCTGAAAAATTAAGAGCTGGTAACAGTTGGGATTCTAAGAAAGTAATAATATAAATTATTGTCTAAAGTTAGACTCTGATCCCGCCTTTCCATTAGCCAAATATGAGACTGCATATATTTCATTTAACCTTTCTGGGTCACTGCTTTCTCATTGGAAAAAATTAGAGATTACAAACAGATATTATATATCTTGTGATAATGTGATATCAATGATAGAAGAGCTGGTATTTCAGACCAGAACATCATGAGAGAGACAGAAAAGCTTAGCTAGCCTAGGACTGTCATCATGCTTCTCCATCACTCTTTATAGTGATCAGCTAGGATCTTGAGATTGGACCATATCTATAATAAATTAATACATGGTTTGAATTATTACTGTACTCTAAGAACGACCTTGATTCTTGCTGTATACCTACAATCCATGTGAAGAGAATCACATGTAAATTTCCATCAATAGTAGCCACTTTGTATACCTGATAGTTCACTCTTACTTAGTGTGGTTTTCAGGAGAAATAATGATCTAGAGAGACAAGAGATCCCCCACCAATTTAAATCCACTGGGTTTTATTGTGTGTGCAGGGTCTTGGAGAACAATATTTAAACATATTGGTGTTGAAACAGTAACAACCAGAAGAGTGAAAGAATAATAATGAGAATAATTGTAATAATACCTGTATCTGCTATAGTTTATGGGCACTACATTCCAGGTGTTGTATTTTGGTATTTTATAAGTATTATTTCTTTAATCTTTGCAACAGACCTAAGAGATAAGGAGTGTAATTCTTACTGTGCATATTAAAAGTTGGGGTAAGCTTTAGAGAAACCATGTAACTTGAACAATATCATACACATCTTGGTTAGTGGAAGTGGGCCTCGTGAGCAAGTAATATTGACTCCAAAGTCAATGCTCATAGCCATTAAGCATATTTAATATTTATTAAACACATAATACTTGGAAATGTATAAAGTCTCTAACAAGCGGCATCACATTTTATTTTCATAAAACCTAGTGAAGAAATGCATTTTATCTCCCAGCCATAGAAAAGGAAAATCTATCTCTGAAAGTTTAGATGGTTTTCAGACCATCTGGATAAATAAAGAAATTGGTTCCATGTCATCCTGTTGCAAAAGTCACTATACTAAGACAAAAATGGAGGGCAGTTAAATAGTGTCACAATATATTGAGAAGAAAACAATTCTATCATCTCCTGATTTCCAATTTAGATTGAACATACTTCATCTGGAAATCTGAAAAGCTCTGTAATTTAATAATACTATGTTTGTGTTCACTGCATTCGTGTTCCTGTAATTAATACCTGAGTTAATTGACTTATAGAGGGTAAAATTCTCTGTTGCCTCACAGATCTGGAGTTTCAGTTCATGACCAGTTCTCTCAGTTGACTTGGACCTGTGGCAAGGCAGCACAACACAGTAGGAGCTTGTGGCAGAGCAAAACTGCATGTAAGGTCGAGGAAGTAAAAGAGAGAGTGGAAAGAAAGGGCGGGTCTCATAGCTTGCTAGAGGCACTGCCCCAGAGACCTAACGTCTTCTCCATAGACCTTCCCTCCTAAAGGTTCTACCATCTCCTGATAGTACACATGTGAGACCAGAACCTTTGAATATGGGCCTTGAGGGTGCATTCAAAACCCAAGGGGTAGAAGTTCTCAGATATTTTTAGAGTTGGAATGATTTGGTATTACTAAATTGCAGATGACCAACTGATGAAGTTTATGCAAATGTTCCTAAATGTGAAGATACTTAAAATGTGAAACCTTTTTAGTCTCAAGCATTTTAGATTAAAAAAAAAAAATTCCACCTGTGGTAATACCGCACCAATTAAAGCAGGCTACCTTGGTTTGGGGGTCAGTAATCCTGAATTAGGAGTATATTAGCTATTATAAAGAAGAGCAGAATGCCATGAGAATAGTGTACTCATTTAACCCCATAAAAGGTCTATAAGGCATGTACCAGCAACCTTCATTTTTATCAAAGAGGCAACTGAGAAAAAGAGAAGTTAAGTAATTTATACACAGTCTTGTGGACATGGTCTAAAATGGGAAAATGGACTTGGGCAGAATATTTCTCACTTCACACTTTTAACCACTATTATGTGTGACCCCTGAAAGAATCATACTTCACTAGCCTAATAGTAGTCAACATGACACTAAATTGTATTGAAATACAGAATGGGACCATTGAAAGAAGTCAGTTCTAGATGTCAGGACAAGCTGAATTTGAACCTCCCATGGCTACCATCACTAGAGTTATGGAAGCAAGAATCTAGTTTGATTCAATCTCCCAACTTCTTCAAAACCTATATTGCATATCTGCTGAACTAATGAGTAGATGATTGTTCAAGGTGAAACCAGTATTCTAGACAATATCTGTTTCGAAAGAACAAGAGATTGTTGTTTTCTCAAGAGCCCAACTCAAATGAATAGGGTACATACAGACCTGTCTAAAGGTAAGGTATCCTCAAGAGACATAATCAAAGACCTTTGATTTACACATTTTGAACACAAGACATGGAGAAATCAAGCTGTTACTGGCCAGGAAGCTTCCTCCTTTCTAGCTAGCTTTAACAGTACCATAGGTGCTATGCAAACTGCTGGAAGAAAAAAATCATCAACCGTCCTATCCAACTGTAAGTGCTATGGCAACTATAGGTACAATATATGTGACACAAATGTTATGGGGAATAATTAATTACTTTCTGATTGGAGTTAAGGACCAGTCTATAGCATTTCTGATGCTTTGAATCTGGTCAATAACCCATGGCTGAGGAGTGCATATGCCCCATGCTTAAACTTAACACTGATATTGCTAAATGGGCACAGTATCCTAGTACCCTCTACTTGTATATCACCATACGTATAGATAAGTACAGCTCTTAGACCTCATCAGAGAAGCTGCTTTGTGCAGTGGGTGTAAGTAATGTAGAGACTTAACACTGGTCAAAGCATAGAATGTGTGTTATTGGAATGCTCAGCCACAAACGGGACACTGATATCACATCCCTTTGCTCTAAGACTCAGAAATCATTGTGGAAGAGGGGAAGGAAGGAAAATGTAAGGACCAGATGTAAGGGAAGCCTAGAGTTAAACAGTGTATTCTCGGTATGAGAGAAACCTGCATTCCCAGCAGCTGTGGTTGCCTGCACATAATTCTTATGCAAGACCAAGCCAGTCAATATTTTATCATGGAAGAGGTAGGAATCATGAGCCTGTGCTCCCACCGGCTCATGTGCAGAAGCTAATGACAGATGATGGCTTCTGGGGAAGGATGAGCCAGTTTTCTTTGATGGTTTCGCCTCTGGTAGGTGACCACACTCCAGGAGATGGTTTCATTTGTGTGAGTATGTAGACAACACTATTAAACTTGGTGGGTTACAAATAAATAAAAACAAACACACAAAAATAAAGGATACAAAGTTTGGAGAGACTAGGAATAGGGTGGATCTGGGAGGAGTTAGGGGGAGGAAAGGGGTGAATTTAATCAACATAAATTGTATGTATGCATATGATCTCAAAGAATTAATTAAAAAATTATATTTTTAGAAGATCCTGGGATTTGAAAATAAGCACATGCCAAGAAGGTGTATGACCTCTGGATCTCCATTAGACGGTTTCACAGTTATGGACACATCATACATGTTTGCTATAAAAACTAAAATTGCTAGCTTCTAGCAGGCACCTTGTATATTACCTGATGGGATGGAAGCACACAACTGTTAACTTCTCGGTAGCCTAGAAACACAGCAACTGAAGCAGCAGTATCTATAGTCTGTCCTTCAGTTCCTCTGGGCAATGGAGCTTCTTTGCTCCGAGGAAGTACCCACTGACACAGTAGTGAGGTGTATTTCTTCACACATAGATTTTTAAATCAGTTTATAGTAAACATGTGCGCATGGTGGGCATGAACCCGCCGTGAACACACACCTCGTAACAAAGGAAGTCCACCATCTGCGCACAGCCAGACCAAAGCAATTTCCAATTATCTTCAACTTGCACCCTTGTGAGATTCTCCTAAAGTTGAAGCTGTTGTTACTTTTCCACTCAGATTCAGGAGAGTGAATTTCCCAGTGGATATAATGTGTGATGATTTGGCTTCTCAACCCCCATTAGCATTGATGGAACACAACAGGACACTTAAAATAAACTGGGTTCCCTTGGCCTCCATAAATGCTTCCACACTTAGCAAATAAGCAGCATGGTTAGCTCAGAATCACAGGCTTGAAAGGCTTCTTGGCAAGTTCCTGTAGCACCCAGAAGGCCATGCAGAAACCCATCATTTCTCTAACTTGGCCCTCCGGAGGCACTGCACCTTCAGCCATATGAAACCTGTGAGGCAACAGCATCTCTCTTGCTTCTGTCAAGGGAACTGTCCTTTGCATGCCTTCGACCCAGAGCCCACAGCCATGCTTATAGGAGGGCTGTCTGTATTCCTCTGACCGAATGTCCTTGGACAGACATAGCCAGAATGGCCAAACAGCTGCCTTGGGAGGAAGACTCACATACAGTTCCATTGGATTAAAGAGCAAATGGTGAACTTGTGTTTCTTCCTCAAATGGAGGCAGGCTATATTTCTATCCCAAATATGTACAAGAATCACAAATGAGTCAACACTTTCATTAAGCTACCAATCTGACAATGAACCCAGTATTCCTGAAAAAATGAAAGACAAATTAGGTGAGCCCTCGACCTGCCTCAACTAACTTCTTGGAGGGAATGTCTAGGCCAGCTGCAGGAAGGATACATCAGGCAAAGCCTGGGGAAACCCGGAACTGAGTCGATGGGTGCACACAGAGAGAGCTCAGTAATTAGAGTTCTCAGAATAGAACTCCAGAAATATGAGTATTCCCCAGAGCCCTGCTCAGCATGTGTGTGATAAAATATCCGGAAGATGGACAAGGAACTTGCCAGAAGAGGGACCAGTTCCCAGCATTCATACACAGCCAGCAGCATGCCTATTCAGAACAGGCAGACAGGAAACCCTAATAATACATGAGATCCTGAACAGGGCCCTGTGAGTAGCTTTGTCAGCAGTGAGCACTGACATTATTTATTGTTCTGATCTTACCTAACATGTCTTAGAAAGCAAGCCCGGAAAGCAATTGAATTTGTAAGTAAAACCCTCCCATATGAGCATTAAAGCTCAGCTTCATTGTAAATTCTACCAAATACTTAACGAAGAAACACAATCAATTATACATAAACTCTTCTGGAAAATTGAAAAGAAGGAAATAATTCCCAATTTATTATGTAAGGTCAGCATTACTTTGACAACAAAACTAAAAAAATAAATTACAAAAAAGTAAAATAAAATTGTAGAATGGTATCCTTCATGCATACATGTTAACGCTCCAAACGTAATTTTATTAAACCAAATAAAACAGTGCACAGTGAGGATACTACAAGGTCATGTAAGTTTAATTCAGAAATACAAGTTTGGTTGAACATTAAAAAAAAAAACAATCAATGCGATACACACTATTAACCAACTAAATGAGAAAAGACTACAATAATCTCAAAAAAGAAAGAAAAAACATTTTTAAAAACTCTAAAATCTATTTTTGATTTAAACAACGACAAAGAACTTTTAGCAAATTAGACATAACTGGTGGAGCATCTGTGAAATCTCCAGAGCTATCAACACAGAAAAAGGCTGAAAGCCTTCCATGTATACTCCAGGACAAAACAAAGACATCTATTCAATATCCTCTATTTAATAACACCCTGGAAGTTCCAGCTAATGCAATAAAGGAAGAAGAAACAATAAATAGCTTACATTATTACCGTTATAGAGAATCTGCTGAAATATATTTTTAAAAACAGGCCAGAGAGAACTGGTATAAACCAGTGTCTTCTGGACATCGCAGAGACCATTGCATTCATGAACTTACAGAGGCTGTGGATACTTGCATAACAACTGCATAATATTCAACCAGTCAACATTCCAGCAGAGATGAGGCAAGGCTCAGGAAGCAGCTCCACCCTAGCTGAGGACCATTGGCAGCCTATGGCTACTAGAAGAAACAGAGTTAGTATTTTTCAGGAGCATGGCCTATTGTAAGTTACCCACACTCCACTGGACAGCCAGTTAGTCATCCACATATAGGCAGTATTAACTCAACTCAGTGAATTGCAAAGAAAATAAAAATAAATGACACAGAGTTATGAGAGGGACATGGGAGGTTAGGAAGAGATTGGGAAGAGTAGAGGTGGCTTCGGTCAAAATACGTTGTACACACAGCTGAAAATCTCAAAGAAGAGATTTAAGATAAAAATGAGGAAAAAAAAATACCCTACTAAAACTAATGATCACAGTACCACTAAAGACTGTATCCAAAAATAAATTGTTACACTCAATAAAAATCAATGAGCAATCTAAAACCGAAATGAATAAACAAAGAGAAATACCTTTCAGAAGGGCTAGGCTACTGCACTTGGTTGCCACCACCCCCCTGGAAGTGGAAGGTAAGCCTCTATTGCTAAAGGCATCATGCACTTAAGACACAGGGGCCAGAAGACCTGACTTGGTCAGCCTCCTCCCTGAAGTCTAGCTTTCATCAGAATGCACCATGCAAGTTTCAAAAGAAAGGGAGAAACCAATAGTCCTATATCCAGCAATGGTGCCTATGAAACAGAATGACCAGAATGGCATGATAACCCTAAGTGTGCATTAGTGGCACACATACTTTGTTGATAACCAAAAACTCTGTAATTGGACTTAAATCTCACTCAACAAGAGGGGAATCATGCAGGAACTAGAAACCTGTCCATAAAAAACCGCACTGATCAAAATTCAGGGTCATGTCTCATTGCGACATACAGTTGCAAGCAAAGAAGTGAGGATAAAGGGTATGCTGTGGAACATACTGCAACACACTACAGTGTAAAGGAATTTTTATTCAAAACATGGCTGCTTTGGCAAGAGACAGCATCCAAAGACCTTCTAGGAAGGTCTGGAATACAGACAAGCCTTTAATCACAGGAGACAGAGGCAAGCAGATCTCTGGGTTCAAGGCCAGACTGATATAAAGCAAGTTTCAGGCACAGAAAAGCTTCGATCCAGGTGTGGTGGTCCACACCTTTAATCCCAGCCTTCGGGAGACAGAGGCATGCAGATCTCTGAATTCTAGTCAGTGCTGTTCAGGCAGCTCTGTTGACAGTGAGTTTTGAGGCAGTGCAATGGAGTTGAGTTTGTGGCAGTTCAGTTTGTGTTATTCAGAGGCAGCATTTTCAGGAGAGTGTTACAGAGAGAGGTTGCAGAGAAGACAAGCTAGACACAGGTGAAGACAGAACAAACCAGAGAATGAGAAGGAGCCGGATGATTAGAACATATTGCCAAAATTAGTATGAGGCCAACCAGAGCAATTCAGTCAGAAGCTGAGAGAAGCCAGTTTGAATCAGTCACCTTGGAGAGGAGTTTGAGCCAGAACAGCTGGGTTAAACCAGCCAGCTAGAGTTCAGAAAGAGTTAGAAAGGGTGAGCTTGTTCATCAGTAAGTCTCAGAGGATGAAAACATTCCAGACCTAGATAGATTGTATAGAAGCTAGAAGGTTCTAGAGCTAGGGCCAGGTTAGCAGACAGAAGTAGTAAACCCCAGACAATAAACAAAAGTTATTTTTATACTACAGCTTCCACATTTTTTTTTCTGTGTTGGAGGAGAAGTTGCAAGGGTAAGGGGAGGTACAAGGGGAGAGGTAGTTGAGTGGTATTGGGGTACATGACGTGAAATTCACAAAGATCCAATAAACATTTTTAAAAAAAATTCAGTTGTGGAGTTCAGCTCCAACTGGTGCATCTTCCACACAACACTTGCAGAAGGATCATTGTAGAAAGATCGCAAGAGCCAGACAAATAGGAAGTTTACCATGAAACTGTGCCTCTTGGAAATAGCAGAGAAGCTACATTCTTTAAGTCTCACCAACATGGTTGCCTAAAATCTGAATATGAATGACTGAAATAGACCTGCTAAAAAGGAAGTAGGAAAGCTTAAGAAGCCTCATTTTAAGACAAAGAACTAACAGCAACTAGGCAAATCTGAGAGTAGAAGAAATAGCCTTTTCCAGGGAAGAGCTCACCAACTGGTTGTCTAATGGCATGGTCAGCCCTGAAAACATATACCATACAAGTAACATTATGCAGTCTGAGCAGGTTGTATTTATATATTTGGGAACACGTGTGTGTAACAAAAATTAAAGAAAAAGAGGGCCATGAATTTGAAAGCGTCAAGAAAGCAAGTAATGAGAGAGGGAACATGGGCAGGGTAGGAGAAAATGATGTAATTATATTTTAATCTTAAAAAATTATGATAAAAAACACTGGAAATTTAAATACTTAGAGGTAAATACAACAAAGATTATCCAGGTCTTGCACAATAAACATGACAAAATAATACTGAGAGCTATTAAAGGAGATCTAAATAAACAGAGACACTAATATAATCAGTCGTGAGACTTGATACTGTTATAATGTCATTTTCTTCAAATTAATCCATGAATTCAATACAATCTCAGTGCAAATACCAGTAGATTTCTTAAGTAGAAATTGACAAGTTGATTTTAAAATCCACATGGAAATGTAAAAGGCAGAGAATAGTCAAAACAACTTTAAAAAGAAAACAAATTGGAGGGCTAGCACTATGCAGCTTGAAGACTTAGAGCTACAGTGATCAATAGTGGAAACCCTAATTAAAAAATATCAATGAAACAAAATGGAACCCAGCAATTAACCCACATTACAAGGACACCTGATTTCTTACAAAGGTCATAAAGCAATTCACTGGGGAAAATATAGGCTATTTGTATAACTACTACTCCTGAAACAATGGGATACCCATGTTTAAGAAAAAAAAAAAAAAAAAAAAAAACAAGATTGGCAGTCCAGGCTTTGGGGCATACAGAAGAATCCATTCAAAATGATTCAAAGACTCAAATGATTCAAATCCATTCAAAGACTCAAACATGAAACTTTCCAGAAAGGGGGAGAGAAAACTTTTATGACTTAGGTTAGTCAATTGTTTCTCAACAATGATATTTTTTTTTAAAAAAAGTACAATCTACACATAAGGACTCACAAGTTTGACTTCAACAAAATTAAAAATATTTGTTCTTTAAAGGTATCTGTGAGATGAATAACAATGTAAGTCACAGGCTGGGAAAGATTTGGCATCATGTTCATGGCAAAAAACTTAGACTATATCAAAGTTTTTCAGACCACTATCTTGGGTCTACCTAAAGGCTGCCTCATCTCATCAGGAACTGCAAATGGCTGTGCTACAGCCTCTTTCATGGTGGGACAATCTACTGCTAGGAAACTCTCAAGGATAGCCTGGAAGTCATGTAAAGCATCTATTGTTTAGCCAAGGCATGGTCATTGATTTATTTCCAGAAGAGAAGAAATGCCTTTGCCCTGTTCAGTGAAATCAACATGGTGATGTGATACATAATTATAGGAACCATGTCTCCCTGACTGAGACTAGGAGAAATTGCCTTCCTCAGGGAAGAGCTCAGCAGCTGGTTGTGTAATAGCAAATGGTCAGCCCTGAAATCATACACATACAAGTAACATTACACAGTCTGAGCAGGTTGTATTTATATATTTAGGAATACACATCTGTGTGAAACAAAAATTAAAGGAAAGGAGTTACAAAATTAAAGGCATTTGAGTTTGTTTTCAATTCATTTTCTTTTTAAAAGTTGTTTTGCCTATTCTCTGTCTTTTGCGTTTCCATGCGAATTCTTGGAGCCATACCCGGTCACATTTCTGAAACAAAGAGAAGAGACTTGGTATACAAAGATGAAAGAGAGAGTAACCATATATATATATGGTTGTCTCATAACGTGAGGGTGTCTTGAGTCTCAGAAGAGACTTTGGGCTTTGGAATGGACTCTTAAAAACAATAGGGACTTTTGAAGTTAAACTTGGATGTGTTTTACACTATTAGGTCGCCATGAAGTGGTCATAGGGTGCAATATTATCGCACGAAAGTGATGTGTAGCGTCAAGTTGCCAAGGGTTGGGTTTATGAAAACTATTGCTGTTGCTTGGATTAACAAATGCTTAGATTCTTTGGGTATGTCTGTGAGGGCACTTCTAGAAAGACATGATTGAAGAGTGATTAATTTTAGTACTCCTCCCTCGTCAATAAACAGGTCACCCGGTCCCTGCCCCCCAAAAGGACACTACAAAGTAAATAAACTTAGACCTCTGCAGAACATTTGACCCACACATTCTTCTCAGAAAGCCATTGGATTTTATCTTAAATATACCACATTTCACAACACACCCGAGACCCTTTTATTCCTGTGCCCAAGTCGACAACCACATGCTCCTTAGTTAATGGCAGCATTGTGTTCGTTGAGGCACTGTGATGAGGGCATGCAATTTGGCTTGTTTGTTTATTTATTTTGATGTTGCAATTTAATTACAGCATTTCTCCCTTCCCTTCCCTCCTTCCAAAACTTCCAATCTACCCCTTCCTCCTGCTTCTTCAAATTCATGGCCTCGTTTTTCATTGTTATTTACATGCATATATGTATATGTGTGTATATATATATATATATATATATATATATATATATATATTTACACACACATATTGAGTCATGTAATGTTACTTATTTATATGTGTTCAGAGATGACCATTTGGCAACAGAAAACTAACTGGTGTGCTCTTCCCTATGGAGGACCACCTCTTCCAATACTAATTTTTCAGTTGCTTGTTATTCTTTGTATAGAGTTACAGCCAAATGGGCTTTTTCCAATCCACCTTGGCATGCTTGTTGGTGTCATCCTTGTTCAGTTCATGTTTCAATGGTCACATTGATTAGACTTTGCAGGTAGCTTCTGATGTTACCAAGGGACAAAATTTCACAGCTAACTCTCTGATCCTCTGGATCTTAAGATCCTTTCACCTCCTCTTGTACAATGTTCTCTGTGCTTTGGAGGTGGGAGTTTTTGTTAGAAAGCATCCTTTGGGACTAGACACCACAACTCTGTATTTTCATAAGTTGCGGTTTTCTATGGTAGTCACCATCTGTTGCAAAGAGAAAAGTTTCTTTAATGAAGGGTGAAAAATATATTAATATCTGAGTATAAGGACAAAGGTTTATAGATTGCTGTTAGGAATTATACTGGTTTAATACATTGGTGGTTGTAGAATCTCCTCCATAAAGCCTGGTTTCACTAGTACTGCATAGTAGCTAAGTTTCTAATACCAGCTATATTATTTCTCTTGTTGCACAAATAAAATCTTAACAAGTTCAAGAGGACTAAAATATGTTTTATTCTATGTGATAAATAAGGAATAAATCCACAAATCAAAAACAAAAACTCATAAAAACTGAAAAACACTACTAAATGCTGAAGAAATCAGAAAAAAAATATAAAATTACTATAATTGAATGAAAGTGAATACACAATATACCAGATCTTTGTTAGATATAATGAGAGTGGGTTTTGTTGATAGCTGTAAATCTCTAATTTAAAAATCAAACAAGCCTCAAATGAATCACTTAATAATTCACCTCAAGGTCTTCGGAAAACAAGAACAAGCCAAAACACAAATCAGTAGAAAGAAACAATAAAGATTGGAACAAAAACTAGCAAAATGGAAACAAAAGAGCAATTCAAAGGACTGATGAAGGTCAACATGGCTTCTTTGAAAAAACAAGTCTGACAAATTCTCACCAAAGTAGCCATAAGAGAACAGCTTCTAATTAATAGAATGCCAGATGAAAAGGGGGATGTTACAACAGGTATCAGTAACATTCAAACCATCAGTAGAGTATAGTTTGAAACCCTAATTTTTAGAAAATATCCATTTTAGAAAAAATAGATAATTTTCTAGAAACATAGAACCTACCAAAATTAAACCACAAAGTTTCCAACAATTTTAAAACATCTGTAATAAGCAATATAAAAGAAGTAGCAACAAAAAGTCTCTCAACTGAAAACAAAGCCCAGAGCGAGTCACTGCTGGATTCTACAAGACCTTTGAAGAGAGAGAGAGAGAGAGAGAGAGAGAGAGAGAGAGAGAGAAACCAATGCTGCTCAAACTATTCTATAACATAGAAAAGGAAGTAAGGCTAACAAACTCATTTTATGAATCAGGTAAGACACTGATACCAAAACCATGTCAGTATACAACAACTATCACCACCCAAAATTATAAGCCACTCCCTCTGACAATCATGGATACCAAATTTCTTAAAATACTTGTAAACTGAATTCAACAATAAATTTAAAAGTTCATTCACCACGATGAAGACGGCTTCATTTTATGATACCAGGAATACTCAGGACACAGAAATCAATCTACGTAAATACACCACATAAATTCCCTCAAGGACAGAATCACATAGCATCTCAATCTATGGAGAAAAGGTTTTGGACAAAGCTCAACAACCCTTCTTGTAAATGTTTTGAAACAAAGAAGGATAGAAGGAACATTCTCCCAAACAACAAAGGCTATATATAACAAACCATCCAACATGTGGAAAACTCAATTTATGCAAGAGATAGTGTTCAGGCTAGGAGGTTTACCTTTTATACTAGTATTCAATATATTCTTTCAAGCCTTAGCTAACATAACAAGGGAAAAATAAAGGGGATACTGGAAGAAAGGAAAGAAGTAAAATTATCCCTATTTCCAGATGGTATGATCCTAATGATTGCGCTAGAAGGTTTTTTCTTTTTTCTCATTTAAAAATATGTATTTTATTTATTTATCGTTAGTGTGTGGATGGATATATGTACGCCATGTGCATATAGTATTCCATGGTTGTCAGAAGCGACCACATGAGTGCTGGGAAACAAACCCAGGTCTTTTGAATGCCCATCCAGTGCTCTTAACTGCTGGGCAATCTTTCCAGCCCCTGGATTTTTCTCATGGTATAAATAAAGATCAAAGTATTTATTGTTAGTATTTTGGAACACAACCTGCTCCTGGGTTACTCAGCAACCTATGTTGTCATCATATGTCGCCAACCAGGTGGCCACACCTGGAAGGCGTGGTTCCCTTGCCCCTTAAAGGGCTAACACCGACACATGGTCTCTCTCTTACACTCTTACTTTCCCTCTCTTACACTCTCTCTCTTTCTCTCTCCTATACTCTTACACTCTCTTTTCTCTTTCTCTTTTCTCTTTCTCTTTCTCTTTTCACTCTTTTCTCTCATCTTTCTCTCTCTCTCTCTTTCTCTCGGGGCGCCCCCCTTTCCCCTTTCCTTTTCTTTCTCTCTCATGTCCTGCTTCCCCCTTCCTCCATACCCTCCTAATAAACTTCTTGCAGGGAATAACGGTTAACCAGCCTCATCGATTTTTAACAAATAATAATATTTATGACAAATTTTTATTTTCCATATATCTCCTATTATCTAAAATATAATACATAGGCAGAGAAACCATAATTACCCATGAAACTTTAGCACAGGCGTGACTGGTATTCCTGTGACACTGCTCACCTTCAGGTAAAACTCTTTCTCACGGAATGCTTGCTAATGCTAACTGTGTACCTCAAGTGAAGACTGGGACCTGGGAGCAAGGGCATGTTCAAGGAGCTCTTCCTCATTTCTCAGTAATGTGGGCAACAGAACATTCCTAAATCTGTTAAACCATTTAAGAAAAGTATCAGAGCACAAATTTAATGTACAAAAATCAGTATTTTTTACTATGAACCAATAATGAATTCACTGAAAAAGAAATCAACAAAACAACCTCATACAATAACTTAAAGACAATGCCCTGGAACAAACTTAAGAAAGAAAAATGATCTTTACAAAAAAAAAAAAATTAAAACTCCAAAGAAATGAATGGAAGAAGATACTAGAGAATGGAAAAAATACTTGTATGCATAGATCAGCAGAAAAAATTCTGTGAAAACGATGAACACACACACAAAATCTGACTTTTATACCGCAGACCCATAGTAACAACAACAACAACAATAACAAAACAACATAGCATTATCTCAAAAATAGGAACATAGATTAAAAGAGAAGAATAGAAGACCCAAAAATAAAATCACAAAATTATAGCCACTCACCTTTCTACAAAGATGCAAAAAATATGTTGGAGGAAAGAGAGCCTCTTCTACAAATAGCACTGGAAAAACTGGTTATCTATATATAGAAGAGACTATAATCCTATCTCTCATCCTGCACAAAATAATACCATTCCAAATGGATCAATGGCTTTCTTGTAAGACCTGAAACACCAAAATGGTTAAAGGAAAACAGTCAGCGTACAGGCAAACACAAGAAATTTCTGCAAGGGACTGTATTTGCTCTGGAAACAAAGCCAGGAACTGACAGATGAAATTGCATGAATGTAAAAAGCTTCTGCACAGCAAAGGAAACAATTAACTGTGTGAAGAGACAGACAACAGACAGGAGGCGATCAGTGTTACTTATACATCTGACAAAATTTATTTTGGGGCCCTCTATACTCCTTCAACAATCTATGTGTTCTATTTATGAAATAACATGATATTTTGTTGTTGTTACTATGGCTCAGTAGTATATCTTAAAGTCAGGTATTATGATACCCCAGAACTGGTTTTCTGTTTTGTTTTGTTTTGGCTTTTAGTTTTTGTTTTGCTCAGGGTTATTTTGACTACTTGGGGTCTTTTGTGCTGTCACACAAACTTTAGAATTTTGTTTCTGTAAAGAGTGTCATTGGATTTCTGTTGGAGGCCACATTACATCTGAATATATCTTACAAATACAACCATTTTCACAGTCTTGGTTTTGCTGATTCATGACTGCAAGCATTCTCTTCATCTTCTAGTCTTCCATCCGTTTCATCAGAGAAAAAAATAAAACAGTATAGTTACTCAGGAAATGCTTTCCAGCTTTTAAAAAGCTAAACATACAGTTTCTAATGGAACCCTTTCACTCTGGATATTTACCCAAGACAAACAAAAGCATATATGATCATCTGATATGATGGTGATATTTGTGTCCCACCTCAAATTCACATGGTGAATATTTAACCCCTGAAATAGTGGTCACAAGGAGATGTGGACATACGGGAAACTGTGAGAAAGCCCTAGTGAGATAGAATTTCTAGAGCAATGGTTCTCAACCTTCCCAATGCTATGACCCTTTAATACAGTTCCTCATGTTGTGGTGACCCCAACCATGAAATTATTCTGATAGCTACCTCATAATTGTAATTTTGCTACTGTTATGAAACAATGTAAATAAATGATGTGCAGGATATCTGATATGTGAACACAATGAAAGGGTTGTTCAACCCTCCCACCAAAGAAGTTGCAACCCACAGCTTGAGAACTGCTTCTCCACAGTGTGACCAATCCATTCTCCAGAGCCAGGGCCTCAATAAATATTCAAATTTTATCACATATATAACCTGCGGAATTCAGGTGTATCAACAGACCATGGACTAAGACACTGTGAAACAGTGTATTTAGTTTCATTCTAAAATAAATGGGAAAAGGTTTTTGTTAATTAAAAGAGGAGGAAATGGTTGCCTGCTTGTAGCATAAAACACATATCTGTAAAACAAAGAGGAAATAAAACTATGCAAAAAGGAAGAGAGAAAAGTTTTACAGAGACTGTTTATAAAAAAATTAAAAAACATAGAGGAGAATGAATCAGCCTAGAGAATTTAAGAAAATCACCAGAGACCCAACTGCTCCTGGTGGCAGGAAGTGTTAATGAGGTATTTAACATTTGGACTCTGCTTAATAGCTGGGAATAAGTTGAGACAGGGTAGGCTGAAGCATGCCAACAGGAGGACAATGAAGTAAATGGTTAGAAACAGTCTTATCACAGGGAAGTGGGAAGAATTCTCTTTTGTTATCTTGTATCGCTCTCTTCTACTTGCATGTAAGGCATTGTGTGATTTCTATTTAGCAGGAGTGCTTAACTACTTTCCATTTTGTTGCTCTAAAAATTTACATTTTTTTTCATAATTACATATCCAATGCGAGGTATGGCATCCTTGATTTCCTAAAGAGAGATTCAATCCCCAGCCCTCTACAGGTCTAATGAAGCACTTGTCTTGGTCACAGCAACAGGACATGAGAAAATACTCAAGGACATGTATACAGCCAAGACTGTGCCTTAGATCTCAACAACCTTGGCTTCCACTCTGGCACTTCCTGGAGCCTTCTCTTCAGCCAGACGCCAAAAGTACATAGACTCCGGCGTACTTTCTCTGCTTTTCCTTTCTTCCTATTCTTCCCTTCCTTATTCCTTTTCATTTTTTTTTCTCTCAATTGAGAAACTTGCTTGCCGAAGAAGATTTGAAAAATGTAAAGGAGTATGAAAAAAAGAGATGGGGAATAGAAGGAAGAGAGGAAAAACAAGGAGGAGGAGAACAATGAGAAAGAAGACAAGAATTAGGAAGCTAAAGAGGAGGAAGTGCCATTGGGGAAGAGAAGGAGAAAGAAGAGAAGCCAATCCTCCCCAATATGGGTAATTGCTTGTGTTTTGCTTTATTGATACACGTGCATATACATATGGCCACTTCTATGTACATTATATGTTTATGTACACCTACATTAGAAATATAGATGTACAAAGTTTCCGAGATGCTCATACTACAGCTAACAGTAGAATCCCTCTCTGAAAGAAGGCTGGAGGAGACCAAAAGGAACAAACATTACAAATAGGAAAGCCTGTGACAATGCGAGCCTAGCTGCTCTGCCACTCACATTTCTGGTTTGGAGAGATTGAGTAGTGGGACAGAGAAAAAGAAGGGGGGCTTGGACAGAAGAAAACTTGAGAGAACTGGAAACATTCACTGATGATTTCAGGCTGGGAAAACATTTCTGGAAAGGGAGACATCCATTGGTCCTTTTTAAGTTGTTAGTGGGGACATGGGGTACAGACACTAATTTTAGGAAACTCAGTGGCCTTCATTGAGACATCCCTACACATACAGCCTTGGTTCTGGGGTCAGGGCTATAGCATTACTGAATCAGAGTGACTTCAAGGCTCTCTACACCATAGACAACCAGTTTCTGGTTCACTGAGTCTGAGGTGGGCCTGGAGAATCTGCTTTCCTCAAGCCTCCCAGCTGCTGTTGATAGTCTGTAAATCACCCTTTGGGAGACACTGGACTAATGAATTGAAGAAAAGAAACCAAATCCCATGTCTGGCTAGATATAAAGATGGAAAAAATGGCTTCCCGAAGCCCTTGGTCTACTGTGTTGCCTTTCTGTTGTTTAGCCTGATGATCAGTCCCTTAGAGAAGCCTTGCCTGCTGCTTTTTAGCTTTCACCACCACTAATTTCCATGAGCTTCCTTGCTTCTATTCCTGCTGCCCTAGCATCTCAAAGCAACCAGAGCAAACTTTTTAAAACATACCACCTCTGGTTATCTCTGCTCAGAAGTCCCCAGCAGCTTCCAGAATACAGTGAAAGGACCCTGGTCCCACTCCCCTCATCTCCTCCACCTTCCTTTTGCTCCTCTGCACCAGACACACCAGCTTCCATGCTGTCTTAAAAATAGACTGTGTGCTAGAATCTGCAAAAAGGATCTACCCTGTCTTTCCCTTTATAAGTATACACTTTCTCCGCCACAAAGCTTACTTTACTCCATCCTGTGTGAATTTGTTCAAATGTCTCCTTCTGAGTGAGGGTAACACAATCCACTTGAATATTGCACCTGAATATTTCCATTCTGGCCACTCCCATCATCTACCCCAAGCAGTTTTCTTAGCACTTACCATCATCCAAGATATTCTGTCATTTGTACATGCTATGATTTATATATATATATATATATTACTTCACAATAATGTAAGCTTTCCCACAGTGAAGATTTTTCTGTTTGGTTCTCGGATATGTTCTGGAGTTGACAATCAATTTTACTACATAAGAGACATTCAATGTGTTTTCATGTCTACATTCCAGTTACCTCATAACGTGTGATGTCTTTACCTCAGCATCCAATGGGGACTCCATAGCTATCAAAACCTGAGTATTCTCAATCCCATCTATGAAATGGCACAGTGTCTTCACACAATCTCCTGTATACATCGAGCCATCTCTAGGTTACTGAGAAATCTGATTCAGTGCCCACGCTGTGTAAAGTAACTACACCACATTGTCTAGAGAATAATGACAAGAAAACTATCTGTAAATGTTAAGCACAGATGTAGTTTTTAAGGAATTTTTGATTCAAGGTTGTACTTCATCCTGCTGATAAAGATCTCATAAACACGGAGATGTTCACCATTCTCTTACTGCTAAGTAGTTAGGTTATTTCTACCATTTTAGTGTTTTGTAGAACACACACACACCCGAAAAAAATGTTTTACTTAGTTATTTTTTCTACCACCCCAGGAGATAATCCTATAAATGAGAACAACAGGTATAAAAATATTCCTAATACTTTTAGTATTAGAATTTTAATACCTTCATTGCATGCAGCCAAATTGCTTTTCAGCTTACACCTCGTACAGCAGGGTTTCAGGCTACCCACTGTTAGGATGTAGAGTCAAAATCTTTTCTGACTTTGCCAATTTGTGAGGCAAAAAGAAACCCATCTCAATTTTATTAATTTAAATTCCTTATGTTTCTTTATCATTCAAGTATTTTTTCCCATTTCTAAAGAGGCTTTCTTTATATTCTGTTGTTTTTATGTTTTCCTTTTGGTTTTTGGCATTTCCCATCTTGAGATTACTTAGAGTTCATTTCACAGTGAGCATATATCTCTATATTGGTTATTCTGAGTTCTTTTGTAGATCGTTCATTGTTAATGTGTGGTGGTATGAGGGAATATGTAGTTTTATATTTTGAAATATTAGTGAATTTATGAATAGTTTATTTCTTGGACCCCTAAGGCCCCTGTTTATAAGACCATATCAAAGCAAAGAGAAAATGGAACTTTTTCCTTTTTAATTTAATTGTCTGTATTTCTTTGTCTAGCTTGCTTGTGCCATCCAGCATGAGATATCTTGCATGAAGTACTAAAAGTAGCATCTTTATCTTCTTGAACTTACAGGAAAGTCAGCTTTTCACAGCTGTGTGTGGTGTGAGCAATGGGCTTGACATATATTCCTTCTTTCACTCTGAGATACTTTATTTTGAAATGATGTAGAACATTGTCTAATTAAAATGTGTGCATCTGTTAGAAAAGTCTCTGTGAGAGAAAGGGCAAAAGATAGTAAATGTTAGCAAAGACACGGCAAAAAAACAAGGCACTGTCGGTAGGAATGCATATTAGCATAACCATACGAAAACAGCACAAAGTCACCTTAAAAATTAAAAAAAATAGAATTATGGTATGATTCAGCAGAATGCTGGAGAGATGCCTACATGCCATGTTCATTGTAGCGGCATTGGTGATATCCAAGGTATTGAAGCAATCCTTGTACTTACCAGTAGATGACTACATAAAGAAAGTGAGGTGCGTACACACCAGGTGTTGTGATTCAGACTTCACAAAGAAGATATGGCCAATTACAGAAACATGCATGAACCCAGAAAACATCGTACTAAGTGAAATATAGGCACGAGAGCAAATACTGCATGCCACCATCTCATCATAGAGGAAATTTTAAAAAGTTAACTCACAAAGAAGCTAGTATAATATATACACACTAGATTCTCAATACAGATCAGAAAGGGTCAGATATTTGTCAAAGAGAGCAAAGAATATTCCATCCAGAGAAAAGAAATGAGATTTAGTGATCTGTTGCAAACCATGATCATTTTAGTTTTGCATTTCTTTTCTTTCATTTCTTTTTTTTTTCTTGCTTGTTTGCTTGCTTGACACAGGGTCTCACTATCCAGACCTGGCTGGCCTGGAATTCCGCAGAGATCTGCCTGCCTCTGCCTTTTTTAGTGCTGAGATTAAAGGCCTGCTCCACCATACCTGCCTCATAAGCATTGCAGCTGACAATTATTTCTTGTATATTTTAAAAGTACTAGAGGAGTGATTTTGATTGTGCTTACTGCAAAGAAAGAATGTGTGTGATGCATGTTTTTAAAGTAACTATGCTAGGTTTATTGTATAGTATGTACATACAATAATATGTTACTGTATATAGGTATTTGTAATACACACATTGTATGTATATATATTCCATATCTACTGTGCTCTAAATATTTGTCAACTGAAAAAGTATTATATAAAAAAGTTTTTTTAGCTTTCATAATTTGTTTTTCCTTTTTGTTCCAAGAATTAAATCTTTTTCCCTTTTGTTTTCTTCTTCGGTCCATTAGTTGTTCAGGAATATGTGATTTAATTTACTCAATCTGAACTTGTTAGGACTTGCTTTGTGGCTTTACATTATTCTCAAATTACTCCATGTACACTTGAAAATAACATGTTTTCTGTTATTGTCCTGTGAATGTTCCTTAAATGTCTCCAAGGTCCATGTAGTCATACTGTCACCCAGGTCCAGTGTTCCTTATTGACTTTCTATCAGGATGATTTACACACCGTTAAAAACAGGACATTTAAGTTCCCTTCTACTGTGACATGGCTGCAAATATTTACTTTCTATATCATGGTGTTATGGTATTGACTGTGTGTATATATATATATATGTTATATTCATATTTATATACACATATATGTTATATTCTCTTTCTGTACTGGCATCTTTATAATTTCATAATGTCCCTCCCCCCCTTTGTATCTTCTGAAAGTCTTTTACTTAGAACCGATTTGACTTCCTATAGGCACAGAGACTCTTGTTCACTCTTTTTGGATGGCCTTTGCACAGATGATCTTTTCCTATTCCTTCTCTTTTAACAGACAAATATGACCTTAAAATTAAAATGAGTCTCCTATAGGTAACATATTGCTGGGTCTTGTTCTATAATCCATTCAGCAATTATAAGCATTTTGCTTGAACAATTTTATACATTAATAATTACTAATATATTGGCAGTTAAAGGTTCACTTCCATCAGCATGTTATCTCCATCTGCTATATTAGCCTTTTGTTTCTCTCCTCATGTCCTTGTGATTTACTGATTGTCTTGTAATGTTGCTTTCATTAGTGTCCCTTTATCTGTTGTGTGTATAGGTGCTTTTCTTAGTCTTTACTATGAGGCTTATATGAAACATAAGCATCTATTTCATATGATAACAGCTTAACTATCTACAAATAAAAACTTACACTTGTCTGTCACACATTTTATGTTACTGATGTAATAATTTGCATTTTCTATTACATAACCATTAAGTAGTGATTGTTGCTGTAATGACATTTAATACTTTGGTCTTTTATCTTTCATAGTAAAGAGTGATATGAGTACCATCCTTGCAGTATTAGTTTATTCTGAATCTGACCTTGACCTTTAGTTTTTCCCTTCTCCATCCATTCTTGCCAGTGCCCTTTCATTTCAACTTGGAGACTCCTTTTAATGCGGCTTGTAAGGCAGGTCTTCTTTTCTGTTTCTCTGGGGATGGTTCATCCTATCTATCTATCTATCTATCTATCTATCTATCTATCTATCTATCTATCTATCTATCTATCTATCTTCAGGGTTTCTACTAAGAGATCTGCTGGTAGCCATACAGAAAATAGTTTATTTTTATGAGAAAAGTCATATGTATGTGTGTATATATATATATATATATGCTTTAATGTTCTCTTTTTCTTTCTAGATTTTTAAAATTTGGCTACAAGGTCTCAGCAAAAACTTTGCTAGTTTTGATTTTCAAGAGATATTTTGCCTTTGAGGATCATTTCCTTCTCCAGATGTGGACAGTATTCTATAATCATCACTTTAAATACGCTTTCTACCTTTCTCTCTCAGCTATTTCTTAAACTTCCGTAATGAGTGGGCTGCCTTGCTTGCTGGTAACCCATAACACCTGTGGGCTCTGTCATTTTTTTAACTCTTTTTAATGTTCTATCTTTTTCCTTCATTGAATTTCAACTTTGATCATGTGTTATTATCCTGGTTTTGTTCAGCTCTCTATGTTCTACTGCAGTTTCACTGAGATCATTTAAGACAAGTATTTGAATGCTTTACTAGGCAGTTCTTGCTGATCATTTGATGTAGTCTAGATTGACCTTGAGTATATTCTGTATGCCAGGCTGGCTTGAACTGGAGATCCTCCAGCCTCAGTCTCACAAGTATTGGAATTCTAAGTGTGCCAACATGCCTGGTTCTTGCACATCAGCTCTTTAAAATGAGTTACTATTATTTTGTGTTTTCCTTTGGCTGTGCCCCACTTCCCCGGTAATATCTCATCGTTGTAATTTCACGTGTGTTTCTATTAATTTGAAGAATTGCCATATTTTCCAGTTTTTAATGGTTGGTTTAATTAAAGTGAGACCTTCACCTGTCAGCCTACACCGACATTCTGGGCCTCTAAAGACTGGTCTGGGGCTAGGAAGATGGCCCAGTGGGTAAAGCTTTTGTCATATAAGCATGAGGCCGTGCTTTCCATCCCTGATGCACATAAAAGCCAGAAGTGACAGCATGTGTCTGTGACCCTAGTCCGGGAAGTGAGGAAACATTAGTTTTCTACCCAGATAATATAGCCAAAAAATTAAGGCCCTGTCTCAAAATGTGTGGTGGAGAGTGACAAAGGAAGGTACTTTACCTTATAGGCCCATGGACTCTACACATGCATTCCTGGACTGCATGCACCTCTACATACATGTGCACATGAATGTGAACAGGACTAGATGCTCTCTCTCTCTCTCTCTCTCTCTCTCTCTCTCTCTCTCTCTCTTACACACACACACACACACACACACACACACACAAAAACCAATTTTTAAAAGAGATGGGATCTGGACCCTGGTCTTGTGGGACTGGTGAGGAGCCTGGTCCAATGTGAGTGGCCTGCTCCCTTTGTAGACGTAACCACATTCAATTGCTAGGGATAAGCTTGGGTCCTCCATCTATGCAGACCAAGAAAGGCCTGGGGTCACAGAGATGTTTGGACTCATCAGAAATGGCCTGATGAGTAGGCCATTTCTGGCATGGCCTGTAGCCATGATCTAGGGGTCTAGATCTAGCCTAGATCTGGGGTCTGTGTGCTTACTTGAATACCACACTGTAGGCATGGCCTAGATCTGGGGTCTGTGTGCTTACTTGAATCCTTACCCCCAGCCAGGCTTTGAATTCTCCCATAATGCACAGGCTTGCCAGGGGCAGGACTGTGATACTCCCCTTCCTTTTCTTCCTAAGTACATGTCTATTCCTGTGCCCCACACAGACGCTCCAGTCCCTCATCTGGATCCCTTCGCTTTTATGAAGCTATTTTTGTGCATGAATTGTTTTTCAAATTAGCGTTTCTATGAGGGGACAAGTGCTGGAAACGCCTTATTCTGCCATCTGGCTGATGGAACTGTTTTTAAATTTCATGGTGTTTGACATACAGAAGGATTTTATCTGAACACTGCCAAACCCATCAGTCTTTCTTCTATTATTTATGGCATTGCTTTGGGGCAGAGACAGACCTTCTCCACCCAGAATCCCTACGCAGATTTATTTATGCTTCTAGTTTTAAAGGCTTTATAGTTTACATTCTTCTCTGTAATCCACCTATAATCCAAGCATTGGCCTTTATAGGAATGTTTTGCTGACAGTTAATCAATATTTAGTGCCATGCTCATGAATATGCTCTTATTTTCTAGCTGATTTCTCTAGTTGTCATATCTATGCATAAAATTCTTGAATTTCTTCTCTTTCAAAAGCATGTTTCTGGGCAGCCTGTTTCCTGCACACATCTCTGTTGATTCTTCTGCCCAAAACTCACAATTTGAAGCATTGTCAGCCTGTGGAATGTTTGAATACAGTTAAAGCTGGCTTTCCTATCTGAGAGAGAGAGAGAGAGAGAGAGAGAGAGAGAGAGAGAGAGAGAGAGAGAGAGAGAGTTCTACAGTGTTCATACTTATGGCTAAAAATTAACATCATTTTTTAGAAACCATGTCAACAAAGCAAAAGCATTATTTTGTTTCAAATAACCTATAAGCAACAAAGTAACTTTCAAAAGAGATGTCCTCGAACTATTTAGTCTTTCTGTCATGAAAGCAGCCCTCCCCACCCCACCCCACCCGTGTTTGCTGGTGCTGTTCTGTTCTATCCTTTTCTAATCCAACAGCTCCCCAGACTCTGCAGGCACTCTCTCTGGTCTCCTGAAATAGTGTGTTATTATCTGAGCTCTCCCACCTGCTTTCTGTGTGGCCTCAGGCTCAATCTCTCCAAGTCTCTCAATTCATCTATAAAATGGAGTTCTAACAGTAGCTATTGATGATTAGGTTCTGAAGATTAAATAGGAAAATTATCTTGAAAGCCTTTTGTGTTGAACCGAATAAGCACTCCTCATAACGGGACTTTCAGAATTCCATGGCATCTTCTGCATCACTGTCTTTGCCTTTTTAAAGAGAAGGGATGAAGTGCGTGACAGAAGAAGAGCCTGACACATCAGGGGATTCAAAGGATGGACCAACCACTGCTGAAGGAGAAACGGGAAATCTAGAGACTCCATTTCTTAAGAAACTCTCCTAATGTCTGGGCTGATGGAAGGAAAGGGCGGGCTAAATTAAGTCTCAGAAAGAAGTTAAGTATTCAAGCGAAGGCAGCTAGGAGCACATTAGCTGGAGAGCCAACTTCTGCCCACACACAGACAGGTGCATGACCTGTGAGGATAGTGAGGGCTCAGTGCTCAGAAATGCCCCATACTTAGTTCACACTCAGCCCCTGACAGCTTGCAATGTTTATTACATTTTAACGAAAGGTATTTTCATTGTGCACTAAGCCCTGCCTGTCATCCACCTTGTCCATCTCAACCCTTTCTTTGGGTTGCCTGGCCTCCTGTCTAAAAACATCCCTGAATTTGTTTGAAACTTCATCTCCTATGAACTAATGACATACCATTAAATTAAGAAATAAAAAGATACTTAAAGCTGACAAGCTTAAAGTATGCTTGCTGTAAGACAGATGAAAGAGCAGGAAAATGCAATTTTTTTTTTATCAGAAATGTACTGAACCTGGGAATGGAGTTCAAATGTACATAAGCCACAATTTATAAGATGACTGGATAGTTATCTCTTTAAAAGAGGAGCAAAATGCCAGATCTAGAGCTGACAATATAACTTCTGCCCATGATTCTGGGTCCTGTGGTCACAGCCAAACTGGTAAACCTGAGAAGGTGTCTTTCTTGCCATACACCATGTCCAGATGCTTCACGGGCAACTAATTCTATTCTCCTTAGTAGTGGATAAAGGGAAATGAAACACATTGCTTTATTCAACATTTTTTTAAAATACTTAAAAATAAAGGCAGAGCTGATAAGATAACTCAATAAAGCTATGGAAACTAAGGACCTGAATTTAAGCCTGAAATTCACGCAAAAATGTTGGACATGATGACACATGTTTGTAATCCCAGTTCTGGGGAGATGGAGACACTGACCAGCCAGCCTAGCTTATCTGGCCAGCTCCAAGGCAAAGAGAGACCTTCTCACAAACTACAAGCAAACAAAAACAACCACAAGAAGGTAAATAGCACCTGACAAATAATAACTGAGGTTCATCTCTGGCCCCCACAGGAATGCTCACACATATGCAATTGCAAGTGTCTCTCACTCTGGCTGTCTCTGGCTGTGTCTCTGAGTGTCTCTCTGTCTCTCTGTTTCTGTCTCTGTCTCTGTCTCTATTTCTCAAAAATCTCTCAAATGTAAAAACCAAAGACCTCTTCAGGATGGAGAAAAGGCTTAGTGGTTAAGTGCTCAAAGCACTTGCAGATGTCTCAGGGTCCAGGCCCAGCATCCATGGCAGGTGGCTAGCAACTACCTGTCACTCCAACTACAAAGGGTCTGATGCCTCTGGTCCCCTCAGGTGTCTGCACTCATGTGCACACGTGTGTGCAGGTGCATACACACACACACACACACACACACACACACACACTCATACACACACTCATACACATAAATAAAAATTATATAAAAATCATCCCCACAAAAGAACTTCACATAATTAATTGTTTCTGCCTCATGATGACCCTGTGAGTAAACAGTGCTTGTTTTTATGCATAAAGAAAACCAAACTCAGTGAGTTAACTAACTTGCCCAAGTCATACAAGTATCAGCTGGCAAAGGAGGGTGAAGGAGAGGGAGAAGGAGAGAGGGAAGAAGGGGGAGGGAGGAAGAGAGAAAGAGAAGAGAGCATTTGGCCATTCTATGATGCCATCTCTGTCAGGAAAGTTGGAGGGAGAAGTTTTAGGATTTGATAGCCAGGATATTGGCAGCATGAAGCATGAGTCCTAGGATCCACGTTGGAGCACCAGATTTGGAAACCATCGTCACTAATTAACAGACTGTTGGGCACTAGAAGCTGAGCTGCAAGCTTTAGAAGGACAGTCATTGCATTGAGTTGGGACATGGTGAAGTGGAGTGCCCAGAAAGCATTCAGGAAGATGCCATCAATTGTGGCACATTCCTGAAAGCATTCCTGGGAGAATTCAAAGAATTAGTACAGGCAAGGAGCTTAGAATGGCACCAGGTGCCGAGGAAGTGTGCTCTGTAAATCTCTGCCATTATTATGACCTAGTAAACATCTAGGTCGTCATGGAGCTAAAGAAGATTAGTATGACCCAGTAAACAAGTGGGTCAAATGGAGCTAAGAAAGGAAATCTTGGCTAGAGCGAGAAAACCAGAGTTGCCAACTTATGGATGGCTGAAGCCATTGGAGAGTAAGATCTCTTAGAGAATGATGCGGGTTGAAAGAACAGAGTCCTAGAAAGCAGGCATCAACAGAGAAGTACAGGTTGTTTGTGGGGTGTGAAATAAATGTACACAACAAGAAAAGTTCTGAAGTTTCAACAAAAGGAGAAATTTTCCTTATATTTAGAGTCAAACACTGGAAAGACAATTCTTTGGATGGTCATCAGTACCACTGAAAATCACTAAGCACCCAAGGAAGAAGTGCAGCTGGCCGCACTTTTCTATGTATGATCATAATGAACACCAGGAATAGTTCGATGTCTCCTCAATCACTACCCAACCCAGGCTTCTGTGTGGGAAGAGATCCTGTTTTCAAATGATGTTGTCTAGTTATAAATACCGAACACACACACACACACACACACACACACACACACACACACCACACACACACACACACTCACGCACGCACCATGAGTGCCTGTGCATACATAGAAATGACGGTGCTGGGAACTGAAGCCAGGCAGAGTGTGTGCCAGGCATGCTCGGCGAGTGTTCAACCTCTGTCTGAGCCACAGGTTCCAGCCCAGGATTCATGTTGAGAGTTTGCCCAGTGACCCAAGAGGGCTCCTGGTTGCTGCTGCTCCCT
The DNA here is from genome assembly GCF_030254825.1 of Meriones unguiculatus. NCBI lineage: Eukaryota > Metazoa > Chordata > Mammalia > Rodentia > Muridae > Meriones > Meriones unguiculatus. The sequence goes on from NC_083349.1 coordinate 167,419,452, forward strand.
GTGGGCTTCCTGCAAAAGGCTTTCATGCCCTTCATCTGTGAATGACATTCTTACACAGCTCCTCTTCTGAACATAGTGCTTACATCACCGATTTTAAACATTGTACTTTTCTGTCTTCCCTGTTAGGTTACAGGTTTACACAAGTGCTAGTTTTACTGACAGCCTTAAGGTCTGGGAAAATGAATAACAATTGCAGGTTCTCAAAGACTCAAGTTTTATTCCTGGAAGGAAAGGGTTTTGTTGTTGTTGTTGTTTTGTTTTGTCTTTCTTTCTTTCTTTCTTTCTATCTTTCTTTCTTTCTGTCTGTCTTTCTTTCTTTCTGTCTGTCTTTCTTTCTTTCTTTCTCTTTTTTAATTTCAGCATCTTCTGTGTAATCTAGCCCCACTTCTTTTTCTACACCACCCTCAGTGAATCTGCGAAGACAAGGTAATCAGGACCCTCCTTGTTCAATATGGATATTTGCTGATTTTACTATTGATTTTTCTAGTTGAGCGGTTGAAGCATAACATACAAACAGGAAAATATAAGGGGTAGCTCATACCTATAATCCCAGCACTGAAGAGGTTGGGGCAGAGGATTGCCTACAGTCGAAGGCCAGCCTAAGTGGAGAATGAGACTCATTTGAAATCAACAGGCACCAACAACAAGCAGCACACACTGAGGGCTAGGGGTAGGGTAACAGTCAGTAATATTTGGCTGTTAGACAGCTGCAGTCTTGGAGCACGACCACCACAAGACAGACCGATGATGGGCTCACAGGACTGTCTGAGATGCTGGCCTGCTGCTCTTTCTGTCCTTATCTTTTGTGTCCGAGCTGTAGCAAGCCTCCTCTTCTGCCCTTCCTGCCTTACCTGCTTTGCCCTCCATGTCCAGTCATCCTCAAAAACAGATCTAAAGAGAAGCTTTGGGATTGAAAGGCAACAGATGGAGCAATCCTGAGTTGCCTTGTGCTCCGCTGCTAACAATAACCTATACTGAAAAGCAGCACTATATAACAGGACACTGCAGAGACCATATAATTGACCCCTATACCTCAACACATGGATTAATAAACTTTTTAGCCAAAGAAATCACATTAAGACACCAAGTTTACACTGTGCAGGAACACTTTTTTTTTTAACCTGTATTTGGAAAAAACACCCTCTTTGCCAGACAAAATGAGACGGCTGCCCTTCTATAATTTTGTGTTCCATGGAGACAGTCTCTTTTGATATCTTCCCAGTACCAAGTTAGGTTAGAAAGTTCAGCAGCAACACAGAGATCTGAGAACATGGTCAAGGTGCTTTATGAAATAGATGTCTTGGTCCTTCTCTTTCTCTGGGGATTCTTTCAGCAAATCAAATCTTAAATACAGTGTAAGAAATCAGTAGAAGTTCAGAGAAGAAAGATTCCTAACAAGCTTGGCAGTGGACTGGGAGGAAGAACACCTGTGCTGCTTGCGACTTTGATGAGAGCTTGCTGTGTGAGAATTATTTTCCTCTACCAAGCTGAGTTTTCTGGAAAAAAATTATTCACTGTGTCTTTAATATGTATTAATACTTAGTATATATGTAGGAATGCATGTATGTATCCCCAGCAAGAATGCCTGCTCTTTAAAGGAAATGATAATTGCATCGTCTGTAAAATGGGGATAATTAGAGCGTCTGCCCCACCACACTGAGATGAGGATGAAATGAAGCAGCTCATGGGAAAATGGAAAGTGGTTACAGCAAAGCTTGCACACGGTGCAAAGGCTCAGTAAATGCTAACTGTGGTGGCGATGTTGTTAGTGATGATGATGATGATGATGATGATGATGATGATGATGATGATTGGAAGATAACAAGGGAATTCTCCAAAGACCAACACAAAGAGGGGTCTTGAGAATGAAGAAAGGCAAGTTTATCTTCTGGGGGATATAGTCTGGGGACACAGGTTTTGACTCCAAAGGGAGTCGAGAAGTCATAGTCACTGAGATAAAGAAGAGCTAACAACTAAAAAAAAAAAAAATCTAAAAACTATTAGTAACAGCCGGTATGTGAAACCATGTGAAACCATGTAAAGTATTGTTTCCAAGCAACCCATCACACCACCAGCAGCCACACCCATGGGGAGAGGCTGGAGAAGCCATGTGTGCCCAGCTCCAGGCTGATGGACTATATTTTCCTGGTCATTCTAAACCTTCAGTGACGGTGAACTCTGTTCATCATGTCCGCTGCTGTCTTCCCTGAAAGCCTTACTCCACAGTGAAATCTGAAGAATTAGCCAGGCCAGCACAGGGCCTGACAGCTCTGCACGATCACCTGCCCTCGCCAACGCTTCTGAGAGCTGCCCCTCCCTGCTGTGCGCTCTCAAGGCTATTCCACTAAGGTTTTCAGCTCCTTGTCTTCAGTGCCAGGGGCAAGGTGACATTCCTTGAGATTTATTATTATTGTTTTCCATAACCTGAGGAATGTCAGCCCTCTAAAAGCTTCTGCACCATGTTGATTTTCTAAGTTAACTCTGACTTAGCATAGATTTATTGTTCAACTTGGTGATTTACCGTGTGTGTGTGTGTGTGTGTGTGTGTGTGTGTGTGTACTAGTGTACCTGTTTGCCACACAAAGGTGAAGCAAGAGGGAAAAAAATACAATATTTATTTGGTTCTAACATGTGCCATCCTGGGAGCTAATTACTATCGTTGGTGCCAATCCTTTCAATTCTCATAGCTGTCAGGTAAGGAGAGAATATCATTTATCACACAGGACAGCAAGGCTCTAGGAAGCTGAAGGGAAGGGGACAAACTGGCTACGGGTCTAATTCTCTCAAGAAGAGAAGAACCCAGCCTATAGAAAGATGACATGCTAAAGGCACTCAAATCCATATGCCGAATGGAAGCACAGGGTTCTGCTGGGATCCAAGCATGTGGAGTGACTAGAAGCCCCGTGTTAATTTAGCAGGCTTGCCTCCTGAGAGCCCAGCCTGGAGCTCTGCTTGTGCACCCTTGTGAAACCGAGAGACTCCCGTACAAAACCAGCCTCTGTTCCTTCCTGGGTGCTTTCTCTCTGGCCTTGCGTTCCCTCCTGGGTCGATGAAGCTGCCGTGTATCATCCTTCTCATGTGCCTGTGGTGACCACGGGCAGCGACACTGTCACAACAGTTCTTACAGCTCAAGAAATTTGTCTTTTTCCCCTGAGGCCAACGGGTCCTTTTTGTCCTAAATAGTCACTGTCCCCAGGGGAGCTCTTGTCTCCTTGGCTTTGGAATATTACAGACTTTATCGCATCAACAAGATTTTCTGTCGGAAAACCAGTTTATTATAGTATCAATTTGATGTTCACGTTTTCTGGGCCACAGTTCAGCATGTCTCGTGAACTTCAACCCTGTTGTTGCCCTGAGCTCATGTATCACGGCTCCTGTTGACCTCGGGGCACGAGTGGGGCAGCGAGGGCTATGGGAAACCACTCTGCCACCGTGGGGAGGGCAACCGCTCTGAAACCGCTTTCTTGTTCGCAAGTACGGATAACAGCCATCCCTGTGAGGTCACCTTAAGGATCAAGAGGTAAACATCCATGCAAACACCTCAGTTATCCTTGATACTTTGTGTTCTGCATCTGACCTGCTTTTTGAGCCGCTGTGGTTCTGAAAATCAGCAGGCAGGCCTGGTTTCCTGTACACGCCCAGTATTCCCAGAATCGCTGCCCGTGGAGCAAATGCCCCTCTTTAAAGCCCAAGGGAGATGGAGATGGTCTTGTGAAGCGTAGTCAATAGATCCCCTGCTCGTGCACCAAAACTCAACCCTGCCGTCTTGTGTCAAATCACCTAACTCCTGGAAACCGCATCTCCATGATGCTAACCTGCCCACTGTGCTACCCACAGTGAGGTGGCAGATTAAACACACCTGAGCACATAACGGCTCGTTGTAAAGCCATATTTCAAAAAGTCTTTCTGGGCTAACGCTTCGGTCTCCAGCACCCTCTCCCAGGGTTCTGCTGAGCGGATAACTACAACACAGCCACTAAACTGTACAAGCCTAGAACACTTGGCGACCCCCTGTACTTCTTTCGGAAGCACAGGTCTTGCTGTAGAGGATTTTATTGGTGGGGTGTGAGGGGCAGCGCTAAAGCCCTTGGACTGTGACTGAGAACAGTTTTTACGGGTTGCAGAGAAGAGGCCTGCATTTTCTAATCAGCCGCTCTGCCTTCCGCTTGTCGGGTGGGACCGCATCCCAGCTCCTCTCTCACTGCCCTCTGGTGGTGACAGCTTGCAATTTCATGACTCGGGCCAGGCTGACTATTCTGGGTCCCCGCTCAGCATATTCTCAGCACTCACCAAGTTTATTGTCATGTACAACCTTCCCATCCGATTCAAGAATTGTTCGTTCACGTGGCCACAGTTTTAAGATATATCAAAAACTGAATCAGTATTCAATATGTGTATTTTCCTTTGGTCATTATTTTGTCAACAAAACAGCTTAAGTACAATAGTGTTTATTCTGCATTGTGTGTTTTAAGGAATACGGAGATGATTTAAAGCAGTGGTTCTCAGCATTCCTAATGCTGTGACCCTTTAACACAGTTCCTCAGGTTGTGGTGACCCACTCCCCCAACCATAAAATGATTTTTGTTGCTACTTCTTAACTGTAATTTTGCTACTGCTGTGCATCACAAATATCTGACACCGCACTGATCTGTCACTTCTGTGGCATACCAGGGCCATGACCCATAGGTTGAGAAGCACTTGTTTAAAGCCTATGCTAGGACACCTATTTAGATATGAAATTGGAGCATCCGTGGACTTTGGTATCGGAAGGGGCTGGGCCTGGGAACCAAGGCCTGCAGACGAGGAAGGATAACATTTTGCTTTCTCATCCACCTCTAAGGCTCTAGTCTCCTATATTATCAGCCGGCCTTGTTTCTCTATGTATCTCCCATCCAGCCCTGAGCTATTGTCTGAGCAAATTTGATCCTATCACTCTTGCTTAAAACCCTTTAATGATTTTCCCTGTCCTCCAGGAAATCTCAGGGTCCTTGCCACAAATAAAATATGAACCTCTGGGATGCCTCCTTTGGCCACATTGTTCACTCTGAGTTCTGCCTGTGTCCTTGGGACTACTCGGCATGCAGCTTTCCTTCGCTCCGTTAGCCTTTCTGGAGCCTCCAAGCTCCCTTGAGGTCTCGGGGCTCAGCAATTCTCCTGGGCTGCCTCCCCCTGTCTTGTTATGTCTTTTCAATGAATTTTCTCCTTCTCTCCACTGAAGGTGCTTTCCTCACAAGAGCTCACAAGCCAGCTGGTTGTCACCTTCACAATGAGGACCTTCTGTGAAAAATCTCCCTCCCATTTAATTGTAGGCACAGGCTCTCTACCCCACTGAGGGCTGTCCCACCAGACCCCATGCTCCCTGGCCCAGAAATCATACTTCATTTGCAATTTTCAAATCTCAGTTCTAAGACAAGGTACTATGTTAGAATACAGAACTAACTCAATAAATGTTGAATGAAAATCCTATAAAGCTGAGACCTTGAAAAAAGTGGCAGCTGCTTCAAGGGGAAAAGGCAATCACAATTGCTTATATTTGCTCACTGAAAATGGTGATTCCCATGAGGATTCATAATAGATTTACTATTTGCAAGTCCCCAGAAAGAGATTTTAATTCTCCTTTTCAATGAACGGGCTGCTGCATTATTCACTGAAATGCAATACTATCTCATTTAATCATTACACCCGCCCTGGCAGGAGTGAGGGGAGCAGGAGTGAGTGGTGGATTTACATTCCTGATGGGAAACCGGAAATTCAGGAGTGACCAATGACCAAGCATCTGAGGATATCAGGAATGCCATGCCGGAGTGCAAGCCCAGTCTCTGTTGCCGCTCTTGCAGTGACACGGGTCTGCAATCTTTCATTAATACTCCGCCACCTCCTCCTGACAGAGGCGCGTCCCAGGAGACCAAGCCAAACACAGAAATGTGCTCTACCTGCAGAGCTGAGCTGTAAAAGCAATCATCCTAGCTTCTCCGGTCTTGCCTCCGGTTCCTAATCAGTTATGGGAGAAATGACAATTCAGAAAGGAGAAGAGACACCCAAGAGGGGCTGCCGCTCACTGGAGAAATCTCAAGTCTTTGTGTTCGCAGCTGTGATGTCCAGCTGGCACCACGGGAGCATAGACGTGTAGGGTTTGGGTGGATGACACCGAGACAAAGGAAAAATGACACAGTGAGTGAATTAGTGAAGGTGAAATAAACAGTGTTCAGCAACAGATGGGGCTGGGGCTGGGTAATTTTCTCCTGTCACCTCCCCTCAGGTAATAGATAATCCTGCAGCTGCCAGAGTTCCTGGGAAGACAGGCGCGGAGCCTCAGTCGGCTTCCTGTTGGGAGCCATGCCCCTCGTTTCCTTAACCTGTCTCCGAGATAAAAATCGTAAGAGTCCAAACTTTTTGCAAGACGTATGGTGGCGATTTAACTCAGTCCCGGCTAAGGTTGCTATCTGTCAGGCTGTCATGGTGACAGGCAGATTTGTAAATGCTCTGGCTCCAGTGTCAGGTTGAAGGTGACATTTTTCAGCTGGAGATTTTTTTTTTTCCTCTCCCTCCGTCTCTCATTGAGACAGCACAACTCAGAACACGGAGAGCGATCCCCTGGATACACCTGTGCCCCCCTCCCTCAGCCTTGCTGACCCGGGCTGCGGACCCCTGAGCTCTGAGATTGTTCTTCAGTTCCTCCCATCCACTTCTGACAGGCCAGGTTCAAGGGAACTCCCCAAGAGGCCAAGTACCCAAACCAGCCTCCCCACCCCAGCTCTCTCACAGGTCTGCCCAAGATGGCTAATAATGATTTTTTCTTGGCTGGTGGTGGCTCTGCCAGTCCCATTATAAATACTCACACTGGTTCATTAGCAATAGTACAAAACCCAGAATCCCAACTAAATTCAGCTAATGCCCTGGCATGTTCTTTCTTGGCTGAAACGTGTAATACTGGCCCTGGATGCTCAGCACCATTGCCCTTGATCCCTTGATCCCTTCCCAGAATCCTTAATCCACTCCCAGCATTCCATATTAAACTCTTCTTTCTCCCTTCCCTGACTCAGCTCTGGGGTTCTTGTGGAGGGGTGGTGATTTGGCTCACTGATTTCTCAGCCCAGTTCTTTACACTTATTTTCAGTCCTTGGGAAGGCATTCTTGTGCCCTGATGCCAAGCTGTAGGAAAACATTCCTTTTCATGTTTGTATTTTCTTATCTTTCTCTCTCTCTCACTTTCTCTGTTTCTCTGTCTTTCTGTCTCTGTCTCTCTGTCTCTGTCCCTGTCTCTGTCTCTCTCTTATGTGTCTCTGTGTGTGTTTCTTTAAAAGGTCATAGTATTATGGAGTCAAACTTCACTGTGAAGCTCTGAGAAAAAGGGGTTCAGAGAAAATCCTGGGGGGGGAGATTTGAGGCCCAAAGGACAAAAGGGTGATAAAGAGCATAAGGGCCCATCTGTGGCATGCTGACCCTCTAGGGGTTTCTTCCCTCCTCCTCTCTAGGAAACTGTCCACTTGTACTTATATATCATCTGTGTGACAACAGACATACACCCATGAGGCCACCTGTGAGGGGCTCTGCTCCCCTTTCCACTTGACATTTCACGTTCTTCAATTTTTTATACAAAGGGGTGATGCCATCTTCATTTCATTCCTGCTTGTCCTAAGAGAGAGCACAAGCAACTTCCCTAACACAGAACTGGGTAGTAAGTTCGGTCTTACTACAGCAGGAGCTAGGCTGAGCTCAGGTGGGTTCACACAGATCCCTGAATAAGCTTGACCTCATGGGGCTGAAGTGAGTTCAGGGTAACCACTGACCCATGGTGAATCTCTGAGAGGCATCTCAGGGACTCCATGCCTACCCTCGGTACCCCAGGAAGCTCTCAGGGACGCTCATCTCTGCAGCTCCCTTCTCTCTTCCTGCAGTTTTCACTTGTTGAAAGCAGAACAGATTTATCCACAGGGGGAGAAGAGCCTTAATCCTTCAGTGTGTGTGTGTGTGTGTGTGTGTGTGTGTGTGTGTGTATGTGTGTGTACAGGTCTGCATGTGTGTTTCTGCGCTGACTTATACTGGATGAGGGGACAGCTGTTGCAGTCACCTTGGGTGGCTTAGATGCTGACAATACTCCCTGAACTTTGTGAGTGCATCCTATGTCATGTGTTCTTCAGGAAACTCTGGCATCGGGGCTGTGGCCTCCCCTCTACTCTCTGCTTAGCACACAGCCTGGCCTTCTTCTGGAGCTGGACTGTCTACTCATGCTGACACTGTGCCAAGGCACCACCCATCTTCTGGGCCATATTGGACCAGTCTAGTGAGTTCTTACAGTTCAACCAGCCAAGGGCAGTAGTTACAGCTCACCCATGCGGCCCCAACCTGTTGAAGAATGTCTAGGGACAACTTGCAACTTCTCTATGCCTCAGTTTCCTTGGCTGCAAAAACCTACTTAAGAGAACTATCGGAGGGGAATGAAAGACAAATGTCAGGTTCCTAGCATACACTTGCGCCCCTGCAGACCTGGCTGTCAGTAGCCTAAAGCTATTTTTAGTTGCACTCTCTGTTAGATTTTGTGATCTGAAGGAAAGCCAGAGTATAAGGTGCTGGCGATTCTAATGATTTTTCTCTTTCTCCCACATCATCTCTGTCTCATTCTCACCTCTGTGGCAGGCAGAGGAAGGCAGAACATCACTGTAATGAGATTATGGTGAGCAGCCCGGAAGACGAATGTGGTGTCTCTAGAAACAGAGATGTTTTCAAAACGGGGTGCTTCAAAATGCAGGAAGAACCCACTAGGAGTCTTAGCTTGCCGCTTAGCAAAAGAGATGAAAACTAAGGCAATGCCGAAATGACCCTGGCCCAAGGTGTTAGTCAAACAATTCCTCTGGAGGCTGCCAGGGGCTGCAGCCAGCTGGTCCTGGTGGATGTCACCTCCACGAGCCTTCAGATCTGTAGAGGAATGAGTGCCTTCAGGGGGATGAGGCTAAAAGCAACATTTGCAGGGAAATTGAATTCCAGGAGATAAATCTTAGGAGTCCCTCCCAAGAGCTGATCTAGTCTTTGAATTAAGATGGTAAGACTTAGGCAACAGAGTAACTGGGCTAGAATTAAAAAGGCTACAAATTTTCTGTCCACCCCTCCCAACACTGCATGCCTTCTCCGGGATCCTTAACCATCCTGGCCTAAGACCTTGGAGACTGCTGTGTTTCTCAGGGCACAGACTATAGAGGGCCAGTGTAAAATCCCCCGCTACCCATGTTTGTGCCTGGGAATGGAGATGGCTTGTTTCCTACTTTTTCACTATGACCAGATTTATAGGCAAAAGCAAAACTCGCTTCTCAAATGGAACATAAATAGTTCGGGGTGCTGAGGCCTCACTGGTGTGCCCCTCTTTCCTCTGCTGGGGACTTCGCTCAGCAAACATCTAATGCATTGGCCAAGACTTGTTTTTACTGACGGCAATGCCTATGTCAAACTAAGACAAACTAAATTCACTTTCAAACTCGACTAGTGCACCAACTAAAAGCATGTGTTGCGGAACTGGTAAGTCATTTGGAAGTCCCAAGGAAGCCTTTAAGATGTATTGGGGTGCACAGTCCTCTGCTTCGGGTGCGAGGACCGCCCCTTGACACTCAGGGCCATGCTTTGATTCAGAGTGCAGTCGTTTGGGCTGACAGTGTGACAAACAACTTGGCTCTCAGAACCCGGGGACAAGCTGGCATCCTCACACATGGATCACCTGCACCCATCCAGGACTCTGAGTTTCTCTCACAGCATGAACTGAGCCCTGCTGAGTACCGGGGGGGGGGGGGGGGGGGAGGGGGTAGGAGGAGCACAAAACCGACAAAGAGCGGGCAACTCCTGCACAGTCAGACAGCACTGCCCAAGAGAAGCGGGTGGAAGAGAGACGCTGAGACCACCGGCGTTGCCTCTGCCAATTTAGAGCTCCGGACTCTCAGACGTCTCCCACAGAGAAATGACACATCTGATGGGATCGGAAAAGCATTGATCTCCGCCTTTAAGAAGAATCACCCACATGCTGGTTTCTGACTTAGTGATCTGAGCTGCACCCCTCTGTCCAACTCCGCTTTGCAAATCATTTTGCAAATGGAACCGGAGTACCCAGAGGAGAGGGAAGGCGGCTTTTTCCTCCCTGCCTAAGAACCCTCGTTTTCATTTTAAGGAGCTGGGCCTCAATCCTAGGCAGCGTCTTTCCCACAGGGAGACAAGGGTGCCCTCTTGTGACGAATCTGTGGAGCTGCAGGCGAGGTGCGAGGCCTGCATCTGCAGACTCCCTTCTCCAGATGTGAGACCGCCTGGCAGCGTGCATCGCACCCCCTCTGGGGTTTATTAGCCTGCTGTAATGTCAGAGCGATAATAACCCCGGGGAGGCCATTACACCACTATTTCCATCCGGAGGAGGCCTATTCCATCAAGTACTCCCGAGGCCTGCTTAGTAAATGAGTTTTCTTTTAAAGATATGTTCACTTGATTGCTTTGCCAGAGTGCATTTGGCACCAAAGGGAAGTCTGTGGGGGAATGGAGGACACGCAGGGGCCTGGGGACCACCCACGGATCCACAGCAAAGAAAAGGGCAAAATACCACAGCCTGAAGGCCCCTGGCCTCCGTGTGGCCTTTGGTCTCTCTCCTCCAGTGGCCCAAAGTTCATCGATAAAGGTCCTTGGCCATTCATCTCTGTGTTCGCATCTGCTCCACGCAGACCCAAGCCCCATTCCAGGGCTGGGTAGCTTTAATTCAAGCAAGTCAGGTCTGGCCCATGTTACAGCCACACCCTGGAGGCAGGGAGACAGAGACACAGAGGGGTATTTTGACTGCAGTGAGTGCATGACAAAGGTCTGTGGACATGGGTTGCTGACCCTGAGCCCAGAGCCTGGAAGTTAGGAATCACAGCGGAAAGTAAACCTTGGGGCCTTTATAGCCCTCCTTAAGGCTGGAGCTGGCCTGTGTTCCTGCCCAGAGACCCAAGTTTAAAGAGGGTATTACATAGTCAATGTATTACATAGTCAAACACTTGGAGTAGGAAGGGGGTCCAGAGAGGCAGCACCCCCCCCAACACACACACACACACACACACACACACACACACACATTCCATTTGTATAAAGTCATCTGGTTCCAGGCATGTCCTAATTCCCATTAGGTAATGTTTCAAAGTCACAATTTGCATTTCTCTTGAAACTTTGACCTAAGAAAATTATTGTTTTAAACAATGTCAGAAGGAACATCTGTCCCCATAGATGCCTACAGAAGGAACAAGCCCTCTTCAGGCCCAGCCCCTTACTGACCACATGTCTGGTCATCCACATCAGCTCTAAAAGGCCTGATGGCTCTGGTTCTACAACCAGCACCCTCCGACCAGTCCACCATTCAGCCTGCTGATGGCCATGCCCCATCAGGACAGGTGCAGCTAATTGTTTTTAATTAGCTTCTCCAGCACTTGAAACCTTCCCCAACCTCCAACTCACAGCTAAGTGGTTCTCAGAAGGGCACAGAAATTATTTTTGTACATTGGAAAATATCAAAGGAAGGTTTTTTTTTTTTTTAATGACCCCATTTTTGTTTGCAGCTTCAGGCCAGCCTTGATGTGGGGTCTATGTGGGGCTGGGCTCTTGGATGTGTACAGAGGGGACAGAGAATTCCTCATTAAGAGGTCCTTAGGCCTGGGGGTCTCTCCATAGTCAAATGTCCTGATCCCATTTACTTCCAACTAAGAAGACTCTTATCTGGCCCTTTACCTAGCTATGATAAACTCCTGGGAGGCAGGAGACCTCAATACTTCCATGCCAAACATAAACATGTTCGTCCAAAGAAACGCCAGATGGCCCCAAAGTGGAAACCTTACCCAAATGCCATGACTAGACTTAAAACATGCATGTATTGGGGGTTTTCTCTGTGCCGATACTCGATATGCTAATTGAAGTTAACCCTATCTGGAACTTATGTATGTGTTGAGTGGAACTAACATCAAACATGCTACTGTATAATATGGTAGGTGCCGTCAATGACATGGAAAAATGTTAAACCAAGGCAAGGAGATAGTGCGCCAAGCAGTTTCCTCCACAGATGTATGGAGGGAGACGTTTCTGATAAGAGACATTTGATGATAAGCCTGAGAGCTGTAAAGAGGAGATTCGCCTGCTGTTCGGACATGGAATATGGCAAGGAGACCAGCGAGTATAGAGGTGTTCGTGCTACAAGTATGCATGGTGCCAAAGAGGACCATGGGAGACACAGAACAATGGGCTTGTAGCACAGCTGACTAAGGAAGACAAGAACAGGGCTCAGAGACTAGTGACTAGCAAGAGAGAAACAATGTAGCAATTTGGCTAATCCTGGTAGCTCCATGCAGTGTCAGCTGGCTAGACCAACAGTACTCTCAGAGGCCATACCCATCCTGTTGCTGTTGGCTGGGCTGCCTTTCATCTAATCTTGCTCAGCCTCAGGATGGGTGTCTAAAGAGCTGAGTTTAGCCTGCCAGGGCATGCTGATCCCTTCCCACAGATGTGCTTGTTGGGGGATGCAGGGCTCAGAACTGAACCTCTGGGAAGTGTATATTCGGAGCTGCAAGTCTGTGGGCCAGGACAAAGCTGGGAAGAACCCCGAAAGTACAGCCAGCCCTCTCCCGCCCACTCCCTGGGGTGCATGGAGCTCCCTGGGGCAACAACCAGTTTCTGTGGGCACCAAAAGTAAAATGTTGCCGGCATCTTGAAGGCTGCTGAGAAAGGGCTGTGCAGGCACGGAGGCAGCAGGGGGCGTTGCATTGGCTTTGTTGCCTAGAGAAGCTACTTGCTGGGTCTAGGGTCTAGCTTTTATAATCTCAGGGATGTCATTTGTCACTCAGTCTGAAATGTCCTCACAGGATTGCTCTGGTCAACTGTGTCCAGGCAGATTTGCCATGGTGATGATGGCTAAGCTTCTCTCTTTGTGCTCTGTTCCATGGAACATGTTCACGACCTCACTTAATTCTCCCCCAAATATCTGCAAGATAAAGATCTCAGTATTTCCAGTGGTGGAAATGAAATTGGATGAGGCTAATCCTAATGCTCTCCCCCACAGCCAGGCCAGCAAGTGATGGGATTTTAAGAGCCCAGCCCTACCTAGTGGACTCCATAAAAGAGAGAACTTGGTTCCATCACAAAGGCCTCTTGCCATCAGCTGTCCCCCTTCACTGCCTCTTCCAAACTCCACCCACTGCCCTCTTACCCCAGCCCCACCCTCACCTCTGCCAGCTATCCTTTTCTCACCACCAACATGGTAGGGAAGTCAGCCAGCCCAGGAGAACCCAACCTGTCCCTTAGAGGACATTTGTCTATACCATCCAGCTGCCTGGTCTCTGCTAAAAGTGTGCGATTTCTGAAAATGGGGGAACTCAGACGCTGGCTTAGGGTCAGGCCGCCTGAAGAGGAACCAAACGCACCCTCTCCACGGCAATAGCAAATAGGATTTGAATAGGATTTGTTGCTTCGTATTCCAAGCACCCTCGATGACAGTTTGCCATGAACCTTTTGACAAGATGACCCTCAGACTCACCTGGGGTCTGTTTCTGCCACTGTAAACCCATCACTCCATAGAAAACCTGATTCTACTAGCCGGGGGTGGGGTGGGGGGGTGGGGGGAGTGTCTACATTGCACCTCTGGTCTATGCTCAGTGGGGAACATGCCATCCTAGAGGACAGGTCACTTCCCATCCCCCGTGTGCCCTCAGCATAGCTTCCCTGCTGTGGGCTACCCTGCTGAAATAGCTCCTGTGACTTAGGCCCTGGGTTCCTTCCTTTCCTCATTTCATGGGACAAAGGTACGTGAAATGATGGTAGAGAGCTACTCAGGCCTGGAGAGTGATGCTCTGCTCACAGACTCCTCGCGAGCATTCTTCTGACTAGGAATAGCACATACAGACTCAGGAGAACAAAGGCTATGCTTTCAGAGGACAATTGTGGTTTTAATGAGGAAAAAGGGGTCCAGTGAGACTGGGATGGAAGTTGCACTATTAGAATTCTAGAAAATTCCATAGGTACCTTTTCTTGTTTGTGGGCACAGAACACAGCCCCTGCCACTGTAATCCACAGGGTGCTGGATCTACCTCTCTCTTAGCTGACAGACCAAAGGCTAGAAGGGAGCCTTCTGATAGACAGGTAACTGGTTTCAGATCTGGTTAGCAGAGCTCAAAAGTGTCTTTCACTTGCAGACACTGAGCAAATCATAGCAGGGTAGCCTCAACGTGGACATAAATGGAAGGACACTAGCTACCATCTGTAGCATCAAAAGAAAGACAGTCCACGCCTGGTTGGCTATTTTGTGTTAAAGGACTTGCAGAGTCCTTCATCTCCACCAGAGGGCGCAGTTCTGTGCCGCTGGTGCAGAAGCAGGGCGGGTGGAGCCCTCCCCCCAGCTAGGGCATGCAGGCAGCAAGAACGTGGAGAAAGAAGAAACATGCTAAAGAAAAGACTTCCATTTTGGTTCCTTGTGGTTTGTAGAATGCCTTAACAGGCCTGAAACTCCAGCTGATGTTTTATAGAAGAGATTCTAGGAATGGTTCTCACAAAGGCTTTGGAGGCAGGTGTGAGTCCTGCTTTCCAGGTGGGAAAATGAAAGCTGTGCAGACTGTTCAATGGTGACAAGGCTATCAACAGCTTAGAGTAGCAGGAGGGATCAGCAGACTGCTGAAGCAGTGGCCTCATGTCCCTGTGCTGGGGAGGGAGGGCGGAGCTGTTCCATCTGCTGGTGTAGAGGGCAGTCAGAAGTTCCTGTAAGTGTGTAGGTTTTGTCTCCAGACCTGGGGCCTTTTAGATTTCTCATCTGAAATGTGGGAGGGTGAACTCAGCCTCTTGGTATATGTTTATTTTGATTTTATAGCCAGAATGACCAGGACAAGAAAGAACACACAGACAGACAGACAGAAACAGAAAAAACACAGACACCTGAAGAGACAGACAGACAGATCCTCTCCCCTCCCCATCCCACACACACATGGGAGGGGGGAGTTGGTGCAAGGGTGGGGCAGGCATTCACAGCTAAACAATAGTCTACAGAGTCCTTGTCCTTAGGGAGTCCTATTTTTCTTCAACAACCCAAATCTGGTAGCTTTCCAATTCATTTCAGTGAAATCCTCAAAGTCAATTTTATGAGCAGGCCACTGCCACAAGAAGAGGGAGGCAGGGCAACGCGGCAGCAGGCAGGGACGTAAATAGCAGAAAGAAATGGGGGGGGGTCAGGGCCCCCAGGGCTGTCTCCATCTGGGTTCACATCTCACAATCACCCGGAGAGCTTCATCCTCCCCTGTCCAGGAGGGATTTACCGGTGCTCGATAAAATCTGCCGCTGAATCTTGCTGTAAAATATAGGCCTTTCTCAAGCCGCTTTGCCCAGAGAATCCTAATCCATGGAGTCACCTTCCCATGACTTTGTTAAAAAGAGAGATAGTTGGCCCAAACCCAGTACTGGCCTCTACCAAGTCAACACCCACATTTCTTTTTTTTTTTTCTCCTAAAGTTACATTTGTGTTTCCCCAACATTAGCTTGCATCATGAAGATTAGAGGCATCACCCTGGGAGTCTCAGAAATCTTTCCCCTTATGTAGGGACCGACTAGTTTAGATTTTTGTGGTTTAGATCAACACTGATACAGCTGAATTTTTACACTTTTTTTTTGTTTTTTTGCTACCATTGTAAAGAAACTAAGGCCCTAATGCTGTCAGAAGGAAGTGAGAAAAATGGGAAACAAATAGCAGGAGGAAGTACACAATCAGAGATATGGACCACAGCTCCCAGCGGAAGCACCATTGAAAAGTAAGCGAAAAGCTAGCACTTCACTATCTATGCCATGACAGGCATGATTAATCAATCCTGGCTCTGGACTCCTTAATCAATTACTTGGGAAGCCACTGACTGATTGGATCCCACAGGCAAGATGAAAGCCCTTTGCTATATTTGATCTAGAGTTCCTAATCTACCCTGCTCTAATGACCCTTCATACGGGACACTTTCTCCTCTGAGTTTGAGCATGAGCAACCAATCGATTAGATCAAGAATATAAGAGAGACTCAGGTGTGGGGCAGGCAGAAACATGTGGTATAAGGAAACATGTGGTATAAGGTGTGGGGCAGGCAGAAACATGCGGTATATGCTGCCTGAACTTGGAAGGATGGGGCTGACTTTCCTCTGTGAGGGGACCACATAGAGGGGACCAGCTGATGTTCAGGGGATTCCGATCTCCTTGAGCACTTTCCAAACAATGAGATCATCCACTGCAAAAGCAACAGGAGAGTGGTAGAAAGTGTGGAGGGGAGACTATCTGAGGAAACTGAAGGCAAAAAGGTGGGCTTTGGTGGAAGGCATTCTGGTTCTGTGACTGCTCAATATTGCCAGTGTCTCTTGACTGACTTGGCCCACTCCACACCTGCTTAGGTTTCTGTAAAGAAAGTTGTAAGTCCAGAAACTGAAGGCCACCAGCAGAAAGACAATCCCTCATGACAACCCCCTTCCAAAAGAAAAAGACTGAAAACATAGAAAAAGAAAATCAGGAGAGAAAGAGGTAGGCCAGAGTGTCTTAGAGGAGGCTCTGGACAACTGTGTGCCTGAAAACTCTGATAGGCGAATAGTAACCCAGGTTCTGGGAGAGCTTGCTGGGCTCTAGCATAGGAGCCCCGTACTGAGAGGTCCACTTTCGGATCACTCTCCTCTTCCTGCTCTGCATCAAGGCGACACTGTAGTCCTTTCCTCCTAAACCCCATCTACCTTCTGGCTCCTGATAGGCTGGGAGGGGAGTGAGGAGCACCAGAACCTAGCTCGCTTGAGGATGCCACTCAGAGGTGGACACAGCTAGAAGACTAAGCCACCCACCCACAGAAAGAGCAGACAGTTTGTTGGGGCCTGCAGAAACTGGATGAGGACTGTATGCTCCAAATGCTTGGTCAGACCAGGATCAAGGCATGTGGGGCCCCGGACACCCTCAAATCCTGGCCTGAGCCCAAGGCAAGGCAGTGGAGAGAGTTTGTCACCAGTGTTCCTGGAGAAAGTTGATGCTCATAAATTCCTTAGACCCAGTTCTTCAGACCAAGTCAATAAATAAATAAAACCGAGAAGGTCATCAAGGGAAGCGAGATGGCAGAGCTTATTAGCATACATCTGCATATCAATGAAGAACTAAGGGCCTGCCTGAAAAGGAGTGGATAATTTGCACATTTGATGATCTGTTACTGTAGAGTCGGACAGCTGACCAGTTCTGTGTCAGGGGTTTGTGTGTCCCTGGACACCAAGGGTGACTTGGGAACAGTAGAAGGACACAGTCCTGGCCCAGCTCTACAGAGAGACCGGAAAGGTGCTTCTTGGCACTAACCCTTCCTGATTCTGTGACTCTGAGTAAATAGCCTACTCCCCCTGTGACTTCTGGACCTCTCAAGTGACAGCATAGTACTGGGGGTGCCAAGAGACTATGGGTTTCTCAGAGCAGAGTGGCCCTGCTCTGTTGAGAATGGAAAAGAGGCTTCTGGGGGTGGCACGGAGGGGCACTGGTGGAGGTCCCAGGATGTGCTGCGTGCTCAGCACTCCTGTCTAGAGAGCCACACTCTGTATATTGTAAGACTTTTCACTTTCACAGTGCTGTTCTAGCTTCAGGCTGCCTCGCTGGCATATTAATAATAAATAATAATTTATTGCATCTGTCTAGCACTTTGCTATAGTTTACTAAAGACTTTCACCAATAACGCGCCACTTAATTCTCATTACTGCTGGGAAAGGCTTGGCTGCGTTGATGAGAAAGTAGGAGTTCATGGGAGGTGGGCAAATTGATACAAACTCAAGCGGCCCTAAGAGGCAGAGGGCCCCTTGACAGGGGTGTCATCTGCCCCTTGATACCCCTGACTCCCATAGGGTGGATATTCTCAAAGCAAGGGGATGGAGAGGGGGTCCAGTCCACTGTCCCCAGCTCTCCTCTCATCCCACCTACACAAAGCCAGCGTTTACTGTGTGCTGGACTCAGAATTGTCTATTGCTGATTGGCACAACATTTGAAAAGCACTCAGCACCACAGAACAGTCTGTCCATCACTGTCAAGACTGTCAACATCAGGAAAGACAAAGGCTGTGGTACGGTTCCCCATGAAAAGACTCTGAAGGGATGTGACAACTGAACGCAGCTAAGTGGATGGGTCAACGTTCAGGCACGGATATAACAGGCACATCCGGAGGGGCTCGTATCTAGACTGCACAGGAGAGAGACAACAGCAGAAGATTCCTGTTGCATTTCTCCAGTTCCCATTACGGTGCCCTTCTTGGGTAAGAGGAAGCCTGCTTCTAGAAGATTCACGGTGAACGTGGATGAACACGCTTCAGTGTGCTGCTCTGGCTAAGTTTTTGAAAGACTAATTAAAGACTGATCTGTCTCTCCAGAGATGGGTTTAAGATCTTCTAAGATCTGGCAGGCCTGATCTTCGAAGCCCAGAAACAGACTCATAGAGGTTAGCTGCTAACACCCCCCCCCCCCACGACGCTTTCCTTTTGTGCCTGAGCACATGCCTGCAGCTTCACACTCACACATTCAACAGGCAGGCATGTTTACATTCAAGTTCACATATGTTCATGTACAGGCACATATACCATGTATACACTCACGCATGCTTCCGGCGCAAACACTCAGAGCAACCTGGCTTGTGGTACCTCAGACATGGCACACTTATTTTATACTGAGCTAATTGCTTTGAATTCACTTTTGCCTATATATCTTGGTTTCACCTTATGCAATTAAAAAGAAAATACCCATTCCTCTTCCATCCAATAGCATTTATATAATTCTAAACAATTCCTTCCAATAGGCTTATATATTTGGGGGACAATTAAACTTTGGAGTGTTCTATAGTCCTTTGTTAAAAAAAAATCAGAATCTCTTATAGAGAAAGCCAAATTCAACTTCAAGGCTTTAATCTCAAAGTTTTCTCCAATAAAATCCTTGAGTCAAACCCATGCTCCAAGGACATTCCCTGCTCTAGCTGTTTAGACAGAAAAAAAAAAAAAAAAACAAAACTCCCATAGACTGAGTGTCCAGAGTCACAAAAGGGCCTGTGCTGCCCCTCTGTCCTGATGACAGCTGTTCTGTTCTAGGAGACTGACAGTCGGAGAGGACCCACGAGGGCTCAGCCACCAAAGTGGCCAGTGACTCTTCTGAATCAAGGTGCCAAATGGAGGTTCAAGGAGGTGGTTGGAGGGAGAAAGGTCATCATGAGCAGCATCAAACCTTTGGAGTCAGAAGTAGGCATTTGTCCATCTCTTCTAGAACCCAGCTTTGACAGTCCAAGGAGACCACCCAGCCTCACTGGACTTTGTGATCCAAACACCTACTAAAACAAGTTAGTGCCCTACCCTGCCTCCAGAGCTTCCATCACAAGTTAAAGACACCAAAACCCAAGTTTCTGTCCCACAATCGGTATTCAACAAGTAACCATTGCTTATTGCGCCGTGAGTTGTTTGTCTCTTTTTTTAAGATGGAGTCTCATCATGTCCCTGTGGCTGGCCTGGAGCTCACTATGTAGACCAAACTGTCCTTGAACTCACAGAGATCTGTCTTTCTCTGCCTTCAGAGTGCTGAGACTAAAGGCATGTGCCAGCACACCCGGGCACTAATAGCTTACTAACATGGCCACCATTTCAAATGGTTATAATGACGCATTTGGCAAAGGTTTGGTCTGTACTGTAGCCTGTGTAAGGTACAAATGAATTGTAATAATAACATCAGTGAAGTCACAGCACAGGAAGTAATACGAATTTTTAAACGTGTTGGGGAAACAACCTCTGATATATTGGGAGACAGCCAAGGTAACCACTCAACAAACAGTGGCCAACAGAAGAGCTGCTTGCCTGTTTAGCACATTTAATAAAACAGTGTAGCTGCGAGAAAACACTGTCTTGCTCAACAGTCATACCCAAGGGGTTTCCACAGCAAGGATCCTTTGTTCTCACACTAGAATGAACAGAAAGATGGATCTGGAGACGGAAAGTTCAGCCAGGCCCAAGGGGTAAGTGTGCCAGCAAAGGCAGAGGTCTGCATACAGGCTAAACATCCGAAAAGCCAAGAGACTCCACATACGGAGGGATTAATAGGAAAAGAGGTACCGCGTGGCGTGCCTGGAATACCAGACAGCTTTCTTTTCAGTGGCGAGTGGATTGAGTTAAGATCCATATAAAAGGGAAGATAATAGCCCAAATCTCATGAACAGTTAGCCCGTGTTTTGATCCCTAATCCAGAGCTCAGTGTGTTGCCTACTGTCAAGCCTTCGGTGACTGCCCATCTTTCAGTGCCGTGGGTGGAGGTCCCTGGTAGCAGCCTCCCAAAAGGAACATTTTTGTCACATTCAGAGAGTTTCAGAGAGGGAGCTCTCCAGGTAAGCAGACAGGCTTGCACTTTAGCCCTGGCACTATTTTGCACCATTAAATGGGAACAAAAGGCTCTTGTCCTGTGATGAGCCAAGCCAGACTCAGAGGGCCAGAGAGAGGCCACAGCAATAGCTCTGGATGAAGCCAAACAAAATGAAGCAATTCGAACACAAGGAGTTCCATGCCTGGCCCATTTCCATGGCTTTCCAGCTTTCTGAAGCCTGGCTTTTCCTCAAGGGCACACTGTCGCAGCCAGGAGGAAACAGAAGTGCCTTCCTGTTCAAATTCCTCCTTTTACAAATGTCGAAGCTGAGACCACAAAGGATGTGCTTCCACATTAAAAACAAAAAACCAAACTGATCTTTAAGAATGAGTTTCTTATCCCGGTGTCACCATCTCTTCTTCTAGAACATCAGCCATGGTGGCAGGAGAACGCCTTTAGAAGAAGGCCAGAGACTTGAGTCAGCTTCAGGATATTTATTCTCTTCAGGGGAGGCCCAAACATGCCTCTCTGCAATGTACCTTCCCGCTTGGTAACCATGGGCTTGTACACACTGAACAGCACATGGGGCAGGAAGAGAAAGAAAGGGAAATTGAGAGGAAGACAGACAGGGACAGGGACAGGGACAGGGACAGGGACAGGGACAGGAAGGGAGGAAGGGAGAAAGAGTGTGTGAGAGAGAAAACACTATTTCCTATGGCCACAAGAGGGAGCCAGTACCCCATGCTAGTGCCTCAGCTACTCTGTACCTGCTGTGTGTATATTTATTTTCAATGAGGTCAGGAGTACCAAGGTTGTAAAATAACATATTTTCACTTGTTTTCTTCCTCCATTTCAGACATAGCATTTCCAAAGTCAATTATCTCCCCTAGATGCTATTTTCCCCTCCCCTTTCTTTCATGCTGCTTCAACCCATCGGTGTCTGTCACCAACAGACTGGGCACGAGGAAGGGCCCCCAAAAGAACTTCTTTTTCCATGACTGGGGATGTCAAATCCCCATTCTAGCAGTATCCAAATGTAATAGCTCTGTTCTCCTGTCTCACAGGGAAGAACTGAAAGTGCAGGGGTCCAATGGCGAGTGTAAGGCCTTCTGGGGCCACCAGAGACCTGGGGACACACCAAGGTTCCCCCTAGCAAGAATAAATAATATATGGAGACATCCCTGTAGGAACCAAATGTAGTTGCAGCATCCAAATCCATTCATAATCCTGCCAATATAGATTCTCATGTTTCAATGGAGGTTTTGCCCATTTGAAGAGATAGGAGGGTGACCTGATTAATGTAAGGGGACTGTAAGAATGACCCTCACCTTCCCAAGCACAAAGACAGACATGGGAAAATAATTAGTGGATCTCAGAATGTATTTCCCTGGGGAGTGTCAGGCAGGAGTTGAGACAGGTCCCTTTCAGGGAGGCTGTCTGTTGAAAGAAGGTGGAGTACCAGGTCAAGACTATGCAAATGAATACGAAGCCCCACCCACCCACTCAGGAGCCCTGGCTCACCCCTGCCCCCCTGTGGCCCCGCACTGCAGAGCCAAAGCACAGCAGGCTCTCGGTGTGTCGGTGTTTTCATTCCAGAAATTTCCACGAGGCCCCTTACCAAGAGTTCTACAGAATTAACCTGATCAAGGCCCTTTCCTAAAGCTTTATCTGTAGTCTGATGGCATGAGAAATGCAGTTCCCTACCCTGTCTTTAGCGGTCAAGTCATCATAGTCAGAGACCATGATAGCGGCCGGCTTGAGCCAGACTGTGAAGGAAGTGAGACAGGATAGGAAACTGAACAGGAAACTGGACAGGAGCAAGGAATGCCAGCTGGACGGCCAACTACGTGACTGCTGGAATATCACCAAGCTTTTCAAGTCACGTGGAACTTGGCTCAGCTGTGTCCCGGAGTGCGCTTGCTGAGGAGGCTCGGGTGTGCAGCAGCTGTAGCTGCCGTTAGAGGAGAAGCATGGCTGCCTGCATCCTGATGGTGTGAGAGTGTCTGTCTGTGCTCTGCCTCAAGATCCCGCTATTCCAGGCTCTTCCTGCCTTCTTTCTGTGTTTCCAAGGTGCCAAACCCAGACCCCCCTACCCACCACGCCGCCGCCACCTCGGGAGTTTGTTTCAGATCCACACAATATTTTTAGCAGAAGGGAGAGGACACTAAGAGGGTCAGCATCTGAGCGGAGCACGGTGAGAACAGTCCTGCGGGCTGCGCCTGGGACACAGGTGAAGGCTATCCCAGAACCCTGCGCTTAGGTCGGAAAGATGGCCATCTTTATCCCTGAGTGGAGGATTGCTGTTTACACAGGGTGCTGAATCTCCGGACTCTTCAACCTTTACGGGACTTTCAAAGGGGCTCCACCCCCCGCCCGAGCCATTTCATCCACCCGAAAGCTCTCACGTGCCACACTCCTCTGCCGTTTTTGACAGCATTTCCTTGATCAACTCTTGTTGCCTGGCAATTTTTTCGATCCCTGGTGACCAGCAGATCTTCCTAAGGCCTCGGCTTCTTACACTGCTGACTCTTGGCTGTTCTTCCAGGGCTCTGAGCCATGCGCCCACTCTGCCAAGTCAAAGATGAGCCCAGCCCTGCGTGGGCTCCTCTGGAGAGAAGTAAGGACTCAGCCCAGAGTCAGCATCCATCCAAAGGCTCTCTGCGAGCCTACAGCGAATGAGGCCAAGGCCAGCAGGAACTGTGAACGATTCCCCTGAATTTGCAGGTAATTTAGATGGAAAGAGACAGGTGTCTCTGGCCCTCCATAAATAGACTGCGCAGCCATGGGGCTGGGAGAGAGAAGCTTGATGGTGCCCACGGGAGCTGAGGGGTGGAACCCGACTCTCAGGCCGATTATGCCTCTGCATGCCTGAAGGAGGCCAACAGTTCCTCCCCAGCATAAAGTTGCTGAGAGGGAAGTTGCTCAAAGGCAAGAGGCCAAAAGCCATCCAGCAAATTTTGGGAACTGATCTGCCACGGGCAATGCAGCTGCTACTGCAGTGTAGCGACCAGAGAGGGCAAAATGTCAGAGGCAAGATGCTGAGCTGGGAGGGTCAGACAGATGAGCACTGCATTGAGAACGGACAGAGGAACAGAAGCACAAGTCCAAGTTTCCAGGAGATAAAGGAGTCGAAGCAGAAGGGCCCCTTGGCATCTGATGCCTGGGGCTGAGGACAGGCCTTGAGCGCCTATGGAGTCCAAGCTTTCAATCTAGGATGCTGAGTCCCAGGCTAAGGACCAACAAGAATGGATTCAGCCAACCTCAGCCATCTCAGAGAGGGGCTGTGCTCCCTGGGCAGAGAGCCACGCCACACCACTGGGGCCATAAGAATAGGTAGGGGTGGAGAGAAGAGGGGCAGAGAGCCTGGCTGTCCTTTGTCAAGCCCATGCTGCCTTTCTTTTTGGACCTGTCCATTTCCACCTTGAGCCTCTCATTCAGAGACAGGATGACGAGCTTCCTGAACTGGTTGCCGGGTTCTGTGAGCAGCCATCATCCAGGCTTACAAAGGTGTAACAAATGGAACTATTTGTCACACTACAGGCCAAAGAACTAGTCATAAAACATGTGAGCTTTGGTTTAAAAAAAAAAAATCAAAGACTTTGACAGCAAGATTATTGTTTTTTTCTATTTTTGTCCACTTTGTTGTATTCTACTAAAATCCAAAACCTTGATTTTTACCAAGGCAGACAAGAATGTGGCAGAGTCCAGAAGGGGAGTGAAGGGCATTTTGGGGAAATCTTGCAACCAGGCAGCCTGATGTGATAGCTTAATAAGAAACTCATTTTAATAGCCTCCAAACAAGAAGTCAGAGACAATTAAAATCCACTTTCAATTAATTGTTTCTTTTTTTTCTCATTACCAAGCATTGCCAGCCAGATAACAACCGGGCCTTAAAAGCAAAAGCAGGCCTTGGCCTCCACTTCAACTGGGAGTCCCCTGGAAGGAGGCTGGTCAGAAAGCCTGCAGCTTTGCTTCAAATCCCTCTCCTCCCCACCCACCTTGGGAATGAGGACCCTCTAAACTGTGAAGCCACTGGCAAATTTATTACAGTGGCTCAGGAGAGGTTTAAACTCCATGTCACTGATGACTATCTCCACAACCACATTACTTCATACTGATTCTGCCTTCTCCACTGGCTTCTGGGTCAAATCCACCTCTCTGTGCACCTCCTTACTGTATTTCCAGGCCGTGACCAGTATTCCAGGAAGTAAAGGCTGCTCCGGCCTGAGGCCTAGACTGCCAAGGGCTCTGCTTATTGTCCCCCACCCCTGAAGAGCACCAGGGTGTCATATGCTCAGTTTTGTGTGGTTGGTTCTGCCCTCATCTGTGCTGCAAAGGATCTGCCTGTAAGGCCCCATGTCCTCATCCTCCAGCTCCAAAGGGCAGTGATGTGAGAGTGGCATGCGTGGAAGCACTCAGTAAGTGACAAGAGGCTTCTGGGAACAACCTGTTTAATGCTCCAGACCACTCTCTTAGCCAGATAGCCTACTGCCAGACACAAGTGTCTAGGAACTCCTGGTGAAGACAAGGGAACTTTTCCAAGTGCATACAATGTGGAAAGCCTAGCTGATACCTGATATTTCCTCTATAGTACTATGGCTTTGAGCCACCCTCACCCCTTAAATCCAACCTCCCCCATCTCCCTCCGTGTCTGTCTGTCTGTCTGTCTGTCTCTCTCTCTCTCTGTGTGTGTATGTGTTCCACAGCAGACACATAAAGGTCAGAGGTCAACCATAGGGTTTGGCTCTTGCCTCCTACCTTGTTTTTACTAGGGGTTCTTGTTTTTGTTGTGTACATGTGACCCTGGAGAAATTCTCTTGTTTCTATCTCCCATGCTCCCATCTTATTACAGGAGAACTGGAATTATAAACATGTGTTGCCAGGCCTGGCTTCGGAGGGGCTGGGGAGATGAAGGCTTATGCTTGCACAGTAAGGGCTTAGCCCACTGAGTCATCTCTGTGGCTCATGAGCTGCATTTTAAGATGCATTTAAGGTTTCTAACAAAACTCTCAGCTGGGCCCTATGGCGCATGCCTGTGATCCCAGCACTCTGGGATGCAGAGGCAGGTGATTCTCTGTGAGCTCCAGGCTATCCTGGTCTACAAAAGAAGTTCAGGACAGCCAAGGCTACACAGAGAAACCCTGTCTCAGAAAAACAAAACCAACCAAACAAACAAACAAAACTCCCAAACTGCAAACCCTCGCCTTTGTTGGTACTTTTGCTAATAGGTGCTTTAATTTTTGTTTTATTTACTTTTGCATCACCTGGGTCTGTTTTCTGTTTGCTTGTTTGTTTGTTTGTTGTTTTAAACAAAGCAGAGCTGGGTTTTGTTAAAGATACTTTAATTCAGAATTTTCAGAAAAGGGGGGCTTTTGAAAGAGGATTTTCTCAGAGTCAGTTTGTTACAACAGTTTTTAAAATGTGTATCTTAAGCATGAGGATTAGAGCAAAGAGAGATGATGAGGAAGAGTAAGACACACCCAGATAAGGTCCTGGGTGTCTCAAGGGACAGTCACTTCTCTTACCTTCCAATGGAACAGAATGCTAGGCTGTGAGTGAGCTAACTGGTGGGAGAGCCACATCACACAGATGTTTCCTACTGCAAAAACCGGTGATCCTGGCTGGTGAGCCCTAGACCTAGCCCTTTAAAAGGCGGAGCCAGTCCTCCGACCTGCCACCACCAGCCAGTGAGTCTCTCAGGCTAGAGTTCCCATCAAGCCTTTGCCTTATCACTGTTGTTGATGTCTTCGATGCCTCATAATAACTGGGATAGATTTCTTAGGGAGCCAAATAATGGGATGCATTTCCACCCTGGCTTTATAATTAATGTTTGCATCATTTATCTTTCGTGGAGAGATTATTCTGACTAACGAGGTTCTGGGCCACTAATTCATTACGCTGCCTTGTCACTTCCTGCTCCTTCTTATTACCCAGAAATAGACTCATTAGTCAGAGTTCAATGACAGGAAGAAATTGTGTTCGTTAATTTAATTCCCTCACTCACTTCTGGGCCCATGTTTGTCCGAAATCGGGGATTAGAAGAGGGAAAGTTTCCTCCTCTCAAGTCTTCCCTTCTGACTCATTATGTCTTCTGCTTCACCCCTGGTCAGCCAGGAGCGAGCCAGTGAGCTCATGGGGAGGACGCCCGGCCATTGCCCTTTCTTAACTCAAAGCAGAGTAGGTTAAGGGACACAGCCTGGGGACTTAGGGACTTGTAACATGTAATCGACTTTTTAATTTTTCTTTAATCTTCAACTGTCAGTTGATATTATGCCATGGCTTGAACATGTTGCGTAAGTTTCAGAGCTGAGAGGACATCCCCAGTGCTCCAGGGCTGAGGGGTGGGGCCTTTAAGCATTGATGAGGCCATGGCTCTCTGAAAACAATCTATTCTAGTCTCAAAGTGAAACAGAACAAACTGTGAGAAGGATAAGTTAGCCCACACATGTAGACCCATGCTTACAGATATCCCCACGCACATGTTTACGTGACGTAGCTTCCCAAGGACCATTTGGTGCACAGGAAACAGAAGTAGTTTCCAGACAGACCAGAGACTAATGCTGAGTATATGTGGCCAGAGTGAAGGCAGCACAGGAAGAAGGTGAAGAACAAGTTAGCCAGTATTTGGAGTCTCCACAAAGAATCTGGGTCCTTCTCTTTAAGGGTTTAGAGGAGATTCCTGAAGGTGAGGAATCTTAAGAACAGAGAAATGGATGATAGGATCTCTTGGGCCACCCAGAAAGCCCAACACTGAGGGTCAAGACTGAGGCATGAAGCACAGGACCCCTCGTCTTCTATGGGGTCCTCAAGTTCCTATAGTCTGTTCCTAATGGAATGTCTGTATCTCTAGACCCACAACAGATGAGGCTGAACTGCTCAGGTGCATGGAGGGAAGACATATGTGCTCTAGATATTTACCCACCAAGGATATGAGCGGTAACTCAGCTTTCATCTGCCCCTGGAAAGGAATGTCAAACTCACTGGTAAATGATCCCACTGGGACATCCTTCTTCCTTCTCTGAGTGTAGCTTTGTCTCCAAGGGTCTGGGCATCAGTGGTACATGGTAGATGGAGAGGGCAAAGACACCCCCGCCCCCACCACCCACACCCTCACACCCCCACACTCCCCATCCCCGCTGCCCTTGTTCTTGAGTACACAGTGGGAATGACACTAGAAAATTTTGGCTTTTAATTAGCTCATTGCTAGAGATCCAGGTTTCTTTCACCTTAGGGTGTCAGGATCAAATATGCCAGGTGCATTTCTTCTTCCTGATATTAGGACTTCCAGGGAGGGTACACATAGCCAGGGGCTGGGGCCGTGTGTTGAAGAGGGACAGGAAGGGACCAGGGCATGTAGCCTTTACCCTTTTGATGTCCTATGCATTTGTAGCAGATGCTTTGTTTAGGATAAGTAACAGGGCATCATTAACAGTTTGGCTTCAGGTGTCTTTAACTCCTGGTTCTCTTTAATGAAAGACTGTTCTGGGAATGGAAAGGAGGAGGCAGAGCCAGGGTGGAATGCACATAGGTCTATGAATTGCCTTGAATTCAAGGCAGTTTTCCTCCCAAGGGAATGAAGATGACAATTGGTGAACAACAGCAGGGAGAAGGGAGAGGGCACTAACTTCTCAGTAGGACCCTGGAGCCCTTGCTTGAGGAATTCATTAGCCCTGAGGGAAAAGAGCAGCTGTGTTATCTTTAACTATCAACAGAGAATGCCAGATTCACTCAAGTAACCTTGGTGAATGTATAGTGTCAGGCCTAGCATATACCACCTCTCACTGCATCACTTTACTATTAATATTTATCACAATAACTGTTAAGAAATCACAATGGATATTGAGCTGAGGATGTAACTTGGTTGTCAAGCACTTGCCTAGTGTGCATGAATCATTGGATTTTATCCACAGTACCAAAGTATTTTATCCACAGTATGATAGCTCACACCTGTAATCCTAGCACTAGTGAAGCAGAAGCAGGACTTGAAGGCCAGCCTGGGCTACATGGGTCCCCTTTTGAATAATAATAATAATAATAATAATAGTAATAATAATAATAAACCATAATCAAAGAACTAGATATAGGTGAAATATCTAAGCAGTCCTGGGCTGGTTAGGACTCATGGTTTCAGTTTTCAAAGCAGCAGTAGAGATGCACAGGAATCCCATTCCATAGGAAGAAGACTGAGTCTCAAAATGGCGAGTTGCTAAAGTCAGGCAAATGGTGCAGAGCAGGGATTGGACTTGCATGGCTGCCTCCTAGAAAGGGCTCACAGGAGCTCCCGTTTCTTCCCGGGATGCTCAGGCTGAGTCTCAAACTTCTCTCATGCTCACATTTGTTTTCTAGAACTCTCACATGAAATGCCAGAGACTGGAAGCATGGACAATACAAATGAGACTCTCACATTCCCGAAAGTCTGCAAGCCCAAGATGCAGGCGTACTTCTCAGGGGCTTGTCCATGCCTGGCTTCTCCACATGGCCCCACACTGCCTTGCCTGTCTTAACGGTTTTGTTTGTTTGTTTAAGATTTTATTATTTTAATTTTGCTTGTCTGTATTTGGGTGTGTGCCTGTGAGTGCAGGTGGCTGGAGAGGCCTGAAAAGATTATCAGATCTCCTGGAGTGGTGAGGCATCTGGCACAGAAACTGGGAACCCCACTTAAGTCCTTTGCAAGAAGTGTCTGCTCTTAACTGCTCAGTCTTAGGCTCCTGCCTTTCCTTTATTTTCTCAGGTCCTAATCACGTCCATCGCATTTGCACCCAGTCCTGTGTCCTCTGCCTTCATTTAGAAACTTCTTTAAGAACCTTGTCTCCTGAACTCAGTGGCTGGCTCTTTGATCACCTCCCACTGAGGGGAGTGGGAGGGGGCAGGGGGCAGCCTTACCGGGCCACAGAGGGAAACAATGCAGACAGCCCTGATAAGACCTGATAGGTTAGGGTCAGATGGAAGGAGAGGGGGACTTCCCCTATCAGTGGACTTGGGGAGGAGCATGGGAGGAGAAGAGGGAGGGAGAGACTGAGAAAGGGGGTTGAGGGAGGGAGATACAAAGTGAATACATTGAATAAATAAAAAAAATTAAAAAAAGGAGTAACAACAGCTCTTAACCCCTGCCCCCCAAAACAAAAGAAATCCAAACAAAACAAAACAAAAACAACAACAAAAAACCTTGTCTCCATTCTGAAGCCCTCAGGAGTCAGGGCTCTCAACACACATTTATTTCGGAGAGACACATGACTGGGACCGAGGAGTTTGGTTAAAGCTTTTGATCCTTCACTTCCCACGGAGGCTCCTTGGCTGTGCACATCACTGCACTCACTGTGTACCCAAAATCTTTTTACTGTGCTGTACAAAAAGATTTTCTCTGTAAAAGGCTGGGCAAATGTCAGGATTAAGACAACTCACTCTAGAGATGAGGTGTGGACAGGATAGGTAAGGCAAAGCAGCTGCCTCCAGCTGTCAATCTTCAGCAGAAACCCTACTTAATTTCCCTGAGGGACAGAAGGGAAAGGGTGAATGCCACTGGCAAACACAGGAAGCATTTAGAGTGGTTTTGTTATAGCGTCTCCACCACTGGGCTGCAGGAAGTGGTTCCATGGATTCTGTCCTGGCCTGAGCAGAGGCATAAAGCACATTGATTTTAGGTGTTTAAGGTCATCCACATAGGAGAATGAGCTGACTGGTCCTGATCTCTTTTATTAACTTCTAGACATCAAAGGATGGTCACAGATGTCTGATGGTGGTTGTTAAATGCTGCTGGGGTTGGGGGGAGACACTTTGAAGCCCAAGAGAATGATGAAAGAGAGAGCAACAGCCATCATAGTACCTGGAGTCTGGAACTTTGGACTTGGAGATAATGAAACTACATTTCAAATGTTCTCCATTTGTTTGGCTAAAATTACCAGATTAATGTAGAGGAAAAAGAGACATGGGAACAGAAACGTGAAGCAAGTATAGTCATTTGGTGCCTGGCACTTGGGGTAGACAGCCGGAGAGAAGGGGAATTTAATTTCCTGGGGCCCACACATTGCTGAGTGATTGGCAGGCTAATTTTGCTCTCCACTAGGCCTGGTATTGAAAGGAAGTGAAAATCACAAAGCTGCCAAGAACTTCTCCTTGCTTTGGCAAAAATTCTAGATTTCATCAAAAAATCAAGAACTAGACTTTGGAAGTGGAAGGTAAGAGTATGAAGGGATTTTCCAGGAAGTGAGTGCTCGTGGTCAGACATAATCCCCATCCTCTCTAGAGTGTTGTTTTAGTTGGTCTCCGAGCGAGCTTATAAAATCCTAGGCTGAAGGCACCTTCATCACCATCTAAGGCACTCAGTGGATGAAATTGCTGAAGGGCACACAATAAATTAATGCCAGATAAAGATATCAACCAGGGTCTAGTGATATTTTATCCATTTATACTGGGTCCTTCAGATTCCGGCCTTGAGAATGACTGTGAGGTCAAGGTCAGTTATTGTACATAGCTGAAAAAAAAAAAAAAAGAAGAGTGAAGCTTGGAGATGTAATTAATTAATTACAAAAAGGAAGAAGAGTGCAAGACCAGAGCAGTTTAGACTTTTTCTTTCCTGTTCTCCCGGGGCAATGTATTCTAGGTAAACATCTCAGATACTCTGAACTTCAAACTCAAGCTTCAAGGTCAGGTGACATTGGGAAGATAATTTCATCTCTAAGTTTCAGTTTTCTTCTTTTCAGAAAGATGATGATAAGCATGCTATCCCAGCATTGTAATATGCATATCTGTGTATATGAAAAATGTGATATCACAGCATTGTAATATGTGTATCTGTGAGTATGTCGGCCATTAAGGTTTGGCTTTAAAGACATGTAACAAAAATCTTCCTTGACCAGAGTGGGCAGCAATGAAGCAGGCTCTGCCAAGACCCTTCTAGAGGATCCCATATTCCTTTGTTTCATATTCTGCTACAAAGCCCCTGCACTCTGTCTACCTCAAGCCCACTGCTGCTGCTAAATCCCAGAGATGCTGGTCATAATACACTCAAACTCCACCAAGCATCTTGGTCTTTGTTCCAGGCAGGGACTGTTGCAAGCAGACATCAGGAAGCCCACAGGACTTAAGGTACAAGGAAGAATGGAGAAAGGTCAGTGCTGGACCAAGAATGACTCACTATGTTAACCCAGGATTCTGCAGCTGGTAAGACCGCCAGGTTAGCAGGTCAGGGAAAGGAGAAGCTAGGGCTCTGGGCAGCTGGGATAGAAAGTGACTGAACAGGGTGGAGAGAGATGGAGCTGATGCAACAGTTTGCCTATGTCTCAGGAACTTGTGGTGAGGGCATAGGTGTGATTCTGAAAACTCTCCTGGCTGCTTGTCACCTTTCAAAGACAAAACTGTAGCTCTTCAACCATGCATCTAAAAATAAGCAACGTGTGTGCTTTGGGGATGTATATGTGAGCATTACTCTGTCTTCTTCCACAAGGGCACACTGGTGCTGAGGAATGTGTCGTTCAGGACATAGGTGCAAATAGGATTTTATTCTTATGGTTCTAAGAATCACAGCAGCTAAAAACCATTCAAATATCTCCCTTGTTTTTTTTTTTATGCTCTGTGGAGATTTCCCTGTAACATTAACATGTACTCCGTTGTCCCACATTAATAGAAAATGCTGAGGCATCAGCTTCATCCGTCATAATAAACTGTGTCTCCCAATGCTCCCGTCTCTGAGTTGACAGGATAGTGTCCGTAGGAGAAGCCCCGAGTGGATGACAATCCCTCTCATCTATGCCCAATAAATGGCCGAGCATTCCAAGAAGTAAGAGCCACAGCCTTATTCAAAGTACAAATGTATTAAAACTCTGCATTATCCTCCTAAGTCGACGACTCAATCAACTGTGGTTGTGGCAAAGAGGCAGCCGACACCTCTGTGGCTCCAAACCTTATCATTTAATTGTTTTATTAGGCACAATGCCAATGGTCTGTGGCTGCCAGGTGGGGTAGGGTGGGGTAGAGCCTCAGCTTGGGCTTTGATCCAGAGAGATGGCAGCTTAAAATCTCTATATTGTACAAATAGCAACAATATTCCCAGGGGTGTCCACAAACAGGAGAATGTAACATGGTAACATGGGGCCACAACGTCTTCAGAGGAAATATAGGAAGACCATAGGATGGAGATGTAGCAGCGTGCAAAGGGAGGCTCACGCCTTTCTACAGTGTACATTGCCCGGTTTGGGGAAAAGGATTAGGTGTTTAAGCTGTTCGCCTCTCTCTCTCTCTCTCTCCATCTCTCCATCTCTTTCTCTCTCTTTCTCTGTCTCTATCTCTCTCTCTGATAACAAGGGAAAATTTGAAGTATATTAATAGATTCAAAATTTTAAAAAGGAATTAGACACTTTTAATCTCAAATGCTTAGACTAAGGGCATGGCCCAATGTCAGTGTGCTTTTAGACCTGAGTGAGGTACTGGGTTTGACCTGAACAACCCCTACATCACCCCAAATTCTGTTCCTCTTTTATTGTAGCTGTTAGTACAGTCTTGCTTTTCCACCAAGCCTTCTCCATGCCACTCTATTTTTCTTCTTTAACTGAATATTAGAAGGAACCAAGTTTTTTACATATCTTACCAACTGCATTAACAGTCACGGTCTAGATTTATAAATGGCTAAGTAGGATGTTTTACATTTTTCTCTCTTTCTCTCTCAAGGACAGTAACAAATCCATGTGGGACAGAACCATCACTCAATTATATCAACGGATCCCTGACAACTTACAAGGCAAATACCAAAACACGTGTCCACAGTAATCTCAAGGAAGCAGCTGTGTTCTGAAGGCTGTGCTGACTGGGAATTCAATGCCTTCCATGAGTGGCTAGGGAAGTATAATCACTATTACAATGACCAATCAGTCTCCAGCTTTTCAGAAATCATTCTGGTTTACGTTGAAGAGAAAATAAGTAGTATTTCAGTCTGGCTGATCATGCGGGAATCCAAAAATACACCAGCAGTAATGAAATTGACCTTAAAATTGAGTAAATGAATCGTAATGTTCCAGAGCTTAGTTTCTCCACAAACTTCTTTTCTAGTAAAGAATTTTCTATTCCCTTTACAATCCTCTCAGGACACGAGTTCTCCAGTTCCTAAGTTTTCTTCCTTAGGATGCCTTAATCCTCTTTCCAGAAGCAAGCATCAAACCCCTTTGGTTCCCAGGTTCCTGTCCACCAAGAGCAGCTCACACACAACCTCAGAGCATAGGGCCCCAAGCCAGTTTCAACTTGGAACCTCTCTGGGAATGCATCCACCTCCACCGTGAGCAGTGAAGCCAACCCATTGCAGCTCCTACCCATTTCAAGAGCAAACTCTGAGCCATGTCATAGACAAAGCCGCGACCCAGACCTTCTGTCCTGGAAAAGGACTTCACAACCTCATTCGGGGGGGAAGACTCCTGAAGTCTGCGTGGAAAATGAAGAATGAAGCAGGCACCTACCTGGGCTGACCCTCGACTTCCACCTCTTCCCACCTTCCCCGTGTCCTTTTTCCACTCATTTTTTTTTCACTCTTAAAACATCCAACTTTGCCTTGGGGATGAGCAGAATGAAATGTCACTTACCTATAAAAAGAGAGACAGGAGAAAAGTCATGCATCACATTACACACAAGTTCTTTGAAATCAAGGCCGGTTTCTGACTTTGAAACTGTAACAATGAGGGAATATTATTTTTTTATTCCACCTTTCTATATTTAATGAAACTCACAATCTCGCAGGAAGCCCTTCCCAGGGGCCCAGCCTCTCTTCGCCATTTCTCTTTTGTTTCGGTGTGGCTTGATGCCCTCTTTCCCACTCTCACCTCAACCTGCCTGACCTTCTCTGCATGGAGGGAATAAGGGTGAGAGGCACACACCACAGAGGTCCTCAGACAGATATGGCACTGAGGTCACCAAATGCCAAGAGTATTTTTTTGTCGGAGGTGATGGAAGTGGTGAGGACTAAGGATCAGGGCCAGCCTAGCTGCTTGGGACAGAAGGGTTCAACTCCCCACAGGCAGGGTGACCTTCCACCCAGTAGCTTTGGGATTTCTTCAAATAGCTTTGGCTCTAGCCACCGCTCCTATCTTTCTCTCTATTTTACTCTGAGTGGTTCATCTTTGAATGAATTCTTGTCTCTCCCCTTCTGTCCGGAAGCATCTACAACTGCTCATTGCTCAGAGTTGACTGAAGTGAAAGTGATCATTATTGCATGATCTGTACTGCCTAGTCCCCTGACTCAAAGCAAGAACCAACATATTCATCCTAATCACAAAAGCATGTGTTTCGAGATACCACTAGGACACCTTGCCTGGCTCCTGGTCCCCAAAGCACTTCTTTTTCCCATGGCAAGTTCTTGGTGACCCAAGGTCATTTTATTCAGCTGCAAGAGAAGCTGTTCTCATGAATGGCCAAGCCACCACAGCAGAAGAGCTATGAAATGTACATGTTGGAAAACAGATTTGAGTGGCCTCCCAGTATCTTCTTCATATGCCTCAATACCACAGTTTGTTTTGCTCTTTTTATAGAGTTTTAGTCTGCCATCTTTTCTCTGAGGACCTCTGCAGACAATACTCGAGAGCTGAGCGCTGGACAGGAAGCTCCTTAATCGATGCCAGGTCAGCATCCCCCTCTTTCCCACTCAGGGTGCTCTATAACATGCAGCTACAGCCAGGTGTATTTAGGAAGTGATTCATTCTCAGGGAAACTCATGACCAGGTCACCATGTCCGTGGGTGGCTTTAGAAATGCTCTGAGGCAGACATCAGGCCCACTGTCTTGGTAAGAGCATTTGGCGCAGAACTGTTTCTGGCTATACATAAATTAAAACTCTGTGCTTCAGAAGAAGGGCTGTCTTTGTTTTTCTCGCTATGGATATCAAACTTTAAAACTAGTGTGGCTTTCTAGTAGGCCAAGGTTGGCAAGAGCATACTAAGGTGAGGCCCAGCCATGTTTCCCATGGGAAACATGGGCTGTGAACTGCCCCAAACTGAGACAAGGGTTGACCCCGTGCCTCAGCTGATATGAGAAGCTGCCACTTTACTCCTTGGAGCTGAGGAGGAGGGATTCCACATATTTCACATCATCCACGGGCAGTTGAGGCCACAGTGATCCTTGAAATATATGTGCTCACTGTCAGGAAAAAGTTCTTTGAACTTCTGACCTTGGGGTCATACTTCCCCAATATGGAACACTGTTCTTCTGCTGCCCCAGGGGCACTGGTGAAGAAAGACTGGCTTAGCCCTTGGCCACTGAGAAACCAGGAGCACCTTTCCAGGGTTATTTCCTCTCCTTGGATCCTGAAGGAGAGCACTGATTTCTTTGGTCATTTTCTGTCTCTACCATGTTTGCTTACAATTTCTCACTCTCAGAAGAGTGATCATTGCCTTCACAGCACTTGTACCACTGAAAGCCTGTGATCCTGCCCAACCTCTGTTCTGTAGTTTTCTGACCAGTTTTCTTAAGAGGCTGAGTTGGGGCAGAATGGAAAGATGCTGGTGGGCAGAGCTAGGGACATAGCATTGTGCCTTCCCTCCATTGATGCCCTAAATCAGGGATGGCACAGGAACATTGGGCAGGCATTAAAAGAATGCCCTGCTGATGCAGACTTGCAGGCACTAGTTGGCTATGGATGTCCATGACGGGGTGCCTGAGTGTGTTGGGGGACAAGAGTCTTATGGAAGCTTCTGCTATTTCTTACTTAGAATTGTTGGACCATAAAGCTGCTCTTAAAAATGAAATCTATTAATAAAACAATTCCTCACTCACTCAAGAAAACTTCCCTAATCTCAACTAGTGCTATATTGGGAATCCTCTCTTACAAAATTTTAGGATTGGGGAGAGATGAAGAGTGGATTTTCTGTGTGCAATAGAAAAAAAAGAAATATAACACATCAGAAATCCAAGCCTTGGGACAACCGAAAGATGTTTTCTTCAGACAGCCTTAGATTTGTCTGGTTTATTGTTATATATTCCTTAGGAACTGCTCTGCTATTACAAACCCAGTTGTCGTGCCTCATCTGTGAAATGGGAACAGGAGGGTCTTCCTATCTTTTCTTTCCTTCATTCCTATTATAGTTTAGAATGTCCCCCAAAGGCCCATGCTTAAAGGTCTGGTCCCAGGGTCTTGTTCTGTGGTCCATCAAGAGCCAGCGGAAGTCCCTCAGTCAGGATTATGGGAGCCTGGACCCTGTCACTCTATGCTTCATGGACTCCCATGAGCACCCCCCCCACCCAGACTGACATGTGTTCTCATCATGGGCCATCAGGTCTTAGACGTGAATCCCTGGGAACTGTGAACCCAAACTAAACTTCTTTTACTTGACAAGCAGCCTTGTCAGGTGATTTGTTATAGTGACATGAAGCTAACAAATAGGATGCCTGGCACAAAGCAGAGTGCTCCCATTGCCCTCTGACCACCTTCTCTCCTGACACCTATTAGAGTTGGCTCTGGCCACGCTGCTACTACATTTTCACTTTGCAGCCCTGACAACATCTAGCCCAGGTTTTATTTAAAAATGCATTATGATAAAGCTCTAGGTTTTTAGACCTTTGTGAATTTGGCACTGTAGATAACGGATTATGGATCTATGCATTCTCTGATAGCACAGGGGTGACTACACAGATGAAAGATATGGTCCCTGCCTTCTTACATTCCACAGAAAGAACATGGGGAGATGCTGAGTTATAATACAGCATCCTATGGACAAGAGAGAGACAGGCACAGACTGGGAAAGGACACAGGGCAGGGAGCTCCTATGTGGGGACTCTGAGCAATGTGAAGAATAAAAACACCGACTTCTGTATAACGCACCAGGGAATGTTCACATAAAGGCTAGCCCTTTGTGAATAGCTCCCTGCTGAAATGCTGCAGTAAAAAAATAATAATCTGCTGACCACAACCCGGCCTCCAACCGTCCTCAGCCAAGAGACTGCTTTCTTCATCTCCTTGAGGTACAGTCGTTCTGTACTGGAATTCCCCACTGACCTGTCCCCAAATCTAAGACTGGACTCATCAGCTCCATCCTTGAAGAATCAGAGCCCTAGATGGAGTATAAGCTCTGCAGATGCAGCTCAGAGCAACTTGGCCTTCATTCTCACTCAAGGAACCATATGCCCAACTGCTGTAATGACTTCTTATGACTTCTTACAGGGACTGCTGAAAACCGCATGTGATAACAGCCTTGGAAATCACCTTCCACCAAAGGGCTTCTCCTCCATTGTTCCCTACTTCACCTTAAGGTTGAGTACCAATGACAACACAATTAGCCCCCTCTGCTCCACAGCCAGCCTCGCTCTTCAGCTTTTGAGAGCTGTGTGAAGATGTTGACATCTATGATGGCTATGGAGCACAAAGGACTCGGGCAAATTCTAGGTGCAGTTCAAGTGCTTTCTGTGGACCTGGTCATGATGTGATAGCTATGTGCTTATTATATCTTACTTGTGCCAAGACTAGCTCTTCACAAACACAGTCACCTAGGATCTTTGAATTCTAAGGGAAAGAAAGATGGACTCAGGGGTAGGGCAAGGCGGCATTCTCTCCTCTTCATGTCCTGCTTCATGCCTCTTACTTTCTATCCAAACTGGGAATCCAAAAACCTAACAGCATGAAGCCCGCCTGCATGTCCCCATTGCTGTGATCTGCAGAAGCACCTCTGTGACAGGCTACAGTGTCAGATTCTTTATCTTTTTTTTTATTAGCATCTATCAATTATGAACACCCACATCTACTCACTATGTCAGAAGAATGGCTTCACAGAATATGCAGTCATTTGCTTGACTCAGAGATAGAGCATCAAGGCCCCATGCTGGGTTACCAAGAGGAAAAGAAGTGAGCAAAGGCTCCAGGCCCATGTGGGTAGAAAAATGGTGCTGACCCATCTAGAGGAAAGGTATTTTTAGGCAACTGTATAAGAAGGTAGTGGGGTGGATTTAAAAATCTCTTCCCCAGCCAGCACCCCTGCTGGGGTAATGGGAGTGAACCTCTTCACACTTTCCATATATTTTCCAACCTTATGTAAAGCACGGTGGGGTGCACAGCTTTCCACCATTCCTGCCTACATCTTCTCCATGATCTGGAGAGAGATCTGGCCCTAACCCTTAGTGGCTTAGGAGACGGAGGCCCTGGGTAGGGGCAGACTGGAAGCTAGAGAGTACAGAGAAAATAATGGGCCCATGCTGTTTACTTCTTTCTCTGTCTTTGTACTTATCCTGGGATGGTGGAAAGGGTCTTTAGTGAATTCAGGCTACATATGTGATGGTGGGAAGGAACAGAAGCCAAGAGGGCCACAGGCCTCATCCAGCACACAGGAAGGGAAAGGCCATTGCTCCGGGGCTCTTCTTAGAGACCAGGCTTGCTCTGAGCAGTTCTTCTACTCTTTCATTGCTACACTTGGAGCATGGCTATGTAGATTTTTTTTC
Source organism: Meriones unguiculatus (assembly GCF_030254825.1). Classification (NCBI taxonomy): domain Eukaryota; kingdom Metazoa; phylum Chordata; class Mammalia; order Rodentia; family Muridae; genus Meriones; species Meriones unguiculatus. Next base: position 167,458,183 of record NC_083349.1, read on the forward strand.
TTTGTTCTTCTATTTACTGATATTTACAACTCAGCAGAACACCTGAGTAAGGGACCAATGGCCTTCCAGTTCCTCTTTTCTTTCTCAACTGCTCCTAATTTGAAGGTTAGGAGAGGTCTCATCTGAGTTGGGGCTGCTACCTTGCCCACCAACTGCTTGAAGTCTATAGAACATTGTCCCCAACATGTGACAGTCAAGTGCCTAAAATCAGCCATCTGCACAGAACCCAGGAAAGTATCAAGATCCTGTGTTTCTAGAAGCCTCTTGAATGCTGACCGTGCCTGCTTCCTATACCCAGTTTTCTGTGGAGTGTCTACAAAGAAAGTGATAGTTGCCATTTTAGAGTTCAATAACATTTTCTCCTTATTGGCTCAACATACATCTGAAAATTGCTTTTAAAACACAGAAAATTAAAAGGATAATAACCAAATTCTTAGGAAAGTTTGAAGACCAAAGGGCCTCTTTCCTCCCTAGCTATTAGAGTGCCAGACTGAGTGGACCTCAGCTTTCGTTGGACATTACACTCATCTTAGGATATAAAAATCCCATGCTCTAGTTATCTGTCTGTACAGTCTAGTCAGGATGCCCAGGCACAGGACACAGTCACCTGCAGTTCAAATGCTGCCATAAGTGATTGTGCATGGGAGACCAACCAGATCTGGAGAGGAGAATCCTGAAGCTTAAGTGCCAGCCCGCAGAAGGTGGCTACCACACAGGTGGGCTCGCAGTTTGGTCTGGGCTTTTTACATTGCTGGCTGCTGCTGCTGCTGCTGCTGAGGTGGTTAGTGTTTAGGCATAAGAGTTGGAGAAATCCTACATTAGACAGGTTATATAGTCCTGGAAAGAAAAATGGTCCAAGTTCTAAGAGTCAGTCATTTGCTGTTACATCTACAGTTCTTGTGGCTATGAGGTTCTGTTGCCTCTTCCTGAGCTTGCTGGAACAGGTAAAAGGATACCAAACCTGCCAAGGAGAAGGGAAGTCACCACATGTTCCTAACTCCCAGAGAGAAAATTTCCTATGATAGGGGCCACCACAGCCAAAATGAAAAGAGGCAAGCTCCCTTCATTCCTCCATTTCCTGTTGCCAAAAGATTCCTCTTCGTAAGAAAATCATTTGATCACACCAAATTACTTCCTGAGCACAGGATTCACACAGACTTCAGCATGCAAGAGCTGTTCATCTGTTGAATCAATCAGTGAGAGACCAGCCCACTTGACAGGCAGGGAGCCAAGGAATGTCATATTGCTTCTAACAGAAAGAAAGACATTGTGTATTTAATTACTAAACACATAACAAATACCCCCTTTGAACACCCACCTACCTAGAGCTGGTAACAACCTGAGATAATTTATAGGGTCTTTTTCAGCAAACATCTTGTCAACCAAACATCTGGGTCATCCCACACACCAATTCTAAGGAAAGCCTAGATTGGTGGACTCCCTCTATGCATTCTCTCCCTGGAGCCTTGCTGGACTCCACACCCAGTGGGCAAGTGAATGCTCAAGGCTCTTTTCCCAGAACACCCAGGTAGGAGCTACAAGCTTTATCTTTTCATAGCTAAACTTGTACCCTGTGCAGGTCCAGGTGGGGAGCAGCTGAAACAGGCTGTGTGCTGATTGAAAGGCACTCAGCCACATGGCTGTGGCGAAAGAGGGAAGGAGCTGGGAGCCAGTCTTTCCTCACTCCCTGGGAGCTTGTTCATACAGTAAAACACAGAGGCCCTGCTGTGTCTGTTGATCACAGTTGAAGCAAAGGCAGGTTTTGAAATTCATCAGAGACCTCCTGTACCTGCAGTCAGCCAGCTAGCCTTGCCCTTCTCCCCGGGCCACTGGCTAGTGCCTGTCCTCTTGGGAGAGCAGGAACAACTATGAAATTCTCTTTCTAATATCCAGCAGTGGTTTCCTGAGGGTAAGAGTGGGGATAGGGAGAGGGAGATGGAAAGAACAAAGGGAAGAGAAGAGAATGCCTTCCAGAAAAGGTCCATAGAAGGAAGAACACAATTCTGACTATAAAGGCTCTGCCTCTCCTTCCTTCTTTGTAGAACCACTTGGCTCTGGCTGCATATAGGCTGCACCAACATGGACCTGCTGGATGAAGCCTGTGTTCTCCAATGCCTGACAGTTAATTGAAGCAAGTAGAGGTTAGTGTTGTGTGGCAGGGTTGGGGTCCATGACATTGGATGCTCATGAGATGATAGCAAGGTTCTTCTTCTAAGCAATGTAACTTGACAGCCAAAGATGAAACCTTACATCAGGTTGCATATTTGTGTGGCTGTCTGAAGGTGAGTGTCTGATACTCAGTGCCAGTGTAGTAAGGCTTACTGCATGACCTGAGGGCCTGGAATCCCTTCACATGCCCATATCTCTGCAGTACTATGGGAAAAAGTGAACACTGAGAGCCGTGTTTCTTGTTTGCTTGTTGAAGTAGAGCTCTGCACACCCAGAGCGGGGCATGCTGGACTAAGCCACGTTCCAGAACTTCTGCCTCCAGAATTCAGATTCCATGGAGTCTTCGGGGCATCTGAAGGATGTTCTCCAAGCCTGTGGCTCAGAACTCATTCTGTCTGCTTGCTGAGTTAAGCTGGGTCCGCTGTTCTCATGTATTTGATGACTGTTGGGGAGCAGCTTTCAGAAAGATTGAGGGCTGAGGTTTTGGGGAGATGATTCCCCATCCCTGAGAGCCTCTTCCCTCTCTCTAAGCATTGTGGGCTTGAGCCCCATTTTGGTTTGTGGCCAATGGAAATCTGCATAGTCTTCGTATCCCAAAGCTCTCAATAAATGCATTTAGCTGTCAAGAAGACCTCATGAGAAACTGTGGGCAGCATTTGAAGCCTTTCCATTGAAGAAAGTCACAATACTAACACCTCTATTCATGTGCGGCACCATATGGAGTCCTTTCATGTCTATTCTTACTCTATCTGATCCTTACAGAAGCCTTACAAGGTCAATGTTCTTTCACAGTCCTAGTTTACAGGGGACACTGGTGTTAGGGAGGCTGTCATTTGCCAGTGGTGACAAGTTTATTCACGGGAACTCAGGGACACTTCTCTGTCCCATACTCTAAGGATTTGGATGGAAGAGTACCTTCTTGTGCCCTTATGGAGGCCACTTCCAACAGCTCTGGGCATGGATCCAACCACTCTCAAACTTTCTCAGAACAGCACAGCTGGTGAACTGACCTACACATGCTATCCTGGTGGTACTCCATTTCCTTTTTTATGTTCTCTTTATTTATTCCCAGCTTAGGAAGCAAAAATTTAAATTTACTGGTCCCAAGATGAAAATATACCCAAGAATCCTTCCAACACCACTAAATAAGCTTTATTTCACAGCATCTGCCGGGGACACTTAAAATTCACTGTTTCACTATGTCCAATTGATTGGAGTGAACATAGTAACAAGTAGTTAATTCTCCATAAGTGTTTTTAATAACGGGTTGATATTTATTCACCTTGTTGTTCAACTAACTATACATGAGTGGAATTTATATGTTGGTTGCTGTGTGTTAAATGAAAACCAAATGATTATTAAAAACATATTTATTGAGGATTAATTCTGCAATAACCACCTACACAGTATCTATCAAAGTAAATCCTCCATAAATGTGTATGTGTAAAGCTTTATTTAAATTGTTTCTATAAAGCAAATTTAAAGAAAATACTTTCTACAGGAATTGGCAGTAGCAAAAGCCAGAAACTAGGATTTCTTGTTCAATCAATTAAAAAAATGACAGCATTCTTGTACTTTATCATTTGTGGATTTATGAACCCTGTACCCCAAGAAACAAGATTGAAAAAACAGGAATTCTGATCAGTGGTTTAACTTTACACTTACTTTACTGATGATTAAAATTACATAAATGTCTACAAATAGTGGGAGCTGGCACTGGAATCATCCTGCCTCCAAACAATAACTCATTTTTCACATGAAAAAAGAAGGCAGAGTGAAATTTGCTTGGAATTCTACTGAATTTCCCAGTAGTTTTGTTTTTTTTTAAAATTAAGATTTTTTTCTATTTTATTTATTTTTTGTTCTTATTTCCTTCAGAGCTGCTGTAGCAATGACAGAAAATACCCAGTGTTGTTTTTTTCTTATTCTAGTCAACACAGTTCTCTTGGTTATGATGATGGTAGTGACGACGATGATGGTAGTGGCAGGGGTGGTGGTGATGATGGTGATGATGGTGACTATATCTATACTTGAGATCAGTCAGTGAGCCAGGCAGGCATGCTCATTTTTACTTTCATAGATATCCATTCTCTGGTCTTACTGTGTTGCTGTATTGTCTTGTGAGTTTGTTTCCACATGGGATTTTCCTGTGTTGCCCAGGCTGACCTTAAATCTCTCCAGTAAGAGGATACTCCTGCATCAACTTCGTAATTAATAGGGACCATAAGCAGAAGCACCGCTCCTGCACTTTTACTGTCTGTTGAGATTCTTCTACAAGTCTAGAGCTACAGGCAAGACTGGATTCTTAGAAGCTATGGAGCATTGTTGGCCCTGAAGCCTGGGGAGAAGATAATCGTGGACCATCAGCATGAAACAAAGATGAAAACGGAGAGTTTGGAATGGCTTATTGGACCGGTTCCGCCCACCTAAAAGGCTGTACATATTGACTAGTACAACTTCAAGGATGTGACCCTCAACATTACAAGGAATCCAAACTTTCCATCTTCCAGAAAAGGCCTTTGCCTCTTGCTTTCCTTCTTAAGGAAATAATTCCCTGGAATACTTCATGATTCCTGCTGGACTGTGAATAGCTTGGATGATTTCAGCAGTTCTCAACCTGTGATCCTTTGGGGAGGGGAGCATCAAATGACCTTTGAAAACACAGATATTTACATTATGATTCATAGCAGTAGCAAAACTACTGCTATGATGTAGCAACAAAAATAATTTTATGGTCAGTGGTCACCATGACATGAGGAACTATATTAAAGAGTTGAAGCATTAAGAAGGTTGAGAACCACGGTTTGGACCATGGAACATTTCTCTCTGCCTTTCTCCTGCTTTGACAAGCCTGAGGAGATAAGAATGGTAAGGTCTAAGATTACTTCCTGGGTAACTGTGGTTCACTGCATTGAGCCAATGGAGAAAACATTGTCTCCTCATACCCTAGAACCATATTCCCTGCATGGCCGGCCCCTTGTCGAGGTTATCAGAATCTCATCCATCATAAATCAGGGGACCAGCTTGGGGAATGCTAACTTTATAATGCATGCTATTTAACAGTTATCAGTATACCAAAAGTATTTGGGAATTTAACAAAAGAAAAACATGCAATAACCAGCTGTTCATAGACTATGACCTACTTCCTTTTACCACCTGGCCACCCTTTCTGTGGGATCTAGGAAGATTTGCCACTCACGCACACACACAGTTTCTTATTGACGGAGCTTCTACTGAATAAGGTGATTAACTTTTTGACATTATGGTGCTCGAGTGTGACCTCGGCGGAGAAGGTATACAATCTTGTTATCTTGTAATGAGTTTTATGGCTTATTTCCATGCATTCCAGTTATGTTTCTCTAGTGATTAAGTCAATTACAAGTCCATGCATTTCTGGATTATGAATGACAGAACATTCCCCAGGTATGACAGAGGCTCGGTTGTATTCTGCCCAGTTCTTACCCTATTTGGTACTTCTTTCCACTCTCCATACCAGCATAGATAAGCACACAATGCATTGTTTCTGGAAGGTCCACACGCCCCCTCTAAGCTCCACTTTGGTATGGCTATCAATGCAGTGACCTTTAGATTTAATTGATTTAAGTAAATCCTCCGCTTATCATTCACTGGTACCATGCACTGTGTTGTAATTACAAAGATTATTACTTAAGATTTGGGGAAAGGAATCACTTGCTCTGAGCTGTCCGTCATCTATGAATCATGCGGCTTGGCCACTGGTGCTTATCTTAACACGGGTGGCTGGAATACAACCTACCATGTGAAGACACATGTGCACAATGCTTGTCATATCTGGGCATCCCATGGGCCTGTCTTTCTCTCTGGCTCATACCTTGTTACTTGACAGGTTCTCCTATTTCACATTTGGATTTATGTGGTTCAAAGTGATTTTTAATTTACCCTGTACTCTTTCTTGATATGCCACAAAAGGAACAATCCTTAGGAGAGCATGATAGGGGACCTAGAGAGATGGCTCAGTGGCTAAAAAGCACTTGTTGCTCTTCCAGAGGACCAGAGTTCAAGTTCCAGTATGCACATGGCAGTTCACAAGAGTCTTTAATTACAGTTTCAGGGGATCCAACTTGCTCTTCCAGGCTCTGAGGACATGTGATGCACAGACATTCATGCAGGTAAAATAACCATACACATGACAAAAAGGGACTGGAAGAGATATGTGGTATATTGTAGATCCTGTGATCTTACAGCATGTGATAGGCATGGAGAAGGAATAAGTGTAGTGATAGCCTGCATTCACCCTCCCACTTTCTCCCCATTTTCATAGTGTAAATAATTGATGTCAGTTGGCATTCCAAGAGGGAGGTACATTTGACAAAAATATGTTACCTACATCCAAAGCTATACTTAGGCTTTTATACGTGCCTACATGAAATTATCTAGAATATTAAATCACCACTGCTCATCTGAACATGCAACACACACCTGCAATCCCAGCACGTGGAAGGCTAAGGCAGAAGAATCTGGAGTTTAAAGCCATCCTTGGTGGCATAGTAAGATGGAGGTCCGCCTGTGTCACAGGAGACCAGTATTCAAAAGCAAAGTAAGTAAATAAATAAGAGTTTCTTTATTTGCCATTTACAGTAGATAAAATCCTTTTATTTATAAGTTACACCTATGCTAATTTTTCTCCAAGCTTTATTGTATGAAAGAGTATGGGGCAACAGTATAAATTAGGTATGAATCTATGTCCCAATTCTGTCACTTACACATTATATGAATCTGCAGAGATTCTTTAATTCTGTTAAGGCCTAATTTTATCACTAAGTGGGTATGACTTACACAAATCTAAAATCTGGTAAGGAACAACAGGTCAAGTGTAAAATGTCCCTCTCACACCATGTAGCCCATTTTTCTGATTGCTCATACCTTGAGCTGTTTTGCATAACTCACTCTCCCTTCTAGTGAAAGATAGATGCACCCCAAAGATCTCTTCACTGCAATAATCTGCATAGTGTGTATTTGTTCTTCATGACAAAGTTCTCAGAAGATCCTCATTATGCAATCTCTAGCACACTTTAATGGCCTATAGATGTCTGCTCTGGCACTTAGGAAAATTCTTAATGGTGAGACTCCCAAGTTTGAAGTAAGCTCTGAATTTCTTTCTTTACTCAGCGCTCACATGATCCCTGGATCATCAAATGCCTCTGAAGGACTTGCCTTGCTATTTCTGGAATCTTTCCCGTGATCCGCCTGACCTTTAGTGAAGCAAAGTTGGTGGGGAATATAATCCCACTGCTAAAATGTGTAGGATTTACGATGAGCGGACCCAGAGTAGTCAGAAAGTTCTGCTAAGACTTTACAGCCAGTGGCTTCATACACAACTTAAGGCCTGGGAGACCTGAAAGGCAGCATGCCAGCTCCACCCCACTTTTGCATATTCTGGACTTTGGGGTCTCCATGCTCCTCAGCAAACACATCACAGTGCGCATGTAGCCAGGCCACAGAGCACACCCTCGTATTTCTTCTATAATGTAAAAATCAATACTGAAAAGCAAGAAACGTATTTTCCTGGGAATAGTAGGCTAAAATTGAAACACAACTCCAAACATTGAAAAAGCTTAGATGGAAACCCCCTCTAGAGTTCATTTCTTTTCAATTTCCCACTATACGTTTCTGTTTGGAGGTGTTGGGAACTGTCTGATGGTTGTCACATCTCCTCAGCAATTTCTGGCCAAATCACAGGACTTGGCACAGAGATTCTAAGTGAGACACCATGCACAAAGAATGCTAAAATGCAGCCCAAGAAGATACAGTTCAACACAAAGTCTGTAGTTTGGTCTAAAATCCACCAACAAGTAGATCATAAAGTATTCTAGAAAAGACCCATTTACAGACATGTGTTCAGAGCACCCCTCCTCAGATTGATACTTGTAAGAAATGTTTGTGAGAAAGAAAGTGGGTTAAGGCTCTGGGCAGGATGTGTGTGTGTGTGTGTGTGTGTCTGTGTGTGTGTGTGTGTGTGTGTGTAAAAGTTTTGGAATTTTCCAAGTTAGAAAATTGTGTGTATCAAAAATAGAAGCAGAGAAAGGCATCAGAGAGCATCTTCTCGGGCTGGTGGGCTTCACAGTCCTGTTCTCATACCTGTTCTCTGCTGGAGCTCTGCATTGATCTGAAACATCCTCTGAAGGCCCCTGGGTTGAAGATTTGGCTGGCAGCTGACTGGTTTAGGGGAGGTAATTCTACCCAGGGCTCTGGCCTCCAGTGGCCGGTTCCATTCAACGTGTGGGAATGTGTGGTATGTTGGATGGTGATGGACACTTGGAGTCGGGAACAACTGGCAGAACTATGTCACAGAATTATGCCTTGGAAGAGACTAGCTTGCCCCTTGCCTCTTACCCACGCTTTCCTCTTTCATCCTCTTCTTGCTGGTCTTCAGCAAATAAGCAGATTTGTCCCCAACCCACGCAGACATATCCTCTGCAATTACATTCCATTTCACTATAGCCTTAAAGCAACAGTCAGCTGACCAAGGATCGAAACCTTTGAAACTCTGAGACAGAAATAAATGTTTTATTCTTTAAATTGATTTGCTCTGGTATTTTATCACAGTGATGAAAAGCTGACTGACATCTGGTAGGCCATGAAAGCAGCCACAGACTCCGTAAAAGAATGAGTGTGGCTGTGTTCCCATAACACTGTGCTTCCAAGAACAAATGATGGCCCAGATTTGGCCCACAAGACACACTTTTCTGGTCCCTGTCTCAGATGATCAACTGTATACTCTCCTTTGAAGGATGCTCATGAAATGGACTTAACTCTTTTCTTCTTTTTTTTTTTTTCAATTTCTCTGTACGGACTGTACGATGCAATTTCAAAGCTTTTCACACATGTACTTCTTTTAAATGTGTGTCAGTGGCGAACACTGATCTGAGGTTTCACACTCAAGTTTCCTAGTTAGGATCCAAGTCTTTGTATCTCTCTTTGTAAAGCCCAAGCATCATAGAGCTTTGATGTAAGAGATGATGTTGAGATCATGATCCATCCAGCCCCCAATCTCAGCTGTTCATTCAACATGTTCATACAACTCAATGTCTGGGTTCCAGACTCAGTTAAAAGAATGGCAGTGAAAGACAGGCATTGCACACTGCAAGAATGGACATGGAACACATCCCCTGAGAGTTAAAGAGGACTATACTGTGTGCACATATTTTATAAAACATAATCTATCCATTGTACAGAAGGTCTCTGTGTGTGTGTGTGTGTGTGTGTGTGTGTGTGTATGCATGTGTGTGTGTGTGTGTGTACTTGCATACCAGGAATGCACACCTTAAAGCACAAAGTGCTTGATTGGATAGAGGCAGAGATAAATTCTAAACAGAGTGTCTATGGGAAAGATGTCCTGCCTTGAAGGGAAAGAAGAAAACGTTCACATGGTTCGTTTCATTACCAGAACTGGTCTTTCTGGTCACCAGTTAGATCTCACTGGGAAGGGTGATGCCTAAGTATTTTTTCACTCCTTCCACAGTGCCGGTCACCTCGGTCTTCTCTCCAGTTAAAGCTGTGGTTGGAGGGAATCATGCTGCTTAGAGAAGAGGAAGTGTTACCTGCCTGGGGTGGGGGTGGGGCAGGCTAGTGAAGCAGCATCGGCCACTGGATAGCTCTAAAGCACCTGACTTTGTCATTGAGAACAAACTGTGCGCTTCTCTATAACCTTGGAGTGGCCACTTCACATCGCTGCACTTGAGTTATTCTACCAACAACATGACTGATAATAGCCTTAACTGCATGAGAATACTGTGTGGTTCATTTTCTGTGAATAATGTCCTTAAAAATGGAGCCTAGAGCAAAGTCGGGTCAAACCATGGTATCTTGTTGTATGTATCTAGAGTACAATCCCCTCATACCCCTACTCCTGCCTCCACCACTGAAGCCAGCTCAGTGTAAATTGGTGACTGTGCAAGCCCATCCACTTTAGAAGGGACATTTGATGACACATAGAACAAAATGAAACAAGCTATGAATTTCCACCGCATCACAAAATCCGAGTTACACAGGCATAAAGGTTTTCTGCATTCTCTTCTAAAGGAAAATAAATGGAGAAATCCTATACCCAGGTCCGCTTTAACTCTCAATACAGGCTCAGTGGTGGAAACCCATGATACCATCTGTTAATCCTGAACCTAACACGGAGGCGACAACTAGTTAATGATGAAAGGAAGGAAAAGCAGTTGTCCTGGGACTGCATCAGCTACAACCTCAGGTATGATCCTCTGGACCATATGTTAAGAGTAGTCACCTGTGCTACATGTTCAGATATGATCATATATTCTACACTATCAGGTATGATCACTGCACATGCAGGTATAGTCAGACATTACATGTGTCCAGGTTTGATTTCTTATAATACAAGTTCAACTATGATTACATGTACCACAAGTTCAGATTTGATCAAATATACTGTGTGTTAGGTAAGGACATATCACACATATCACACATGAAGGAAGTTATGATCACTAGTGCTATATGCTCTGAAGGAAGCCTGTCTGCCATGTGTGCCCCTTTACTACCTCTATCACTTATTCAGCTATGATTACATACATCCACCTATTCTGTATAGACAGATAAGTGGTAAAAGACTCAGTCTAGGTACCTCTGAGTACATCAACCTCCTACCGTCCTTCTTTTCTCCTAGGACACATTAATCTCCATAGGAGGGCATAGAAGAGAGGAGGCTGAGAATACAAAGAAGAAATTTCCTACTGGGATTACATGCAACTTTCTGCACATTTGCCAAAGTCATAACATCAAATGTGAACCTCCTTTGTCTCTCAGAAGATTTCTCTACCACATCCTTTTGAGAGACTGTGCAAGGATATCTTACCATAAATCATGGATCAAGGACCAGTGAGATAGTTCAGTCATTAAAGGTACTGGCTGCTGGGCCTGGCAACTTGAATTTGATCCCTGGGACCCAAATGGTGGAAAGAGAGAAACAACCCCCATGGTTTGTCTTCACAAACATGGCATGCACACAAACCTTCTAACACTAAATAAATGAAAGAATAAATAAATAATGTAAAATAAAAATGTAAAAATCACTATCGAAGAAATTTAGACTGTGTCCACAAGGTGTGGGCAACTGCAAGATCACATGGTAGTGCCCATCTTAGCCAGAGTACATCTTCCGTAGGATGCCATGATCACGGGTTTGAGGACCCCTGGATTCACTGCTGTATCCTGCACATGCTCAGAATTAGCTTCGCCCGGCAGCACCTGCTTCATCTCTGCTACACTGTGCTTTCATGTCTGCAGCAACATGATGTTTGGTAGTAAGTGCACAGGATAACTAGAAGTGTTCAAACTACTTCCAGCAGGGTAGGCACTCTGTTATATAGGAGGCAGGGTGTAGACCCCAAGCTTCAGCACAACACCGTGAAGAGCAAGTGCTGATCTGAGCCCTCAAGGACTATGTGGTATTGGAAAGAACAGATCCTTACAGCAGACCCTATGTCTTTATCAGCATTGGTCTCTTGTGTCTTCCGACCTTGTGGTGCACAGAGAGTATAAATGGCATTACTCGCCTGCACACTCAGATGCATGGGAGACTTCGTGCAGCCCCAGGGCCAGGCAGGCACATGGAGAGTGCTCTATCAGCAGGTGTCCCTGTTGGTAGAATCATCCCTTAATTCATTCTGAGCTGTGCCATTTAATTATCTTGATCCATGCTTTGTTTTGCTAAAGTGAAAGTCACAGACTGAGCATTAACTGCTGAAAATAATGGCAAAGGCGCGTTGACTCTGATAGGAGCTGAATTTTGCTGTCTCCCCCTCAACCGTGTTCTCATTTCCTTCCTCATGCATTCCTTTTCAGTCTTTCTTGTGTCTTTTAAATATAAAATGTAAAGTATTAATTTTGAGCAGAAGCGAGATTGAGCCCTCTGGAAAGGATTCTGGAAATGGAGCCATCGCTTGACTTAATTAAGAAGTGATTATGCTGAAGAGCCTGTATTAAAACTTCATGTTGCCAGTGCCAACAGAATTGTTAGAGACGTAGAGTCAGGAAACAGAGGAAGGATTGAGGGGTAGGAGGGAGTAATAATTGGATAGCCAGCAATATGGCAATATTTGTGGAAATGATGAGAAAAATATTAAGGAAAAATTTAACTGATTTGGAGTTTTCTCAACTCTATCTTTTTGAAAGGTTAGAATGGAGACATAGCAACTGTTGTTGTAGCCTCTAAACCCTTTGCATGTCCCCAGGATAGGCCATCTCATTTGCTCTACTTTCCTTTCCAGCCCAGGTGTCTGAATAGAAAGGAGACAGCATGCTGTGTGTGTATCAATACTCCAGGGAATGAGGTTAGCCCCCCGCAGCAGCTATAGGGATACAACGACTAATTAGCCCCACAAATTTATGGGCTCTGGCGATGTGAGCAGATGGGTGTTTAAGTTTACGGCAGATCCAATTTGTCCTCCATTAATTCCAGAGTGATACCTGGGTTTATTGGAGTTTTTATATTGTTTCATCTGTTTCAGAGTCAGTTCTCCCACTGCCCCAAACTGTTATTCTTCTGACAACCAATTCTAGATCTTTCTCTGGTCTCTGGAAGGGAACTCTGACTCAAAGGCTTGGATAACCTAGTGCTCTGAGGGTTCCTTATAGGCAGCTTCCAGTGGGGTCCTAGAGCTATTTATTCTCTTTCCAGCCCTTCCCAATTGTAAGGCTCATTTTGAACATTCATCACTTGCATTTCAATCTGGTCAGTTCCAATATGATTACATTTTTAACTTTTAAATGTTCCTGCTACTAAAACTATAAGAAGTTGGTGCTCTGAGACACTGAAGAGCCATGTTAAGAACCCTATAGCACTAGCTTATAAGTAGCATACCACTCAGGAGGGTCACCAACTCTTTCTTTAATACCCCTTGCATTCCCCAAATAGAAGTGACAATCCACTGTTGTGCCTCCTCTTGGGGAAGTAGGCAGGCTGATGGTCAGTGTTCCTAGACAAGTGCCGATGAAGAGCTCCACATATTATTTTCCCTCTAGCCTTACATTAGATCTGAGACTGGCAATTGTCTCGGGCAGCACATAGGTACAGGAGGAGGGGGCACCATTCCCATTGCTTCTTCTGAGAGACAGAGAGACTCCCTTATGTCCGATTTATTTTTAAAGTGTTTCACTGTGGAATGGCTTTTATAATCTCCACTCTTCTTTATGATTTCATTTTTATGACTGAAAAACAAAAACAAAACAAAGCCACAGAATCCTAAAGCTTTGTGAAGTGACTGCTGCCCAGAGCATCATGGAGGAATGGCAGTTCTGACCCTCTCTCTAAAGCTTGGTCTACCTTTCACAGGACTCTAGGGTTTCAAGACAAGCAGGAAGCCATTTCCACGGCTGTGGTCACTCTCACCACCACCACCATCACAATGTTGACCTGAATGCAGAATGAAAGCCTATCAGAGAAATGCCAGGTTAAACATCTCCGATCTGAAAAGCTGGGATGTTAAATGCTTGAAAACCCACAGCGTCTTGAATGCTGTCAGCATAAGTGGAAAACTCCACAGCTGACCTCGTGGGAGGTATGGCAAGTGTTGCAGTCAACACTCCACCAAAACGAAAATAAGTGCCTTGGGCTAGGTGTGAATGGGGCATATGAAGTATAAACAAGACTGCAACTAGATATGGTCCTCTCCCTAAGACAGCTCGCGCGCATGCACAGCTATTCTAAAACCTGAGAAAAATCCAAATTCTTAAATATGCCTGTTCCCAAGCATTTTGGATGAAAGCTATTAAACTAGAGATAACAGGCCAATGTGCACACCCCTGTAATTGTTCTAAAATGGCAAACAAGCAGACCCCGCCCCGACCCCACCTTTCTCTCTCTTGCCCAGAATGGACTTCAACTGGAGGTAATCTTGCCTCTATCTCCCTAGTGCCAGGATCCATCCCACACCAGCCAAACAATATTCCTATTTCATTTTTCACGTGTAAAAACTCTCAAGTCTTGAACAACACATCCCTGTGATTCCCTGGATACAGTGAACACAGTTCCAGGTACTGAATTTCTTATCTAGAAAGGGCAAAGAATGTACTTCATAGTCTGGCAGCCCAAGAGAAGGTGGACACCAGCAGTCTTGGGTAACTGTGAGGGAATGCCCCTACTCAGCTCATTTTCTCTAGCCACATTCCCCTCTTAGACAGATTATAAACAATCCCGAGCCCTGGTCCCTCCTAGAGATTCTGATTTCATGGTTTTGCAGTGAGGGGGACAAGGACATCTCCAGCATTTTAAGCACCACCACAGGTAATTTCCATATTGAGGAGGCCAGGAGACTAACTTCAGAAACACAGCACTTAATTGAAGTCACCCATGGAGTGGCATAATGCAAATGTGGCCTCTGGACTCATAGTGTCACCTGTCACTATGCTAGTAACAGGATAGCTTTTCCAAAGCAGTGGGGTAGAGTTAGCCTCATTAACAAGACAAAAAAGTGGCAAATTAGGTCAGCCCCGTGGCTCACGCAACACCAAAATATGGCTTATCAGAGCCTGCCTGAGTCGTCTTCTGGGAAGGATAATTTCCTTGCTCAACTTAGCCTTCAAAGGATAATAAGGAAACTTGCTGTTTTCAGATAGGCAGATGGAAACCCCCCCGGAACCCATGTCTGCTTTCCAACTTTGTCTTATTGTCACAAGACCAAGGTGTGTGTTTATCTTTTCGAGCAACGGAAAGCGCTGCTCCCTCCATTTGGCCTCCTCCTTTTCTCAGGCTTAAGGAAATCTTTTGAAGATTATATTCCTCCCCCTGCTGCCGAGTAGGAGGTTAGGGAAGCAGCAGGAGATCACGGAAGAAAGAAAACAGAAAGACAATCATCCTGGTGTGCTGGCCCCCTCTAGTCCTGGCACGCTAGAGCTAGAGGGAGAGCGGGGCCTCCTGCCTGGGGAAGTCGCCCATCTCTCCCCAGAGAGGCCAGAGAACTCCCAGCACAGCAGGAGCTGGAGCAAAGTCTGGGAGCAGAAAGACACTCTTCTTGGTGCCTTTCTTAATTTAATAGAGAACTGGTTCCTGCGGTTCCCTCTCTGTGCTCTGTGAGTACTGAGCGTCTGACCCACCAGGTAAAATGTGGTGTTACATGAAAGGTAGCGAATGCTTTTCTTTTAGTTTTTATTCTCTGTAACTTCTAAGCAAAAAGCATTTCCATTTATGCTATCAAATCCTTGTGTGATAAAACAATCTTCTTGTGAGGAAAAAAAAATGTAACCGGTAAAGAGTACCAGGTCTAGTCAACAACTTTTTGAAAAGGGGAAAAAAATGGCACTGGTATCATTTTTCATTTTAAATGGTGTGTCAGTAATTAGCTCTGTGTTAACGAGCATTTAACCAGTCTAGACTCTGCTGCATCTTCTGCTGTGGCATTAGCCAGTTTCTAATAGTTCTTAGAGAGGCAATACAAGATAGAAGGACTAATGGGGTTCATCTGGCTTGGCATGGAACCCCATTTTTGTCACTCTCCAGCAGAATGGTCAAGTGGCAGAAATGACACAACCTCCTTGTGGCATAAGAGCAGGTACTGGCTTCCTGTGAGTGCTGAGACTATGGGCAGGGTCTAAGCTATATATGCTGTCATTACTATTTGTAGCATTATGATGAATATTAACATGGTTTTTGAGATGATCTCATTTTTTAAGCCACTTTGGCTTGGTACGCATTATGTAGCCCAGGCTCCCTCCAAACTCTGGCAATCAATTTGGCATATATATGTATACATATACGTATATATATATATAAACATATATATGCATATGAGAGTGTGTGTACATAAATATATATAAATGTTTTTAACTGAAATAGAATTACATCTTTTCTTTTCTCTACTTTCCCACTTCCTTCCCTTAAATATCTGCCATCTCTCTCTACTTTCAAATTGATAGCCTCTTTTTTTTATTATTGGTCCTTACACACACACACACACACACACACACACACACACACGCATGCGCGCGCACACACACAGACAAATATATAAATACATCCTTCTGCATTGTTTTTGTTATTTATGTGGGTATGATTTCAGGGCTGACCACTCAGTATTGGTCAATCAATAAGAGAGCCTTTTTCCTGGGAGAGGCTAATTCTCCTCTCTGCAGTCATTAGGTGTCTTTAGTTCTTCGTCTAGGGGTGGGACTCTAAAAATTCCCCCCTTCCACATTAATATGTTCACAGATATTGCAATCCTTGTAGCCTTTTTTATGCATCCATTTCCAGGAAGATTTTCCATATGACTTGCCGGAGAGATTGCGACTGAGTTCAAAAAGATTATTCAGATGGGAGTTCTAGCTATTTAGCATCAAATCCTGGGTGAAGAACTAGGTTTACAGAAGGTGATCCTCAACTTTGACCTTCAAGAAAAAGAGCAGAGCGCCTGGGCAGGCAGGACTTGAAGCTAACCCATCTCCTTTTACCCAAACCAATTCCAGGCCAACACCTTTGATATCAAGCATGGGCTACATGCTCAGTTTATATGTTAGAGATCGAGCCAATGGCTCCGTGCATGCTGAATAAGCTATGAACCGAGCTACATCCCTGCCAATGTTTATTTTAAAGATTTGGTTTATTGTTAATTATGAGTATGGGATGTGCACCTGAGTGCAGTTGCCCACAGAGTCTAGAAGAGGGTGCCAGGTCCTTTAGAGCTGGAGTTACTGGTATTTTTGAGCCTCCCAACATGAGTGCTAGGAATGGAACACAGGTCTTCAAGTACTCTTAGCTGCTGAGTCATCTTTCCATCCCCCAGATACCTGGTTTTTCGTGTGTGTGTGTGTAGTTTTGTTTGTTTGCTTGCTTTTTTTTTTTTCCAGACAGGGTTTCTCTGTGTAGCCTTGGCTGTTCTAGAACTCACTTTGTAGACTAGGTTGGCCTTGAACTTAAGAGATCTGCCTACCTCTGCCTACCTATGGCTGGGATTAAAGGAATGTGTCACCAACGCCTGGCCAGATATCTGTTTTTTACTAAAGTGTTTCTAAGTTACCTAAATTTAAATTTAAAGTATATGACTTTGTTCTATAAACACAGGGCTCTGGATATTATCTGTAGGACTCAGTTTTCCTGCAGCAGCATCCCTAAGAACCAATATATGTATGTTCTTCCTCCCTGTAACTGAGTATAACAAGTGAGCCAGGACAGGCAAACATGGTGGACTCCTACAATGATTTGCCCCACCCCTGAGGCTTGTGTGCCAAATGTCAGGGTATTTAGGCTGCTGAGGTGGGGGTAGGACTGGGGGGGGATTGGGATTCTCAGTCCAGAGAGAAGCTGAGAGAATGGATGAAGAAACAATAAACATTGACTCCGTTAAAAAACTATTCATTCAGAATATTATGGCTTTTGTTGAATCTTTTACATATGCTTGCAAGATACCCTCTACACATGACCAGATCTGGGATCTGGCTGGGTTTTGGTGTATAAAAATCTATACTCATTGTTGGCTTGAGGGCAGCATAGTGATAGTGTTGCCTTTGGTTTGAGCATGAGAGTTTGGAAGAATGTAGTCAATGGAAGAGGAGAATAGGACAAGATAAGGGAACCATCATGTCCACCTCCCTCCATAAGGTAAGAGGGGCCAGTTGCAAGTCAATAGCCCTGGAGAAACAAGATGGACAGTTGGCCTGATGTATGGAGTCTATTTAGAGACCATAGCCTAGGCAGTGGGAAAACTTTGGAAAATGTAAGAATTCAGGGTACCCTGAGAATTCAACTTGGGAACCAGGAACAGAATTATGACAGTTGTGTGGTTGTGTGTAGAGGGTTCTGGAATATCTCTCTCTCTCTCTCTCTCTCTCTCTCTCTCTCTCTCTCTCTCATACAAACATATCTCTGAGACCATAGAAAATACACCTAAGGGCTGGGTTGTCATTTCCTCATTTCTAATTTGCTACTTTCCCCATCACCATAAAAAGTGACCCTGGTCTTCACGGAGGAGACAGGCTCAAACCTAGCACCCATAATTACTTAGAGACAGATGCCCCAATTGCATGCCAGTGTATCCAACACTGATAAGACTCACTTCAGGAAGGATGTACAAACAGCACTGTGGCACTGACTAAGACCCAGACACAACAGTTCATACATCCCTGTTGGTGTCCATTTGCTTGGACAAGGAATCACATATCTCATTCAGAAGCCAAGAGGGAAAAAAGGAGACCTTTTAACATGAGTGAAGCCAGCTTTGCAGACACTCTGGGAACTTACCCAACTTTCAAGATGGCAGCTGCTGTGGACATCACCACCAAAAAGGCAACACTGAAGTCCAGCTCTGCCCTAATATAGCCTTCAAGTTGCATTGGGGTTATGGAGCTAGTTAAATGTTATTGCCTAACATGCATACAATCTCATTAAAGCCTCAGGATTGCTTTGCAAGAGATCATACAATTTCTACTGAGTGTATATAAACCCAACCTTACAGAGGACCCACCGGTCAATGGGTCTTTAGCCTGTGGGCTGCAGAGCAAGAGAACACAGACCTGTGTCATTCTTAAGCCTGTTTTAAATACACCAGGCTCCTGAGCAGTGCAGTCATAATATAGCCACCATCACAGTGGTCACTATTACAAGCAATTAGAAAGAACTTTATATATCAAGGGGACTGATGCTCTCTGGTTCTGTGTAACACTGATCACATCACCAAGAAACACATAAAGTGATTAGTTCACGTTTATAGACAAAAATGTAAAGCTTAAACTTTTTAACATCTGGTCCAAGAATGGAAATTTATGACCAGAGTGGGATTCGGGGCCTCCTTCCTGATTCTCCCAGTCACTGAGAGAATCAGGCTGTGGAGAATTGCGGCAGAATTATGGTTCAAAATATTCAACTGAGAATATGCATATGTTATGCATGTAATATATACATAAGCCCTTAATTTTCATGCATGTGCATGTGTGTGGATGCATGCACATGCCATGGTATGTATATATGGAGCTCATATAATCACCCGCCATTTGACACCATGTACAATAGACTAGAGGGCCCCTGTTTCTGCTTCTCATCTCATTGTGGGAGCCCACCCTAGGATTGCATATGCATGCTACCAGCCCAGGCTTTGTGTAGGTTCTGGGGCATGAAAACTCAGATCTTCAGGCCAAGCCATGCCCTCAGACTCCATCCATATGTAATGCCTACAACATTTCCAAAGCTCTGCGTTCTAAGTACACATTGATAATGATGACATTATTTATAATATGAATGCCTTACAAGACAGGACAAATTAACTCAGATTATCAAACCCATTTTACAGGGCTGGGAACCAAAGCTAAGAAAAAACTGTCAAAGCGGGCAAATCAGTCAGTAAAGACTGGAGGAGGGTTCCAAGCTTAAGGTTATCTGATGAAGCTCATTCTCTCTCTCTTTCTCTCTCACTCTCTCTTGCTCTCTTGCGCTCCCCCCCCCTCCTCCTGACCCCTCCATCAGTCCTTTCCCTCCTTTTCTGTTGGGAAGTCCTTGTATAAAGCAAAACCAAAGTGGTCTCACAAGGAAACTTCTCCAGCATAAAGGCTCAGGCTTGGGAAGCAGCTACAAAATTAGTATGTAGTGCTCAGTATCATCATGTTTTGGTCATTGCATCCAAAGATCAAGAAAGCCAGCTTAGGCTTGGAAGAGAGCTTTATTTCCGTGACAGCATTATGCAGCATAAGATACTCTTTGAGAAGGAATTTTTTATTTTTATTTTTTTGGTTCCGGGGGCTTGAAATTTCCTCCAAGCAGCTCTTTGAAGAAGAGTTATTAGAATTTATTTTCAATTATACACCAGAATAAGCCGTCTGTAGTATAGTTAACTTTCAATTTCAGCCAATTTTCGACGCATTCAATCATAGATGCCTCAGTGATTAAGAATCTATGTTGCAAAACAATTCCCACTTTGCAACAATGCAATCAAACAGATCTACAACTCATAACATATTATCCAATGCTTTCTCAGCTCACTGGTGGAGTGGAATAGAGTTTACCAACCATCCCTTTTACCCAGACTGCTCCCAGCTCATTTGCAAATGGATCTGAAATTCAGAACAGCTCTAGAGGGGGTTTGGGTCTGACATAGCCTTGAAGAGAAAGACTTAGCTGCTTTGGATACTCATGTCTTTGGACTCTATTTTCTCCCTGTGCTCTGTTATGGTTCATAATATACCAAGAGAAACTGAACCCTTCCCCATGTGAGTCTGAAATTGCTCCCCATGGCAGAAGTTCTGGGACCAAAACAGGTTTTAAGTCCAGCTGTTTGCTCTTCTAAACAGCACAGCTGTGTGTGTGTGCGTGTGCATGTGTTGTGTACACACAAAAACATACAATGATAAAGAGACATGGTACAGAAACTCTGAGAATGATAAGTAGCAAATTTAAACTCCTTTAAAACTTGGGAGACATTTGTAGATAGTTGACTATAGATAAACATTGATAGATAGCTTAATCAATTCATAGAAATTCCTTTAGTATGATCCCACTTTTAATTAAGTGCACTGGACGTTAAATTCCATTTGGGATTAAGGAGACAGGAAGGGTTGGCAAAGTAAATGAAAGAAAAGGGGAACAAGCTCTTGAGGAAGATTGACTGACTTCTATCTTTGAAGGGTAGAATGAGGAAATACTGTGATCATTAGGGTAGCCCCTTGGAAGTCAGGCTTTCACAACCTCAGAGAGGAGAGAGGAGAACCTGGATACTGAACTATTTCAGAACAGTCAACCTTGCTTCTGTCTGTGCTTCTGGACTATAGCAGAGCAGACTAGAGTGACAGCTTCGGTATCCAATGGAAAGCAAAGATGAGAACAAAGTCACAGAGGGTCTATGCATGACCATGATGGTATTGAGCACTGAGACTGTTCTGCAGACAGTATAGGACAAAGAATACACTAGAAATAAAGAAATGTGCTTTGCTTACAAAGGCTAAAGGTAGGACCCTTGAAGGTTTTAAAAAAATCTGAGTAGCAATAGTGGCACTCTTCATCCTAGCTCCCTTATAAAGCATTGAGGACAAAGTAAAAATCCTCCTTTGGCATCTAAAGAAAAAATAAGGGGAAGTTTCCGAGAAGAAATAACGTAAACGATAAAGGCTAAGACAGATTTCCCCAGAGTAGTAGTCTTTGCTAGAAAATATTAGAGCAGAATCTACCAGGATCTGAGGAAAATGAAATGTGACCCCAAAATATTGTGGCACTAAGCTGTCTTAAAAGTGTTGTCAGACATTGTCAGGCAGTCAACCAATCAAAGTAGGAGACAGACAGTAAAAAGATTTTTGGTTATAAAATATTGATGCATGAAAATATCAACTTAAGACTAAATAATTATGGAAACTGTAACAAAAATGAATGACAATGGAAAATATGACACAATTAATAGTAACGTGGGAGGAAGTGTGACAGTGCTCATTGCCACATTCTTTCTGTTGTGAGTCAAGTGATCCTGGCCATGTTGGAAAATGTAACATAGAAAACATTTTAATCTCTGAACGTCTTCAATCTCTAATATTATACTCACAGAAACTTTCAGAAAAGAACAAAAAATATATGTAGTGATTTAGAATATACTATGGCTTTGATTATTTCTAGTAATTATATAGACAGGGAACAGAATCTGAAGTTGAGAAGTTAGGGTGATGAAAAATAATTTTGTTTGCTCAGTTACTTTCTCTTATTGACTTTCTCAGGAATACACACACCTATACACCTATACACCTACACACAAACATACTTTTACACACAGAGACTGAGAGAAAAAGTGAGAGAGAAAACTTTACTTGAGTTTCTAGTAAGATAAGAGGTTTCTCTAAACAGTCTATAATCTTTTCACAACACCTCTACCCTAGATATAATTGCCATTTGAAACTGAAATCCCAAAGCCAGGGTGTTTGCTTGTTTATTTTTTCTTTTAATTTATTACAATTTATTCACTTTGTATCCCAGTTGTAGCACCCTCCCCTCAACCCCTCCCAATTCTGCCCTCCCTCCCTCTTCTCTTCCCTTGCCCCTCCCCCAGTCCACTGATAGGGGAGGTCCTCCTCCCCTTTCATCTGACCCTAGCCTATGAGGTCTCATCAGGACTGGCTGTATTGTCTTTCTCTATGGCTTAGTAAGGCTGCTCCCCACTCAGGGGGAGGTGATCAAAGAGCCAGCCACTGAGTTCATGTCAGAGACAGCCCCTGTTCCCCTTACTAGGGAACCTGCTTGGTGACTGAGCTGCCATAATAGGCACATCTGTGCAGGGGTTCTAGGTTATGTTCATGCATGGTCCTTGGTTAGAGTATCAGTCTCAGAAAAGAACCCTGTGCCCAGATTTATTGGTTCTGTTGTTCTTCTTGTGGAGCTCCTGTCCCCTCCAGGTCTTTCTATCTCTCACTTCTTTCCTAAGATTCCCTGCACTCTGTCCAGAGTTTGGCTTTGCATCTCAGCATCTGCTTCGATGATACACTGCTGGGTAGAGTCTTTCAGATGACAACACATGCTGGAGAGGATGTGGAGAAAAGGAAACCCTCCTCCATTGCTGGTGGGAATGAAAACTTGTACAACCACTTTGGAAATCAATCTGGCACTTTCTCAGAAAATTAGGAATAGTGTTTCCTCAAGATCCAGCTATACCACTCCTAGGCATATATCCAAAATATGTTCAAGTATACAACAAGGACATTTGCTCAACCATGTTTGTAGCAGCTTTATTTGTAATAGCCAGAATCTGGAAACAACCCAGATGTCCTTCTACTGAGGAATGGATACAGAAATTGTGGTACATACACACAATGGAATACTACACAGCAATTTAAAACAAGGAAATCATGAAATTTTCAGGCAAATGGTGGGAACTAGAAAAGTTCCTGAGTGAGGTATCCCAGAAGCAGAAAGACACACATGGTATATACTCACTTATAAGTGGATATTAGACATATCATGTAGGGTAAACATGCTAATATCTGTACCTCTAAAGAAGCTAAGCAAGAAGAAAAACCCTGGGTAAGATTCTCAATCCTCATTCAGAAAGGCAAATGGGATAGACATAGGAAGAGGGAGAAAACAGGGAATAGGATAGGAACCTACCACAGATGACCCCTGACAGGGTGTTTATTTAAATCTCCAATGTGGACCAGGGCTTATTCACTCTATGCTTTTCTGAGTCCGTACCCTAGTGCCTAACTACCATGTGACACTTCCATAAGTATTTGATTTGCATTAACTCCTAATAATGAACCGATAAGGTTTTACTAGGAGGAGATGAGACTCAAGTTGGGCAATATGATTCAGAGATGACATTTAAAATCAAAATGAATTTCTGCTGCTGCAAGCATTGTTTTCCTTGAGCATATTTTAATACAAAGTGGTCTCCTTATTTTGAAGAAAAGATGTCATTAAATACTAGGCTTGGTAGGAAAAACATTCTAAAACCCCAGAAAGCCTGGTTGAAATCCCTGAACTATACCAGAGATCAGGGGAGGACAGTATTTGTAACAGAGAAGCTGCAGTACACATTGCTAATTAGCTCCCAAGACTCTTAGTGTAGACTGTGGTCATCATGAGCCAACCTGGGGTAGACATGGCAAGGAGGGACCATAGCTTTGGAAAGCATCTGTTAGACCTTGTCTGGGCAGTGCCTCAGGGGGAGAGAGAGAGAGAGAGAGAGGTCCCAGGGGCATCTTTGGGGAGTTTGTGGTCTCTCCTTCCACCATGTTGGTCCTGACACTGAGCTGGAGTCTTGAGGCTTTGCAGCAGGTCCATTAGCTGATAAGCCAACTTGCTGGCCCTCCAACATGTTCTCTATTATAGGTCCATTACTGTGTTATTTGGACTACGGCAGGCTCCCTGAGGACCCTCAGAACCCTTCATTGAGGAACTTAAGGGTCTTTATATCTGCTTACTTGAGGCTTTGCCTTGGATCACCAAATTAAGAAAAAAAAAAAAAGGTCAGTGGGGAGAATAAGGGTCTCCCTTTGGTACTGACCATCAATCAGAGCTGGCAAGCTTCTGCACACAGACTATTATTCAGTTTGAACAGAATGTGCAGGGAACAATGAGAGACACATGCTGACCACGATGCTTCCAAAGCTTTCCCTAGATTCCATCTAAAGGGCTGTCCACAAGCCTTTGAAGCTGGCGTTCAACATTGAGAAAATACATTTGAAAAGCATCTACTCCTCAGGACAGCAGATCTTTGGGTATTAAATACAATAAATTCCCTGATCCAAGGCACAAATTGCTGACTTTCCATTTCAATATCTATACTCAGTTTCATAGAATCACCAGCTTTTAGTGAACCCTCTGGTGTAACTTCCTTTGCACTCAGTGTAGTCACGTGATCAAGTTCTAGCCTTTACGGGGGGGGGGGAGTTGAATGGGAGCTGCCTAGAATTTTCCTAAAGCAGAACTGGTTCATGCCATTTGACATTTCCTCCTCACTCAGAACTTCCTAGAAGGAGAACTGGGCTCCAGTTGAGTAGGTTGAGGCCAATTGTTGCACTAGAGACAGAGTATGCTAGGACAGGAATGCTGGTCCTAGGCAGCTTGGGCCCCCATGTCAGCCCTGGACACACTACTGTCAGAAAACTTGAAGAGGAAAGATTTTAAATTTATTTAATCCATTACTTTCCAGATTTCTGTGGATCCTGAGGACTGAACTCAGGATATTAGACTTGCTGGCAGGTGCCTTTTCCAGCTGATTCATCTCGCCAGATCAGAGCCTTTTATTGTTGAACACAGATTGCAATTATAATGGAAAACAAATGAGCTTTGATCTTCTGCTCAACTAAGCTAGCTAAATGTAAACATTCCTCTTTCAAACCCTGTGCGTGTATCCGTGCACACCCTAGGGTAGTTCTTGGTAAGTGGGCCTCCTTCTTCCTGGGGCATCCATCAGTGGAAGCAATTTTAAGGAAATAAGTGTGAGCAAGAGGCAGTGGAATATCTCATTTTCCTCAGCCAGCCAGTTAAGCAATGTATGGATCCCCGTGTCTGGATATTCCCTGCCGTACAGCTGGCTCCTATTGACAGAGCTCTGTACTCCGTCGCTCACATGAGGATGTAAGATTTCCAGTGGTCAGAACTCTCCAGGGGCTGGGCAGTCATGCACGCTTAGTCCGTTGCTACAGACAGAAACAATACAACTTCTCTAGGCCTTAGGCGGATGCCCATTCCATTCCCGCCCCACTAGAAATGATTGGACTACGAAGCCTTGCAAGAAACCACTTAAGCATTCTGTGCTGGTTCTACAGATTAAAATACATTCTGTAAGGCATTTGCAGCCACACAGCTTTACTCTTCATTGAGTCTGTTATTAAGTCCCCGGGAAGACCTCTGTCGTTTTCATTTAAAGAGATGATAGAAAAATTCTGCCGACCCTCCGTCACTGGCTTCACAGGGGCACCATCCAGGATCTCTCTATTCCCATTCGACAAGCCTAAAGCAGAGCTGACAACACACTCTGCCTCTAGATGAACCCTTCAACATGGTCTCTGCCCTGGCTCTGCCCCCGACATAGAGGCACTGCCCATCAGGTAGGCACCAAATATATAACAAAGGGATTCGGTGCTGAACCAGGGTCCAACTTCATTTGTCCCTTGCCCACATCCATGGCTCTTGGACTCATGGTTCATCACACTATTTAGACACTGGCCTCTGCTCCCAGCATGCTACTATTCCTCAGGGGCCCTTCTGAATTATTTCTTCAAGTTTGACTAGCATGTCAATCCCATCATGTAATTTTAGAAGTCTCATGGGAAAGTGCTCCTCCCATGCATTCACTTGGCTAGCTGGCTTGGTAGCTGCCTGATAATAGGACTCAGAGGAAGGCAGCCATTTTCTTAGAGAGGGGGACAATTGCTTTTGAGAACATGGACAAGAGAGAGATGATTAAAAACATTGTAGCAACAATCAGATTTATCAGACACTTGCATATGCCAAACACATTACCATATTAAGATAGTCATTGTGAATCAAAAGCTCACTTTACACTTTGCAAATGAAAAGAAAAATGACAACAAAACCCCACAGCAGGCTTAAAATGTCCTTGCACTTGCCCCAGTGCACAGTCTTTCTTTGAACTGAAGCTCCTTTGGTGGGAGAGCCCCCTAGGGACAAGTTGTGGATGTGTGTGACATGTGGATGTGTGGATGTGACTGCTGCATCCTGCCCAGTTTCCCAGTACGTATGGAGCATAGAAGATCTGGCTCTCTTCTCCCCGCTCTGACTGTTCCTCCAGAAGGTACTTCAATCTCTCTACTGTGGCATGGTTCCTCCAAATCCCAGCATCGTCTGGAAGCACAGTCAGAGTTCCTCACCTTGAGAGGTACACATTTGCTTTGTGAACAGACCCGCTGTCACGGGGTCTTGGGCTTCAAAGACCATGGGGTGGGACATTACCTGAGTGTGGTAGGAAATGGGAGGCCCTTGCTGTCTCACCCGGTGATTATATCCTCACTGTGAGTGAAAGAGAGCTGATGTTGGCTTCTGAGGGGAAATCTGCCCTATGAAAAGGACCCCTCTTAGCACCTGACAAGATGCTTAACCTCATCTTTGAGAGGTGCCTCTTGTTCAGCAGTAGTCAGAGAAGAGACAGCCTAGCCAAGAGGATCTGAGCCAAAATATAAGTAGCACAGGGTAAGGCTTCTAGTTTATTTTGGGAGATTTTATCACATTTTCCTTCCTTTGTTAGTCATACTTGGTATTAAATGATATCTGCTTTCCTTTCCTTAAATGCTCCCCTTTCCTTAAAGAGGTAATCCAGATACTTCCTGGCTTTCAAGCAGGGCGGTGTTTACCCTTTATCTGCTTCTACTCATTCCTCCCTCAAAACACTACACAGCTTGCTTCATTTCATGCACACACAGCAATTTCTCACCAAGAAGAAACACCTGGGAGAGTCAGGACTCTCATGGTACAAAATAATTAGAGATTATTATAATCGCAATTTCATTGCCACATCAAATAGTGTCTTTTAGCATCAATTAATCTCCCAGCCTAAGCCCTTGAGCCTCTCAACATGCCTGCCTGTTGAAGTGACCAGCTTATCAAACACCTAGCCCTGCATCTCATTATCTTATCACGCGGTAAAAAGGGGTAAAATTAGCACAAAGCTCTTGCAGAGCTTCACCAAGCAGCTGGGATCCATAAGATGCTACCTCTGGTCAGAGGTGGTGGTTGTCACATAGTTTATTTATCTATCTATCTATCTATCTATCTATTTATTTATTTATCTATTTAGCTATCTATCTATTTATTTATTTATTTATTTTGGTGGAGACAATTCTACTACTAATATTGAACACATTTTGGTGACAAAAATCATAGTCCTTCCCAAATAACCCAACATTACCGTCTGCACTAGTCAATGTCTATGTGTTGGCAGCATTACTAATTATTAGTTCAGAAATGATAACATTATTATATTGACCTTTGAGGAGATCTAAGTACCTTAGTACAATTAGATATTTATATCGCAATGTTATTAATAGATGTATTTTCTTCAACATATATTTTGTATATTTCAACTTTTATCTCCTGAGTCATTGATGTAATTCTTCCAGAGTTTGTAAAGTTTCTTGAATTCCTGAAATTGACTGTATTTTTCACCTCTTATAAAAACAGTAAGGCTGGCTGGCAGATCTATGAGTTTAAGGCCAGCTTAACCTATAGAGCAAGTTCCACGACAGCCAAGGCTACACAGAGAAACCCTGCCTGGAAAAACAGAAAGAAAGAAAGAAAGAAAGAAAGAAAGAAAGAAAGAAAGAAAGAAAGAAAGAAAGAAAGAAAGAAAGAAAGAAAGAGAAAGAAAGAAAGAAAGAGAGAGAAAGAAAGAGAGAGAAAGAAAGAAAGAGAGAAAGAGAGAAAGAAAGAAAGAAAGAAAGAAAGAAAGAAAGAAAGAAAGAAAGAAAGAAAGAAAGAAAAGGAGATGTATAGAAAAATTTATGTAGCAGCAGTATGTCCTAGATAAAAGCTGAGGCCTAGGCAACTGTCCCGTGGTGTTTGAATAATTCAAAGCATATTCACACACTAGAATATACAGAATCTTGAGAATGGTTCCAACAGATGCAGGCCACAGTGCAAACAGTGCTGAGCAAAGAAGCAAGGGTACTTTCCGTGATCCTATTCATTCATGTGTGTTGGAAAGCCACACACTTACACAACATGCTAGGCATCAGCTTGAAGTCAGTTTGTAGATGAAGACAGTCCTGTCTGCAGACAACCTTGGCCGGTCTGGCTTGTTATGTTTTTTGCCTAAGCTGTGTGTTCTGACTGTTTACATGTGTGTTGGCTATTCACTGAAATGATATTCTTTAAACTTACTGGTATGCTATTTTCAAGGAAATAGTTTCAACTTGAAGAGGAAGAGGAAAAGGGTGAGGAGGAGAAAGAGGAAGAAGAAAAAAATGGAGCTTTTGAAGTTTCCTCTTTCTCTGGGCCTCTTCTCTTCCCTGTTCTAGAAAGCCTGTGTGAGACTATCAGTTAATCCCAAGAAGTTACTGAGCTTCCTTCATTGTATTTGATCAACTCTGACTCCTAAGGACACCTGTGCCTTCCCCTGCTGAGAAAGTAACCCTTAGCCAGCAGCTCCTTACAGCCCACCAGGGCAGATCAGGATGGTAAGCCTCATCTGCATCCAAGCCTCCCATGAAATCAGGTGAAATCAGGTGCATTTGACAAACACATTTGTATTCAGAGGGCGTGATTGGTACACACACTTAAAATAGACCACGGGTGCTTTTCAAATGATGTGGTTCCCTTCACATGGCTGATTTCTTTATAAAAGGCAGAATAAGCTCCACAGAGCAGGGCAGCTGGTGACTGATTCCAGCTCAGTGCCAGGTAGGCATAAAAGACTGCAGGTTATTATTTGCATACCATCAAGCTTTTCTGGTTATGATGATCTCTAAGTACCTGGAATCATCGATAATTTCTTTTAGGAATCAGTAGACATACTTAACAGTTAATCATGGCTGAGGCCCACTAAGCTGTGTGTTCTGTAGACAGACACTCAGGCTGTCTCATCTCACATCACCACCTCCTAGATTCCAAACACACAGTAGGTACATGAGGTATGCCAATGAGAGAATAAATGAATGACTCTGAAATCTGAAGCATGAATCAAAGGAAAAAAAAATGACTCGCCTTCTGCATAGGCCAAGTAGTCCTTGATTAGTGTGGGTGTGTGCAAGATTTACTATACCCCTCTTCACAAGGCAAAATAGACTTGTGCTAACAAACCAATCACTTGTTTAATGTCCATCCTCTTCTCAGTAAAATACTAAGTGCTGCGAGTGATGCAAAACTATGCATGGGCATGATTCCTTTTCTCTAAGACAGGCGCTAATAAAATTGCAAATAACATGGAAAACTCACAAATAGAGCAGAATAGCCAACAGGGATGAGCATGGGGAAGGGACGAACTGGGTTATGGCTGTGTTTTATAAGGCTGTAGGCAACAGCTCTGTATTAATAGCCAGAACTGTACTTATTATATAGAAGAGGATGCTCATGCTTTATAATAACATCAGGCCTGATGTTATAAAGCTGGTTGGTGGCATCTAAATTCAAAGCCATAGGCCATTTTTATTGCTTGCTGGAAAAAGGCATTGAGAAAGTTGGTTCTTAAAAAAAGGTAGACTATAAATGGGCCAGATGCACAGATTGGACCTCGCTATGTTTCTGTTAGGGCATTGTTCCCATGTGCTGAGCAAATAGAGCCTAAGGCCTGCCGTCGCCCACTGCTTCCATCACAGGGTGAGGACACATCATCTGTATAGAACAGGGTACCATTAGAAAGCACTGAGATGGAGACATCCTGACATGGCTCCATCGGTGCCTCTCACAAAATAAATAAATAAATAAACAAACAAAACCAGTGAGTCGACTACTTTGTTACATGATAGTTGATGGTGTAGACCTTCCTTTCATCTTGCCGGAGCAGGATAGTCATGGGATCTACCCCTGGCCGAGAGCAGAGAAAAAGCAAGACACAAAAAAGGACATGTTCAGAAACACACTGCTAACTATTCCCCAGTCATTTTCTACAGCCCCCTCAGACGCATTGCTGGTCAGTGTGCTTTCTTTTGTGGGAGGCAGAGTGAGTCCCAACCCAGAGGGAGACGTACTCCATCATTCAAATCATTCCACAGGAGGCGCAAGTTGGAGCCATTCCTGCCCCCATCACAACCTAATCCGTGGCTGATTATTTGTTTATTTAGTTACTGCTGTCTTGCTCCAAGCATGCTACTATCCAAATAAATTTTCATTTAAATATGCAAGCGGCAGAAGATGGGATTTGAAAATGGGAAGATTTAGGACTCTCTCGCATGATGTGCTGTAAAATGGAATTTTGTGTACAGCATGGTGTCTGTCCTGGATGTTAGCCAAGGGCTTTTAGTTAATGAACTGCTTGATGGGTCTCATTTCAGTGGTGCCCAGTATTCATAAATGGTTTTCCTGTGTGCAAAATGGTCTCACATAGGTGTCCACTGGATTCTCAAAACTATCCAGAGAGTTAGGACTGCCAGCACATTGGCAGTGAAGACAGGGAGGCCCAGAGAAGGAAGGTGGCTTTCTCAAGTTCATCTAGCCATTACATTGGAGTGTCAGGACAACCTCAATCTTCTGTTCGGTAACTTCCCATCACCACTGAAGGGAGCTCCCCCGCATTGGCGGGGGGTTGGGGGGAAGCTCTAGGCACAACATTAGTGCAGAGCAGCATGTGGACTAGAGGCCAGGACAACAGAGCCATACAATCTAAAATGGAACCTCTGAGATGTCAGAGGTAACTTGCTTCTTCAGAGCATTCCTTACCCACCCCCATTTGTTCTAGAAAATTCCACATTGAAGTCCTAGGTATCAACATAACCACCTAGACAACAAGTAACTAGTGTCTTACTGACTGACATAAGCGCTCCACAATTCAGTTACTTCCCAGAGGTTCAGAGTCCCAGGCTCTGACCTCAGGGTTGACACCTGAGTTTCTGAAGTGTGGGTGGTCAGGGTGAGAGAAGTCAAGACACTTCACAATCATCTCATGTGAGCTAAAATAGAACAGGGAAGGAAACAGGAGCCCAGAGGCAAGGGAAGCCCATTTGTAGTCTGTTTTTCCTAGTCAATGCTCCCTTAACTGTGTGGTCACAGGAAAGATGTAATCAATTTATATTCTGTTTCTACAGCAAATTTTTTGGTTACCAAATAATGGTTAATTTAATAATCTGGTCAACTTAGAGGCAATAAATGGAATATTAATATAAATGAATTAGCTTTTCATGCAGGAAATAAATTATTTGTTCATTCTCTCCCCAACCGCTGTTGAACACTAGGCTGTGGCAAGCATACAAATGAGTGGCTGTCTCTGAGCAAGGAGGTTGAGGATGGAGGGAGCATGGGCGTGCTTGGTAGGCCCCAGTCTAAGTTTGTCTACCTGTGGTCATGTAAAATACATAAAACACCTCTTTACCACTTTTTTTTTCTATGCATTTTTTTTCCTGAGTCTTCACCAGCCTCTGGGCATCCCAAATTTCGTATTATTTTTAAACGATAAACTTTTCTGGTCCTTCTGCACTATTACATAATCATGAAACCTCCAGAAGCAGCATCCCATGGGTTTGTTCCGGTCCTGATGAATCATCTCCTGTTCTACATGTGAGTCTCTGAAACACAGTACCCACTCTGGCCACGGCTGCAGATGCTCTTTCTCACTAATGCAACTTTCCTGGCTGGCATTTCCAAGAGGAGATTGGTAGAATGCTCTATTCTTGACTCTTTGTTGTTTTTGCTATTTAGGCCCTAAATGTGGGCCACGTGCCTCATAGAATCCCCTCTGGAGATAGTCCTTTGTACTCTTCTCTGCAGCTCTTTCCCACATGGTGACACTTATAGATGTGGTCTGCAGTTAGGGACTGACAACACTCTTTTCTGTTTATCTACTTGTAACTGCCCCTTACACAGCACACACAAAGCTTTCCAAACTCATCTGTGAACATCTCTCCTTCTCCCCTTTTTATATCCTCCTATTGAATTTGACAGATTAAAATAAATAAATAAATAAAATTAAGTTGCCCAATTAATTCTCTTGTCTTCCCGAACAGAGAGCTAATGTTTAGAGGCTTTGGAGGGTAAGCAGGCATGTATCTGCTTGTAGAAACCTAAAGTTCTGAGGATGAGAATACAGCTTCTTATAAGTGTGTGTTTCAGGGACTATGCAAACTCTGAATTCTTTCTTTGTTCTCATATGTTGCCTTACAGAGGCTCCCGGCTCTCACACCATGCAATTACAGAGCTTTGTACTCTGGCAACACCTAATTACCGTTAGCAAGTGACTTTGCGTTGGTTAGCATAATTTCTAGTTATGTTTCATTAGTTCATCATTTCACAAATACTTACTGAACATCTATCATGTGCCAACTGCACTTCTAGGCACGGAGAATATCTTAGTGGACCAACAGGCTAAATGTTGCTGTCATAGCAATTGCATCTTAGTGTAAGCGAGAGATAATAGGCACTAAACAAACATGTGATTTGAAGTCAGACAGCCCAAAGTGTTACAAAGAACAGAGCAAAGCCTGGTGGATGCCTGGTTATGAGCATACAATTGAGCTAAGTTAGTGAGCAACCTTGTATACAGATGGGACTGGACCATTTCAGCATAGAGGGCAGCAAGTGCTAAGAACATGGGACGAGAATGTGCTCAATGGGTCCGAGGAGTAGCAAGCCAACCCATGTAGCTGGAGTCCAGTGAGCGAGGAAGACAGGGCAGGCCACAGGGCCTTAAGTCATCTGGATCAGAAGTGGCTCTGTGGGCACTTGAGCTGTTTTCTACATAAAGGGAGAAAACACGGGGAAGGAACTGATCTGATGGGTGTTTCAAAAGAATCTCTTTAGTGGGTGAGGTTACCCGCCTCTGAGAAAAAGGTATCGGTCGGGTCTGATGCTCTTTAGGTGGATGACACCTAAATGAACATTGGTACAAAGTCCCAATTTATTTCTAATATCAGAGATCAGACCTCTACTCTTCCCTGATGCGTCTAAAACAAAAAGGGGGAACGGTAGAGAGCTGCGGAATGCTGTGCCTTAAAGATGGAGCTGGTTTCCGCCTTCCACCTTCCCGATGGTGAGTGCTCTCTGTCACGAACAATTCCACATTTGGCTAAGGCTGAGGATCTGGCTTGCTTCCATGTATGTGGACCTATCTGCATTGCCCACGTGGCACGCTGGGGTTGGCTACCCAGAGGCTATTTAAGCTGTGGGCTGGCTTTCCCCAGGGTCAGATGATTGTTCAAGGTTCCTGAATAAACTGCATTGAAAAAAAAAAAAAAAAGCAGAAACAGAAAAACCAAGTTAGAGTCTTTGATGAGGAAGACGACTTTGAAGGGGCTTTACAGGAGATAAGAGGAAGCCCACTGTGAGCAGAGGCTAAGAAATTAGAGATGTTGTCAAAGAAGCTTCACTGCATTGTGTCCTCATGGTCTAAATGTAGTCGTACAATCTCAATTGATAAAGTCTCTTTTTGTGTGTGCAGTGCTACGTGTGTATTGTATGCACATGTGTGTGCCTAGAGAAGTCAAAGGAGGTCATTGGGTTCTTTGCTCTATTGTTCTCAGTCCTATTCTCATGAGACAGGGTCTCTCATTGAGACTGAGGCTGGCTGTTTCAGCTAGGGAGGCTGGCCAATGAGGTCCTACAATCTGCCTGTCTCTGTTTCCATCCGTGGGTTACAGGCACACACAACTATGCCCGATGCCAGGCTTTTTCTTTTTCCATGGGTGTTGGGGTTGAAACGTGAATTCTCATGCTTGCTAGTGTCCTAGTTAGGGTTACTATTGCTGTGATGAAACACCAGGACCAACACAATTTAGGGAAGAAAACATTTGGCTTATACTTCCATATCAATATTTATCACTGAAGGAAGTCAGGACAGGAATGCAATAGGATAGGAACCTAGAGGCAGGAGCTGATGCAGAGGCCATGAAGGGCTGCTGTTTACTGTCTCGCTCATCATGGCTTACTCAGCCACCTTTCTTAGAGGACTGAGGACCGTCAGCCTGGGATGACTCCACCCACCAGGAGCTGGGCCTGCCCCCCATGTTAATTAATAATTATTAATTAAGAAAATGCCCTACAGCTGGATCTTAGAGAGGCATTTTATTTTCAGTTGAGGTTCTTTCCTTTTATATGACCCTAGCTTGTGTCAAGTTGGAATAAAACTAGCCAGGACATACAGTAAGCACACTTAACCACTATGTCATTTTCCAATCCCTGATAAGGTTTCATATCACTTTTATTTACAACCTTCGTTCTCTCTTTACCATATGCCACCTGGGGTCGACATATTGCTTCTATTACCTCCTGCTACTCTCTTAGTGATTTAATCTGTGACATTTCTGCCTATTTCATACCTGCTAAGAACTAATACTAGTCCCATACTAGTTTTTCCCCCATTTCCTGAGACTATTGCTTTTGATCCTCTTAATTATCTAGTTCAAAATATTCCTTGTTCTGTCTTTTATGTGTATACTGTATTTATCGCCACCACTTCAGTATCACAAACAAAGCATTTCAGGGCAAAATATGCCGATTAATCCTCCCTTCTCTTTCTCTTTTTCATTTTTTCCCCTGACCATACACTGTGGGAAGGGATGAGTATTCCACCTGCCCTCCAAGCCCAAACCCCTGCCTTATTGAAGACAGAATGTACCAGGTATGCAGCAGCTTCTTCTGGCTGTGCACAGTTTTATATCAAACCAGAATGGGAGCAGTTGAGAGACTGAGGGATTGAGTCCTGGCTGCCTTCCTGAGACAAGCTGGTCTAGTACATCCTACAAAGCCATGTGTGCTGGAGGCTTTTAGAATGGCACTATTGGAAGTGGGAGGAATGTCTTCACGGCATGGGCCTATTGGGAGGTTTGGGGCTCATTGGAGACCTGTCTTTCAAAGGAATTGTGGAGCCCAGGTCTCTTTCTACCTTGTGTCTCTCGTTTGCTCTCAGGTCTCAAGGAGTACAGTTGTGTTCCATCACAGGTGTATCTGCCATAATGTGCCATCTTACGACACAGCAACGGAGCCAATCTGTCACTTCTGCAACCTTTTCTCTCTGTAAATTAATCATCTCAGGTATTTGTTATTGCAAAAACTAATTCTGAGAGTCACGTCCTCTATCTTACATTTTATCTAAGAGGAAATGAAACTTTCTAAAAACCTGTATTGAGCTTTCCCGTAGTAATTACCGTTTTTTATTTTCCAGAATATTGTGCGCCACTACCCAAAATGTCACAATACCTGTGTGCTTGTATACATTCCTTTTGAACTCACTCAGCATGCAGTGCTGCTGTGACTCTGCAAGTCTAATTATGCCCTCTGAGGACAAAACTCTTCATATACTAGAACACGTTCTAAGCTTCCTGTCTCCACGCTATACTGTTTCTTCGGCGCTCACTTATGCTGTGAGTTTACAAAAATGCATGCTAACTCTGTCTTTCTGAAACCTAGTTTACATTCAGTTTTTCGGTCCCATCTGAGCACACGGAGATAACAAAGAGTAACGAATACGAATGTTCCTGGTAGCAAACTTTATGGTTACCTCTTTTCTTTGTAGCATAAAGGGATGCTTCCACCAAAATAAATCAGAGTCAGACATGAGCCCCAGGCAACAATGATCTCATTTAATTTAGAAGCGCTGTCACCAGAGGGCACAGAGTTGGGGTAGAGTGGCACATATGCTGGGTAACTGACTGTTCTCACTGCATCTGTATATATCTTGGATTGCACTTGGCCACGAACCAGAGAAAATCTGGTTCTTTTGCTGCTAGACTTTGTTTCAGTGCTAGGGCAATGGGGAGATTATGAAATACCTTTCCAGAGAAATATTTAAAGCCAAACACCATCGTCCTAGAATAGTTCTAAGTGCAAGACCTAATGGGGGAAGGAGCTGAATTTAGTAATCTCTGGGGCCCTTTGCGTCTTGGATGGGCTGGATATCTGCCATCACCAGAGTCATACCTAACCGCTTCTTCCATAGAAATCACTCCCAAAGGTCTCCCTCACTGGAAGAGATATGAGCAGCATGCCAAGGTGTAGCCTCAAGCTTTTCTGAAACTGGTGTTTTTAGTGTCATCTCTGTTCCTGACTCTGTGTGGCTTTCTTCCCCATAGCTGTGTCCTGGTCATGGCAAAGTGACTCAGCTTAGCCCCAAGAGATTGCTTCCTACAAGACAGCTCTCTGACTGTCTAGCTCCCAGTCAAATGATACACTGGATGGTTCTGTGTGCTCCTTTCCACTGCCCATCTGCCTCCTGGTCCAGTGTTGGCCTTGTAAGCTATAAAGGCATCTTGTCAGCTTTGTAGTGTTCTGTTTCATTGCTTCAGTCTCAACAACAACAACAACCCCAGGGGAAAGAACTTAGTTTCAACAATTGTTTGTGTCATGGATGATGAAAGCGGGAAGAGGGTGTTTTGCTCTGTGCACAACAGGCCTCCGATCTTCTAGTTCCATTCATCGATCAGTCCAGGAGCAGAACAACATTTGGACACATTAAAGCAACTAGGATTGCCTTTAAATGAAGCTAGGCACCTGCACTCACCACTCAGACACCAGCCTGCATCACACACCCATTTTCTTCTCCCGCACCATGCATCCTCATGTGACACCGTCAGCTCCCACTTTCAGTTGCACCAAGCCAGACATGCTCCATAAACAGCTCCTGTCATTGAGTCTGTTACAACAAAATTTCTAAATGACAATGTCAATAAAATAAGCCTGACATTCTATCCATAAAAAAAATCGCAGGCAAGGACTAGTGAGGGTTGAGATCTCAAAACTGAGACAAAGCTAACCCTCTAAATACAGGCATGATGGAATATTTGGCTTCCGTGTACACACATATTTACCTACACTATACCCAGTTTCTTTCCAGAAAACATACTTGGTTTCCCTGTGACAAGACAGGTTTGTGAACAAAGCTTTGCAGCCATGTAATTCTAGGTTCCTGCAGCTCCTCATCTTCTCCACCCATGTGCAATTTCCAACTACAAGCATGGCCTTAGCTACAAAGGCAACACACACACACACACACACACACACACACACACACACACACACACCACCTCAAAAAGGAGGCACCTTGGCTTCAGACAGACACATCACCAAGATTCTGCAGCTGTAAGCCTGCAGCAGCTTCCAGGAAGCCACTCTAACCTGGCCCAGCAGGCTGTCAGAGCAGCACTCCCCCTCCTGACTCTGGCTATCTGCTGAATGAGCAGTCTGCATTCCAAAACCAGCATCTGGGGTGTAAGAACTCAGATCCTGAAACTTATTTCAAGGTCAATTTGCTTCAGAATCAAAACCCATTTGCCATAAAGTAGAGATATGCTAGAGAGAGGAGAGGGAGAAGGAAAGCCCCCCCCCGAAAAGGAGAAGGCACATTCATTAGCAGCTGTAGGAAAAGCAGACCAGATCATCTCTGCTTCTTCATTCTGTCTGTCTTTCTCTTTCTTTGTCTGTCTGTCTGTCTGTCTGTCTCTCTCTGTCTGTTTTTCTCTTTATCAGTCTTTGTCTCTATGGCTTTTCTGAGCAAATATGTCAGGCACCTGAGGATTAGGGTGGAGACAAGAGCGGTCCGTATAGCCCACCTATCTCTTGGGCTAAAATCAGAGCTCCCTATCCACATGTAAGGCTGAAGCATCAACCTTATTGGGCTCACTACTAGTGCCCAGCCATCAGTAATCTATGCCCTATTTTTGGCAGACATTTTCCTGAGTCCTGGGTAAAATTCAGGGTACCCAGAAAATTGATGGCAATAATTGTTGCCCCCCCCCCTTCTTGGCCTCATCTCTGCCTCCTGGCAGGCTGGGGCCTCTCTTGCCTTTGGTGTATGGCCATTTCCCATTTGCCCATGTCAGGAAATGTCTCTTGTCTCTATATCCTTAAAAAAGTCAGGCCTTGTTCTGCTTGGAGCAGTGTGCCCAGATGCAGCCTTGGGCAAAGACAAAGGGGTTTACAGAGGGAACGTGGGTAGGGAGAAGAGAGGCCAGAGCAGGAATGTGCTCCATGGAAGCCATCCATACTGCACTCTTGTCTTCTGGCCCCGTTACAGGTTTTTCACTCAGCTGATTCCATGGATTTTCAATGAGCACCTGGAATCAGCATTCCCAATGCCATGCTTTGTGTCAGAGGGTTTACAAGACGGAAGACAAACATTCTTGGTTTCTAATAGCTGGGCTTAGTTATGATATATCAACCTCTACACACAGTGTGAAAAATGCCTCTCACTTTTCTACCTAACATGCTGTATTGCTAAAGAGAAAACTGAGGAGGCACAGTGACTGGGTGAGTGAGTCAGATTCTGATCAACACAGATTTGAACACAGGTTTCTCAGCGTTCAAGTTTCAATCTCTGCATGCTACAAGAGTGTTTTCATTTGCTTTCCGTGGCTGTGATACACCATGACAAAAAGCAACTTGGAAAGGAAAGGGTTTATTTGACATACACATTCCACAGTCCATCACTGAGGGGCGTCAGGGAAGGAACTGAAGCAAAAAACTATGGAGAAACACAGCTTACTGGTTTATTCCACGGGGCTTGCTCAGTTTGCTCCCTTATACAACCCAGGAGCACCTGCCCGGGAACGACACAGTGAAGTGGGCCCTCCCACATCAATCACCAATCCAGAAAATGCCCCACAGACTTGCTCACAGGCCAATGTGATTGAATCACTTTTCAGCTGACATTTCCACTTCCTATATGACTCTAGCTTGTGTTTGCCACCCATTTAGGTTGGAAAGAAAGATTCTGATTGAAAGTTCCTACCCAGCTACAGTGGTTGTAGGATACCCTGTCGTCACCACATCACAAAAGAGCAGATGAAGGGATAGGAGCATAGAAAGAGGTCCCTTGGGAAGCAAAACCATGTATTCCAAGATAAATAGTGTAAATGGAAGAAGAACATCCCAGAGTGATGGCACTAAGTGAATCATATGGAGCAAAGGCAGAGACTGGCTTACAACTACACGCATTTGAGACTCACAAGGTTTTCCCATTTCCCAGTCTTGGTGGACAGCGTGTAGCTTCAACAGCTTTATGTGCTCCAAGACCTGGGACAGATACTTGCAGCTCTGTCACTCAGAGGACATTTAAATAAGAACTGACAAAGCAATGGTAATCTCAGAGAAACACCCACTCAGATCTGCTCCAGGAAACTGGGCCATGCAACACTAAGCATTAAGATCCGGCTTGGCCTCCGGGACAAACCCAGTAACACCACTGCCCCAGGGCCTCCTCTGGGACATTGTCCTTCCCAGGGCAGGCCTTGGAGCATTCTGCCTCCTCTAGCCAGCCTATCACTTCCTGATGGAAGTCAGTACCTTTGTCCCCCCTGGGTAAAATAAGAGTTTAAGAGTAAAAGAACTGACCCATTTTGGGGAATGTGTTTATTTTTCCATGCAAATCTGTGCTTGTTAAGAATAGACTGTGTCAGGAATGGATCATCTCCAATCGCGGGCAGGATTCCTGACCTTTCATGGCTTTCTGTTCTGGTTAGCTTTCCTGTTGCCAT
Organism: Meriones unguiculatus; assembly: GCF_030254825.1. NCBI lineage: Eukaryota > Metazoa > Chordata > Mammalia > Rodentia > Muridae > Meriones > Meriones unguiculatus. The sequence goes on from NC_083349.1 coordinate 167,497,876, forward strand.
GCTAAATAAACATCATGACCAAAGGCAATTTTGGGAGGAAAGAGTTTATCAAATCTTACAGGCTATAGTCCATCAGTGAGGAAATCCAAAGCAGGTTGAACTTAAGGAAGGCATTAAAGGTAGAAAACAAGGAGGAATGCTGTTTCCTGGCTTTCTTCCAGGCTCACAGTGAGGACTTGATCTTTCCTGTACAGCTTAGGCCCATCTGCCTAGGGATGGTACTGCCCACCCATGATGAGCTTGACAATCAAATTAGCAATTAAAGATGGCGCCTGTAGGTCAACTTGAGAACTCTTTAAGTGATTTTTTCTTTTTATACGTGTTTCAAGTTGACCACCAAGATTAGCCCATCACATTCTCTGAGCACCAAGGTGCGTAAGGGAAACCAGTCTCACAGCAAGAATTCCTGGCCTTGCTCATTACAGTATTGGTTATTGGTTACCCTGTTCTCTGCACTGCTGTGGAAGGGCTCTCAATAAGAGGTCACAGGAGAATAGCCAGTATCCCAGGTCCCCATGATGCCTGTTATTGTGGACAATACTTCACCTTATTACAGCTGGGCCCAAGGTTTCCTTCCAAGCAGAGAAGGAAGGATGTGAAGCTGTCTGCATGGAAAAGTCAAGAGTGGCAGATGAAGGTAGACATCGAGTAGTACAAAGCCAAGGCTGAGGAGAAGATGGATCCCAGACACCTTGGCATCCTCATTACCAAATTAACACAGCATACAGCACTGGCTGCGAGTAAAGAAAAAGACCTCAAATCTGCCAGTCTGCATTGTTTGGGGCTGATAAGCCTCAGATCCTTCTATGACCTAGGCATGGTGAGATGATCTCTCGGCGGCTAATCAACATTGAACAGCATCATGGGCACTAAATAGGTGGAAGATATAACTTCTAATATTTTAAGACTTTTAGCTTTGAAACTTTATAAGGTTTAAAGCTTTACTAAATTGAAAGAAGTGTTCTTCCGAGGAAGGGTTAAGTCCTCATTCCGATATGTGGGGACCAATGTGTCTGTATGGTTGTATATCTGGGCTATTCTGTGCATGAGGCTATAGCCAAAGGAAAGCAGCAAATTCCTGTGGGTGACACCCTGCTGTTCATCTCCAACTGGCAGTGCCTGGTAAACTTGGGCTCCGTCATGTTAGAAGTAACCAAGCAAGTATCCCATATAGTTCACTGTTATCGATAGTTCAGTGCTTGATAAACACATGAAGTGCCAAAAGAAAGCGTTTCATCTGTAACTGCCAGAAATTTCAATTCAATTTAGCTCAATAAGCACATGCATGACATTTCCTATGCATGCATTTCTTTTCCTGAGCTCGGCTGCCCTCCATGGAACTTTGCACACTTTTGTGGAGATTTAGGGGGTGAAAACATTTTATTCATCAATTTCAGTAGGTTGATGATGTATTACAGCAGCTAAAAATTTTTTCGTCTTAAACATCGTGAGGAACTTAGGCACGTGGCAGATGTCTTTAATCCAAGGTTCATTCAAGAAGATTTTAAGTTTGAGACCAGCCTACTGTGCATAGCCAGTTACAGGCCAGTTCACACTATGTAGCAAATTCCTGTCTCACAAACAGCATTGTGAAGAGCATTCAGAACACATCTAGGGTAATATGTGAAAATCAAGAGCATTTTTTTTTTATTGTTGAGTATATATCAGTCAAATATTAGTAGCTTAAAATACAGTAATACCTTATCCCTCTGCTTCAAGAACTTACGAGCAGTTTTCCTGGAACATTCAGGCTTAGGACCATGTCTGAGATTGAAGTGAGATGCAGATGGGACCAAATTTGTCATTTGACTATAGCTGGGGAAATTTACTTCTGAGGTGGTTCCCACATGGTTGCCAGGAAGTCAGTGCTGGTTACTGCAGGAGCTTAGCAAGGTAGCCATGTTTACAGCTGGAGTGGGGAATGTCCTCCATTGGCTTACGTGCTTAAATATTTTGTCCCCAGCTGATGATGCTGTTTTGGGAGGTTGTGGAAAGTTTGGGAGGTGTGGCTTTGCTGGAAGAAGTGGGTCTTGAGTCTAAGAGCCCTGCCTTGCCTTCTGTCTGAGCTCTGTTTCCTGGGGCACTGAGATGTAAGGCATCCCAGTAACAGGTACCCAATACCAGGAAGCAGAATGCTAGCACATCTTCCTCGCTGTGGTAGACTGTTTTCAAACGATGACTCTGAATAAATCCTTCTGCCTTAATTTGCTTCAGGTCACAATGATGGGAAAAAATATGAATATGCTGACTTTCCACCAAAAAAGTGATACAAGAGGAACAAGGCAATAATGGCTGTTATGGCCTAGCCTCTTGGGTTGCATACGATCACTTGGATGTTTTGAGTTATATCAAGCCATCCTTGGTACATTATGGAAAGGGAGGATACATGAATGTAATGTACTATGGGAGGTGATGGTGTTCCTCAGTGGACAGCCGCCATAACATGTAGTTGACCTTCAGAACCTACTTGACTAGCTTCAAAAACATGATCATACCACAGATGTATGAATAAACAATGATAGCTCCACATTGAGCTCCACCCTAATACAGAGTTGCTCCTTTCTTATCAGAACCATTCTGCTCCTAGCTCCAGGTCCTTGTGACTGGCAACACTGCCAGTGTGTATGTTTGGGTCCTCGCTCTTTTAGAGTTAGAGACATTTTGTCTTTCCCTCTGCTGTCTTCCTCTCTCCTTACATAAGAGGATTCCTCCTTTGATCTATTGTCCACTTGGTTCCAGAGCAATATGATTCCGCACAGAGGAGTGAGAGAGGCAAAAAGCCAGAGGATTTATCCTGTAATTACCAAATTCATGTACACACACAGCATGGAGCCTAGGACTGCCAATGCTATCGTACATCCAAGAACCAGGAATTAGTTCTGTATAGAATGAGGTATCATTCGAGGCCCAGTTCTAATTGAGTTTCTCCACCTTCCAACATCAGGGTATCCTGTTATTCACACTTAACACGCATGAGAAAAGACAAGCACATTCTCAAAAGCCAGCTCTCCCTCCTTACTCACATCCTCTTGCTCATGATACATCCCTTGGGTGCTCAGCCTTGGGCACTTTTCTCAGTGTATGCTCTCCTCTGGCCTTCCTTTGGATTCTTATATCTTCGAGTGTTATCAGCTCTCATTAGTATTTGCATTAATTAGTATCCATCCCACCCCACCATCTCTAGTCCAATTGATTCTATATACTCTCACCAAATCATTTTTTTTTAAATGCCACTTTCATCACTTCTTCCCCATGTTCAAGAAGACTTTCAGTATTCCTCCACTGATGTCAGGGAAAATTCCAAATTTTTTATCCTAGCATTTAGGTTCCTCAGATTTGATGCCAGAGCCCATTCAGACTTATGTTTTATGCCTGGCCAACATGAGCATCCTTGCCTCACACTTCTATTCCGATCCTCCTTCAAACCTGGTGCTGGTATGGTTTTGCCGCCTGCCCGCCCAGCATATAACCATCTGTGATCCACATCATCTAAAACAAGCTTGCAGAGCAACCAGTCCTCCTCCCCCCCCCACAGCTCTTCTGTTATGCAGCTTTGATTTATATTGTTGCCCATTCCACTCATTTGCCCAAGTGCAAAACCTTATGTTTAAAGCAAGCTTTCCTTGATCCAGTTGCAGGGCTCCACTGAACAGCAGCCCTGTCATGGACAAGACCGACATCTTCCCCACCCACCTGCACAGACGGAGTGCACTGCTCCATAACTGATGACAGCTCACACACTAATGAATTCCATGGGTTGAAAAACCCAACAGAATCCCCAGGAATGGGGATTTTAATGGATTCCTTTCTTCCTCTTCTGGCTCAATAGCTGTCTCAGGTGGAAAAAGCTTCGTTTTCTGACATGGTTTGAACCAAAAGGCATTTGTGATGGGTTGGTGAGGGGCTGGAGGCATTCTGCCCAGCAGAGAAGGTCTTCCATTTCCTCAGCTGCTGCTGACTCCTTGATTTCCTTTCTCTGTTTATGCCAGGTTTATTTTCTCTCTCAGTTTACCTTGTTCATCATCTGACAGTTTAATGATTGTTTTGGTGCCCATTGGCAAGTGGCCCATTTAGGACTACCCACTGTGGGAAGCTGGAGCAATTTGTGCTTGTACATTTTTTTTTTTTTTGTTTTCCAAAAGATGCTGTTAAGGGGATAATGCCAAAATTGCACAAAGGATCACAACAAAGAAATGTCCTTCTGCTGCTGCCAAGGGCAGCAGTTCCTACCTCTTTCACCACATGCGCAAATGGGAACATGAGGAAGATAGGTACCCAGAAATCAGCCAGCCTCAGTATCTGGAAAGGTTGTCTTCACTGGTTCCTCGAACTCCAGAGAGAATAAGAACATCGGACCCCATCCTAATTAGCATTTATATTAAGTGAACTGGGGACTGGGAGGAAGGGTGGAAGACAGAAGCCTGTTCAACTGTTAAGGGGAGGTGTGTAAAGAAAAAGAATCCTTCACATAGTGGGCAACTAAGAATCTTTTAAGTGCTGGACCTAGGACTCTGTATTGTTATTCATACAGAAAACGCCAAGAAATAAAGCAGCTCAAATGCAAAGCACAGCCTGCTTTTCCAAGGCCATCTTAGACGTCTTCGATCTTTTCAGGATTAAGCCAAAGCCTGTCAATGGAAATCCAACTGGACTCACAGTCAGGAAACTGCACAGCACGGAAGCAGAAATGGGGGAAATTGAAATCAGAGATGGAGGCTTAGGTCACAGCTTCCATTACCCAGTGTGGGCCATGTGCTTCCCTGCTGGGTGCTCTCTCCAACCAAGTCTGCTCTTGGTTTAGATAACTTTAATCATAGGGCTTTGACCATAGTCCTGAGGTCTGTTATTAAGCCAGGAATAATAATGGAAAAATAGCACACCCTATCTAGTGACCCTAGCCCAGGCTGGCAATGTGGTAGAGAAAAATTAAATGCAGAACCGTAGAGCTGGTGTGTTCCAGTGAATGGAATCCAGCAACCTCACCCCCACATCCAGAGCCCACAGGAGAAAGCCCCGCAGAATCTCAGGCCTGGGTAGGTCAGCTTCCTAAGCTTGAGGGGAAAGGGATGGGACGTTTTCTGCCCACTCTCTGTCACCCACCTACTTTCTTTAGCATCAACTACGAGGTGTATGCATAGTTTTGATTCATGAATCAGTTCCTCTGAGTATTGAAAAAAAAGTTCTAAATCACTATTTAGACTTGTATTTGCAGCCACTATCAGTAACACACATGTAAGAAAGGCAATAGGATCATGATGCCACTAAGCCTTCACCATGACCTCACTGTGGGATAGTCAAAGCAAGGTGCCTCTGGAGGATGTATTTGACAGGTGAGCCATTAGGGCTTGATGACATCCAAGATGGCTTCACAAGTCAGATACATTAAAGAAAGGAGAATAGAAAAAAAGGAAATGGAATGGAGGCTGTGCTGAGCAGTGGGGGGTGGGGGGGTAAGAACTCAAACAAGATTTGAAAAGCTGAAAAGGCCAGAAGGGATGTATCACAAACATCCTAAGATGGTCCCTGGAGCTGGCTGGCAGACCAGACCAGAGAGTTGACATTGGACCACTGCCCTATCTAGTCATGAGGCTGTCATCACTGGTGCCACTGTCACACGAAAATCATGTGGCACCATCGCTGTTCTTTTATAGCTTTTAAAGCTCCTTCCCATGAAGGAGCTTTTCTAAAATGTCAATCTGTAGGAAAAGTCTAAGCAACATTCAAACTAGTGAAAAATGCCACCTTGACCACCGAATTTTTCCCATGCAGCCATCACATTCGTCATTCAGAAATGCCCATTGGAGAAAAGGTTTGTTCTACACACTGTTAACAGAAGAAACAAAATATGGTCCTTCCCTACCTTATGGAATGAATCTACTATATGGTTTATAATTGAGCATGGAGAATGACCATAAAAAATATGAACAGCCACCATCAATCATATTTTGCTTTAAATAAGTACTAAATAAGTACTAGAAGAGAACTGGCATGCTCATTTTATAGACAAAGGCTAGGTTTGGGAGATCTTGGATACTCCATTCAGCATTTTACAGTGAGTCACCCTTCTAGGCAGAATTTGAAGCAAGTCTGCTAAACCCAATGTACGCACTATTCACTGTACACATTGCCAAGTCTCTGCTCCAGGAGAGAAAAGTCATGAGGGACTGTGAAGGAAAAGAGGAAAAAGATGAAGTTGCAATTATGGGTCAGGTCATGATGGGAACTAATTAGCCCTGGAAATGTTACTCCTTGCTCTTGTGAAATTTTATAGTTATAATTTGGTGGGTACAGTGAGCAACATAACCTACTGCAGCAAAATTTACAGTGGAAAAACAGACATACTGCAAACACGGAATGCAGTCTTGAAGAACCACAGAAGCATACCCCTGCTATGCTCTGAGGAGGTAAAAAAGAGGTCACTGGTGGTTTCAGGCTCAAAGACAATTCTGCTCACAAATTCCTATAACCTTCGGCCATGAATATGCCCTTTCTGTAGCTCCTGGCTGCTGCGAGTGAAATGGGCATGTGTGTGATGTCCAAAGCCATTTAGCTGCTCAAAAGTTATCAGCGATGGCATGCAAGGTGTGAGGGAGAAGGATCCTGTCATACTTGGGCCATCAAAGGGGATTACCCAAAAACTGATAAAAGATTTTAATTTAGATGATGGTGATGGGGGCTCAGGAGATGGGGCTGAGAAATGGACATATTTAACTCTGGGGTGGTGAAGGAAATGAGATGAAGCAGATGATAAAAGCACATTGAGAAAACTATTTTGCCAGCGACCATGAGGTCTCTTGTGCTATGGCCTCTCCTTTGTGCTATGCGGCAGGCTACAATAGGGAAATTCCCCAAAAGCACTTGGCCTGGTGCCTAGGATTCTCCACTGCCAAGGAGAATTTAACAGCTATCATTGCCCTTTGTTACCCTGGAAACAAACACAAGCTGCATCTTGTTAACAACCCATATTCTTGACCACGGTACACACTGATTCACTAGGAACATGACTGAAAGAAGGCTAACTCCAGTCAGTTGTCACAGGCTTTGAACACTTTTATTTGCCTTGGCTACATGTTGAAATCTTGCATTATAAAGTCCTTCTTGGCTCTGTGAAATAGTTCAGTGGGCCATACAAAATCAAACAGGTGAGATGAGTTTGATCACGGGAGCTCATAGAGAGAGATGGAACGAGAGAACTAACTCCACAACTTACTCCTCTCAACTTCACATGTTTTGTGGCCCTGACACTCACACACACACACACACACACACACACACACACACACACACTCACTCACACACATACAACATGCATGCATGCATGCATATAAATACCAAATTAAAAAAAAAATTAAAGTCTGCTGTTTTCAAAACTCCTCACTGTGGTCACCGATGTCTAATCTTTGGCCACCAGTCTTTTCTATTTCTTTCCAGGGTGGGTTCAGATGGCACCTATCTATGTTGGTTTTTCACCATATACTTATTTTCTCAGTTTATTGGCAACAGTGTTTTGATTGGTAACGCTTATCTATCAGGAACTGTGGTAGATACAAAAAATACAGCAGTGAGCAGGAGGTATTTGGTCCCTGCTTTCCTGGCAAGGGTTTCCTGGAAGTGGTGATGGTACACAGTAATTCTAGGACAGAGTTGGAACTACATCGCGGTGATAGAGTGCTGATCTGGGATATACAAGGCTCTGGGTTCACCCGGAGCCAAAACAAATGTAAAAAGCCATTTGTGTAATTATAAATAAATAGAGAAAAGAGAAAATACAGGCTTAAAGGAATAATAGTGAGGTGAACTAGTTCAACAAGGAGGCCTAGGGCCAGGGTCAGGGCTTTCTAAGTAAGGCCCACATTAGCTGACTTGTGATTGAAGAAGACACTACTGCATGATAGAACACTCAGCAAAGCAGAATAGAATCTCTTCGCCCTGACCAAAACAAAACAACAAAACAAAACCAAACCATCTAGGAGATACCCTTAGCTAATGCCATAGTTATCACCAAGATCCCAAACTATAAGACTTGGACAAAGATGACTTGTTCACACCCGTCTAGGGTGCCCAGATCCTTGAGGCGGCAGAGAAGGCTGTGGTCAGGCAAGTGAACAACTTTAACCCCTGTTGCCTGATTTGAAGGCAGCTTGGCTACGGCCACACATTAAACAGCCTCATGACCCTATCCATCACTGCCAAGACTCCTATCACATATTAAAGTCTGCATACCTCATAGCACATATTGACTAAGCCTGCTTCCTCTCAAGACAAGCTATCCCCTCTCCCGACCTCTCCTTAAAGCGTTCTTAAAGAGAAGACACATGGCCTGATAACCTGGCCCTGAAGCTTTCTACTTTTGGGTCCCTGCTGTGATAGGCATCATTAAAGATCTTTAGATTGAAAAAAAGATGAACCATTTCTGTGTCTCTCTGAAGCAATATTCCCATCTTCCTTTCTTAAGGCCCAACATCACCTGCATTCAGTGTTAGCTTCTAGAAATGCAGGAAAACACACAAAACACATACATACTAAGAGGGAAAATTAAAACTATGTCATTTTTTTTGAGATGTCATGATCACTTGCAGAGACAATTCTAGAAAACTAATAGAACTGGGTAAGAAAAATGTAGGATTAAGATACAAGTTCAGCAAAGGTCCAGGGTATATGAAAAACACACAAAATTAAAGCAAGCTGGTACATATCATCACTAGACAACCTAAAAATGAGATTATGAAAAATCTCCATTTTGAATAGCATTATGAAAAATAAAACATTGCAACAAAAAGTGTAAAGCTTGTATCTTACACATGATAAAATGTCATAGAAAAAAACTATATAAGGTCCAAGTAAAACTAAATCATTCCTGTTCACAGGTATAAGACTTAAGATGGTCAAGAGGTTAAACTTTCAAATATATCAGTATGTGATCTCTATCAAGATCCCAGTTCTTTATTTTTGATTCTCAGAAATTGACTAGTTGTTCCAAAAGTCAACACGTCAACACCAAGGCCCCAAAGAGCCACGGCTGTCTTGGAAAAGAACTAAGTTGAAGGCATCGTATTCCCTAACTTTCAAAACAGCTAGCAGCTCCAGAGATCAAAACAGTGTGCTGTTATCAGCTAAGCATGGAAGCCAATGGAACAGAACACAGTGAAAACATACTATGTCGATATTCACTTTTTGACAAGCATGCCATGGAAGTTAGATGGGAGAAAAGAGCAGGGTTTTGTTTGTTTTTGTTTTTGTTGTTGTTCTATTTTGCTGTCTGGTTTTGTGCATTTCATTTTGTTTTCATCAAATGATCCTGAAACACCTGGAGAGTGGTAAAAGAAAGAGGTTAGATTCTCACCATACTCTTAAACAAAAGTCAAAAAAAGAAATAAATGAACTCAAGAATTGTGGCTTCAAAATTTGTTTGTTTGTTTGTTTGTTTTGGTCCCAGGTGTAGGATGTGGGACTGATTCAGATGGTCCACAGCAGCAGACTGTTTGCCTCAGGCTGGCTGTGAAAGGAGCTCTTTGCCAGCTGCAGATAGTTTGAATCTGAGGACTCTGGGGAAAGAATAAATTCCAGAGCCCAGAGATTCTCTAATCTCTAATAGGAGAAAGAATAAAGATGCTCCTCTTGCTGCCCCTAGTTGATGTTGTGAGACAAGAAGTTGGAGATCTCCTGAAATGAGGATTGGACTGGCTCCAAGGAACCCGATGACCCTGACCAGCAGGAAGCAGCTAGGAAAAAACTGTGTCCCCTCTCCCATTAACCTTTTCTCTTTCCTACCTGGTATTGGGGTGTTGAAAGGGATTGGGGTGGAGCAGGGAGAAAAAGATATTAGAAACATAAACAAAACAGAGTTTTAAAAAAAAAGTATGCCAACAAATAATTATCATAGAACTTGATAAAAAGCATTAGAAGAAAAAAAATGGATAAAGCTTTGTCACATTGGGTCAAGATTTTCTTTTTAATGTGCTAACAAACACATTACTAACAACAACAACAAAAAAACCAGATAGAATAAACTCTATCAAGTTAAAAAAAATCAAAGATCACTAACAAAAAAAAAATGAAAAGAAAACTCTCACAATGGAAGGAAAAAAATGCAGATCTTATACATTAAGGAGCTGGTGTATAACGTATCTATAGATAACTGATAGCTCAATAATCAAAGCTGGGTGTGGTGATGTATGCCCGTTACTCACCTCTCAGGAAAGTGCTGAAATACATCCAGAGAAAAGACCATTTCCCAACATGTACAAGAAAATGTATCTGGCATCATTAGTCTTAGTGGAAATGGAAATCAAAACCACAGTGAACAAACAACAGCTTCACGCTGTGTAAGAATGTTGTCATACAAAAGAGACAAATGCTGAGAGCACAAAAGAAGGATCTGGAATGATCACACATGGCTGCCAGCACTGTTAAATAGTGTGATTAGTTTGGAAAACAGTTTGGCATCTCTGAAAAGTGTGTGTGTGTGTGTGTGTGTGTGTGTGTGTGTGTGTATACATACAAGTGAATGAGGAGTTTACTGCACAAGTTTGGAGATTAGAAGATAATTCTAAGAAGATGATTCTCTAGAATATTGAACTCTGGTTGTCAGATTAGCAACAAATGCTTTTGCCCACTGAGCCATCTTGCTGGTCTGGGGCCTTCTAAAAATTTTGAAAGTAAAGCTGTATATGAACCAGCAATCAGTTTTATTCCTATGAATACATGGGGAAATAAAAACTGAGGCCTGTATTAAAGACGTGTATGTGCATGCTCCCAGGAGCATTATCATCAAAAGTAAAGTGTAAATATACTCCAGCTGATAAATAAGCAAAATATAATATAACTACATAGTAAGTTTTTTAAAAAATATTTGACAATGGATGGGAATGAATTATAATCCATGCATCATTTCAATGTATATAAACTTCAAAACATAGGTAAAACTAAGGAAACTGGTCACTAAAGAAAACATCTTATATGATTACATTCCTTTTTTAAATTTTTTCTTCATAATTTATTCATTATATATCCTGATTGAAGCACCTTCCCTCAACTTCTCCAGTCCCTCTTCCCCTCATCTTCTTCTCCTAATACACCAAAAGAGGGTGTTCTCCACTATTGCCATCTGCCCATAGCTTGTTAAGTCTCACCAGGACTGTCTAGATCCTCTTCCTCCGTGACCTGGCAAGGCTGCATCATCAGGGGTGAGTGATCAGAGAGCAGTCAACAGAGTTCATGATAGAGGCAGCCCCTGCTCCCCTCACTCAGAGATCCACATGGAGGCTGAGCTGCCAATCGACCACATCTGAGCAGGGGGTCTGGGTCCTCCCCATGCATGGTCCTTGTTAGTGCATCAGTCTCTGCAGGACTCCCTGGGCTTAGATCTTTTAGTTTTGTTGGTCTCTTTGTGAGACTCCTGTCCCCTCTATGGTGCACTAATACCATTCCTCTCTTCCTCCATAAGACTCCCTGCACTCTGCCCAAACTTTGGCTGTGAGTCTCAGCATCTGCTTTGATCCCCTGTTGGGTGAATCCTTTCAGAAGACCCTCTATATTAGACTCCCATCCTGTTTCTTCTCTCTTCCACCGCTTCTGGTATCTATCCTGTTTGCCATTCTGAATGAGATTTAGGCATCCTCCCTAGGATCCTCCTTAGTATAGAGCTTCTTTAGGTCTGTAGATTTTAGTATGGCTATCCTATATTATATGGCTAATATTTGCTTATTAGTGAGCATATACCATGCCTGTCTTTCTGTTTCTGGGTTACCTCAGTCAGGATGATCTTAATCAATCTGGCCCTTTCTCAAAAAAATTGAGAATAGCACTACCTTAAGATCCAGGTATCCCACTCTTCCAGTTTCATCCATTTGCCTGTAAATTTCAAGATTTCCTTGTTTTTAATTGCTGAGTACTATTCCATTGTGTAGATGTACCTCAATTTCTGTATTCATTCCTCCATTGAGGGACATCTACGTTGTTTCCTGATTCTTGCTATTACAAATAAAGATGCTATGAACATAGTTGAGCAAATGTACTTATTGAATAATGAGGCATCTTTTGGGTATATGCCCAGGAGTGGTATAGCTGGATCTTGAGGTAGTGCTATTCCCAGTTTTCTGAGAAAGCACCAAATTGATTTCCAAAGTGGTTGTACAAGTTTGCACTCCCACCAGCAGTGGAGGAGGATTCCCCTTTGGGTAACTCTAAACAAGCAAGTCAAAGACTTGTATGAAAAAAATCTTCCAAGTCTCTGAAGAAAGAAATAGAAGAAGATATCAGAAGATGGAAAGATCTCCCACGTCCATGGCTCAGAAGAATTAACATTGTAAAAATGGCCATCTCACCAAAAGCATTCTACTGATTCAATGCAATTCTCATCAAATTCCAACACAATTCTTTATAGACCCTGAAAGAAAAATTCTCAACTTCATATGGAATGACAAGAAACCCAGAATATGATTACATTTCTTTGGTCAGCTAGGCAGATCAAATGCAGAATAATGTTGCCTATAGCCAGTGCTGAGAGAAATACACAGGCAATATTAATAGATTCAAGGTGTGATGGCTGGCTTTATGTTGACTTGACACAAGCTAGTGTCATTTAGGAAGAAGGGACTTCAGTTGAGAAAATGCCTCCAAAAATTGGCCTGTGTGAAAGCCTGTGTTGTGTTTTCCTGACTTAGGATTGATGGGGTGAGGCCCAGTCCATTTTGGATGGTGATAGCCCTGGGAAGGAGATCCTGGGTTTAATATGAAAACAGTCTGAACAAGCCTGGAGGACCGAGCCAGTAAGCATCACTCCTTTGTGTCCTCTGCATAAGTGCTTGGCTCCGGGTTTTGTCCTGCTTGAGTTCCTGCCCTGTCTTTTCAGGATAATGGACTGTTGCCTGAAAGTGTTGCTTTGGGTCATAGTGGTTTAGCATAGCAATAGAAATAAAACTAAAACACAAGGTCTATGGAGTCTTAAAGATCAATGATGGTGATGGTTGCAGGCCAAAAACTACTGAAATTACACAATTTAAGGTGGCAAGTTATTTGTATGACTTGCATCTCAATATTTTTAATTGAGGGTGAGTTAGCCAAGCAATAAACTGGGTAGAAAAAAAAAGCCAAAGCCCTGTTGATTCAAGATATGGTTCTTGAACAAACTGGGTCAGCTGGAAGCATGGTCTGAAGACAGTGAATGTATGACTTCCACTGTAGTTCTATGGGATTATTCTTCATGTCATTAAGTCCCCCAGTTATTCATAGGCATGTCGTAGTGTTAGAAGTGCGGTTAAAGTAGAGAGGGGGTAAGCTGTGACTGAAGTGTGACACAGCATGATGTATCGAGAATAGGGCATGTTTTATTTAGCCCAGAGGGAAGGATGAATGATACGGAAAAAATCTGAGCCAGGCAATGTAGAAAATGTTTGAATTCCAATGCAATGGGCAAAGATCAAAGATTTAAGCAAAAGAGCAACTATATCATAGTCTCTGCTAAGTGAAATATTAATTGAGCGGCATAGAAGTAGATACAAGATATTAGTTGTCAAGAAGAAAGATGTCTGTGGCTTGAGCTACTGTGATGATAACAGAGACATAGAGGAGCGTTTGATTAGATGGTAGGTGAGACTGTATGGAGGGCTGCATCTTGTAGGTAGGGCTCAGAGCTTTCTGATAACTAAAAATGAATGGAAAATGAAAGGAAGAAGAAAAGCCAGGAGGAAGGGGGAGGAAGGAAGGGAGAGAGAGAGAGAGAAAGAGTGGATAGTTCTGGGGATTGGTATACACTGGAGTTGATGATGATGCCATCTAGTGACACAGAGATCATTAGACAGAAATCAGTATCTAGTGCAGGATGAAAAGACAGGTCAATTTGGGACTGTTAACTGTACTCTTTCAAACGTGACCCATTGGAGGAGCCAAGTGCCCAGATGGGCATGAAAGTACAGTATAAAACTCAGAGATATAAATTTGTGAGTCACTAGCATTAAGATGCTATTTAAATGGATCACCTTGAAGAGTGTATAGAGCATGCAAAGTGATTTTAAACTGCCAAGGAGGATGTTAGTATCATTGTCTGATTGTCAGGTCAAGAAAACAGCAACAACTCTACAGAGAGTAGATATTAAGCAGAATGAGCCCTTTGAGGATGTGGAATCCAGGGAAGCATTAACAGATTGGCATTTTGTGGAGAGAATTTTTAATGTATATTAATGTTTGGTAAGACCCCTTGCTAGCTATTCAGGGCTGTGCGGTGATAATGCCAACCGCACTACTGCAGCTGTGTAGAAGAGCAAGTCAGGCAAGGGAAAGTCTAAGATGAGCCAGCTCAAGGCACCAGAGCATGAGAGCAAGCTTAGCAAACCCTCTGCTTACCAACCCACTTGGAAGCACCACAGACTTTCAGCAACTAGCTTGAATGAATAGCAATCAGCCTTTGCTATAAAGGCTTAGAAACAGGAGAGGTATTTTAATTAACTATCTGCCCTTTAAAGAAGGACTAGCTACTCGGTTTCTTCTGTGTGTGAGGGGGTGGAGGTGGGGATACACTCCTGTGAGTCTGTAGGCCAGGTGTCAAAGTCTAGTGCAATTAATTGTGTGTTTGTAAGCCAGAGGTGAAAGTCTAGTGTCTTCCTCAATCACACCACACCTTAGTTTTCAAAAAAGGGTCTCTCACTAATTTGACTAGTGACCCCCTGGGATCTCTTATTTCTGCTTCCCCAGGGCTGGGATTATAACCAGGCATCACTATTGCCAGCTCTTCAGCTGGTTAATGGGGACTGAACATAGGCCCTGATGCTGGCTTTACTGAATGAGCCATCTCTAAAGCCCCCTCACTCGGTTTCTTTTTAAAGCTCACTCAGTTTTTAGCAATTAAAGTCCCTTGTAACTCTAAACTAGGCGAGTTTCCCTTAGTCTATAACTAGAGAGCAAGCTGTTTCGAAGCCCACTGCTCTCCTAGAGCAAGGACACATTCTGTATTCAAGAATCTAGATGCAACGCAGGCACAATTCACAGTAATTGTTTGTTGGCAAATGGCTAAATATATGATGTCTCTAAATAAGCAGGAGCAAAAATGAGGGCAGAAAAGCCATTCTCTCATTCCAGCTCCCAACAGACTGCAGATTCACTTCAGACATGCGTAGCTGGGAGGTATTTTAGATAGGGCCAGATGCAGTGGCTTTCATACTCTACCCTAGGACTCCACATGAAATTCCAGCCCTGGGCTCCTTGGTCTGCCTTGGAAAAAGGAGCTGAAGTGAGCTTAAGGTGTCAAGCAATTTGGTCTTCTCACCTTTCAACTAGAGAAAATCTTATCTGTTTCTAGGTGAGATTTTATTGAAACAAATAATTTAGTTATTTAAATGAGCCTTTAAATATAACATTTACAAAGCACAGTGTGGCGGCTGGAGAGATGGCTCAAAGGTTAAGAGCACTTGTTGCTCATGCAGGGAACCCCAGTTTGGTCCCAGGATCCATGTCGGGCTGCTGCTCAGTACTTCCTGTAAGCCTAGCTTCAGAGGTAGCTCCAACACCCTACTCTGGCCTACAAGGGTCAGAACATGGTATGGCTACTCACAGCCCCACCCACATATGCATAAATAAAAACAACAGTAAATCTTTTAAAAGCTATAATGGATTGGGATCTGTTCTTCTTGGCTTTGGGATTGAAACCTACAGAAATGGACTGATTCTCCCAAATCTCACAGGGCACTGGCTTTTGGGTTTAGCTATAAAGCTGTGATGCCTGGCAACTTCCCTACTTCACCTGTGGAGATGACCTCTGGCCCACCATGCTCCAGAAAACTGACTCACCTAGGAGTAGCCCAGGGCCATTTTAAACTTTCTGTGGGAAGGGATGCATCTCATGTATCCCAGATCCTCTTTTGCACTTTCTCTGAGAAGGACCAGAGACTTTCCCCATGACCAAATGTATGCCCCAGTTGCTTCCGACCTCCCTCCTGACTTGTTCTTAGCATCTGATCTTTAAGCTCAGGGCTTTTTTTCTTCCCACAGAGGTACCCATGGATGCACCAGAGGATGCCTGAAGTAGGTCCCCTTTGTCATTCAGAAATACAGCCAATCTGAAGAAACCTCCTAAAGTAACTCCTAGTTTCCCTGGGAAAAACATAGTAACTGGCTATTTGGAAACAGTTTCACACCTTAGATTTGGCAGGAACTGTGGCTCTTTTACTCCAAAGCTTTGTTTCTCCTTGTGCTTGGCCCAGCAAATCCATTTCCCATTCTCTCTTCTTTCAACCCCTAAGTGCTGGTCAATGGTCAGGTTGTTTTCTTGGCAATTGACATAATAAATGTAGGCAGGGTATTTACATTCCCCATTATATGTTTTTAAATTTCCTTGGCAGAAGAACTGGGAACGCAAAGTAATAGTATGGCTGGGAAGCAGGGGGCCATAATTAAAATCTCTTTTTGTTTTTTAAATGGCTTATTAAAATACTTGTGAAACCTGCTACACAAAGAGGCAGCCAAAACCCTGTTGCTGCTAAATGGAATGAAATGGATTTTTCAAATGTCACGCTAGTATCCACTTAATAATACATTTTTCTATAGACAGGACAATAATATATATTTTAATCACTTTTCTACAGGCAAATAGATTGCACAGGGGCTGCCCTTCACGGGCACTTGGAAATTATGAATTTTTCAATAACCTTTTCTATTATTCATCCTGTGTTATTCCGTAACATTTCTGCATGAGGAATGTGTTTCCCAGACACTTTATGAAGCTTTTCTATTATTTATTAAACAGCAAGGTGTCCCCCTATAACCCTTCACCCCAATTCCCTAGAGAAGGCTGCTTGGAGGAGGGTCCGACATGAGTAGGTACATCCTGGTTCATTAATAACAGCCGATCTATACGAGGTTCTGATTGAATAGATTTGTCCACGTGGCTCAACTGTGGCCTCTGGAGAGGCACAGGCTCAGAAAAGTGCATGCAGTGTTCGGGGCAGCACGAGAGAGAGAGCTAGTCTAAGACCATTTCTACTTAATAGAAACAGGGCTTCCTTCTCTTCATCTGACCAGTCCCATTCCAAAAGGGAGCCCACTGAGAACATAGCTGTGACCAGGAAGCACAGGTACAGGTCTAATTGGAGAGACATCCTTTTCCTCACTATCCTCATTTATGCTCACCGTTTTCTTTGCCTGGATATGCTGACTCATCCTTTTTGTCATACAGTAGCTTTGCCTTCTCTGGATAAGCCTTCCTAGACATATAATAAGCGTGTGAACTCTTCCTGTCCCCCAGGGTATTGTACTCACCGAGCTCAGCATTTGCCACATGCCATTATTTCACTGTGGGAGCTCCCCAAGAGGACAAGTTCTCACCTGCTCACCATCTGAGCCCTGCATAGAAGCAGCACCTGTGTAAAGGTGGGTGCCCAGTCGCTACTTGGGATGAATGAATGGATTCATAAATAACAGGCAACCAAATGCTTAACTCTACGGTAGATGTTAGCGATATGTCTGTCAAAGGTACAGATGCAGAAGACCAGCATGGCTGAAATATTTGCACACTTGCTGCAAGTCTCCTTCTTTTTTCCTCTCTATTGATGTCAAAGCACAAGGCAAATTCCAGTCAAGCCACTGTATGCAGAAGAAGCCTGGAACTCCTGAGTCGATGCACTTAAAACGAGACAACAGCTGTCCTGCCATCTGCCGCTGGGGTGACTATTCTAGGTGCTCCAGCCGCGTACCCGAGAGGCTCAGGAAGAAATCATGGGCACCCACGAGCGTGCACACATGCCAAACTACATTATGTCTCAATACTAAGGTACAAACTTGTTTTGTTCAGCCAAAGATAACCTTACCTAAACAGAATGGAAAGAGAATATGAGCTAGGAAAGAGAAAGAAGCATGCGCTGAGCATGAGTTGTTAATTAATCTGTCCGACGGATCATGTCCAAACTTTTCTACTCTGGGGAATAAGAATGCACCCAAATCTTCCCACCTGGTAGCACTGCCAGCAGAGAAGGCAGAACTCTAGAAAGTTGCCCTACTTTTAATATGCCCTCAAGGAACTCTGTAAAAATAATTGTCATGTTAGCTCTCTCGCCTCCAGTAATCCGTTGAGCTATGTCCTCCTCTGCTGGTTTCCTCTCTCATCTTTCCTCATGTCCTTCAAAGAGGGGTGGGAGGCACGGTCTACTCCTCCTCATGAGGTGTCTGTGAGAGTAGAGGCAGCTCACAGAGAGGTAAAAGCACATGGTCCTCATTACTTGGGCCCAGACCACTAGCGTTGGCCATGTTTGCTCTTTCATAGCTTATCTTTTTGGGGGATTTTTTTTTTAAATAGCTATGGGCATTTTTTTCTTTACACTGGGAAAATGTAGCCTTTTGAGTTCTTCTGAATGAACATCCCTTAAATCTAATAACAAAGGTTACAATTATGAGCTGATTGTTCTTTGTCAGGAAATTGCTACGTTCTTGCTTGAGCCACACATACCTGCAGAAAGCACAATGCTTTGTTGGCATATTTCCCTTGTGTTCTTATCTGTGGCAGAGGCACTGAACTGTACCCATGAGCACTGATGGTCCAAATCATCAATGTCTGGGAGGGAAAAAAAATAGAGAGAGAGAGAAAGTAGAAGAGGAGAGAGGTGAAGGGAAAGAAGGGGAGGAGAGGAGAGGAGGGGTTAGGGAAGTTGGGAAAATGGGAGGTTGACAGAAGGAGACAGGGCAATAGAGAAAAAGGGACAAGGATGGGGTGCAGAGGAAGCTGCCTTCATCCTTGCACAGGATAGCTCAGCTTTCCTTGTGGTATGAAATGTCTTCTTAATCTCTCAGGGCCCATATTGACTTATAGCTAGGAAAACAGGCCAAACTTGTAGCTCTTAGAGGTGGGGCCAAATGCAATCCTGTACCCAGGGATGCAGGTGACAGCTCTTCACACTCTTTCTTAATTCCATAGACTGACCAGAACTCCAAAGGGAAGCGCTCTTCACCCCAGGCTAGCGTAACATGACAGGAGGAGGAAGGAATGAAAAGGATAGCTATGGGAGGGTCAGCTTACTGGGAATTTGATCCCAATCTGCCTGTTTTGCCAACAGAAAACAGATTTCTCTAGCAGCACAACCACAGGCATCCATTTACCCATGCTTCACTACGGCAGAATCAGTGGCTGCCATACTCCTGAGGCCCTCTTCTACATGAATATATACTATCCGGCTTCTCAGGAAGTACTTTGACCCCTGGACTTCTTCTTCAGTGCTTGGCAGCTAAACTAGGAAGCATGTTAATCTGATAGAACTGTAGATCAAGACTTCCTACAGTCTCCAGAATAAAAGTCAGGAACAGAGCACCCAGGAGAGACTCAAAAGCTCCTCCCATTAAACACCATGAGGTAGGGTATATCTCAGGATGTTATTCTCATGCTTTAAGTAAAGAAACTGAGACAGGGCATGGTGATTGGGGGATGGGTGGGTGGAGGAAACAGAAACAGACTCTCAGGAACACAGAGGACACATGCTGATGAGGACACGGGAAATTTTTCCTCCCTGACTTGAGGAAGGGTTACAAAAGAAGTCTGACTTTTAAAAGGAACAATTAAAGGAGGCAGATGTGGGCTTCCTTACCCCAAGGAGGGGCTTCCACATCCTTTGTCTAACTGGGTTTTATTCTTAGGAAGAACTGGACTTCCTGCCTTTCCCTTGACTACTGTTTAGTTGGGTAGGGTATCCCTGCCTCAGAGTCTCCTGTGAAGTGTTTAGCCTTTGTCTGAGGTCTTCTCTGGCTACTCTCTCTCCTCCTGTAAATCCCACATTCCAGACAAAGCGTTTCTGAAGTGGCAGGGTTCCGGAATAGGGTTTGCTGTCTCCAAAATAGAGCCATGGCTTGTGAAGGAGCTGCTCCAAGCCTGGGCACACTCAGCAGTTCTCCAACTGTCATGAACTTCTGTGTGTTCTCAAGTGAGAACACAGCTTCCTGAGACTGGAGGTATTATTTGTGAAACAAGACACTAACCCAGCACATAAGCCAAGCTCCCTTAGCACGGCTAACCCTTAGGTCCTTCCGGCCCATTGAACTTTGTGAGTACCCATCCCCCAGTAGGGTGTTCTCATTCGTTTCAGTTGTCTTTTCCCTCTGAGAGGCTACATCTTCTGGAGTATCAGAGTATTATTCCTATTTGGAGCTCATCAAGGTTTCTTGTTGCCTCTGCTGTTGGAGACATGCACAGTTCCATGTAGAGAGAGAGGTAGGACACCGACAAGTGATTAGCTGTTGGGCATGCCTTATGGTGGCTGTGTTCATGAGAGCCCTAAGTGTAGCCATGAGCCTCATGCTAAGGCTTTGAGTTGATGGCTTTGCTTCCAACTTGGCAAGTAATAGCAATAATACTACAAGCCCCCTTTGATTGAAGGCTCACTTAATATTAGATACTGTATTTAGTGTTTGAGGTGGGCACAGTGGGGTGACACATGCCTGTAAACCCAGAATTTTAGTGATAAAGGGAGATTATTCAAGATTTGAGGGGGCATGGTGTGCTATATGAATCCCTGCTCAAAGAAGAACGAAAAGGGAATCATTATGTCAAATCTTATGTATATTACCTTATAAAATAGTCTCAACAAGAACACGGTATTATTAATCCAGTTTTACAAAAACAAAACAAACAAAAACAGAAGAAAAAGAAGAAGAAAGAAAAAAAGAAAAAGAAAAATCTCCACAGACCATATAGCTTTCTCTAAGGTCTTTCCTGTTGCCTATGTATTAGCAACAGAAATGCATGGAACTCCTTCAGCTCTGATGGCCCTGAAGTGCACACTCTGGAATTCTCCTGCCTTCTGTCTTTGTCTAGAATAAGTTGCCATATGTATCCAGAGGCAAAGAATGCCATTGTTGGCAGAAACGGGCACAAGGCAATGCACAGAACCTTATCTCAGGGACAGCAGCCATTGCCAGCAAACACTAGCCTATGAATACACTGACCACCAAAAATCTGCACAGGAGCCTCACTGAGAACTGGCACACACTGGAGAGAGGGAGTCCAGGAAAGAGGTCCCTGAAGACTCTCCAAGTCAGATCCTCTGAGACAAGCCACTACATGAAGAGATGTAGATTGCTGGAAACGGAGGAGCCTGTGCGTGAAGGCCACAGCTGGGAAGTGGGCAACACAACAGACCGGAAAGACGACAGAACTGGATAGAGTTGTTTTCTAATCTCAGCTTTCCAGACATTGTCCTAGACCACGACCTCGAACCGGCCACGTGTCTACTGTTTTTTCACCTGTGAGACGGGGTAATAGTGCTGTTTTAGGAGATTCACAGAGATTCAATAAAGAAACATGCCAACCACTTGGAACTGCATGGGTAGAAGGGTGTGGGCTTTTTTGTTGTTGTTTTTCTTTTTCTTTTTGTTTTTGGCCTATTTCAAACCAACAGGAAGAAGCCCACAACTTGGGGAATCTGCTGAGGTTCTCTCCCCTGCCCTTCATTAGAACCAACTTTCCAGCTGCCTGTCTCCAGAAGATTCCACTGCCTGATTCATGGAGAGCTCTGCAAGGAAATGGCTCAGCAGAGATTAGCTGAGGAGGCAATTCTTTTGCTCACATCTAAAAAGAGAGAGGAGCTGCATAGATGGCTGAAGACATGGTGGCACTGGGCATAGGGTATGAGGGTTGTGGGGGCATTTGAGGGACAGCTCTGCTCCCTGCCTGCTTCCTGTCTAGAGCATAGAGAGAGATAAGGATTCATAAATAATAGTTCGCTTTTTTGCTGGATGTTGGGCACATTTCCTGCCAACAGTGCCTCTCACAAGGGCAACTGCTTGACACCTAGGCAAGGGAGTAATCGGGAGAACAGGACAAGATAAAATTACAAGTGACAGCGCAGCCCGTGTCTGCAATTACAATGCATTGTAAACAAGGCGAATTGCAATTCCAGCTGCCAGGCATGGCTGGACTGACAAGGATGGTGCCATCTGAGAGGACAGCAGGTTCCTGCACAGCTGCTCAGAGCCCAGCATGCCAGGGAAGCAGGAAAAGGCCCAGAGGAGTTCAGCTGTACCATGGAAGCATGGCAAGCAAGAAGACTAACAAGATCCTGAAAGCGAATGGACAGAGGCAGCTGCAGAGGTCATCATCAAGTAACTGTGGGTACACACGTGTTTGTACACATGACCATGCTTAACTCATGTGTGCGTCATTATGGTAAAGTGAGGAAACTTCAGACCTTGGGTTTGTGATCCAAGCATCATTGCAGAATGAAAGAAAATAGCTTTTAGGAGACAGAGAACTTCCCAGCTCCATAAAGGCACCCCACCTGTTGTAGCTATGATTGACACCACTAGTCAGTCAAGCATCGACCTAATTCCTGATCCGGTCTTTACAGAGCACCAAGAGTTTCAGATTCTGGACTGGAGAGGCTGCTAATCGTGTTCGAAAGGCTGTAGAGTTGGTTGTGGTGGCAGCTCTCAGAAAGCTGAGGCAGGGGGATGGTGAGCTCAAAGCCTGTTCTAGACTCCACAGTAAGACCCCATCTCTAAATTTAAAGGGAGAGATAGGTAGGTTTTGCTCTTTAGGAGGTAGAGAAACAATGTTTACAAAGAAGGGAATTTCATCTCAGAGATTAATATCCAGGGTTTTTTTTGTTTTTTTGTTTGGTTGGTTGGTTGGGTTTTTTTTTTTTGTTGTTGTTGTTGTTTGTTTGTTTGTTTTGACAATGGCAATGATCCAGCCTAGGTCTGAAGCCAACACTCACCTGTTCCATGGAATAGTTCATGAAAACTCCATTAATTTTGTCTTTTACCATTAAAGGCGTTTCTCCAGCCCTTTGTCAAATATTAAACAGAATGCAAACACAATAGACGCTCAATAAAATAACAATTTCATTTCCTTCTCATCCAGCCAACCAAGACAAGGACCTGTCCCAAGTAGCACATATTCAGCTGAGGTGAGGCTAGTTGTACAGGAAGAGGGAAAACAGATATCTTAGGCTTGTAGTAGAAAAGACTGTGGATTGACAGGGTCCAACATTCATGTGGTTCTTGCCCAGCATACAGTATGGTGAAACTAGAGGGAAAAGAGTCTTAACTTGTAGCAGGAGCAACTTATGTTAGACACATGAAAGCATATGTCAACTGGAAATAACATGACCCCCTTTTCCATTCCAGGCTGATACCCCTTAGCCAGGCATTGCTGAGATCTTGATCTCATGACTGTAAGGATGCAGATTGGAAGGTAGTGTTAGATGCTCCAGAAGGAAGCTGAGAGATAGGAAATTGATGAATGGATGGTTTTTGATGAATATAGTAATGGAAAGAGAGATGTGATGAGCAACAAGAATTGTGGAGCTGCCAAGAATTTTATATAGGCTTCTCTAAACTTATTGCTTGGTAATGAAGAAGGGAAACATCCTAGAGAATGTTTACCAGCAGCTGGTATGTATGCAAATGTGCATGCATATGTGAATATGTATTCATATGCAAATGCACATGTGAATATGTATATGTGCATCTAGTAAAAATTTATGAATATTACATTATTATATAGTTACAACATATAAGTCTACACTATATCTATAAAAGTGTATATGTAATATTTGTTGTGTTTGTTTAGAAAGACTTTATTCTCTCCTTTCTGAAGTGTGCAACAGAGGGACGATCCATCACTCCATTGTGCCAACATTAAGCTTTACACCTCTAGCTCTGGAGACTAGGTAAGGGACAAGAGGTGCCCGGGGACTTTGTAGCCGTGAGACCAGAGCAGTTTATTATGCTACGGCTGCTTGTGTGATTGCTTCGTTAATCTCCTTTAAACACTGCTTCCATTCTGTTACCTGTCTCATCACAGACTTGCAGTTAACCAGGATCTACAGAATGAAGAATAACTCTTCACCTAAGTAAATATGTACAGACAGCCTGAACTAGACATTTGAGCGTGTTTTCTTCCTAAGAAAGATGGGGACCCTTGTCTTATACTCTGTTGTGTTAGGAGTCTGAAGCCCTTGTCCAAATGTTAAATATTTGATGCTTGGTGAAACTTTGCCAGAGCTGAATATTTATTTCTGACCTTCCCTATTTCTTTTGATTATCCACACTTACTCTGTAGGATTTGTTTGTCGTGATGCCAGGCAACTCTGGTGACAGCTCCTTTTTCTGTACCCCTATTCTACTGGAGCAAAAATATATAAAAGTACCAACCCTAAATCTTCCTAATAGTGCCAACCCTAAATATTCCTCAGTTCATATGTGTTTTCTAACATCAGCTACATACTATCCTTCCCTCAAACTCTGTTGCTAAGTATCACAGCTAAACATTTTGGATGCCATCTTGGAAGAGCAGGAATACATCCATGACTTATCCTCAGAAACAAACACCCTGGCTCTGTGAAGTAATGTCTCTCATGGTCTTTTGTGCCTTGTTCATCCAAGGGAAGCCAGCGCCAGGTCACAGTGAAGCCAGTTTGGCAATAGAGTAACCATAACATGGCTGAGCAGCATAGCTTTTCCATTGTGTCCTGGCCCTTCTGTTTGTTACTAGTGGGTTCACAGTAATCTCTCTGAGTCTCAGTTTCTGCATCTGAGAAATAGGAAACACAATGATAGCTAACTCTTACAAAGATAGAAAAGTATCAAATGAGATGAAAATCTTTGAGAGCAGTATCTGCCACACAGCAAAGGTCATCTGCATTTCATCTTGAGCTGTCTTTCAGTGGCCTGGCATTTGCTTGGCCCTCAATTATGGCTTTCTTTTACTCATCCATCCTCCCAAAGTTAGTGACTTGGATTATATCTGCCCTGCTTTACACACTGTCAAGACTGCATTTGTTTTGACTGCAGGCACCGCTTCAGTGCTTCAGTGTGGAGCACTGCCCCCTATTATACTTCCTCAGTATTTCCTCAGTAGGAGCACTGCCCCATATTGGACTTCCTCAGTGACCCTCAGTAGGAGCACTGCCCCCATTGGACTTCCTTCCCCTCAGTGTTTCTGATACACAGTCATGAAAGACTGTGAGTGAAAGATAGGAAAGAGTTCTGTCCAGCAAGGTGGCACACACCTACAGCCTCAGCACCCTGGAAGTGGAAGCAGATGAGTCACGGATATATTGTGGGTATAGTCTACACAGTGAGTTTGAGGACAGTCCTTGTTTCAGAGAAACAAGACCAAAGGAGTTCACAGTCCTGTATTATGGAGTGATTAAGATACAAGATTTGCTTCTGCTCATGTATGTCTGTGTTGTGATTGGTGAGGTAGGTTTACACACAGGTGTGGGACTTGGAAATATGAGTATAATAGCAAAAGCATCACGTCTAGACAATGCATCAAGTTTTCTAATCCACTGGCACTTATGAATCTAAGATCTGGTTGTGTTTAATGACTCTGATTTGTCTGGGATGCTGTTCTAGGTCCATTTCTGTTGCTCTGACAAATATTCTGCCAAGAGTGACATGAGTGAGGAAAGGGCTCATTTGGTTTACAATTCCAGGTTACAGCCCAACATGTCAGGGAAGTCAAAGCAAGAACTCAGGCAGCTGCATATTACATCCATTGTGAAGAACAGAGAAAAACGAATGGATCTTTGCTTGCTGATAGTTTTCTTCACTTACACATTTCAGGGTCCAGCCCACAAAATGGCACTGCCCATATTCAGGTGGGTCATCCATCCCACCTCAATCAAGACAATCCAACCCAGATGTGGCTACAGGTCAAGCTGGTCTAGTAATTTTCTATTCAGGTTTTCTCCCCAGGTACTTCTGTATAGCAAGCTAACATTTAAAACTTGAGCATAATAGATGGTAATGCAGATACGGACTTTGAAGTAACTGTATAAAGTCGGGAAGTGTATTCAGTGGTCCTGTTTGTAAAGTGCAGGTAGTGATAAAAATCTACTCTTGAGAGGAAGCTGAGCATGGCATAATATAATATAATGCTAGCCAGGGAAGAATGGAATGCAGGCATAGCTAACACTGCAGCAGGTCCGCTCTGTAACACTGTAAGTGAAAGAGTTTGTGGTGAAAGATTCTCTTGGCGATCGGGTTCAAGGAATGCCACAAAATCACACCACACAACAGACTTCACCCAAGAGATTTACTGGAAGAGGGGGCTGATGCAAAATGGCTGCTTCTGAGCAGAGATAGGAACACAAGCAGACCAGATCCTGATGATGGGCTTTATAATGTGGATGGAATATGGGAACAGGAAAAATACCCCCACGATGGTGATGGTGAAAACATGTCAAATTGGCAGTTAATGATAATGGGATTGTCACTGAGTCATTGAAGGTTGTGGGGAGCCTGGTTCGGGAATGTGGGCAAGGACCGTTGGAGCTTCACAGTGTGCCCAATAGCAGGTATAGCCGGTTCCACACTGTGGAAGGTCCCTCTCCTTTTTGAGTACTTCTGTTTGCTCCATTGCTTTCTAACTGAGCACTTGCTTATTTTAAGACACTTCAAATTACTTTGATGTAGTGCATTTCCTGACCCATCTTTCAAGAACCGAAGTGGCTCTATGTTCAGATGTAGCCAGTGTGAAAACAGCAACATAGATTCTTTCTTCCAGAGACTTAAAAATATTTTGAAAGGTGTCTCTTGGTGCTAAGCAGCTGTTGTAGATTTTCTCTTCCATACTCCGAAGTCTTTTTCTTTGCAATAACAGGAGAAGTGGATAGAATGTTGCAGGGGTCTGTATGTTCCCCGACTGCTTTATCTACTGCTTTGTAACAAATGGGCAACTCACAACAGCCTGCTGTTGTTACTTTTTAGCTTCTGAAGGCAGCAGCCTGAGAACAGACTCTCAGGGCCTTTCTGGCTTAAGGTTTCTGAAGAGTTTCAGCACGTTTTTGGTCAGCACTCTGGTGGCATTGGAGGCTTCAACCAGAAGGGAGGAGATGTGGTACAGCTGGTTCCCGGGCTTGCTGGCAGGTGCTTGCCCCTCATCAAGTGAGCCTCTCCCTACAGGTGCCTCACCACCTGGCTTCATCCAGGGTGTGCAGCTCAAAGGAGAGCTAGAGAGCTTGCCCAAGATGCAAGCCGCTGACTTCTATCTTAATCACAGTAGAAACATGCATCCCATCACTCTTCTGTGTTTGTAATAAACTCAAGTTCCTGGAAAACAGCACCCACTCCCCCATACACCACACATTCTACAAAGGCTGATTATATAGCTAGAATGTCAATGATTGCAGAGAGGTTGGGTTGCTGCAGGTCCAGAGTCTGCTAACAAGTATCTTGGCCCTCTTAGGAGCCCACTTCTGTATCTAACCTAACACTTTGGTGACTCTCAGCTGAGGCCTTTGAAATGCATTAACTTAGCACACTCACTATGTCCCATCAACCCCAGAGCTAAGAACTATAGTAGAGGTTTCTCTGCTTCAATGCAACCTAGCTCCACCAATGTGTTTAAATAAAGTGTTTTGACTTACGGATGCTTTTCCCCCCTTTGGATTTGTAACAGAAAAACTTCATGAAACTTTTCGTTGGGCTGCAGACCCAGACAAGTAGCTGAGGTGCCTTTTCAGCCAAAGTGGACCTGACCTCCAGGTTCTCCCAGCATCCCTCAATCCCAACCTGTACTGGGCATGGCTGGCATATCTGGCCCTGTACCCTGAACTTTCCAGCCCAGGGCCTGAGCTCCACCATGTAATCTAGACATTTTGTGTTTTTTTTTTTTCTCTATCTTCTTCTCCCCCTCTCTCCCTCCCTCCTCCATGTGCACTTTTCTGTCTTTCCCCACATGGTGACTTCCCTGGCCCCATTTTTAAGGACCAGTAAACCACAGAGAGCTGCTCCCAGTAAACCTACATTTATGTACTCTAACTTGTCTTGAGTTGACTCATTTCACCTCTTAATAATGATAACCTATCACTATTACTATGTCAGAACACAGAATTTTGAGCACCCCTAAATCTGTGTTCTTAGGTCATTTGGCTCCATAATAAACTACCCCCTTTGAGGTGAGAGCTGTGTTTAGTTTGTTTTTATATTATCACTAATAATTGAGTCAATAAACATAAGCCCTACTTATTGGGAGGAGTCACACAAGGATGTGGTTATCCTTAGGGTTAGGGTTCAGCTCTTAGGAGCTATCCTGGTATTCTTCCGCCAACCATCTATGCCAACAATGATCCCTGGAGAGATAACTGCAGTGACTTTATAAGTTTCAGATAAAGAAGGAAGTCTTAAAATATTGTTTTAAAGCACTAAGTTCCTCCAAATTCCTGTGAGAGAATTTAATCTCATTGAACTTTAAAGGTGGGCTACTTTAGGAACGGTTAGGTTCCCCAAGAATTTGTGAGCTTGCTCCTGAGACACTGTGGAGAAGTTAAAACACTGATGATAGGTTCTGGTAAGTCATGAGCATTTGCCTGGCCAGGGAGAGAAAGAGAAAGACAGGAAGAAGGATTATAAACAAATAGACATGACCTGAAGCCATGGCAGGCAGGAGGCAGGAGGAGACAGACACAGGAGGCTGGGTAAAGAAAGGACAGGGTTGTCTACCAGCTACAAAAGTCTAGCGTGAGTTAGAGCTGCACAAGCTTCTCTTGGCGTTTTAATGGCACAGCCTAGCTGAAAAGAGAGAAAGGAAGGTGAGGAGTCCACAGTTTTCCAAATCTACCGGGACTTTAGATATCAGGGATTCTGCAAGGAATGGCATACTGCTAACAGTGGCCAAAATCTAGCCAGGCAAAATGTTGCGGTGGTACGGGCGCCCTCTGTGGGCCAAGAGGAGAGGTTCTGGGCCTGCGGAAAGGTCCTCCGCCTTCTTTTCCTTCAGTGATTAAAACGCCGAGACAGTCTCTGGAGCCCCTCCGGATGCAAACATCCCCCAGGCGGCCCATGGAACCAGTCCATGGCAGCCAGCCTCCCGCGAGGTTCCCCAGCCAGGGCAGCTGGCAGGAAGGCTGCCGAGGCAGCAGATCTGACTAGAGAATCCTCAATCACATTTACATGTGCATGGTGCAAAAAGGGAAAGGAAGGGGGAAGGGAACCCCTCCGGAATCAAAAAAGAAAGTCAGTAAGTACTCCATAATAAGAAAAAAGAAGAGAGTCAGCCACCAGCTTGATTTGTCTCAGATGTTCTCAAATCGCTGTCCTTAAAAGCTCTGCTTTCCCTATCTTCCTTCTCCCGTCATCCAATTGCCCGAAGAAAGTCTCTAATTTTGCTTTAATTTGTGCCTTGGTTGCAGGAACAAAACAGAACGTCACTGAAGCTCCCGCCCCGCCCCCTTGGCCCTCTGCAGCTGCACTTCCTCAATGGCCTGATGCCTCCTTTCTGTCCCACCATTCCTGTTCTTTGCGAAAGGTCCTCAGAGCACCAGGCTCCGGCAGTTTCCAAACTGACAGACAGCCAACGGTTGCATTTACACCTGTAAGCCCCGCAAGCCTCTCAGGAATGGGGGTGCAGATTCTGGTTCAGAGAGGAGCAGAGCACAATGGTTTGCTCTGCTGTGCATGCTGGAATCTCTCAAAACCACAGCTATCTTGGGCATCTTGCCAGGAATCGGGTGGAAGGTGATAGTAACAAATTTGGGTGTTTACACCAGTTTTCAAGTAAAAGAATAAACAAACGCAGCCTCTTTATTTCCTTACAATGGGATCTTTTGGAATATCTGATGTCCCTTCCCTGTTTGACTCATAGGACTCAAGAGTTCATTTCTCAGATAGAGCGCTGGCATGAACCAGAGGTGCCCTGGGGCAGAATCCTCCCTCCCCTCCTCACGGAGGCTAGTTTACTTCCCCTTTAGTGGTCTCTACTCCTGCCTCTACCTAGGAGGAACATTGAGAAGCACTTCTAATTAATCTTTGTAAATTTCTGTGCAATCCTGGGGACTAAAGGCATATTATTAGAATGTGCTGGCTGGGTTGGTAGTATCCATAAAATCTGGGTGCTGACCAGATCACTGTTTTAGGCTACAATTATTAGGAACAGCTGGGAGAGGTTTTACCTGCTTGGCCACTGCCTAGGGCCTCAAGAAAAGCATAGGGCGGCCACCTGGGGACACACAGTCTGCTCATGACTCTTGTCTCCAGAAGGTATCAGCACAAAGGGTTTGCAACCAGTTAAGCTGTCACTTTTTCACTCCTGCTAATCTTTTAGTGTACAATAGTCTTGCCTTACTTAACCCCAAGTTTGTTTTCTGAGGTTTTACCTATAATCAGCCATTGAGCTGTCTTCACCACCAACACAAGAAGGTGAGCATGGTCGCTTTTTTGATATTTACATGTGCAAGGCATGTTAGAAACCATACTCACGCAGTTTCCAGTTTTTAGGGATTTTTAAGTTCTCTCTCTCTATCTCTCTCTCTCTCTCTCTCTCTCTCTCTCTCTCTCTCCTTAAGACAGGGTTTCTCTGTGTAGTCTTGGCTGACCTGGACTCTCTTTGTAGACCAGTCTGGCCTTGGAACTCCAAGTGATCCACCAGCCTCTGCCTCCCAGCCTGTGCTGGGATTAAAGGCATGGGCTACCACACCTGGCTTTTTTGTTGTTTCTTAAAAGAGTTACTTTTATCATAACTGCTTAAAGGTATATATGTCTGAATACGGGTATGTGCGTATGAGTACAGGTGCCAGCAGAGGGAAGAAGGAGGTGTCCAGTGCCCTAGAGCTGGAGTTACAGGTAGCTGTAAACAGGGGTGCTGAGAACGGAACTGAGACACCCTTCCCCCCTCAAAGGCAATGGGTACTCTTATCTACTGAGCCATTGCTTCAGCTCCCAGTGGTTTATTCTAGTTTACTATTAGTTACTGATAATCTCATGCTATGTCACAGATATGCATCTATGAGAAAAGCGCTGCCTGCATAGGTTTTAACACTACTTGCTATTCCAGGCATCCACTGAACTTGAAGGGCTATAGCCTCTTGGGAAGATACCTGGCCTTCTGTGGTTTGGGTTCTGACAGAGCATCCCTCTTGTTACTTTTTGGAATCTAGAAAAGCAAATCACTTGTGGCTAGAATCACTTGAGGCCCTTAAGTCAAGGGGCCTCCATGTTGTTGGGTAGTTGTGAGAATAGGTGGGTCCTCATATAACATAACCTAGTTTTCCCAATAAACTCCTGGATTGGGACAAAAGAGTAACTGATTCAAGGGCAGAGACAAAGGACTTCAAGCTGTTTACTTAAAAGCAGTTTAGGATAAATGGCTTGACCACATCTTTGTTACTTATCTCTGGTCTGGTGCAAGAAGGGTTTTGCAATATTTGCTGCCTGGAAATTGTTGCTTGATACGAGGTAGAACACTGCTTCTCTCTCTCTCTCTTTGAGTCTCCATCTGGATTTAGCAGATATGAATCCACAATTTCTAGGACACTTGATTGGATACCTAATTAAAGTGTTAAAAAAATTCTCTTTGATTTAGAAAAGGCCCTTCGTCTGAGGGAAAGGCACAACTACTTCCCTGATTTGATCATTCACTAGGGTTATTTTTCTAGAGGCATATGAAAAATACATAGTGAGTGAAGTTTATTGTCTTGTGTTAACACAGTGTTAACACAGATATTTTGCCTCAGTACTGCATGAAAAAGATATCTTAGATTTACTGTTTTAATATCTATTTGCTACAAGGACTTTAGGATTAGATAATGGGAAGTATGTGTGATGTATTGGGGGATAAAGGATACTGAGTTACTGCTAAGGGGCTTGAAACTTCTCTGAAACTGTTTAAATTCTAGGTACAGAAAGATGAGATGGTCTTCTCCTCTTCCCAGGGCAAGCAGATGACATTCAGCATAGGAATCCTAATCCAATTTGAAAGCCCCAGATCATAATCTCTTCTATTGAAACTAAGGGCTCAGAGATGAGCTTCGACTGTAACTTCCCAGGCACTGTGGAAATAGGTTAGTGATGCATTGAATCATCAAAGCGAGTAAGGCAGACTAGAAGCCACATGTAGAAAAGGAGGCCTTTACATCATCTTATCCAGCCCCACTTGGAGCCCTTGTGCCTAAGGAGACTATTCTACTGTATTTCCTTAAGACTTCAATTAAAAGGAAGTCTCAGACAGCATAATAAAGTCTGGGAAGGCAGAGAGTTGAAGATCATGGCATACATGAGTCCAGCTCTGACGCTAGGTGCACTACTCCTAGACTCAGTAAGTCTGAGAAGAGGTTATCTTATATATGGTGACTGTACCACTCACTGATAATTATCAACACACATTTTTGGTCATAGACTGTGATAGCTAATTTTGGCTATCAAATTGACACAGCTGAGGAGTTGATTCTGTCAGGTTGGCAGTGGGTATGTCTGTGGGGCATTTTTCTTAACTATTAGTTAAGGTACAAGAGCCCCACTGTGGGCAATCCCAAAGCCTGTGGGCCTGAGCTACGTGAGAAAAGTAACTGAAGAGGCCAAGCAATCAAGCTAGTAAGCAATGCTTCTTCACGGTCTTTGTCTCAGTTCCTGCCTCCAAGTTCCTCTTGTGCTCCTGCCTGGCTTCCTTCCCAAGGATGGACTGTAGCCTGTAAGCTGAAATAAATTCTTTCCTCCACAAGTTGGTTTGGGTCAGGGTGTTATAACAGCTGAGAGCAATCTAGGAGGGAGATGGATTACATACACGATGATGGTACCAGAAGATTGCCGGCCTCATGGTATCTTAGCTGCCTTAGATTCTCCTATGATGTTCACACAATAGAAATCACCCAGGACGCTGTACACAGGATGTCACCCTATGGTTAAGCAGTAGCTGACCGCAACATCGTGAATAAAGTACAGTGTTAACTATGTACCTGAGAGGAGCCATCCTAAGTGCTTCAAAACCATTGGTGAATGATTTCATTGCTTCTTTCATCTACTCTTAGGTTAAAAAATAAAAAACAGTAGTTCTTTGTTCATAAAAAACAGGATCATCCAGAATAAAAGCAAAATAAGACAGAACAGAACAAAACAAACAAACAACAAACAAACCATAATAGGCATGAGAGATACAATTAAAATGCAGGCAGTGCCAACACCAAAGCATGGCTTAACTACAAAGTTAACTTTAGCAGTATATTCCTTAAATTTAGAAGTGCTACTGCTAGGCTCTATAAAAAGCTTGAGGGGCTCATTTACATATAGTTAGCATTCCAGAGGGAGAGGCCAATGAGAAGCAAGAAGAGCTAGACAGTTTCTGCCATGTTTCTCACATACTGCAGGGTGCCAGTCGGTGTCCATTACTGTCCATAGGTCCCTTCTCAGGGTTATTATTGCTGTTCATTTAGAGAAGATCTCAGAGTAGAGAAAACAGGCAGAGGTGTGGCTTTGAAAGTACCCAGCCATGCTGCTTTACTGTAGGGCTGGGGAATAGGGCTTATCCTTTGCTGAAACAGGTTCTTTGGAGTAGGAAGGAATGGGACCACTCAGTGACCTTCGTTTACATGGTGACAGATAAGAGTTTCTTGGCTACACTTTCGTAGAGTTGCAACTCATTCTCATAGGGAGATTTTGAAATAGCCAGGATGGAAAGATTCCATAGAACAGCATCAGTATGTTTTCCTCTGAGACAGAGAGCATGTCTGGGGACTTAGAATGGTTAGGGGGAAATAGCTTATCCAGAGAATAACCAGAGAAAATAAGGATTGGGTTGAAGCTTTGAATGAAGTCTCACCTTGGACAAATCCCTTTGGTAACTAACAGGAAAGAATGCCTGAGACTGGCCCAGGCAAAATGGAGCCTCCAGTGTTAAGTGCCACAGAATCAAAGTGAAATTTGAATTGGGCTACTTTTCAAAAAAATGCAGTCTTTGTTTTTTGACACTTATTGGACCTCTGTCTGTTCCTTGAAACTTTCAGTAGCATCATGGTCTTGCCCTTTGAGAATGCAGGGAAAGATTAGTGTCTCCATTAGGGATAAAGAAGAGAAGAGAGGTGGAGACACCAAAGAAGAACAAGGAAACAGCAGACTGCTGGATGCTGAGACTTGGGATCTGTGGAGAACAGGCACCTGGGAGAGAGTGTGTGCTGGGAAACTGTGATTGAGTGAGAATAAAGTACAGCTGAGAAGACTTTGAAAAAGGTGTTTGGCCAGAATAAAGAGGCATTCTTTTTCTGAATATGAATGTAGTGTGTCTCAAATTTCATTCTCTTTAGCAATGACCCTGAGCTTTACAGTGTATAAAATTTCCTGTTCACCTTTTATTTTTGTGTACCTACTCACCAAATAGAACCCCCGTCTTTCACCTTCTCACAGCTTCCGTGATTTCATGAGAGAATTTTTTTTATCTGCTGTGATTGTGGTTCCTAGGGTCTGTGTGTAAAAGTTTCATGAACCCAATCATAAGGACAAAAATGGAGTCTTTTTCCCCTCCTGTCTCTATAAGAAGAACAATCATATTAATGAATGAGACAAGCATCGAACAGACAAGGAAAGGAAACTCCACTTATGCTCCCGATTTTAGACTTAAGATAAAGAAAGCCATTGCTTATTGTCAGCCTTGAGACACAGGGCAATCAGAAAATCAATTCAACCACAGAGTCTCCTGCTCACCCTTGTTGCTCCTTCATCCACCCTCTCCTTCTGCCAGGGCAGGTTTTTTTTTTTTTTTTTTTTTTTTTTTTTTTTTGAGAGAAGTTGGCTTATGAGTTCTCAGCCCTGCAGACCAGCCCTCACTCATTCCAGTTCCTGAATAAAGGTGTCCAAGCTTTATGCTATGGCTTTCAGATCCCATTTTTCTGGGTATATAACATGATCTACAGCTGCCCTCTGAGGGCAGGGAGGCAGGTGGGTGGGAGTGGGCCAAATCCCTGCCTGTGGCCTGGAGGTCCTGATGTGTAATCACAAGTCAGCCATAGACTGTAATATGGCTATAAAGATCTCAGAACCACAGTATATGAGAGTTATGCCTGGAATGAAGACCAATCTGTAATAAAAACAGCCAGCATTAATGCCACAAATATGTGACAGCGGGCAGAGAAATGACTGATTGGGGATGTTTATAAATATAGAAAGTGAGCTGCTCATGGCATCCAATAGAGGGGGTTAGCAAAATGAAGACAGATGGCAGGCGATTAGCTCTCACATTCTTTTATGGCTGCCAATCCACTGAAGGCTTGCTGCTCAGCTCCCTCACCAGCCTCCTGTTGGGGCCCTCCAGGTGCTTTCCAGGGTTGTCTTTACCTCCTGGATGGTTCTCTCAGAGAACCACTGCTTGTTTTCCAAGGATGAGCTCTACAAGGACAACAGAGTCCAGAGAGACATTCCAAAGATGACGTTGATTAGAAAGACAGCCAAAATCCTGGGGTTTGCGCTATGGTTTCATGGCAGTTCTCATAGAAATATAGGATATCATGTTGGGAGAATTTGGAGACTTTCTAGCTCAGCTCTTTAGGTAACACTGGGATATTTCCAGGCTCCTTTTCTAAGCTGATGAGAAGCATAGCCTTTCCCCAAAGGATCCATCCTTCTTTGACACGATGTTGGCCTCAATGTGAGTTAAAGTTCTTTTTTTTTTTTTCTTTAGAGATTCTAGTCTCTGGTTCAGGGCTACATCATGAACAAGGATGAGCCAGACTTCCTTCTCAGACGGCCCTACAAAGGATCAGGAAAGGTCTCACAGCCATGGTTAGACATGGCCTTCATCTCCTCAGGAATTCTAGCAGCTTATTCTTGGCTCACAAATTCTGTGCTTCTCTCAGATTAATCAGAGCACTAGATAACCCAGGCCAAGAGACACCTCCTCTCAAAGTGCTCTGATGACTGCCATGTGCTCTGGTACTGTTGGACTGGTTCACCCTGATGTGTGCTTACATGGATTTGCACGAAATAAAAGGTGGAAGTAATCGTACTGCTGAATTTTGTTGGAACTCTACAGTCAGTAAAACTAGGCAGGTTTTCATCTCCTGCATAACTAAGTTTTAGCCCTTCAACCTGTTAGAAGATGAACTTTCAGCTTGCATCTCTACTGTGCTTCTCAGGTCATGATTATTCTACTCCCAAATACTACAGATTTTAGAAGCAACATCTCAGCACCTCAGACCTACCTCCATTAGTTGTGAACCTAACTCTATCCTTGCATTTCTTTTGAACCCTTCAATACCATTCCATTTCTTACATTTAGCAGACTCCGTACTACACAGTTCTGGTTCCTGGCTCCCTGGCTTTCCTCTTGTGGCTGTCTTGCTTGGTTTCCAGGCCTTCAACATATCCTGAGCAAAATGTTCTGCTTGGGCAAATGGCCTCACCTCAATCCTTCTCAGTTCAGCCATGCACCTAGTGCACAACCCGTGGAAAGAGTAAATGCTCCATATTGCCTTATTGAACTGGATCCCTTGGATGAGGCTGTAAGATGGGAAGCTACAGACTTACTCCTGTGTATAGATGCAGCGACTGGGGCACAGAAAAGTTAGGTAATTTCTTCACAGCTAAACAGCTAGTGAGTAACACAGCTGGGATTTTATCCCTAGCAGTCTGAGTCTAGACACTGCTTTATGTGCTTTTGTTAGTCATATCAGCCTCCACCCTAGAAAACTTGCCCTTTCTGACATGACACCCTTTCTTATAGTTTTCCTTTTTTGAATCTAAATCACCCCTATTTCCCTGGCCTTTCTTCCCTCACTTTTCATCTGAGCCTTAACTCTACCAGAACAACCTTTTCAAAGAGCCCTTACCTCTTGCAGTTAGTTGGATTAAGCCTGAATCTGAGATAAGACATGATACCAACCTGTATTTGAATACTTTGCCTTGGAGACTTAATTATAAAATACTGCTTTTTTTTTCAGATGAAATTCATTATCTTTTTTTTCTGCTAGCTTGACGAGGTCTTTCTGTAATAGATCACCTGAGAAATTTGCTTTTCTTCCCAAATCCATGTCATCCATAAGTTTGATAAGTGTCGTCCATCACCATGTCTTCATCCATGCTGCTGATGGAGGTAGTTAATGATAAAGGGCCCAGTCAGCATCAGGTGGACCCTGGCAGGCCAACTTGACAGCTTGATAGGAATCAATTAGTCATTTAGCACCTGTAGGTATGTGTTTTGCATCCACTTTGCCAATATTCAGGGTAAAGGTTTTTTTTTTTGTCCAATGAAAGCCTTACAAAAAGACTCCTAAGATGCCTTCCTGAGATGCCCACTCACTATGCACACTGCTCTCCCTGCAGAACAATGCCAAGGGAGGAAATGAGGTTTGCCTGACCTGACTTCATCTTAATAAATCTAAGAATGTGCAAAATTGCTATTAACCCATAAGAGTCTAAAGGAGTCTATGTTTTAAGTGTGACAATCTTTAAAGTGCCGCTAAGGCAGTCTGGAATTTCCTTCGAGGCACTCCAGAGAACTCTTGCAGCAGACAAGGGTCAAACAGCAGCCACGCTCTCAGGCACCTTTGTAAGAAGGCCTAATATTTTATTCATTACAATAACATTCAATCGTAGGTCCCTTTTTTAAAGGTGAGGTGCAAACTATATTTTGAAAGCCACAGCTTTTAAAGGAAAAGCAATCTGTCTGTCTGGAGCTGTATTTGATTACTATATTGACTGGTACCTGGGACACTTTGTTAGAGACACCATTATCCACATTTGTTCCATGCCTCCAGAAGTATTGTAAGACTTGATAGATGGCCGTAGGACAGAATGTCTGGGCAAGTCCATTATTGAAATGCACACATCTAATTGTCTCCAAAGAACCCTTGTTATATTTTTCTAACTGGTCTTTTCTGAAGCTATGCTGCTATCTTCAGCATCTATGGTGGTTTCCTAGCTTTGTGGTATTTCCAAACACTCCTCCTTCATCCCTGTGATAGTCCTAATGAAGATGAAGTCACCCACTTACTTCAAGGAAACTAATACTAAACAGAGGTTCACTAATCTCCTTGTCACTATACAGTCAGTGGTCAGAAGAACCACGTTTCAAAAGTGTTGACCCAGAAGTCCTTAAAACATGCCTTTATTCCACTGACAACATCTTTTCAGTGGGTTGAGCACTGATATTTCCGAGAGCCTCCGATGGGCTAGACAGTGTGCAAAGCATTTACAGAGATTAACTCATCTAGTCTCACAGAATCCATGCCAGTAGCAATTTTCACACTCTGTTTTGCGGATGAATCTGAGGACTGTCTTTAAGCTTCCACAGTAAGAAATCTGGGAGAGCTAAGATTCAAATGCAGGTAATATAGCTCCAGAAAAATTTAACATTAACAATTATAGCATTTATTTTATCAAACTTAACAGGGACGATTCCCATTGTTCTATCTTGAGGGGTTTGGAAGCTTTATGTGTTCCTATATACTCTTATGTATCACAGATTAGCCTTTTCTTTTTAATTATGCCCTGCACATGTGTCACTGGTGAACTTTATCCCCAGAACAAGTTAGGTGTTTTCTTTTGTTGAAGTGGAAGTGGTCTTCGGGCTTCAATCAAGGTTTGATGTAAATAAAATTCTCTCCAGGCTGGTTGAGAGTCAAACACTGAGAAAGAAGGAGCAGAAGGATGCATAAGCTCTGATTATTTGGGAGAAAGCATGGTACAGACGCCTACCCAATTGTGCCTGCAGACTGAGGCAACAGCACTGAGAAGTAGAGTGTGTCCTGGGACTTAAGGGGAATAGGGTGATGTTTTTTCTGCCACCCATTTCATTATGAGCCAGTCCTGCCTCAAATATCAGCATCTTGCTCTTCTCTCACATCTGTTTACAATTGCGCTGATGAATGGTTAAAAGGGACACAAGCCAGCGCAACTTGCTTCTCAGAGACACACTCTGAAGAGGGGAGCCAGGGGGTTTCATGGTATTAGCTCTTATGTATGATGGGACCAGCTCCTCTCTTCTAATTGGCAGGGGTAGAGTGGAGGAAGGAAGCACAAATCACAGTGACTTCTTCCTTCCAGCCAGCTCCTGTATACTCACTGGAATATACTCTGGAGTATACTCTGCCGACGTGTGTGTATATAGGGATTTCTATTGCCTATTGAGCAGGTAGGAAGATAACCGTCCTGAATGGCATCAGACAAGGAATGAAATGAAATTTTAACCCTGCTGATGTAAGATGCATTACACTTTTCCTTTTAGAGTCTATTTGCCACTTGAGATGATTCAGTTGGAATCCCCAGAGTACCCAGTTGGCCTGGAGACAGCAGCACACAGAGGTACCACACGCCCTCTTAGCATATGTTTGGTGGTCATGAAAGGGGATCATTTTGAAAGAGGGCCCCTCATTGAGCTTGCCTGGAGAAGAGTTAATCTTAAAGTGACTCTGAGAGAGAGGAGAAATAAGGTCATTTCCGCTCTCAGTTGTGGGAAACTAAAGTTACAGAAAGCTTGTTGGACTCCTATTTAGTGGTTTGAGTCCTGGCATGTACTTTCCGGCCATCTGAAAGTATTTCACAGTCTAACTTACAAGCTCCTATTGGAAGGCAGCAAATAGAAGGCATTTCCTCTTCTCCTTTTCATGCTTTGAAAGGTTATTTATAATAGCCAGAATCTGGAAACAACCTAAATGTACCTCAACAGAAATAGATACAGAAATTGAGGTACATTTATACAATGGTATACTACTCAGCTATTAAAAACAAGGAAATCATGAAATTAGCAGGCAAATGGATGGAACTAGAAAAGATCATCCTGAGTGAGATAATCCAGAACAAGAAAGACACACATGGTCTATACTCACTTGTAAGTGAATATTAGCTATATAATACAGGATAACCATAATAAAATCCACAGAGCTAAAGAAGCTAAATAATAAGGAAGACCCTAGGGAGGATGCTTAATTTTCATTCAGAAGGGCAAATAGAATAGACACTGGAAGTGGTAAGACTCACAGCCAAACTTTGGGAGAGCAGGAGTTGCAGGAAAGAGTCGGGGAATAGAAGGACCCGTAGTAGAAAGGAGCTCCACAGGAAGACCAACTGAGCCAACATATCTGGGCCCAAGGGGCCTGCAGAGACTGATGCACCAACCAAGGACCATGTATAAAGATTACCAGTATCGTCTGCTCAGATGTAGCTGATGGGCAGCTCAGTCTCCATGTGTGTTCTCTAGTAAGGGGGTGGGGACAGGGCCTGTCTCTGACATGGAATCTTTTGCCTGCTTTTTGATAGCTTCCCCTCTTTGGGGGTGGCATTGGCAGGCTTCAGAGGAAGAAGATGCAAGCAGTCTTAATGAGACTTAAATAGGCTGGGGTCAGATGGTAGGGGAAGAGGGTTCCCACTTTCTGAGAAATAGGAGAGGGGTATAGGGGGAGGGAAGAGGGAGTGAGGGTGGGACAGGGAGGAATTGAGAGGGTGGCTACAATCAGGATGTAAAACGAATAAATTATAAAAATAAATTCAAATTAAAATATTACAGATGGGCAAACTCAAAGAAGGTAACTTCGCAGAATCAGGATGTACTGCTAGGTTTTCTTCTTCCAAAGCTACTTTCATAGGTCAAGATTTTCTGGAAAGGACATAAAATCACATGGGAGCAGGCATAGGTTAGGATTCACTATATAGCATTCGCATCCCTTTTCCAAGTTGCTGTAGTTTGGACATTAAATGTCTCCTCTGCGGCATGAGGATTTCCAGGATACAGATATTACAAGATGGTATGAGCTTGAAGGGTGGAACTTGAAGGGGTCACTGCAAGTGTGTCCTCCAGGAGGACTGAAGTGCTGGCTCTTATGTCTGTTCTTTCGTTCACAGGCTCATGATACAAGAGGTGATGCTCTGCCACATGTTCCTGCTGCAATAGATTTTGCTGTTCCAGGCCTAAAACAATGGGCTCAGCTGCTCAGGGATGGAAACCTTAGATTTGGTGCTCTCTCTAAGATCTTAGAACTTGCTACAGTGATTGGAAACTGGTAGTTTTATTAGCATCAGGGGCTCAGGTCTAGGACTCCCTGGACTTGGGAGGAAAAGGCCGGGTGAATTGCCATGGCATTTATCCTCCCACTGAGCCCTAGCTGAGCTTACTTACTGGGCCCTGAGATTCATCCTCAGCCTCTCATGTTGGCTCCTGAACCTGCAGAGAGGCGAAAGCTGACAGACTCCCCATGAGGCTGGGGGCTGCACATGCAGCCAAGTTACAGAAGTCAAGAAACCCGTTTTACATTCTACCCACATCCAGGCATGCTCTCCCTCCTTCATCAGCTCGAGAGGGGCATATCTTGAGACACCGAAGAAGAAGTTTTAATCTCCTCTTGATTGGGCTCTACAGCAGCTTGAAAAGCCTCTGACTGAAAGTGAGAATCGTGTCACAATTTAATAGCCTCATTTCTCAGGCGACCTGGGCCTTTTCAACTCCCCAGCCTCGGTGGGATGTCAGGCCGCTTGCCCTTGTTTGTCTGGTACACATTTCTATTCAGGGAGTTGTCTCTGCTGCGCCTTTCAGGGAGCCCCTGTCAGCCAAAGGGAAGGACAGGAATGCTCAATACGGATGTTAGTGGTGGCTAAAATCCATCACACCCAGGTTTAATAAGAACAGTTGGGTGAAGGCAGAGGAAAGGAAGCAGGAGTAGGGACCTGGCACTGCCAGCCTGACTCAGCTGAGAGTTTCAAGACTTTTTCTTGCCACTCCAAAGAACAATGCACAAAAGCACAGTCCTTTTCTGGCTGAAACATCTTCAAGTGTTGTGTATAAAAGGAAGCTCCATTCTGAGAGGTGGTCCTTGGGACATACCCATTGTATGTCCTTGTATTTTAAGGCAACTCTGGCAGGTCTTATTTAGTGGCCTTAGGAAATCCTTGGATAGACAGCTTCCTTTTTAAATGTATTTATTTTAATTTTATGCACATTGGTATTTGTCTGTATGTATGTCAATTCAAGGGTGTTTTATCCTCTGGCACAGGAGTTACAGACAGGTGTGAGCTGCCATGTGGGTGCTAGGAATTGAACCTGGGTCCTCTGGAAGAGCAATCAGTGCTCTTAACTGCTGATCCATCTCTCCAGCCCCCAGATTCCTTTTTAGAAGAGAGGAGGATCACCCTGTTTATTTCCAAGCATCTGCCTTCATGCCACAGAGCATACAGCTGAAAAAGGACCCCAAGCAAATGTGCATTATTATGTGTGGCTGGGTGTGCAGTTGGCTCAGTGTGAATTTGTGAAATATCTTAGCGTTGGTTCCACTTATTGTAAATAGATCCAGTCTATATCACAGATGCTGTGTACCCAGCATGCCATGCCCTGCCCAAGACAGAAAGCTAGAAATGTAGAAGACACGTTTTGTTCTTTCTCATGTGTGTTCTTTCCCCTTCCCCACTCCCCCGAACCCTGTGATACCTAAAAGAAGTCTCTGCATGAGGCTTTTGGTGACCTACTTCTGAAAGGATGAGTCCTGTGTTGTTTAATTAAATAGTGAGGGATTCAGAGTGTGGCCTTCTGTGGGAGGGGTGGGAGGAAGATCCACAACAGACAAGGGCTGTGGGGAGGGGTTCCCCTTTTCTTTTTTTCAGGCTCAGCTTTTCAACAAAGAATGGAGAGGAGACTTGAGGTCACAAGGAAAGCCTCCATCAATAGAGCACAGTTCCTGTGGCCCTGGGACTAAGTGCTCCCATAAGGACAGAGGGCTTATCCTTAGATACTGCATCCCTCTCACAAAGAACGAGGGAGCACCCCCTCTCAGAATCACTCCCTCACAGCAGCTAAAAGCCTGTGTGGGTTTGGAGTGGAGCTGGGCTCTACTTTTTAATAGAGCAAGCACTCCACCACTGAGCAATAGACATAGCTCCCCCGCCCCCCCCCCAAAAAAAAAAGAAATAATGTTTTACTAAATTGCTAATCCTGTCCTTGAACTTGCTCCATGGTTCAGGCTTGCCTTGGACTGTGGTTCTCATGACTCAGCCTCTTTGGTGCTGGGATTACAAAACTTGGTCACCAAGCATTTCCATTGTTACTTCTTTTCAGATAGTAAGAATTTGAGTCAAAGAGCAACCAAGTGACTTATTTGCTCGTTTCAACATTCCTGCAACCTCACTGCAACTCTCTGCTGCCTTGGCTCTGTTTCCATTTGCCCTGTACTGCCAGATCAGCAGGGAATGCATTACTTGAACTTGGGATCCCTTCTGAGCCCACAGTGTACGCTTCCTAAGTATTTCTCTTTATTGAGCTTCTAATTTTGCATCAATTATTATTTTAGCTTATTCTAGCTCCCAGGGGAAAACCATTCTAAAAACTAATGATCTGAGTCAAATTTTAAATCTGTTCTAAAGACTTCTTTCTCAAGGTTGCCTATCACTGTTAAGTTTTCAGATGATTGTAGAATTTGGAGTTCGGTTCTCTCTGCACTTCAGGTGTCATAGACTTCTGTCAGCTGTCTTCTGTTGTTCAGTGTGCATCAAGCACAAGGAACAGTGGGGATAAACTTTAGGTGGCATCCAGGTGCTTGACCACCTCAGTACCTCTCCTTGGCTGGTCTTCAGTCGTGGTACTTTTTTTTCTTTTTTCCCAAGACATGGTTTCTCTGTGTAGCTGTGTCTGTCCTGGACTTGATTTGTAGACCATGGTGTTTTCAAACTCACAGAGATCCACCTGCCTCTGCCTCTCTGAGTTCTGGGATTACAGGCTTTTGCCACCTCGCCCGGTTTTCAATTGTGGTTCTTAAGTGTGCTCATAATCAGGTGAAACTGGATATGGGGCTTGCATAGAAACAAGAACATCATCAGAGTTCAAGGCAGTGAAGACTCTTTTAATCAAAACGAGGAGCTGGCTGGAAGATGGGGGAAAGACAGAGGGTATGGGGCTTTTCTCATTGTGCTTTGTCATGGGAAAGTCTTTTCTGCTGAGTCTTGTGCCTGGTTGTTGCATGTCGTTTGCTTCAGGTTAAATAGATGCTTAAGGAAAAGGAGGTTGAGGACCTGAAGGCCATGGCGATGTGGATGGGGTAGATATGCCTGTCTCTGGAAAGGAGTTGGTGTCCAGAGCTGGAACCAAAGGACAAGAAGGCTCTGGACTCTGGGTGAATGGGAAAACTAGAGTAGAAATACAGGCTACTCACGCCAGAATTTCCTGAAAACTATCCTGATTCAGAAGAATTGCGTAAACAACCTGCAGACTGAGGCCTGGGACTTTGCTTTCCAATGAGCTCTGGGTGATCTGAGTACTTCATTGCTAGAAAGCAGGGCTCAGAAATCTTGAGAGAAAGAGGACAAGAATGAATGCAGTGATTCCTGGGAGGAATATAGGAAATGGCAGCAGAAAATGCAGGATGGAAGCTGGGCTCCTAGGAGCACTGCACTGGGTGGAGACCACAGGTGAGGTGCAAGCTCTGTTTGCTCTGACCAGAACTTTGATGCCAGGCCGTGTGAACATGAAAGATCTTTGCTTGGCTCTGAGAAACTTCAGTGTAAGATATGGTGGGGGAGTGGGAGTGGACGATTCGATAAAAAGGAATCAAGTACTGTCAAATGCTGCAATCTGTACCAACCTTGAAAATATGACACTTACAAAGCGAAAAGGAGCCAATGACAGAAGACAAAGTGGTATATAATCCCATGAACACAAAAAGTCCAGAACAGGCAGTTGCGTAGAAATTGAAAGTACATAAGCGGTTCTCTGGATTGGGCAAGAACAAATGAATCGAGAAGAGGGCACATGAGTGTTTGTCAACAGAAATGTTTTCAAATTATATTAAATTTAACATTATATAATTTATAAAGCAGGCATATTAAATGTGATGTGAATTACAATCATCTTAATAAAGCTACTGAAAAAGAGGCTGCGGTTATGGCTCAGTGGTAGAGACTTCGTTTTGGGTATGGT
Organism: Meriones unguiculatus; assembly: GCF_030254825.1. Classification (NCBI taxonomy): domain Eukaryota; kingdom Metazoa; phylum Chordata; class Mammalia; order Rodentia; family Muridae; genus Meriones; species Meriones unguiculatus. Next base: position 167,542,445 of record NC_083349.1, read on the forward strand.
CCTCTTGACACATTTGGTGGATAAGAATTGTAGGAGCCTAGATTTTGTGTTCCATCTCCAGTACCTGCTGCCCCGCCCCCCAGTATAGGTACAGTTGAGAGTGTGATTGTGAGTTTTGATATCTTGTCAAAACAAACAAACAAATAAACAAACAAAAATCAGAGAGGAGAGGGGAGTGAAATATAGAGAGGTAGGGAAGCCTGGGGGTGTGGTTTACTGTTCACTGCAAACCACAAAGGAGCTGTCTGTAAGGGTCTCCACTACCACAAATAGTCCTCATACTCTAATTAACATTGCTGACACAAAAGGATGCTAGACACTTTCAACTAATTGGCCCTAGGGGAAAGAGGAGAGCCAGACTAGATGTGCAGGAGATCTCTGCTGTTCCTGTGCCAGACAGTCACGATGGTGGGGCTGGAAGTCCCCTAGGAGAATGTTTGCCCTACTTGCCTTAAGAAAAATTTTCCATTTGAGGTTGACCCTGTTGCCTAGTGTGGTTGGTCAAAGCTAGTCAATGGTCTTTACATGGACTGTGGTTACAGCATCTTACAAAACAGACAGTGCTTCATGCTTGTATTCGAGATCTGACTCTAGGCTGGACTCCTCTTGGCATTAGCTGTGATTTAAACAAGTGATTAATCTCTCCCCAAGCTGCAGTTTCTCCATCTGTAAAACAAAGATGCCACCACAGAATGTGAGGAGTGACATGCCAGCTAGTTACTTAATCTGTGGAATGGGTTTAATTTTCACCCTCTTGCAAGATTACTGTAAAGATTAATGAGATTCAGTCCAGGTATCAGCTCAGCAGGTGTTTTAGAATGCCCCGTTGGCTGCACTTTTTCCTTACCGCTTCCTGATTGGAGGCTTGTTTATTTATGAATAATTTCTTAATAAGTCAGGTAAGTTCAACTCAGTTTCCTCATTTGACACAGAAAGAATTTTTCTCCTGTATCCATTCTAATCTATTCTACTACATACAACAGAAAGCTCAGAGACAGCACTCTTAGCACATGGTGGAAGTTCAGGAAGTGTTTACTGTGGTATAATAGTAATAATACTGACACCATCACTATTGTTGACTCATATTCATCCTACACATAATTACTGAATGCTATGATGCTATTGCTATCACTACAAATATTTGAAAGATTTTTAGGTCCTGGGAATCAAGACCATGCCTCATCTTCCCTGTCTGCTCCTTCATGGCTGCTACTGGCTTATCTTAGAGGGCAAATGGATGGTCTGACCTTTTGTGAGACTACTTAGTTCTGAGGCAAGTATTCCCTCTGTATGGACATAACTGAGCCTATAAAGGATCACATTTCCATTTGGATCTCTGACCAGTTTTACAAGGAGAAGAACCATTTTCATAATGCTTGGGCACATTATCACCCATGAAATGCAAGGGTTAATAGAATGGGCCTGGGGCAAGGCTTCCAACAGTGAAGTCTACCAGGTGGCCCTGGGATCATTTGACACATGTCAAGACATGTATGCAGTGCATAATAGCCAAGTCTGAGTAATCAGCATTTCCATCTTAAAAATTCATCATTTCTTTGTGAAAGGAGTAATCGGATTCTTTCTAGTTCTTTGTAATATACCTAATAAATTGCTAAAGGCTATATCTACACTATTTATTGTAGATCACTGGTACTCACTGTGCCTTTGCAAATGGGTTCTAGAACCGAATGCTCAGCCTTTTTCTATCCCCTCCCTAACCTTTCTTGCCACTGGTGACCTCTGCTCTCCTCCCTGAGCTCCACTCAGCTTTCTCAGATGTGAGAAGAGGTGGGATTTGTTTTTCCATGCCTGACTTACTTCGTTTCAAATAATGTCCTCCATGGGGAGATTTTCTGAGGTTTTCTTGACCAGAGTTCTCCCACGTGACTCTAGCCAGACTCTTAAGTGTCCCTAGGCTATTTAAGCCCATCCTACTTCTGTGCACCCCCATTCCAGGACATTGGAACTAACCACCTTGAGCTGAAATAAAACAGGGGAGTCTTTCTAACATGCTGCCTCCAGTTAGCTCCTCTCCCAACCCCCTGCAAGTTCCACCCCAGCTCTGTTCACTGGGTGGGTAAAACCTCAGCAGAGCCATTTTTCCAAGTCTGGAAAGTGTGGCTTCTCAGAGGGACTGTCCTCACATCTAAAGCTTCCTTAGTGCAAGGCAGTACCTGGCAGGTCTTCTAATCATAGGCAATTGATATTCTACTGAGCACCTTGGAAAATAATCTGCAAACAAGAGGCTGCAGGCTATGAGCATCTCTGTCTCTTTCTTGTTCCCTTTTCTCCAGCTCTCTTTTAGAGCACAGCTTACAGCTTCATAAAAATACAGCCTGAGCCAGAGCAGAAAACCTTAGTACTTTACCCAGCAATATTATCCTTTTAAGAGTTTTATTAATCGGTTTAAGGTTGTGCTGCATTTGGCTAAGAGGTGCAAGGTGCCTTCCCCTGCTGACAAGATTGTCCTTGCATTTCAGGAGTTGGCACGTTTGGCTCAATTAACAGAATGGCTGGCGAAAGAGGGTCAGCCTTGGAAAGCTCAAGACTCACACTGCGTGTATGATGAGTTGAGCAGCAATTTGGCTCTCCTGCTGCATCCTGCCTGTATATACTCATGCTCAGCTGCATGCACAAGAGAGAACACACACACACACCACATACATGCATGCATGCACACTCACACACGCATGAGCTCATATATACACACATCACACCACACCACATGGCAAACACACTGAGACTCTCCCCAGGAGAAAATAGCACCAAGGTACAATAAAGGCTTTCCTGATTTGTTTTTATCTCCTTGCTGGTAAAGAATGTGTAATACATTCAGCGAGGAAGACTGGCTGGCTTGAACAGGCCAATGCACCTGTCAATTTAGAAACATCATTTGAGCTCAATCAGTTCGGCGCTGGAGGAGTCCCCTAAATGTTTAATTTCTTCCAGCACCATGAGCGCTGTGATAGGTCTTATCAGGATTGTATTGACTGTGCAAAATGAGTCCTGGTGTGGAGCCGTTTTCTTGACAGGAGAGACGTTAAAAGCACACACCAGGAACCCGTTTAACAAGTTTCTAACAATATCATCTTCCACTGGCATCCTATTTTCATTCCTGACCACTTCAGACCTCTTGCATGCACACAGGTGATTCATCCTGCCCCAAAACGCAGTGTTTTCAAGCTGGGGGCTGATAAGGCTGCAGGCAGAACAAAGGTAAGACTCCCTTCCTGTGTCGACTGGTCAATTCAAAGAACATCTGTCTTCATAGTGCTAAGTTGCATGTGTGCCTTTGTTAAGGACATGGGAACTCTGGATATTTTCAGCCAAAGTCAGGTTGATCGGGCATCATGTGGCATGATTTGCACATGATGTGTTCTCTTTTTCTTATTCTTCTAGGACATATACAAAATAAATCAAATGTAGGATTAATGTTTGTTCCAGATGTGTGGAACATGAAAAATAACTAATCTACTCATGAAATATTTATTAAGTACTAACTAAGAGCCTGGCACCAATCTTAAGTTCCCTGACACTAAAAGAGGAAGGGCATACAAACCCCAAAATTACTCAACCTTGGGCCTTGGCTCAATGGGCAGAGGCAGCTGCAGGCGTGCCAAATGATGTGAGCTACATTCACAGATCATACATGTGGCAGGAAGAAAACGGAATGCTGGGAGTTGCCCTCTGACCTTTATACACACGCCTGTGGTATGTTCATGCCTGCATACCCCCACACAAGTGAATCAATTAATCAACCAGTCCATCAATCAATAAATGAATAGTTAAAAACATGTTCAACCCAGCATGGAGGGTGCTGATGGCCACAGTGCACATGAGAATAGTGGTAGTGAACCAAGAAATGGCCCACTACCTGCCTGAGCAGGCCAGGGGGAGACAGGACGTGACCTGGAAACTTCCCCAAGGAGGAACTCGGCGTGGACTAGGAATCACGGTTGGCTCTTTCCGGCAGGAAGTGTAGGCAGTGAGACAGTCACATATAAAGGCACTAAGTATGAGAAATAAGCTGTCCAGTGCAGGATACCACAGAGATTAGAGATAGGTGAGAAATCAGCCAGGGCTTGTGGAGGTTTGTAGCCATGTGAACCACCGTGAGTGAGTGGGCATCCACTCACTGTTGCTATTGTCATCAAGCTTGTCATTTCTAAAGGGAGGGGCTCACAGGCACTTGAGACCTGAGAGGTGGCAAGTGCCTTAAAGTGCTTCAAACTGTTATGACACCACAGGTGACAGGCTCCGGGCTTTAGTAAAGGAAGGAGTGTTGTGGCTTGGAAATTTACATGTGAGGGGGACTTGAAGTTAGGTATGTTTGAAGGAAAGTGTGCTTGTGCCAGTGTGAATGTAATTGTGTGAGGGTATCAGAGTGTTTGAGTGTGTGGATGTGAGTGTACCTGAGTGTGTGAGACTGAATGAGCATGCAAGGGAGATTTGACTGTGTGTGTGTGTAAAAGCATGATGTGTGTATTTGTGTGCAAGTCTGTGTGTGTGTTAAGGACATTCTGGAAGGAAACCAAGCTTGAAGAAATGCTGCAAGAAGCAAGTGTGTTTTGGAGGTTTACTAAAAGGGTGTATCTCATGCCAAGTGCTTTGACCATAAAAATAAAACCAAACAATAAACAGATTATGGGAAAGAAAAGAGACAGAAGGAAATCTTTGGAGATATTAGTTGTGGTGGTGACAGGGTGCCACACCTTTGTCCAAACTTTCCAATCTCTATGTACTGACAGAGTGTAGCATACGTCCATGATAACCTCACAAAACTGGGCTGGGAGCTGAATCTGTGGATAAAGGCCTTGCCATAAAGCATGAGGAGGAGAATTCTCCAGTACTCACATAAAAGTCAGGGAGGCCTGGTGGCTGCCTGTAATCCCAGAACTCTGGAAGCAAAGACAGGTGATCCCCAAGTTGGGTGGGCTCACTAGAATAGCCAGAATGGGCAAGCTCTGGGTTCATCAAGACACCCTGACTCAATAAATAAAGTGGGGAAGTATTGAAAAACAAACTAAACATCAACTTCTAGGCCCCCATTTACATGTACCCATAGTTCATGTACCTGCACCCACATGAACACCTACATTCCTTAAAATAGTCATAGATATAGGTACACAACACAAACACACACAGAAATGTAAAAAATGGAGACAGAAGAGAGCAAGCAGTTGCTGTCCCTTTTCCTGCCATGTAGGCACTTGGGTAGGTAGCTTTGTGCAGGCCAGGAAGCAAGCCCTCACCAGAACCTAACTGTGCTGATCCTTCACCTTGGGCTTTCAGTCTCCAGAGATTTGAGGAACAGATCCCGCTGCTTAAGAGCAAATCAGTCATCAGGATTGGGGGTTGGCTCAGGGCCCAGATGACCCTAAAGGAGTGGATGAGGTGACAATCTGTCTCTTGATTAGCCATTTTCTTCTTCAGTAAAATGATTTGGATTTTGAATTTCTAATTTCCAAGTCATCATGCTCTAAGCAAGGACAGTAAGAGTCTTATGATAGCATCTTAAGACTCTGTGGAGGGAATCCATAGACCAGAGTGTCCTAGAGAACACAGACTTGTGTTTGTTTTCAGACACCCACTTTTACAGCCTATGGCAAACCGCAAACCGCAAACCCCAGCATCTCTGCACTCACTGACACAGCTGCAGAGGTGCCTGCAGACTCTCTGAAGAGCCGCCCTCACTGTGACTTTGCTTTAGAGGCCAGCATATACCCAGCTTGGGGAGTTAGGCCATTCATTAAGATAGGAAAATAAAAGGGACAAAGGGTGTCAATGCTTATCATCATTTTTATGTCCAAGGGGGAAACAAGCTACGGTCTCCGGTCTTGGGAGAGATGTTTGACAGGAAACAACGGCTTAGGCTGATGTTTTCAATAGAGAAAGCGCCAAGTTATTAACTCCACCCAAGAGCATTGTATTAACTGTCATTTCCTAAAGATATTCGGGTTTCATGCTGAGCCAAAAAAGAGCTCAGGAGCTAGAGGGAGGGGTGTTACAAAAGAGCAGCCCTGTGGACCCCACAGGTGAGGTATTGCCCTAGCCCACCTAAGTTAACATTCTTTCAGCCCTAAGAAATGCAGTGACAAACAGGAAAGGGGAAGGGGGCAGGAAGAACAGTCAGGGAAGACTGTGGAACAGGAAGTATCTGCCTGTACACTTCCCCAGAGGGGCTGCAGAAACTTCCAATTACTTCCTCAGTCATGTCCTTGACAAATGGAAAATTTCCCCACTCCCCAGTACATTAGTTGGAGTTAAATTTAATATATTTTTTCCTTCAGAAAAGAAATAATCATTAGCCTCAGAAGCAAAACTGGAGTTAAGACTCCAGTGATATAATAATAATAATTTGCACTCACACGGATTCTTCCAGCAAAGGTCTCCAAAGCTTTGCCAAACATTAATTAATTAAGCCTTGCTGGTTGCCCCCAGGAGGCAGGTAGCTATTATCTCAGCTTTCCAGATGTGGAAACTGAGTCTCAGGGAGGTGAAAGTGATTTACCCAAGGTCACTGTGGAAATGAGAAGCAGGGTAGAGATTGAAATCCCACAGCCTGCTGAATTTCCAGGCTCCAAGCATAAGGCAAGGCTTGTCACAGCCCTTTGGAGGACCAGGGTTGGTGAGCCTCATGCTGTTCAGGACGTGGGGAAATCAGGTCCCTGAGGCATGCCTGAGAGGACAGCGAAGGGCTCCCCGCCCTCCCTGTTTTCAGTTGTGAGGGTCAATGCCTGGAGCTTAGTGCCGTGCAGCTAATACATGGAAACGGACAGAGAGAAGTCAAGAATATTCTGGAGAGAAAGCACCACGTTCTAATTTTCACGGGACTGTTCATATCCAACCTCTGTACTGCTGTGTTAGGTTTCTGTAGTTATTCAAATCCAGAAATGCAAAAGACCACATTGAGAAAAGTGGGCTTCGGGCCCGGAAGGAGAACCTTCAGAGAAGTGTCATAGGGGCCAGCAGTGAATTGGATCTGATCCACTAGAGATGCCCTAGGCTACGCCTGGTCTCCTGAGAAATTTGGTGGGCAGGATTGTTTACAAGGAGAGCAGTGCTGTCCGAGCCGAGCCTCTCCCCTCCACGCCTGCTTTAGCAGGTGAGAAATATGAGGGAGGATGCCTGCCCTTCCTGTCTTCCATACTGGGTGCCACTGATAGAGTTTGGGTATTTCCTCGTGAGATTATACTTCACGTAATGAATTCAATTCTTCCATTCCCCCTCTCTTCCCCTCACGGGACCGCAGCTTCTGAGAGTTTATCTCCTATAAGATGAATCACCCAGAGACGCCTGGTGCATCTTTCTTTACACTTCACCTCCCCCACTGTGGATGAGAAATAGACTTTCTCCTCATCCATCATAAGTCAGCGTGACAGGGCTGTCGGTCCTGCAGCCTGACCTACTGAATCTTTCTTGTCTCAGCCCGCTTCAGCCCCCCACTGCTTCCTTAGGATTGGTCAGGACATTTATAAAAGACTTGAAATTGTAGTCAAACCAAATCCCCCAAAATAAAAATCAAGGAGAAAATAGTAATAAAAGGGCAGAAGATAAATTTGAAGTATAATGGAAGGGAGAATCCGTCCAGATTTCTTGATTCTAGATTGTTCTGTTTCAATGGGATGTTGTGAAATGCTAAGGAATCCAGTCATTTCCTTGACACCTTATCAATCTTCCAGCTTCCCTAGAGGGCAAAGGGTAAATCCCACTTGCTTGATTTCATACCTCAGGAAAGTGAGACAAAAGGAGGTGAGGATGGGAGGTTATAATGAAGGCCAAAACAATTAGGCTTTCTCTGACAGGGGAGAGGCCCTTGCAAGAATGCAGTGCAGGCTTCTGGGTGGTGGGCATAAGGGCTATAAGCAGGAATGCAGCAAATTGTTCTATCATGCCAATTCCTGTCTGTTACCAATGAAGACATAAAGGAAGGAATAAAAACAGACTCTGTTTTTAACACAGGAAGTAGCCATTCAAAATGCTGAGGTAAAAACGCACTGGAACTTCGAGGCAAGAAGCCTGGTCTGGGTTTCAGACCTGGCTAGGGGAAAAAGAACAGCAAAGGACAAAGCTGCATTGTTACATCTCTAAAATGGGAGAGTCTGTGTTAAAAGCTTCTGAGACCTCTCCTAAGGATAAGGCCCTTCAGATTTTTATTATAAGTGGGATGTTGAAAGGTATCTTGGAGAGCAGAGACAAGTGGTCAAGCACACACTGTAAAATCAAAATAAGCAACCAGTGTGTGCAGATTCTACGATCTCCGAGGAAACTCAGAACAAACCAAGCTGGCCTGATGAGTGGGGTGTCTTCTCTTTGTGTGTCAGTACAAAAGAAGATCCTTTTGGAAATGTTTCTCCAAAACTTGAGGCAGATCAATGGTCAGTCTATCTGTTCTCATGGACACCATGAAGATAAGCTAGGTGTTCTCAGAAACCTCTGCCAATTCAGGGATGGTAGCTTGGACTGGCTGCCTTTGATCTATTCCATGTAAAGAATCTCTTTTGGGGAATACAGTGGGGCTGTGTATTTGAATGGACAGCCATAGTTTATGCTTGATGTCTTCTGGCCACAGCAAATCTTTCCTAGTCCTATGTACTGTCCTGTCACTCATTTTCTGTCCCAGATGATTCTGGCAGCAGGAGGAAGGACGTTGGCTTCTAAATGTTATTGGAAGATTTAATTAAGCACCATTTGAAATTTTTGAATGGAAATTGCCACATTACTCATGATTATTATCCATTTTCTTTAAACATAGGGCCAACTGCTAAGCTGTTAGGCACAAGCCTGGAAATTACAAAAATATTCAGATATCCATTATCTGGGATTGTGTTGCCAAGCATCCTATCTGATTATGGGATGGCTGCTGGAACAGATGGGCCTTACATGGGGTCTTTCTAAGCCAGGAAACACAGACATATTGAGGCCCAGTGAATCCATGCACCCAGTGCTGTTGCCACTGCAAAACACCCATTACGGCCCTTGACAACTGCTTGTCCTTTGCAAACCCTGGACAGTCCCACCCGCAGCCAGCTTCTGATCTCTGTGACACACAACTAAAGGGGCAACCTTGACTCTGGGGGCACTGCATCATAGCCAGAAATCTGCCTGGGGGGTTTCCAGGTGATGAGGATAGTTGGCATGGGGACACTGGGAACACAGAGTCTATTGTAAGGCTCTGTTCAAAGCTGTTAATGCAGGTGCTGTGACATAGAAAAAGTGCCTTCCTTTCAACTTCCTATTTATGAGAAGTTTACAGAAAGCATTGGAGCCAAAGGAAACAAATTTGGTAAACACAGTAAGTAATAGATTCAACAAATACAGCTAAGGATAAAGGACTAATTTACATTTAATGAGACAGCGATTGTTTATTAAATAAGAAATGGTTGTGTTTATGAAGATGGCCTTAAAGGTTTTTTGGATTTTTTTTTTTTAATTTTCTGAAAGAATACATTAAGCTTTTTCATATTCAAAAGACGTGACTGGAGGAGTGGAGGGAGGGAGAACCCTGCAGAATGCATAAGGAATGTAGCGAGCTGATAACTCCTTCTAGAATTTAGGGCACTGGACAAAAATGTAATGGAAAATAAATTCCACAAAAGGTTCTCTTCCATGGGTGTTATACCACAGGCTGACCCTAAAGTATTGATTTTTTTAAAAAAAATACTATATGATTACTAGAGAATTGATGGCATGTTGGAACATATATTCTGGCCTTGACCTTGTATAATGGATTTTTGAATCAAAATTTCTTCAACTGTGCTTAGGACTGTGGGGAGTCTGTGTTCACTGCTGCTGCCTCTGTGATTTTTAAGTGAGGAAACACTGGGATTTTCCATGTAGAAAGCACCCTAGCCTCTCATAAAAGAGGAGAGCAAACAGAAGTCCAGACACAGGTGGGCTCTGATCTTTTCAAGGTACAGAAACCAACTGAACCATAGGATTGGCTCAAAACTCTCACCTGCAGGAAATTCTAGAGCCACTCGGTCCAGTAATTTTGCTCATTCTTTTTGGCTAAGAGTAATTTTTAATTCACCCTTTTATGTTTCCCATAGTACCACATGCACAGTCAGAAAGGTTGAGTTTGTGTCCTAGACTGTCACCAGCTGACTATCACAAAAAAAATTCTAGTTCTTTTTTCCTTCCCTCTTTCTTTCTTTTTTCTTTCTTTCTTTCTTTCTTTCTTTCTTTCTTTCTTTCTTTCTTTCTTTCTTTCTTTTCTTACCAAGTTTCCTTGTCTTAAAAACTATTCCTTTTTGCAGTCAGATGGTCCATAGGCATGACTCTGTTTTGGACATGAGTGAAGGAGTAGTGATGTTTCCACTGTCAGGTCAAACCTTTAAAAGGACTGATGGATAATTTTCTCACTCTCTTGTTCTTCCTTCTTTTCTCAGTCATGATGTGATGGTGAACTTCAATACAGCCATTTTGGAACTCGAAAAAAAAAGCTGTGTTCAACGAGACACCCTTACTTCTCCTAATTGTATCTACTTAGTTGAAAAAGAGACATGACTTCACCTTGATGAAGCTTTGTATATAGAGCAACCTGGCTTCAGTTGCTAATACTGAACTTGGCCACAGTGGTTGAGATGGCTCTTCTTAGTTTTCAGCTTGACTACATCTGGAATTACCTAAAACCCAAGCATCTGGATATACCTGTGAGGTTTTTTTTTTTTTTTTTCTTAACTAAATCATTTGAAATGAGAAGATCCACTTTTAATCTGGATTTTTGAGGTGGGAAGAGCCATCCTTAATCTGGACCACATCTTCTTTTGGCAGCTTATATAAAGGACACAGAAGAAAGAAGCTAGTTCTCTTTCCTGCTTGCCCTCACTTTTGCTGTGAAGTCCATTCCTTCACGGGCATTAAATCCTATTTCTTTGGGATTATGGTGTATACGGAAGACCAGCTGAGACAGCCAACCTCATGGACTGAGCAAGTACTGAATTCTTAGACCTTCTGTTGGTTGACAGCCATTATAGGACTAATTGGACCACAGCCTTTAATCCATTCTAATAAATCCTATGTAAATATTATTTATTAATATAATATTAAATATTATTAATATAAATATTACAATCATTTGACACATAAATAATTAAAAATAATTAACATATATTTATTATAAATACATGTTTTTCATTATATCAGTTCTGTTCTCTAGAGAGCCCTGACTAATACAATGGCCTTTGAAATTAACAGATTTTTTTTTTATGCATTGTTGTCTTTGCTTTAACAAGAAACTTTTTTAGTAATTGGAAGTGTGCCTAACAAATCTGAGACTGTGAGGCCACCTGTTGTGTAAATATTGCCTCCAAATTGAAACATTCCCTCCTGGAGTGAAGATGGATTCTCAGAAGGCTTAGGAAGCTAATCAAACGTGTATGACTCAGAAAGTTACAAAACTCGGTTGTGCATGCTCTAAACAAGCTAGGGGAGGAGCGGACTGTTGCATGGAGTAGCATGCAAGCTGGGCAGGGAACTGCCAAGCCCTAGAGTGGGCTTTTCCACAATGCATCTCGACAAGAGACACCTGTACCTCTGTAAGCAACCCCAATATTCTGGTTCAACAAACAAGACTTGAGTGAAAGTACTTCTTCAGTCTGTGATTGGTGCCCTAGCTGGAGGGAATGGAAGACTATTTTCGCAACACCGTTTTCCTAAATAAAATAAATGAAAAATAAATAATTAAAACAATAATCCATATCAGGAAGTGTTACACAAAAGAAGAATCGATAGAGAACTTTCAAGAAAAGCTGGAGGGAAGCCATGATTAAGTACTTTTCTTCCTTTGTGTGAGGCAGATGGAAGCCAGGGCAGCACACCAGCAAAGCCCTGCATCGCCAGCAAGATCGAGAAGGGCTTTTGTTGTTATTGTTGTTGTGTTTGTTTGTTTGTTTGTTTGGCTGTTTTTTACCAACTGGAATATTGCTTGGAATATCTATGGGTTTTCCTAAAGAAAATGAGAAGAAACACTTTATGTCAGGTAAGGTGTATAAGGCTGAAACTGTATAAGCATTTTGGCTTATCAAAGGAAAGCTGACTCAGAAGAATAAGTGCTGACTCAGTGAAAGAAGCAAAAACAGCCTTTATTCTTGCTTGTCTCTCCTTGAACACCCTCTGATATATATTTCATACTGATTCCTTCAATTACTATATAGTTTGGCTTTGCTTTTGATTAGGAAAATGATTCACACTAAGCTAGGCATGGTAGCCAGATCAAGGACAGCCTGGATTGAAATATGAAATCGTGTTTAGAAGAGAAAAGAAACAATAAAAATGTTCAAGCATCATCAAATAACAAAGTGCTCCGAAAGATCCTTGAATCTGATTGAACAATGACTATATTTTGCTTTATAGCCTTGTCTGCTCTTTTGTTTTCTCTCTTCATTTTTACTATTATTGTTCTTTCCTTTTTATAAGTTCAGTGTGAGGCAGACTGAGTTATCTTGAGGCAGTCCAGTTATCTTGGTTACGCTTGCCTGATACCCCAGCACTTACATTTCAGGCCAAGCATCAACCACATGCACTGTTAGGACCCAGCAGATCTTATTAGCAGATGACATTCTAGCAAGGATTCACGTTGAGGTGGGCTAATAGTAGGATGGGCATAGATACAACCAAACTCAAGAACAAGACAGATTTTGTAGCTCTTAGAAAAAGACAAGAGGCAGATGAGGCTTCTGAAATAATAGCATCAGCAGTATTTTATATGAAATTGAGATGACATCTTTTGTACCACTGTCTGTGGATCGGCCACCCTAATTGTGGCCTGTTCTGAGGAAAATACGCTCATGTAGGTTAAATATGGAGAGCCACCAAGCTTTGGATATTGTTGTGGGATTATACACCTCTTTGCCCCCACAACAAGAGGCATTGTGGGAACCTTTCACTGACATTACCACTGGTGTAACGAGTATATTAATTTGCTGAAAGGGGGCATGGAGGTGCTTAACTTGGTAATGCAAGCCGATGGGCTTTTCAGCTTCTGCATTTATTTATTTTTTTTTTACAAGACACTCAAATATAAGTTGCAACCCAAGTACCACTGAAGAGGGAGGGCACCGCACTGTTGAACAGCTGCCTGCCCAGTTCCCAGTCATGAAGAATTCAGTCTTCTCATATCTTGGCTGAGAACTAATGTCCAATAAAAGATGACTGGCTCATCTTAAAGAGAGAGAGAGAGAGAGAGAGAGAGAGACTGTAGAAGCAGTCTTGCTGTCCAGCATGTGACTCCACAGTAATTGAAATTACCACAGTTTACTTGGCTATGTATTTCTAAGATCCTTGGCCTTAGGCTGACCAGGGTGGGTTTGTCCAATTGCACACAATCATGGGGATAGTGAGGGGCTAGAAAGCCAACACTGGCTCTCTGGGATGGTTTTTGCCTTTATGCCCACTACCCAACAGAGGGTGGTTGAGAATGGGTTTCAATGATGGGAATTTTTTTTAAGTGGCTCCATCTTCTGGTTTAGAAAGCCTCAGGATTGTGACCCTCCACAGCTCTACCATGAAATACACTGGGACTGGTTATGTTAGCCTCTAAGGTTTAGTTCTTGCTACATTCCTGTTCGATGCTGTCACCAAACATTTTCTCTTTGATGAAAGTTTCCATTCCCAATCTCATTCAACACACTTCAGTAGCCTTTGCATCAAAACTATCCAATTATCTAAGCACCATCTAACTGTGTAAGCCACACCCCATCAACAAGGTCCCCACTGCTAAGGAGTTGACAGTCGAAAGCAAAGACCCATACATTTCTGTGTGTCACATGACAGAACTGATAAAATACAATCAAATTGACTTCAAAATTGGTTTCCCAGGCTAGAAAACACACAATTATTACAAATGTTCCTTAAAGGGTGATGGGGTCACATCCTTATAAACCCACCGTGAGCTGAAAATGTTGTTAAATCAAAGTTACCAAGCCCCAAAATTAGTGCACCTAGCTTACTAAATTCCACAGTCTTAAACATGCTCAGAGCAGGTATCAGCCTGGGGGTGGGCAGACACCTCACATGAAGCCTACTGCACCATTAGGTGTTGAGTAGCTCATGGCATTTGTTGCCTGTTGTTCTGAAAGTCAACAACTGAACTGTGGGTAGGTCTGCCTTTTGTTCTGTTTGAAATCAGAAAACCGTTAGGTTGAGCTACCATAACTTGGGGACCTCTTGTGTTGTTTTGGGTTTAAGGGAATGCACTGAAAGAAAAGATCTGCATGGGTTCTTAGGTTTGAGGACCTTGGCATCATCACTTCATCATAACAACAGAAGGACTCTACTCTTCTTTTCTGTAACCATGTAATCATGGAGTCTTGTCTGTTCCTTCAAGGGAGGAACTGAAAGTATAGAAAAGTGAGGCTTGTTCTTCTCCCCTACCCTTTCCTTCTTCCTTTATTTCCTCCATTCCTCCTCTCTTTTCTAATTTTTGGGCTTTGTCATATAACAAAGATAGAGCTCTCTCTCTCCCTCTCTCTCCATCCCTCTCTCTACCCCCCTTCCTCCCCCGTTTTCTCCCCATCTCTTTTCCTCCCTCTCCCTTCCTCTTTCTCTCCTTCCTTCTTTCTCATTTTTGCCCACCCCCCCATTCCTTCCAACTTCCCTTCACTTTCCCTTTTCTCCTTTCCCCTCCCTATCTCCTTTTCTTCCCAGCCCTGTGTATTCAACCCAGTGCCCTGGACATAGTAAGTAAGCAATCTACCACCAAGCTCCATGCCCAACCTCTGCTCTTCAGCCCTCTGAGCCGAGCTGATAACGTCACAGAATCACTCTGTGCTCACAGGGCAAGTCTTGGCCACAGAGACACACGGAACAACATCAGCTGTTGTGCTTTAAGCATAAGACCTCTCGAATCCTCTCCGAGATAAGTGACTTAGTGGAAGAGATAAGATTTGCCTAAATGTTTTCTTCACAGCAGCAGAATGAGCCTCCTCTGCCTGCCATGGAACACTGATTTCTAAAAATGTGTGTTACAATTCACCTGGAACTCTCCTTTGCCATCACAGGCCCACACAAGCTATCAACAGTACACCCTAAGACACAGTACCTGGTGTCCTATCAGTGCTCAGCCCCAGAACAGCAATGGAATCATATCTTCTATTCATGACAGTTGCCTGTGTTTCCTGTATGCTGGCTGCTGCTTTTAAAAGGACTTTTCCAGATTAGGACCCTGAATTCAGAGTTTATGTGATTTGCCTAGGGACTTACAAATTGTAAATGACAGATTGGGGCATTACACCCCTGTACTTTGACTTCCCTGCTATTAATTATAATTTCTTGTAAGAGGGTAGCCTGAAGATTTAAATACTCAGCTTTTAGGGCAGCCTGTGCAGGAGAGACTGTTTTCCAGACCCACACTGACAGTGTACTGCCTGCTGCTTTCTTCTGTTTGCTGAAAAGAGCAGAAGGTGGTGGTGACACTTCTGGTTTTAAGTGCCATATTCCTAACTATGGAAAGTGTCTTGGGATCAGGTGAAAGGCTGACTCCAGAGCCACCCTGGTTCTTTTCTCCTCACTCATGTTTCCAGCCTACCACCTGCAAACTGAACTCTGAAAAGATGATCCCCACCCTGATAATTCTCAGGTCACTTCCATTCACAACATGCCAATCCAATCCTCCCCGGCAATGCAAGAGACTTCCTTTGACTCCCTTCCCTTGGAGGTCATTCTCCTTTCCCTGGAGGTGAGGCTTCTGAGCTAGCAGCCTTCACTTGTCCCAGGAGGCAGTGCCTGCACTGTGAGGTGATACAACCTTGCTCACACACTCTGAGACCTGTGTCTTGAGGCTCCACCAGCCCTGTCACTCCTAGGCACTTATTCTTTTTTTTTTTTTATTAAGTCAATTCCTGCCCTGGAGAAAGGATGCTACCAGAGAAAGTGTGTTGTGTTCCCCAAGGGGTTATCAGCCGCCTAGAGGACGATTCTGACAAAGAAAAGGAAGACACGAGCTGGGCCTGTTCTGAGTAGACAAGAGCTAGATGTGGTCACCTCCCCAGACACAATCGAAAATAGAAGCTGCCAATTGATTGGGGACCAACTGATAGAAATCGAGGATGAGCCAAAAATGTGTTCCCAGACTGCTTTCCCCTTGATATTCCCCTCACCACTGTACCCGGCAGGCTGCTGGCTATAGTCAGGGGTGTGAGGAAGTGTTTCAGCACGACAGGTTCTGCTTGAGTGGGTGGCTCTGTCTTACCACCTATCCCATCAGCAGGGAGGGTCTGGATCTGCACACCAGGTCCAGAGACATTTAGAAGAGAGTCTCTAGTACATAATTGATCATAAACTCAATTGGCCACTAAGTCTATTGGAATTGTCCTCAGTTCATTCTGTCTTCCCACTGAGAAACAAGAAAAAAAAAAAGAATCAAACAAAATAGCAAGAAGAATCAAGTGATTGTGACTAGAGATGTTTGTAGTTATGTTGTGTTGGTAATGTTGAATGAAGTGAGCTCAACAAAGGCTGGTGATGTAGAAATTCTGTGGGCTCTTTAATAAAAGAACCAAGTTCTTTGGTCTTGCTCTGCTGCTCTTCCAGCATCTCCTTGAGCCATCTAATTAGAAAGGACAGCAAGGACACATGCCTGACGCAAAAGGTCTTCATTCCCCAACAGACAAGAAGTGGGAGATAGTGCCCTGCAGACAGAGCTAGTACAGTCAGGAAGAGAGTGAATTTCTCCACAAAGGGAAGGGGGAACTTCAGTTATGATTTCAAAGCTTCCCTGAAACATATCTGGTTTTCTTTCATGGGAAAGTTCTGTTAATATAAAATTTATATCCTACTGTATGTATGTGTGTTGGGGGGGCGTTGGAGGGATGGCTGGGTTCTGCCTCTTACCTGTGAGATAGCACAGTCTAAAACAGTAAGAAACAGAAACAAATGCTAGAAATAAAATGAGCAAACTAGACTGCTAATACGGTATTATTCTATTTTCCTTTCCTGCTCATGAATTGTGCGTATGTGTTAGTGAGAGAGAGAGAATGAGAAAGAGAAAGAGACAGAGAGAGAGAAAGAGACAGAGAAAGAGAAAGAGACAGAGAGACAGAGAGTGTGTGTGTATGTGTGTGTTTGTACATTGTCTAAGTGGACTTTGTATAACAAGAAAGAATGTTTAGGTGACACTTATTTATAAATTATTATGTCCCTGAAAAAAAAATCTCAATTTTCATAGAGGGAAGAAGGTCCTTCTATGAAACCAGGAAATGTTAAACATGCAGAGTTGTCTCTTGAATGGTTGGGGCATATGCCTGTAGGGCCAGATCCCTACAGATCCTCCCACCCTGACTACTAGGTTTATCCCAGACTCTTCCACACTGGACCTCTCTCCTGAGCATTGTTTCTCAGTGAGGAGAACCCATTCTTTGGAAGAGGTCACAGATACTTTCCGAAGGAGTTTTGGTGTAGTCAAGCCTTAAACTATGTCGTGATAATTGTCACTAGGAAAGATTTATTTCCAAATTCTACTGTATGTAAAAAGCTCCAACTGGGCCCACACCTATAATTCTGGAGGCAGGAGTATCTCTGTGAGTTTGAGGCCAGCCTGGTCTACAAAACAAGTTCAGGATCATCAAGGCTTCTCAGCAAAACCGTATCTAGAAAAACTAAAAACAAACAAAAGAAAACAACAACAACAAAATCTCTGCTGGCCCTGTATTTGCAGACACCCACAAATTGTCCCTGCCAAAAGTTGTGTGTAACCAAATCTTGTCATCTTGTTAAATCCTCTTCCTTAAACTTGCATATGATCACTTATGAAGTTGTGTATTCTTCACTCATTCATTCAACTACTTTTACTCAGAACATAATTTGTTCTGAGTATGGCACTGACATTGTGGACATAGAAGGAACCACATGATCCTGAGAAGAAGACAAATATGTCAATAAACATTGACCAAAGATTCTGAGGAATAAAAAGATGAAAGGAAGTTCAAAAGGTAGTGAAAGGAAGAGCAGAGCCACCCTACTGGATTTAGAGACAGAAAGAAAAATAGTGACAGAGGGTACTCTTTGATTTGGAACTTGGCCCTTAAAAAGAACACTGAGCAGTCAGGGACAGCATGGGAATATAGGAACTGGAGGCAGAAGGAAGGATATTGGCATCAGAGGACTGCAAGAAATGAAATGTTATCTGGAATCAAAAGGGAGAGTATTATATTTGAAAACCTGCTCAAATGATGACCAAGGGTGACATATGGTGAGGAGAAACTTGCCTTACAAATGACAGAGAAAGGATGATGCTCTTCAAACTCTGATGTAACCCAGTATGATTTACTTTGGAGAAGCGTCCCCTTGGCAGCAAGGGGTCAAACGCTATGATACATAAAGGGAAATAGAAATGACAACAGCAGCATAACATGGGAAAATGGTACTGTAATATGGGTTGGAAATGGTGCAGTTCTTACTTAGTTTTGGTAATGAGTGCAAGTGTGTAGGAGGAAAAGTAGACTAAGTTTAGGAAACAGCTTGACTTAGGCAATAAGGAGAAGGAGGAGACAGGCTGATGCCCTGATTTCCAGTACAGGCTGGTGCTGCCCTTTGACATACAAAGGCCAGAAACAACAAGGTTGGTTATAATCCCCAGAGTTAAGGCATCTGTGTGCCATCATGGACTCTAGCACCCAGGAGAGTGGACTTGGTTTGTGTTTGCACTGAAATTATTTAAATCCTTCTAGAGCCTGTGCTGTGGTTTGAGTGCGATTAGTGCCCCAGAGGCTCATGGACACTTTTAAGTAGGAGGAGTGATGTTGAAGTTGTGGAATTTTTGGGAGGTGTAGCCTCAAAGGAGGACGAGAGCTCTCAGAAGTAGGCCTTGAGGCTGTCAGTCTGGGGCCCCTTCCTTTTTATTTTCCAGGTTTCTAGGTCTCTGCCTCTCTGCTTTCTGATTCACCACTTAGATGTGAACAAGCTCCACCATGATGGCTGCAGATCACTGGAGCTCTCAGGCTTTCCTGGCCAAACCACCATGAGCCAAAAACAAATCCTTCACCGAAAGAAGTTACTTTTTGTAAGGAATTAGTTCACAGTAACAAGGAATGTAACTCATAAAACTTTATAAAATAGGTAACATACACAACGCACATAAAACATAATTTGTAACTTCTCAACAACTGAAGACTTGGTCATGACTACCTAGACACATAATAGTTAGTACCCCTAGAGACCACCACATCTCCCTGTCTATACCATAGTCTCCTGTCCCATTAGGCTTACTTTCTACCGTAAATTTTGTCATAGCCGCTCCTTAGATTTGCATGCGCACGCTCTCACATGCCTGACTACTGTAGCTCAGTGTGCGCCTGTGAGTCAGCCTTCTTGTGTGAACTTGAAATTTGTCAGTTTCCATGATGTTTCATATTCATTGAAAGAATAAACTACAAATTGTGTCTTCATTTTGCTATGATGGATGTTTGTACTGTGGCTACCTCAAGGTTATTTTAAACAATAACGCCAGGAACTTTTCTGCTAAGGTTCCTGGTTACATACACACACATTTGCAGTAAATAGGAGTGTAATTTAGAGTTTGAGGGTATGCAGACTTTTTTTAATTTTATTTTTTTTCACAATTTAATTATTATATATCCCTATTGAAGTCCCCTCCCTCAACTCCTCCCATTCCCATCCTCCCTCCCTCTTCCCCCCTATCCCTTTCACCTAGTCACTTAAAGGAGTAGTTCTCCTCCTTTGCCATCTGCCCATAGCTTATCTAGTCTCATCAGGAAGTCTGGGATCTTCTTTCTCTGTGACCTAGTAAGGCCGCATCACCAGCCAGAAGTGATCAGAGAGCAGGCAACAGAGTTCATGACAGAGGTAGCCCTGCTCCCCTTATTCAGGAACCCACATGGAGATTGAGTTGCCAATCAGCTACATCTGAGCAGGGCGTCTAGGTGTTCTCCATGCATGGTCCTCTCTTGGTGTATTCATCTCTGCACGACCCCCTGGGCTCAGATTTTTTAGCTTTGTTGGTCTCCTTGTGGGGCTCATGTCTCCTCCTAGTCCTTCTGTGCCCCCTTTGTCTTCCATAGGACTACCTGCACTCTGCCCAAAGTTTGGCAGTGAGTCTTAGCATCTGCTTCAATCCCCTATTGGGTAGAACCTTTCAGAGGACATCTATAGTAGGCTCCCATCCTGTTCCTCTCTTACACTGCTTTTGTGTTTATCCTGTTTGCCATTTTGAATGAGATTTAAGCATCCTCCCTAGAGTCCTCCTTAGTATATAGCTTCTTTAGGTCTGTAGATTTTTGTATGGCTCTCCTATATTATATGGCTAATATCTGCTTATTAGTGAATGAATACCATGCCTGTCTTTCTGTTTCTGGGTTACCTCACTCGGGATGATCTTAATCTGGAACTTTCTCAAAAAATTGGGAGTAGCACTACTTCAAGATCCAGCTATACCACTCCTGGGCATATACCCAAAAGATGCCTCACCATTCAACAAGGACATTTGCTCAACTATGTTCATAGCAGCTTTATTTGTAAAAGCCAGAATCTGTAAACAACATAGATGTCCCTCAAAGGAGGAATTGATACAGAAATTGTGGCAAATTTACCCAATGGAATATTTCGCAGCTATTAAAAACAAGTCTTGAAATTTGCAGGCAAATGGATGGGTCTACAGAATTTTGATAAAGACAAACTCTTTCCCGAAAGGTCAAGACAAAGTTGCATTCCTTTTAACTAAGGGTGACATCTGCCATGATCCAGTGCCTCATACCTGTGTTAGTCCTCTCATGTGCAGAACAAGGAGGGGACTGATCAGTCATGGGACTGAGATGTCAAACACAGGGCTGACTTTTGAAAGAGTCTTAATAATGTGTAAGGAATCTAACAAAATACAGAAAGGAAAAATGGTGGACAAGTTCAGACACATGGTTCTGTGTTTGAAACACATTGGTTCTAACAAAACTAAACTGGTTTCTCAGCCACAAGACTTCCTAGAGGCTTTATGTACACTGAGAATTGAATTTCAGAGAGAGGGAGGGGAATATAGACACCATGTTTTCAAACTGCGTTGCCCATTGCAGTCATAAAATCTTTTTTTTTTTCTTTTTCCCTTAAGGAACATCTCACAGCTCTACATCACCTGTGTCCTTGCACTGTCGGAGTTCATTCTTTTTTTGTTTGTGTGGTTTTGAAGGATTAACTTACTTTCTTGGCTATCTGAGAATTCTCTCCTTTATAGTCCACTGTCTTCTCTCAAAGCTATGGTACTATTTTCTAAAGGTCATCTTAGGTTCCTGTCTATGTTCATATCAATGAAACAGCAAAGGCCCCGAAGTGAGCATCATTCGTGTGAACCAGGCACACTGCTACTCTGCCAGTTGGACACTTTAATGGTCTACATTTCTGGTCCAAGCCTCAGTTGTTTTTTTTTTGTTGTTGTTTGTTTGTTTGTTTGTTTGTTTGTTTGTTTTTAATCTGGAAATCAGTCAGAATAGAGTCTATTTAATAATGTTTGATATGGAGATTCAGTTAATACATTTCCTGTAATGTATTCAGAAGAGTTTTGGACATAGTAGAAATTTCGTGTAACTCTGCTGTTCTTGTACTTGTTTGTTGCTAATTTTGCCCTTCTGTTTTCTGGGACCCAAAGCCACATGCTTCCCTGGTAGCGGTGCAAGAAGAGCCAGGCCAAATGCCATGAGTGCAAGCCTTCGCATATTAACTATGTGCCAACCGCATGCAGGTATGCAGTACACAGGACAAAGATCTTCCATTAAAGTGGAGTTGTCATCTGAAGATGAAACCTCATGGTTGATGCCAGAATGCTAATCATCTTTGGGAGAGAATTTAATTTCCTCACGTGACTATTTGTTTTGTTCCTAAATTTTTCCTTAACGAAGCCCTTCCTTCCTTTTTTCCTTTCTATAGGCTATGTATAATTTTTTGAAGAAATTTTACTATAATGAATCTGTATTTGCCTAAAAACACTTTGTCAGTGTCTAAGACACATAAGTGTGCAGCAGGAAACGCTTTGAGTTCCAGCAAGTACAGCCTTTTGTGGTGTGGCCATGACTACTTCTTCTTTGAAGATATCTTTGTTGTCTCTGTTGTTTTCCTGAGAAATTAAGGATGTAGTGTGTGTGGCAATGGATTAAAGGATCTCACTTGTACACGTATTAGCTTAGAATCTGACATCCTTATAACCCTTTAGCTCCTTCTCTCCTTCTATATGAAGGTCTTA
This sequence comes from Meriones unguiculatus, assembly GCF_030254825.1. Taxonomy (NCBI): domain Eukaryota; kingdom Metazoa; phylum Chordata; class Mammalia; order Rodentia; family Muridae; genus Meriones; species Meriones unguiculatus. Next base: position 167,564,625 of record NC_083349.1, read on the forward strand.
GAGCCCCTCTGATGCTTTCACACAGCATGAGAGCTTAGGCACATATTTCCTGATTCAAATGTTGGCAATGGCATGAGTGGTTCTCAAAAGTACTGACACAGATGAATACAGCATTTCCTCCTAATTAAAGGCCCTGACCTGTATAGCTGGCATCAGGATTTGCTTCAGGAACTACCATGCTGGGGCTGGGGACTGGACACATGGCAAGAACCCTGATGTAAGAAATACTGTATAGTTTCATTTCCCAGATTTTGTTCACTGTGCTAGACTCGTCTCTCTACTATAATAAGCAAAGTTCGAATGGAGAGCTCTCTCCTTAGAGTTAGACACAAATGCAAATAAATTGTTTCATTTGTATATGTATGGGCAAGGATATTGATTTAGAGTCAAGCTTTAAGGCTGTGGGCTCCAATAGCACCTCAGTGCTCCCATTCTTCTTGTATTGTTAACTATGAGATCTGAAGGCATTCCAGAAAGAGCACAGGCCTTGTCCCAGCCTGCCTCTGTAAGCTGTCACCATACCTTCTTGGCATCACTGCTTTCTTGTCACCTTTCCTGCTTAAAAAAGTTAGTTAATGAAGGAGATGAGATTTTTTTTGTCATTAGTCCAGCCATTCACCCACTCACCCACCTGCCCACTCTTTCCTATATCCACATCTTAACTGGGACATATGAACAACTACCATAGTCCAAAATTGAAGAGCCAGTTTGTCATTGTTTGTAAAAATAGATTGTTAATCTTAAATCCTTACTGATACACACTCTGAACCATTGTCCCAAATTCTCAAGTATTTAATAATTGCCTTAAATATTTGGTGTGTAGTACAAGTTTGCTGTGGGCCTATTTCTTCTCATCTGATGTGCACGATAACTGCTAGATTTATATATGCTAAGAGGCTTGGAGGCAATGGGTTTGTTAGATATAGAGCCCATAAATAAATCAATCAGCTTGCCAGCCTCAAGCCTTCCCACTCCTCCTCTAGGCAGTCAATCCTTCCAGATCAGCGCGGGAAGAGATCTTGAAGGGGAAAACTGACTTTGCCAAGCCTGCATCATTGAAGACCAGCAAACTTGTGTATCTCATGAAGCTGAGTGAGCATCACATTTAATCTAAATGTTACCATTAATTACTATAACTTTCTGTTTGTATAGCACTGAGTCCCTAGGAAGAATGAAAGCAGTGTGAATATAAAGTAAGATGACCAAATGTCATTGCCCTTTCTTTGTTTTTTCCTTGAGGGTATCGGTTTTTATCCTTTCTTTTATTATTTTTTAACCATCTTTCTACTCATTCCTTTAGATAACACCTGGGTGTGTCACTTGGAGATTAATATTTTCCTTGTGGGGTTGACTTAGAGAAATGCAGAAAAGAGTGGTGGATGGAAACTTGCTTTTGGCCAAAGGGAAAAATTCTTGCAGAGATTAAAAGAAAGGAATTCAGGTTTATTAGATACTTAGTGAAACAACAAGTTCTGGGTTGCTTATTTTATGCATCTAATTTAATAGTCACTAACATTCTCAGAGAAGTATTCTTCTCGCAGTTTTGGAAGAGAAGCGCGTTTAAACTCAGGAGCTTTCCCACGGCCACTCAAGGAATGGGTGGTAGACTCCTTGTTTAAACATCTGTCTCCTTCCAAGATTTCTGCTTCTCTTGGTGTGTTTAAACATCTGTCTCCTTCCAAGATTTCTGCTTCTCTTGGTGTGATTGAAAGTCAGTTTTCAATCCCATTCAGATGTCTTCTGGGTGCAGGGCTGGCCCTGAGCTATGAGATTTCAGAGACATCATTGACTTAGAATTCCTCACTTCTCTGTCAAGGATTTCCAAGAAGAAAAAGGGATTGATGATGCCCAAAGCACACGAACAATGATTCTGTGGTATGATGCATATACCTTGAAGGTGATTTCCTGTTGTGAGATTTTTCAGACCTGAGGGTCGAGAAGTAAGCCAAGACCTAGCTGTTGGAAGAAGAAGTTTGAGTAAGTCTCAGAGATGAGGACACAGAAAGAATGCATGCTGGGAAGAAAGTAGCATGCCCCAAGTTGCCAGAGCACTGGAGGGCAAGGGGCCTGGGTTCATGGCAACTCCTTGGACTGAGTAGTGCGTCTAGAATGAGATTAGAATTTGAGGAGCAATGGGAGGAAATAAAAAGTTGTGGGTTTTTGTTTTGTTTTTGTTTGGGGGTATTGGTTCCCATCACCTCAAACAATGTTAATTCTTTCAGCCCTTCCAAGGTCACCTGACCATTTGGAAGCAGGTAGTTTTGAGTGATAGCTCAACAACCTGGGACCTTCACCTGCATGGAACCTCTCTCCAAACCACTCCACCCTAAAATCTTCTAATACCTCCTTAACAACTATCTCCCCCCAGCCCCCAGCTCCAGTAAACCTCCTTTTATGGTCAAATGCATCCTAGGACTAGGAACAATGAGCCAGGTTAGTCTGGACTATTTTTAGGTACATGCCTAGTGAGACAAACTGTGTCTTCTGTGTGAACCTTCTGGGAAACCCCTGATTTACCATCATATCCCCATGTATGATTGAGAATGCATACTATTCAGGAGAAAGGATATTTGAGAGAAATACACAAGCCTGTCATTCATAACAGAAAACCACTCACACCACACCCCTAGAAACCAACACATCCTCTTCCCAGACTTAACACAAAAAGCCCAGAAGAATCCTGGAGCTCTTGGGCAGATCTAACTCAGGAGCAGGGGAAGAAGGGAGCCGTTCCCCAAACAGTTTATCTACTCTGTAACTTTTGTTTTGCTTTTGAAGAAATCCCTCACAGGCTATTCCTGTGAGCTTCTTTAATTCTTTACAAACAAAATGCCAGCAACCTAGAAATACCCAGTCTAGACAGAGACCACCTGTAACACCTACCAGAGAGTCCATTGTTGTACTTGCCACCCCTAGTGTAGCCCATTGCTTCCTTCACATGACTTGTGGTTAATGGCAGCTGCAGAGACTGCTAGGACTCTCTTGTGTGAAGTCAGCCAGCAAAGGGGACAAGAAGAGCTGGTGAGCACATGCATTGCCTCCATCATGACAGGAAGAAGAGGGCAGGCTCGCTGAGCCCCAAACCAGGACATGGCTTACAAGGCCAGGGACTTGTGCAGGTGTGCAGTACAGCAGATGTTCTTTCTGTGTAGAATGTGGAAAAGGAAGTGTCTTCAGGTGGGATGACAAGGGAAAGGGATGATAAGCAGGAGAATGTGGAAACTCTTCCGAATCTTACTGGGACCTATTTTCTCCTGTGAATGGATGGAAATGCTCAGAAGGAGGGGCTCATCTTCCGTAGGGCTACCTAGGTCTTCAGTGACTACTGCGTATGGAAATTTACAAACCCCAAACAAAACCGTGTGGTCATCATTAGCTTCCTTTGGTTAGCCATTCTTTACGAGCTAACTTCTTGTGACTATTGGGTAAAGCCTTTGGGATAGTCGAACAACATACCTAGCCCTCACCAACCAGGAGTCTAAGAGTGGTTTTGCTTAAAGCAAAGCAGGGACATCTTACGCTATAGGCCTTCAACTCACGTGATGACACTCTTAGCCTCCTGGTTGGTGGGGGCTAGGTGTTCGTTTCTCCAACAGAATATCAACCAAGAGGTAAAACACGGTTGAATCTACATGATAATATGAACAGAAGCTGTTCACAAACTACTGAGGGTGAAAGGAGAGGAAACTGCAGCGAGTGACGTCAACACACCCTGTCTGCCTCCTCTCTCAAAAAAAGAGCGACCTAAAGCTTCATCCATGAAATCCGGTGCATGAGGCTTTGCACAATCAGCATTTCTTTTAAGTAAAAACAAAACATTCTCTCGCCGGTATAAGACTCAAATACAACAGCAGGATGAGAGATAAAATGTAAATGCTCGCCTCCCCACTCCCTAAGCTAACTACCCAAATGTAAAGCTGTTTACATCTTTCTGTGCTTGGCAAGCTTTTGATGATCAAATTCAGCAACCGTTTCCCGGCTCTTGCCTCATTACCTCCTCCTTAGCCAGGTGTGGTTATTTCCACTTGTTCACATGTTCTGGGCCATTTCATACTACCAGTTTTTACTCAGGCTGTTCCCGTGACGTGAAATCTGTTCTTTCCCCAGCCCCTCTTGCCCTCTGCTTGCTGACACCTTCAACTGCATTTCAATGTTCTCCACATCACTTACTCTATGGAGTTTCCCCTGATGCCTCCACAGAGCTGCTTGTCATCTCTAACCCTCAGAGAAGTCTGTCTTTGAGTACTGGAGATGTAGCGTCATTAGTAGTGTGCATTTAGCTAGCAGGCATGAAACTCTGGGTTCAATGCCCAGCTGCATAAACAGGGTCTGGTGCTGCATGGCTATCATTCCAGCACTTAGGTGGTAGGGGTAAAAGGGTCAGAATTTCAAGGGACCCAATATCCAAAAAGAAAGTTGTCTTTCTTCCTTTTGCTGACTCGGTTACTTAGGAACTAGGATTTCTTTTCTGACAACCGAGCAAAGAGACTGATAAAAAGCTCAGAGGACACTTTTGGGATGAGTGAGTAAGTGGATGGATGGATGGAAGGATGGATGGATGGATGCACTATATGTTCAAATTAAGAAAGAACTCTAATTACTTGCTGTGATTAAAAAAAGAGAATGAGAAAGGTGAAAGAGAAAAAAGAGTAGTTGAGGAGCAAAAACAAAAACAAACAAACAAAAAAAAAAAAGAGGAGAGAAGTCTAAAAGCCCCTGAAAAGAAGGCATGTGTAAGCGAAAAGAGAAGAAGAAGATGCAGAGAAATGGAATGTCTCTCACACATCTAAAAAGACAGGATGTTAAGCCATTCTAGTCGCACTCAGTCGTTTACTTAGACCTGTTTATTATCATCCTAGAAATGATAGCACTTTTCATAGTTCTGTGCCTAAGCTTCTTTATACTCACAGAAAATGGGTTCTGGCCGTGTTATCCTGAACAGTCCATTGGGGAATACTGTATTGTCTGAATTACCGGGACAGTGGTGGGAGAAATGTTATCACTGTAGGCAAATGAACTGACATTTGCAAGAGGCTGTGAGCTTTAGCAACAAAACAGTAACATTGCAGGGGTCTGTGTGCTCCTGGCAGAACAGCAGGGCATGACTAAGACTCTGGGACCACAGTGGCCTGTCCCCTCCCTCTAATCACACATGCCTACTGCATGTGGCCCTGGGGTTTGCCCACAGAGTTCTCCTGTGGGTTATAGCCTCTCTGAAGAACACCTTGGTGGCCCAATATGCTTGTTGCATGCAGCTCCCTGTAATCAGGGCCATAGCAAAGGGAACATTTTAAAATTACAAAAATCTCAAATTTAGCATAGCGCAATAAATCACGACTGTAATCTCAGCACCTGGCTGGCAGACGCAAATAGATCCCAAGTTCAAGGCCCAGCCTAAGCCTGAGTGTGTTGCAAATAAAATATCCAAATTTCAATTGACAGCTCAACCAGAAGATACTGTGGTAATTGTGTCTGATTTCCACCATCCCTGGACTCATGGGGATGGGATAGCCCGGTGGCACTATGGAGCTAATCTCTTCTTTATTTTGCCTTTTGAGGCTTGGAGAATGTTATCTTAGGAAGAAGATGCCCTCAGTCAGTACTAGAGAATGGACAAAGGCTTTGCCAAATCAGGAAAATGGGTTTACAATAGGGACACAGCAGCAGCAGCAGTAAAGGTGACATGTGGGTGCCAGGAAAAGGCAAGAATGGAGTCCCAACAAGAGAGTGGAAGATAGAGACCATGGAAGAATTGAGAAGTCAGCCCAGTCAGGGGCTCTGCCATCCTTGGATGGGACTGAAGGGAAAGGCCACCTTTCTTTCTCTCATATAACTGCACCAATTCAACTTTTCAATGCAGACTTTATTAATTTGAAATTAGAAAAAGTATCCAGTGTAGGAGGAGAGAAAATTGTTTTATTACAAGTGCTAGGGAGATTGTTCTGGGAAATCTGGAGTCCAAGATCTGAACAATATGGTTTCAGAGGCAGCTTAGAACCCTTTCTATGTTCCTGGCCCTTTCCTTTTCTCTAGGAATGAGGTTGAGATGTACGAAGGGGTCTTCTGACCTTGGGGTAGAGGCCATGGGAAGCCAGGCAGCTCTGTAGGACGCAGCCCCAGCCTCTTTCACTGGGAGGGAAGAGAGGCCACCTGCCTGGCATGTTTGCTAACATGCAGGAGCTGCGGCCTGTAATCATCATTAGCTCTCTTTGGTGTTTACTGACTGTTATTAATTAGAATGAGCAAACTTGGCATTAATGTGCCTGCCATAAGGATGAAGGCTCTCTTTGCACAGCCATGCTGCATGAACAGCTAGACTGGGACTCATTTACCAACTGTTACCAGGAAGAAGAGGAGCCACACACACCCGCTGACAGAGGGCCAGGTAGAGCGAGAGGGGGCCGAGGCCTGTGCTTCTCTGGAAGTTCAGCATTAGGAGGAGCTGCTGCATTTGGAGCAAAGTAATGCAGAGCCTCTGCCCAGTGCATGTGGGAGCTGCTTGCTGGTTTTGGGTAGCCTCCAAGAGTAGCACAGGCAAAATCCTGTGGTTCCTGGTCAACAGACACAGCTTTCCCCTGGCCTTGGCTGCAGAGGCAGGGATCAGAAAGTCATGGAGGACAATTTCCTGCCCAAGCAGGTGGCCAGTGTTCAGAGAAGAGCATGTCTTTCAATGAATCTTGGATGAGATTGGACTGGCCAGTTGTGCACAGTTGCCAAGAAAGATAAAGCATTTTCTGGCCTTGTGATCTGCTGTAGAATCTGTGCATCATCATGCTCTTCTGGAAGTGATGCTATAACTAACTGTATGCCCTCTACTTAACAGATCATCTTCCAAGGCAAACTGAGAAGACAGCAGAGGCAGAACAAGATGATAAGTGGAGAACAGGCTTAATCTCCTTCTGCATAGCCTGGGATGTGGACAGGAATTTCCAGAGTCTAGAGGAAATGGCAGCATTACAAGTTGCTTACAGTTAGAGAGAACACAAAAGAGTCTTGAAGTAGAAGATATCCATTCTACTCAGAGAAGTCACATACTCATCTTCAGTTTCCCCAACAGTGGCTGAGCCACTGACAACTACGGGATAAGGTTTCCAAGTAGGAGACCTGTTCTTTGCATGGTCTAGGAAATCACTGTTTACTTTCAAGAGAAAGCATCCTGGTTCAGATATACTGCAGGGGTCAAGTCAGACCATCCAGAGCAATTAGCCTTGATATCAGTGTGGGGAAAAGACTGGTGTGAAGCAAAGCTGACACCCCCTCACTTTTGCCTTCCCCCTTCTTTCCTTTGCTGCCTGTGGCAGGCTCTACATCTTATATTGGCCCATGGTTCCCTGACTGCTTCTGAGACCTGTAGACATTTATACCCTTTGAGTTCAATGATACATGGGAGGAGTAGTGTGATGAAAAGTGAGGGATGCTGATACATGAGAACATGGCCATTAAAGATCTTAGATAACTCCACCCACAAAATCTCTAAGGCATTTTCACATTTCTGAGATCTTAGTTGCTAAGAGTCACAGTGGTTTGATCCATGGAACAGCTGATAAACAGTATCAGTGCTTGTCAAACATCTAGAAGTCATGAGTGCAGCTATGAAGAGGGGCTGGTCTCTGGATTTCCTTCCTCTGCACAGGACATCTGAAAAAAAAATGTGCTCATCTTCAAGTACATCCCAAACCTACCTCTGATAGGCCTCCTTGACCCTCTAAGCTGAGCTGGGTTTAACATTCTCTGTGGTCCTATTAGAACTTGCCCTTCCTTGAATGAAAATGGAACATGGAAACAGAATGCACAGTTGTGAGTTCAAGGTCAATACCTATATTTTATTTATATTTCTAGCCCTCGAGAGCCGGTGTCTAGAGCATGCTGTAGGTATAAGCGAATGAGGCAAAGTTCTTCTGAGAGCTGTTCTTCTGACAAAACTGAAATGTGTTTACCAGCAAGCAAATATGGAATGGATATATTCAGTTAATTTGAGCCAGTGTACAAAGAATTCAGCATGTAACTTTTGAAGTTAATTGAGATGTTATAGTATGAAGGAAGTACAGGGGTAAATGGGGTGACATTTATGAGCAGCTACTTCATCTCTAGTCAGCAAGGTCTCTAAAAAATCTATCTAATCGAGGCCTAGCCATAGTCTTGCAAGCTAGTGCCATTATTCTCACCCAGCCACTTCTTAGAAGTTCAGTGCATTCTCTAAGGACAGGTACCAAACGATAGAGTATGCTGGTGTACAAGGAGCAGAGAAGATCTCATAGCTTATTTGCATACAACCCGCAGTGAGTTCTGCAGCTTGGATTGGATGCATGTCTTGCTTGTTTTTACAAAGCTCATGGGATTCAGCTAGAATTTAAGCCTGATCTGTGTGACTGAATGCTCTATTCTCTTTTTTATATCTGAGATGGAAGATATCTCAGATAATCTGGACAAGATGTGCTGAATTTTTCTTATGTAACCAAGAAGGGTGTCCAGGAAAAGTTAGCACTTCTGGAGCATTCTGAGGCCTCCAAATAGTCGTCGTTGATGTTTAACAGATTACATGTCTTTATAAGTCAATGGTAGGTTTGAGATTACTCATTGGATGGGGAAAAAGAGAGAATCTTCTCTGTCACTTTAAATTCTAAATTGTTTTCAGGTGTTTGTTTAGAAACAGCACAGAAGGTTGCCTGACATGCGGGGAAGGGGATGGACCTGGACTCCTTTAGACCTCTCCTCATCAGAGTTACTGTTTGGAGTAATGAGGAAGCACAGGGATTGATTTGATGTTAATGAATAATCAGCTTCCATCAATAATTGTAATCACTAATCTGGTGCAATTAGAAGCAATTATAATAAATGCAATTTTCTCCCGAGCCAGTAACGAACTACAGAAATATGAATTGACTTAAGGGGGCTGGCAATGATTTATGTGATTGTGAGATCACGAATTCTATTATCTTGATAAAGGGTCTTAAAGGCACAAGATTCTATTATGAATTCACACCTACCTATGGGGAAGCTACAAAATGCAGAAATGGTTGGCAGAGGCTCCTGTATGTCTCTTACAACTGGCTTTAGATATTTCCAAGGCTCTGTGGAGATTTCTTGCACTGTCACATAAGGTCACTTCCTTTTAGTTCTGCCTGCTAAGTATCTTGAGTCAGTGCTGTGGAGTTTTGAAGACTATGAGGAAAAAATACGGGTAGCTCAATAGATGCTGCAAGAGAGAATGTGGACAGCACTTCTGGACAGAGATTTGACATTTTTGTTATTCACCCAGACCTGTTGCCCCATGACCCTCTCCACAGACAAATGAAATGAATCACCATTTTTCAACAGAAAGAAATTTTTACATAAATTGATCGGCTTCAGAGATTCTTGGTATCTATTACCACATTGTTGAAATCACTTTAATTATAGCAGCTTTGCTCTTAGAAATGATAATGGCTATTTATGTCCTAAAGCATCAGCCAGGTTTTTCTTTTTTATGTAGGAACCTACAACAGGACAGTAAATAATTGTGGCAGGACTTTAGTCATCGAGAACAAGGTGAAAGATAAGATGGCCATCTGCCTGCTTGTGTACAACTGAGGGATTATTGAAATTCTGGTCATTTAGGCCCCAAATGGAAAAGTCCTAAGTAACTAGATGAGTTGTTCCCATGGAGACATGGTAGGGACACACAGAGTCCAGAAGATGGAGAGAAAGCTTTTTCATAGCTCTTGGAACAAAATATAGCTTCCTTACAATGACTTTCCAGGCTCCTCACTTCCAGGCCTGAGATCTGCTGTCCCGGCCCCTCTCCTATGGGTAGACTCTACAATGATTCTTTAACATCTCCTGTCTTAAAAGAGTCAAGTCATTTGCCTTTCCTTTGGCTGGAGGGCTCTCTGGCTGTAATTTCCCCCCAGATCTGGCTTCTCTTTGTCTCCTGGTCTTAAACTTAAATGCCTTCTCATTGAATTATGCTCCCAGGCCCCAGTTCCTGTCGCGTTATCTGAACAGTTTGGGGTGGAGACCTGGAGACCTGCTTCTCACATCACCCACTCATTGGCTTGGAAGAGTGACCCAGGTGTTGGTCCTATTAACTATCACTCTTATAAATGCCTAACTGCCTTTTCACCCTCACTTTACCTTGTTCAAGCATCTGTATGCACATAATCCTCATCAGACTCCATGACAGTCACAAATGCCTCCTGTTTGTGCTCTTGCTTATACTTGAAATGGATTCACACTGTGCCTCTCAGTTGAAATTCTTCCACATGGTAATGTCTACAAAGCCTTTGCTTGCTACTTGATCAAACCACCCCTTTCTTATGATTGCCCCTCTAAATGAAAAAAAAAAATAATACTTTAAATAAATAGTAGTTGTGCATATTTATGGAATACAACATGATGTTTTGATAGATTCACACATCACGAAATAATTAAATAAAGGTAATTATTATATTCGTTCTCTCCCATGATGTTTGTCAATTTTATGGTGAAAACATTTAAAACTTACAGTGTCTGGAAAATTTAAACATGCACATTTTAACTACAGTCACATCATACAACAGATCTCAAAATCATATTCCTTCTTTTCTAAACAGAACCTTCTGATAAACAGCAGTCCCATCCTGTTACACACTTTATTCTATATTGCATCACATTCTTCTGTTTTGTTTTGTTTTGTTTTGTTTTGTTTTGTTTTGTTTTGTTTTAACCTGGACCAAACAGTGCAGTCATAGAGGTCAGCGAATGCCTCTCCCCTGCTCTGCTTTACCATCCATAGCCACATACTGTACATACTGTAACAACTGCACCACGGAGATAAATCGTACTTTGCTGGGGAATTCTGAGGTTTCCATTAAGTGACAGACACCTTCTTGTATAGTCACTTATATATATATGTAGGCTAGGATTTCCTACATGTAATAAGATTATTTTGTGTGTATGAGTATATGTGATATACTCATGTGTATGTGTGTGTAATGCAATGCATGTGTGTTTGTGTGTGTGCACATGTGTGTAAGCCAGAGGGAAACACTGGGCATCTTCCTCTCTTGTTCACCACCTTATTCTCTTGAGACAGGATCTAACACTCAACCTGGAGCTTACTTAGTTGGCTACACCAGCTGCCCAGTCAGCTTTGGGAATCCACCTGCCTCTGCTTTGCCTCCTCCCAGAACTGAAGTTATAGATTCATCTCTCCAGGTGAGGCTTCTTTGGGGGTGTCAAGGGTCAGGTGCTCATGCTTGGCTAGCAGCATGCTACCCCCTGAACCATCTCCCCAGCCTCCACATGACAGGATTCTTGACTTGATTAGAAGTACAACAATATGGCAGAGTGATAAGAAAATAAGCATGCGATTCTGCAGATGTCAGCCCTAGTTTCAATCTGTCACTGACTAGGTATGTGGGGTTCACCAACTCCTTTTATCCCTGCCTGTGATTTTTCCTGCGTATAAAATGAGGCAATATTGCTTAAATTTCTCAAGTGCTTCTAGCTTGAACATTCCACGGTTCTGTGCCTTGCTGAAACAGCAGGGGGACAGGTGAGGCGGTGGGTAAATCTCACATATTCATACTTAAAATTCCAAATGGAAGAAGTTGTTTTCCTCCTTTCCCTTCTCCCGAGTGGTAGCAAACAAGCAATAAATATGGAAATCCTAAAAGCCAGAGAAAATAGTGAGTGTTCTCTCTCTTGCTGACAAAATACAGAGGCTGTGCCACACAATGAATGGGCTTATCCCCCTGCCTCGCTTGTATGAATTCCTCCCAGCTGAGCATAGATGGACCATTCCAGGACAGGTGTCCTTTGTTCGGTGAACACCAGGTCCCTTGCCTCTGTGTCAGCCAGAGCAGCACTGTGAGACCACTGTGGAGTAAATGTGTGTATCCTTCACCAGTTTGCCTCAAACAGATGGGGCCCATGCTTTGGAAAATGACCCTGAGGGGAGAAAAACAATCAGGTAAACCAGAAGGGCAGTCAAGAGAGAGACAGAGAGACAGAGAGAGGGAGGAGGAGGAGGAGAAGAAGAAACAAAAGCAAGATAGAATGTTCCAGCTACAAGTAGCCAAATCCTCTCCTGCCAAGGGACAGGTAACTGGTTTTCAAAATTGTGCAGACACATTCAGTAATTGCTCTGTACCTTCTCCTGTCTGCCTTTTAAGCACCAGCCAGGATCACGTCTGACTTCCATTAGCAGCAAAAGTCCTAGGCAGGACCTGAAGTAATAGAACCCTTTAAAGCTGCTTCTCAGAGGCCTCTTCCTAAGATGGCATCCAGAACAGAAGCACTGGCATTTAGCTGTCAGTTACTGCTCCATCAGCTGCCTCCATCTTGCTTGCTGCCAAGGCAGCAACGCTTCCTGAGACAAAGGGTCTCATTCTGGCAGGTCTCTGTTCCTTTTCCTGCCTTACAAGGCAGACGGACAAACTCTCAGGCCTTCAGCAGGTAGTGTAACAAAGGGGCTTTAACAATCACTGCCTTCTAGGCTGCGGTATTGCGAAGTAGTAGAGTGTATGCCTAGCATAGCTGAGGCCCTGGGTTCAGCGTCCAGTGAGGGTTGGCGAGGAAAGAAAACAAGAAAGGGAAATGACTGACTGCCTTCCTAAACATTTCTCCCGCTTTATTATCCTATACTTGTTCGATTCTGTTGTATTCTTTAGCTTCATTCATGGTGAAAATCTCAGGTTTAATACTTCTCTAGATTTTGTCTCTTCATGATTGCATTCTCAACAGGACGGTATCGGTGGTGCTGAGTCTGTGGCACCTTATCCAGGAAGGAAAGGATGTGGTAATACTGGTCACAAGGATGCCACTCATGTTTACGCAAGAGTGTGTCACCTCACCAGGAGTACAGTGCGGAGGAGGGATGCGTCTTTAGCTCTTAAATTGAGTTATTGTGCGTCTGCCTGCTCATGCCACAGCACACGTGTGGAAGTCAGAAAAGACTTTTCAGAACTAAGGTCTTCTCCTCCCACTGTGTGGGACCCAAGGATCAAACCCAGGTTTCCAGCCTGTGCCTGAGGCATTAAGGACTCCATTCACCTACACCCTTATTCTTGTCCACATTACATACAATCTTCCATGTCCAGCTGAAATCCTGCTTTCTGAGAGGAGCCAGCATTGAAGTAGCTTATGCCTTCTTGTTGATTGTTCTCCTGAGTCTGTGCAGATGATGTAGTACTCGTATTAGTCTGGAATACTGAGTGATCATTTCACATGATTGTATCTTTAGGAGAATATAGTCTTTATAAAATCAAAAGTGTCAGATTGATAGATGAATAGCAGCTAAACAGATAAATTTCTAATAAAGAAATTTAAGTATAAGTTTAATTGTAGGATATGGTGGTTGGTCTCTTGTTAAATTATTTTACCTTTTCTATATAGTTGATAAATCTCATAAAAAATCTGAAATGATTTAAAGTTTCTAAACTTCTGTTCCATCCATCCATTCCTTTTCACACAGTGGTTTATGTAACAAACTCTAATGATGTGTGTATTGCTTTCCTTATTTCTGTAACAAACATTTTGACAAAAAAAAAATAGGATTCCGTTTATCTCATAATTGAAAGTATAATTTAGCATGGCAATGAAGGTGTAATGGTGAGAGTGTCTGTAGCTATGGCAGGGGAGCTTGAGGCAGCCGCTCACACTGTCCCTCCCAGACATGCCCATGGTATAATTCTAAATCCAGTCAAGTGGATTACAAGCATTTAGCATCACAAGCCCACCTTTGTCATCTTGATACCTATCATCTGTTTACACCCTAGCATTCTATCCTTGGTCCTCAAAGGCTCATGGCCACCTCATAATGCAAAGTGCGCTTAGTTCAAATTAAAAAAACATCCACAGTGCCAATGCTCTTCAAAAGCCAAAGTCTCTTTGTGGCACTTAAGACAGACTCCTGTGAGGCTGTATGAAACATTTTTAAATTACATGCCTCTGGTGGATGGAGTGAGATGGTTCAGTGGTTAAGAACACTTACTGTCCTTCACAGGACCTGGGTTCGATTCCCAAAACCACCTGGCTCAGAACTATCTGCAATTCCAGTTCTATGGCCTCCAATAGCCTTCTTGGGCTTCTGCAGGTACCAGACACACTTGAGGCATGTATACATATATGTAGAAAGGACACTCACACATAAAAATCATTTTCAAAACTATATACTTCCAAAATACAATGGTGTAAAATAAGCATTCCCATCCCAAAAGAAGGGAGTGGAGACACAGCAAGGAGAAACTGGCCCAAAGCAAGATCGAAACTCTCATCCAGAATTTGGGCTCTTGGTAGAGCCCATAAACCCCACTCTTTCAGCTCTGCTGCTGGTGGGACATGATAACAATGTCTTTTGCCAGCTTTGCTTCGTGCCTGCAGCATCCCTCTGTGGATTTTCCATGGTCCTGGCATTGCCAACATCCTGTGGTTTCCACTGTAACTTAGGTAATTTTCACAGCTTCATGTCCTGGCCTCTGGCCTCAGTGGCTTTCTGAAACCATGGGATAAGTTCCATAACCTTCTCACTCTTGCACTGTGTATGCCTGAACAACCAGTACCCAGAGATGATACTTTCAAATTCTGCTGTCAGCTGAATATAGTGAGTCCCCATCAACTACAGCTGTAGGGTCCTCTCTGTACCTCGGCAGCTGCACCTGTGAAAACAGTTCTCTAGTTGGTAGTTTTCCATCCATGAAAGCTCTTCGGCTGCATTCTGTCCCTGTAATGAGTACAGCCTTGTCCTAAAGTTACTCTTCCTACTGTCCCAATACAAAGTGTGAGTTTTCTTCTTAATGTCACTAATCTCTTTAACAACTGCAGCTACTTTCTCCATATTTTCCTGGAACACAACTTCAAACTCATGCTCTTTTCACCAACTTGCAGATTTTCATGTCTTCATGCTGCACTGGCTGTTTCCTCTCACTATACACCCAGAAAAGACAAGTGAGCAGTAGCAATGAATATTAATATTAACTTAATAATATTAGCTTGAATATTAATTTCTTGAAGTTTTCACTCCCAGACAAATTACTCCTTTGCTCTTTAATTTGGCTTTACTCAAGTTCTCAAGATACACGCAGAATACAGCCTGCAAAAAGCAATAACATGAGAGTACTTTAGCCCAGTTCATGCTAGGTCCTTGTGCTTCTCTGAATTTTGTACATAGCTTTTACTGTTAGCATCTCTAGAAGCATTTGGATCTTCCAAACTCCCACCACAATGGTCCCTAAAGTTCTGCTTCTCTGTCAATAGCTCCAAGCTCTTCCACATTCTTCTTGCAAACCAACTCCAAAGGCTTATGAAAAACATGATCATAAATTCTTCATAAATTTGGCTCCACCAAATTCTTCCAACTCTCATATTGTAATATTAGCTTTCTGATAAAGATCCAGCCCTTCTTTCTCAAAAAGCACTGTTCACATTTCACAGTTTCCTTGCACATTATATGTGTTTGACAGCGAGGGTCCATTAAGTCAGTAGAATGGCATGAACATTCATTCAACCGTGTGTTAGAGAGACTGCTGACTGAGAGTCACCACCCTATGCAAAGGGGAAGGTCCATATCCAAGCACCCCAGGTCTATCCTTTGGATACTTGGTGGTTTCAGGAGGAAGATAGATGCATAGATGGAGTCAGGGTGTGTGAGAGCTGTGCATGCATAGGGAGGACTGGACATGCTGACCTCTTGTTGGAGTGCATTTTTTAAAATTAATTTATTTTTTTAATAAATTACAGTTTATTCACAGTTCATCCTCTCTCGTTCCCTCCCAATCCTACCCTCCCTCATCTCCTCCCGTGCCCCTCCCCCAGTCCGCCAATAGGGGAAATCCTCCTCCGTTTTCCTCTGACCCTAGCTTATCAGGTCTCATCAGAACTGGTTGCATTGTCTTCCTCTGTGGCCTGGTAAGGCCGCTCCCCCATCAGGGGGAGTGGACTGCATTGCTTGTCTTTTTCCCTCTGGCTGTGTGAGTACCAGACTTGCATGTCTAGAGCGAGAGTGGATGGGAGCATCTAGTAAGAATGCTAATGGTATTTTCGTAGCAGTAAATGGACTTTCAGACCCCCCAAACTAAGCAAAGGTGAGGAAATCCTTAGAAATGTTTGCTTATTTTATGTTCAGAGGCTACAGAGGGCAGTTAATAAATACACACTGATTGATTTCTTCCCACAGTACTTAGCGTCTTTACTATTCATTCGGCAATTAATCATGCAGTAGAATATTGTGCGACATCTCAATATTATTGGGTCAGATTTTTGCTCACTTCTTACATGGCTGTATAATTTTTTGCATGTGTTACAAGTGCAGCCTCAGCCAGAACTTGAAATACCAGAGGTTGCCTGCTTTTGTTTTCTATCTCCCACTGTGCCTAACATAGAGGCTGGCTCATAGTCGGTATTTAATCAATGCACTGATTAACAAGTCCTTCTTCTGCCCAAGGCTCATGGTGAGTCTGTGGTCCCAGAGTCTAACAGCTGTCATTTGGGCCACCCTGGGCCACAGGGACACACATATAAATGAGCTTCGTGTACTTTCCCTCCATAACTAGTATCAAGGCCCCCTGAGAGGCAAAGCCGATGTGAATTTTAAAGATGTGTTCAGTGGTGGCTCCTTTTCTCTTCAGAGCCACTGGAGCGGCTCCTTCCACTGAAAATATAGGGATTTGTGCCGCATGACTGTGCAGCTGGGGGGTGGGCTGAGTCCACAGTCATCAGGGGCTCAGCAGGCTCTGAAGGGCTTTGTGCTCCAGGCACTCAGGCGGGGAACCTGGCTCCGTGGAGGCCAGAGTGCAACTGTTTCAGCAAGTGACTTTGCAATAATAAGAAACACAAAGCTGGGAAAGCATCCTTTGCCCTCCTGCCCCGACATCTCCCCAAAATATCACAGTAAGACTTGTCCTTTGGGCAAAGAAATAAGTACATGCATGGTTTTCATTTATGTCCGTGAAGAAGTAAAGAGCCATCAATCATTAAGTGCCTGTGATTTACCATAGACCTTAGCACGCTGGTGTCTTCAGTCCTAATGGGACCTCTTCAGTAAGCTATCGCTCCCACTCTCAGGAGAGAGTCTGAGAGTCCGATTTATTTAGTGATTTAGTGATTTAATTTATTTAGTGATTTAATTTATTTAGTGATTGCAGCTAACAATCCTAAAATGATGGTACAGACTCATGTGTATGCGTGCCTGAATATGTGTGTGTAGGTGCAGGGGTATCTATGTAGAAAGGCTTCAATGTCCCGATATTTACGCGACTTACCCTTTAGCATCTCTTCTATCTCATTCACATTTCACATTTCAAGCTGCACAGAGACTGTTCGCTCTGCCGAATGGCCAGGTGGTGGCAGAGGCTGGATGATGGCAGCTTTCTGGAGCTCTCAGAAATGTCGTCAGCGGTTCACTTATTATTCAGGATAACATCCAACAAAGTGACGACTTCTTTCCTTGCTATCAGTATCTCCTGCCAGCTGTTCACTTGGAATTGGGGAAGAGAGGGATTTCATTCTGAATTCACAAATACAGCTAAACCTCCCTCTGAGATGCGCTGCAGGGATTAGTGTTTATGGCACAGGACTGCTTGGCAAGCAAAGGCCTTGGGAGGGAAGGAGGACCTGAGTGGGAGACAATAGTGTGCCTCTGGGGACCCTGCCTGGGGGGTGTCTATCTCTCCAGAGCAAGGCTTTCAAATCCACAGGAAACACAATAAATAATCTCCTGGCTATTAACCGACTGCTCTGGTGCCGGACAAAGAGGCCTATTTGCTTTTCTGTGCAGAGGTGTGTCGCTGCTGTCGCCTCTCCCTCTCTTCTCAGCGTCTCTGCCTTCTGTAGCATCTCTCACACTGCATTTTCTGTCAGCTGGCTATTCATGCAGAACATGTGTCTGCTTCTTCATGCAGATCCTGGAATAACCTGCGCCCAGAGGTTCTGTCTGCACTCTCCAGAAGGGAAGAAACACAGCAAGGCTAGGATTGAAGCCGAAGCCGGGCGGGAATCCTGATCCCATCCTTGGCTGCACCAAATCAGCGCAGAGAGCTGTTTGGCTTTGCCTGATAATGCAGGATCCAGTCAATGCTAGGCGGAAAGCTGGTCACTTGAGGAGACACTGTCTGTGGCCCAGGTTCCTATTTATATCATTAGGATCCCTATACCATTGTTCTCCTAGGCTTGGTGTTGCTGACACGTGGGCGGGGTGAGGGGAGCATTTATCAAGACGAAGCTAGATCACCCTTTCCCATTTCCTTAAATGTCAGGGTGTAAATCAAACTCCAAGCTTATTTTGAACACGTGGGTGTTAGCGAATCAGACAAGGATAATGTGTTTCTAATCCAATGGCTTTCATGATGTATGATTTACATCCTTGGATTGTTTCACAGTGGTTTCTCTGGGTTTTTAGTTAGCTTGGTATTCTCCATCTGCTATGAGTTTTATTACCTCTGTCCATAGGGGACTACAGAAGTGTCACTTATCCTAGAAATACCAAAAAAGGCATGACAACACCAACAATGAAGAGAATACCACTACGTAAATACCTTATCAGACTGACACCTCAGCAATGCCCAATTGTTTTATTAAACTTAAAAACAAATAAGCCTGCACACTGAGTGGTGACATTTAGTTCCAATTCCATAGCCCGGATAATCAAACCTTACATTTTCAACAACAAAACACACAATTTAAAAACTAGCCTAAGGACCTGAGTAGATGTTTCTCTGGAAAGATAGGTAATTTTCCAATAAGCACATGAAAACATACTAATCATTAGAGAAATGCAAATTTGAAACTACTTCACACACATTATGATGACTATTATTTAAAAAGCAAAAAATAGCAAGTGTAAAGATTCAGGGAAATGGGAAGTCTCATGCATGTAAATGCACCGAGGATGTAAAGATGGCAGTATTGCCACAGAGAAGCATATGGCATTTCCTCCAAAGATTAAACTTGGGGGTAACAAATAAGCTGGTTATTTCCACTGAAGGCTGGGCATGAGCAAGTACTTACACAATGCATTCATAGGTTCATTCACAGTAACCAGAGTTATAGGAGTAACTCAGTGTCCACTATTAGAAAAATGGATAAGTACCAAGTGGTATATGCATACACTGGCATATCATTCAGCCAGAATAAAGAGTGGAATGCTGGTATTTGTTCTAACATGAAAGACTCTTAAAGACATGAACTAAACCAATCAGAAATAGAGACACAGATATTATATGATTCCACTACTGTGAAATACTTAAAATTGGTTAATTCATTAAAGCAGAAAATACCAAAGCCTGGAAGAAGTAATTAATATTATTTATTATGGATAGAATATGTAGCATGAGGAGAATATTTTGAAGGTTTCATACTTCATACGTTTAAACGTGTAAAAGTATTAAAGTGGTAAGTTTTGTTATCTGTATTTTACCTCAGTGAAAGAAACCCAGGATACCTATTTCTAGACAGTCATAAGTCTACCTATCTTAAAGGTTGTCTTCTCCCCAGTCACTGCCTCTACCGTGTCCTCAATCAGCCCCTGGATGACTGCCCGTGCCTCCAGCCTGTGTCTCTGATGGGCTGTGTGCTTGCATGCATGCTGTCGCCACTATTTGGTATGTTTTTTTTTTTTTACATTGTTCTTCAAAAAGCCAGTTAATCACAGAAGCTTGGGTAAGCCTTCCTCCCTTCAGAGGAATTAACCTACCCATTTGTTTTCTTAAAGTAGAATGGCACAGCACCTAAAGGTGCTTGTCACCAAGCCTAAAGTTTCTGAGCTCAATCCCCAAAACTCACATAGTGAAAGTAGAAAACTGATTTTCACAAGTTGTCCTCTGACCTACCCTATGCAGCCTGGTGCTTGCACACACACACACACACACACACACACACACACACACACACACACACAGAGAGAGAGAGAGAGAGAGAGAGAGAGAGAGAGAGAGACATGCACACATGCACACCCATGTCCTAAACAAATATAAAAAAGGATTTTTTTTAAAAAAAAAACCATTTTTTCTTCATTTGCTGCTGCTGTTGTTGTTTGAAACAAGGTTTCTCCGTGTAACCTTAGCTGTCCTGGAACTCACTCTCTAGACCAGGCTGGCCTCACACTCACAGAGATCTGCCTGCCTCTGCCTGCCAAGTGCTGGGATTAAAGGTGAGCACCACCACGCCCAGCCCATCCATTCTTGCCTTATTATAGCACGTGGACTTGTTCAAAAAAGAGTTCTTCAATTTTTTAATCAGTGACAACACTTTATTGAATTGAATTAATTTTTAGCCAGCGTACAAAATAAAGAATTTCAGGCATGTGTATTATCCTGCTTTGTCTGTAGTTGCTTCATCTACGGCCACAGAATTTTTTCATTTCATTTCATTTCATTTCATTTCATTTATTTATTTATTTATCTGCCAATCTCTCTACCTATCTCTCATACCCACAGTCAGAGTATGTTTTTCATTTTATTTGTTTGTTTGTTTGTTTGTCTATCTACCTATTTGTATGTATGAACGTATGACTGTTGTGGCTCTTTGTTTTGCCTGCAAGTATGTATGTGCGCCACGTATGCGCAGTACCCACAGGTGCCAGAAAGGTTCGTGGATCTCCTGGGACTGGAGCTGCACACAGAGGTGAACTGCTCTGTGAGTACTGAGAATCAAACTCAAGAACAGCAATCCATGGTGTGTGTGTGAGAGAGAGAGAGACACACAAAGAGAGAGAGAGAGAGAGAGAGAGAGAGAGAGAGAGAGAGAGAGAGAGAGAGAGAGAGAGAGAGAGAGAGAGAGAGAGAGTAAATGGCTCTTAACCACTGAGCTCCCAGGCTCCCGGTCTTTCTCCAGGCTTCCATGTCTCAGTCATAGTAGGAGTGCAATACACCATGTCTTTAGTTTTGTTCCATTGAGGTTTGTTTTGGTCCTGTTCACAGGAAGCAGGCAGTCTTAACAACTCTGGGAAGGACATAGGAATTGCAGTAGTTAGAGAGAGAGATCAAGGGGTGGAAAAGGAAAGTGTTCCCTTCTGCTCTGTGTTCTGCCGCTGTACACACTGCGCTGGCACCTGACAAGCAGGACTTTCAGTTCTGACTCCGGCGGTGGAGACCTGGTCCTGCTCTTTAGCTTTGCTGAAACTCCCGCATCCTTCGCTGTGATGTGGGAATAACAGGTGCATGTTAAACGGTGAAGGGGAGAGCACTCAGCGAACAACATGTGGCAGCCTTTGCTCCTGGCAGGTGCTCCGCACAGGCGGCGCTGCCTATAAAGTCCTCGGAGCAGAACTCTGCTCTACCCTCCTTCACTCCAACAAGCGGGAGCCCAGATATCTTTCGAAGTTGCTTTTCTATTTCTTTCCCCTGCACATTTTTTTTTTCTCCAACAGCAACACAACCTTGTGTCTTCTAGTTTAACACTTAACTCCTCTCTTCCTTTTCCCTCAGGGGGAATGGAGTTGGGGTCGGGGTGAAGTTGTCCTGCACTTGTCCTGCAGCCCAGCTGCTCTAAGGTCAGCATTTGCTGCAGAAATCCCCTTCCTTGGCTGCATCAAAGGGCAAGTGCCCCACATGAGCTGAAGTTGGCAGGACCTCCAGTGCCTTGGCATGCAGTTGGAGTCCTTTAAGCTTCTATTCTTGGGTGAATATAGGGCTTTTGTTCACCGTCCCAGCCCTCTCTATAATGGGGAAAGTGCTTTTCCTTTCCTCCCGTTTTCCCACCCTCCTTTCTCCTTTGTGAGCTTTCAAGTCTTCCAATTAAGTAGCTGGTAAGTTTTTGTGAAAGGTACTAAACTTCACTGGATAACCTCCGCAGCAAATGCGTTTCTTTTTCCTTTCCCTTTGCTCTTGGCTTCTTGTGCATGAAAAAAGTAGGCTAATATAAAGTGGAAAGTTTGCAACAGGCAGACACTGCAGTAGGCACAGAGGGACTCGGGTCAGTGGCTCATAGTTCCTATCCCAAAGGAGTGTCCAGGGAACATATCTTTATGAGCAAGCCTGAAGTCTGATAAATGGATGAATGTTAGGGTAGAGAGTGCTATAATTCTTAAGTGATCCCAAACATCTACATGTTAAAGCCGTGGTCTTTATGGTATGGGAACTTAAAGAGACTTTAAGGGCTGGGACCTAGGAGGAGGAGGAGTTACTTTAGGCTTTCAAAGGTATGGCCGCAAAGGGGATTTTGAGTCACTGTTAATTCCACCCTCTTTCTCTTTTTGGATCCATGACACATCACGGGACTAGATGCTGACTTCTACCACATGTTCATACCGTGATCTGCTCCCATCATTTCACAAAAAAGGGAACCAATTGGTCATGGAGTAGAACCTCTCAAAACTGTGAGCCAAACAGTGATTTTCCCTTTAAACTTTGATTTTCATAAGTTTTTATTGTGATGGCAGAAAGCTGACTAACACTGAGTGGTAATGCGAAATAATTTGCCTTTTTAAACTGGGTTCCATGGGATAGGATGGATGGCACAGGACAGAAAAATACCTGGTCTGATCTGCTTTCTAGAAGGCATTAGCATATTCTTTTAGGTATCTCTACCTTGTGAGTAGAGAGGTAGAGTCCAGGGTGTGTATGTAGGAGGAAGAAGGCCAGATAGGATAGAACACTTCATTCTTCCAAGGTGAAATTCATGGATTTGGAATCATCATGAGTTTTGTCAGGATTCATAAGATGACTGGGTGTAGAGAAGAGAATTTCAATTAGATGGAAAGTTCCTCCAAACACAGACCTTTTCTTTCTCTTAAGTTTTATCTTAATTATTTACTAGTGGATCTGTGAGCTTTGAATAAACATCTTCCTCACAATGCCAACATATGCATCCATATCCCTTGATTTTAGCTGATTCTAAGTCCTATAGACAAGGGTGTTAAAGGTAGCTGAAAGTTCCCAGATAGTCTTGTCACAGCCATGACTCTTCCTGGTCTCCTTGGCCATTATTGAGTGAGTCTGCATCTCCCACCTATTTTTTTTAACTTATTTCTGTTCTTCCATATACAGGAACAAACAAGATTGAGGGTCAAGTTTTTGTCCACAAGTAGCTTAAGATCAGAAAGAGCTGAGTTATGTGAGTATGAGAGACATGATATATGACCATGTATGGTTATTCTAAGGGCCTTGTCTATTCAGTTCAAGAAAGTCTTTCTAAGACTTCCTTTGTGTGTGTGTGTGTGTGTGTGTGTGTGTGTGTGTGTGTATGCACACCTCTCCATATGTATTTGTATTGTGTGTGGATCCACAGAGATCAGAGGAGGGCTTTGGATCCCTGGCAAATTTAAAGCTGAGACTCCTGTTCTCTGCAATAACAGCAAGCACTCCTAACCACTGCACCATCTCTCCAGGCCCATTTTAAGGAATTTAATCAGGCACCATGGATTCTATGTCTTAGATCATTGCCCTTTGGATTTACTGAGACACAGATAGCCTTTCTATCTGGAGACCAGCACTCACAGGCCAATAGTAATTGTACAGTGGCAATATGTGTCAAATTGTGCCTTAAGCCACCAGCCTGGATGACGCTCTGTGATGTGTTAGAACATCTGCTTAGCAGAAAGCCCATGGGAACTTCTCTAAAGACTTAAACAGCTGCCCATGGAGCTACTGCTATTTCAGTGGTTGTTTTGGCTTAATGTATATGAAGCAATACACAGATGGGTCTCAGACTACACTTACTGAGCATTCCTGACATCAAAGCACCATGAAGAATTCAAGGGAAATATAATACAACTCATTAGGGAACATAGAACAGATAGAACAGACAGGATCTTGGAACCAATAAAAGATGGAGTAAGTTCCAATGTCTACATATAATATAGATAGAGGCTAAGAGAGAATAATAACCCAAGCTAAACTATATTTGTTAGACCTGGAGAAGAAGCTTGGAAATAGCCTTTCATCTACACATGTGTACCTTAAATATTGACTGAACAGGTACCGTATTGGGATCTGTGAAAAGTGGTAGAACGGGAGACTACAGCTCAGTTATTTAGGAGAAACAGTTCAAGCAAGTATGAGTCCTAGAAGCAGAACCCATGTCTGAACTCATCACACAAATAAAAAGTATAAGGTTAAAAGTGCTGGGCACTGGGACAGGTATTGTTTGTTAGTGAAGACTGTGTTGTATATTGTTTAAATATCTCTGCCACTGTAGTTGCTGCCTAAAACTGCAAAAGTTTCTCAATGATTTTCAGTTGTTATTTCCTTAATTATAATATGCAGCTAATAGAAACATCTCCCTCATATATTAGATATGATCATTAAAGTAAATACGTAATGAGACATGCACATATTTTGTAAATACTAGTTATATTTATTATCATTTGTTATTATAATTATTATCAATTATTGATTGAGAAACCTCAGTTGATGAAATAGCATTCCCATCTGCTTTGATGATATAAATGTCCTCTCCCAAACTCATGTTCAAATCTAATTTCCACCATGATAGTACCAGCACAGAACTCTCCTATAAGCAATTGGGTCATGAGGGTGGGGCCTACATTCATGGAGAGGTGTTTTTATCATAGAACTGGGTTGACCACCCTGGAAATGGTTTGTTATACCTCATCCTCCTTCTCTATCATGGACTGGCTCGTCTTTCTGCCCTTTAACAGTGGTGGGACTCCACATAAAAACCCTACCAGACTCTCGCCCTATGTTCCCCAGATTCCAGAACCCATGTTAAACCAACCTCTAATTCCCAAAGGTTAGCTACTCTCTGCATGCAAGAATATTAAAACAGAAAGGGCTAAGACACCTTTCTTAAACATTCTTAGCTCAGATGAGGATGAAAGGCATATTCACCAAAGCAGAACTTTGCAAAAAAATCACTGTAAGGTAAAATAAAAATATATCTAATTAGAGCAAGTTGAAACACAGAGGTGAAAATTATGTGTGATAGAATGATTAGAATGTTGTCAACAACATTTTTTTTAAATCACTTTCCAAATCTACAGAAAAGTCAGACCTTTAACTCTTACATTCAGTGCCAATCTGGGTCACGTCCCTGTCTCAGGGCTGTTAATGTATCGAGAGCATGAATGGAAAACCCACTATTCCCTTGTGGACAATTTGACAATGGGAAGCAACAGCATCTATAGTTCCATGATCCTGGATCTTGAAAATAGCCAGGGAAGAGAGAAATTATATAGAACTACTCTTGACAAGAATGATCTGGGAAAACTAGTTGAACAACAAGGCTTCTTCCTTTCCTGGTCCCAGCTAGGGCAGAGTAGAGCTCCCCATCAGTATTCAGGAGATGAAAATCCTTAGTTCTCACCTAGATAGGTGACAATCTGTTCTGATGGTGACTAACCTACTCTGATGACAGAGATTCATGCCAGGGGTGAGACAGGTGTGTGGCAACGGAAATATCCTGGCAATAGTGGTACTCATTGGGTGTGAAAGGTAAACTTTTATCACAATCAATTGATATCATAGTCGTAATAAAAAAAATGGGGATAAGGGTGCAGAATTTAAAATCTAGGTCCAAGATGAGGAATGCAGGGTGTTTTACAGAAAATGAGAGCATTGGCCAAACAGTCTTGGGATTCAGAAAAAGACTTCTCAGGGATGAGGACAAAAGGCTTCTCATCCACTTGGACAAAGCACAGAGACCTCAGCTCTGGGTGTCTGGGGGCTCAGCTCTCAAATAGGCACATCAGCTCTCGACACAGGCAGTTACTCCTTCTTTATCCACAGGTGAGGAACCTTCTGACAGGCATGCTGCATTGCCACTGCTCAGGACTAGATCCACCAAAACCATCAGCGCCATTCAGTATCCCTAGCTAGGCACCACATTGAAAACAGTATGAAAACCAATTTGGGCACCCATGCACACACGGGCACACACACACACACACACACACACACACACACACACACACACACACGTACATACATCGTGAGGCTCTTACACAATGATTAACAAATGATTAACACAATGATTATCAAAAAGGTCTTCCCATTCAGACCTGAAGAGAAATATGAAGTCCTTTGTCACCTTGAAAGCAATTTCTGTGACCACACCCAGGCATGAGCTGTACTGCTCAGCCATGATCCAGCCCCTGATTCAAGTCAAATGCTGACACTTGTTAATATTGCTCTAAATGTCACTGCTGTGGAGCTGACCCTCTCTCCCATCCCCTCTTGCACCCAGTCTGCCCCAAATATACTATTGTTTTGGAGCAGTTCATCTGTTAATTAAAAACTGGAAATCAATTGCCCTCATCTCTCCCTTCCAGGCTCCTGTGCACACAAGGATTAGAGCTGCCTCTACTTAAGTCAATTAGCGATAAGGAGATGCTGACATTTCTACAACCAGCCTTATCGCATTGCTCGAAAATGGCTCAGATTAACATGTACAAAGATGATTTCTTTAGTCCTTTCCCCTCCTCCTATACTTTCTTTTAATTATTCTGAGGAAAACTGACAATCTAAGCTGATGGTGGAGATATACCTTCCAGACTGAGATGAGTTGCCCTCCAGAAACATATACCTAATCTGCTTAGCTGTGGGCACCACTGGAGACCCACACCTGCCCGATCGACTCTCTGTAACACCTGCTAAAACCTGGTTTTCAGAGAAACCTGAATCTAGGCCTACAGTTAGGACAATGCCGTTTGATGCAGTAAGAACAGCAAGAATGGGGATCAAAAGGCATGAGTTCAGATTCTGCTGTGCCAGTAAATGTGTCCTTAGGTCTCCAGCTACTCCGAACCTTAACTGCATCATCTGAGAAATGGAGCAATAGCGTTTGCCTGTCAGTACTGTAACAGGAGCAAATAGGGAATCCAGTGCAAAGGGTGCTCGTGAGTTAATTTCAGTCCGAACTCTGTGGAGTGGTGCTCAGTTTGGGTAATGTCTGAATGGAGAAAGGAGGCTTTACATAAGTGATCCTCTGTGTCCCAGAACATGTTAGTTGTTGATCTTAGGCATTTACACACACACACACACACACACACCTACATACATTACTGTTAAACACTGCAAGCTTGTTACTATGATCTGTATTTTAAAATGAGAAGCCTTGGGTTCAGAGAGATTAATTAAGTTGCTAAAGGTCACAAATATGGGGAATGGCAGAGTTGGAATCTGAACCCAGAGCCCATTATCTTCCCATTATTTCTTGCCCCAGTGATGCTGAATAATCATGGGAAAGAGAAGATGTGTAGTGCAGTGACCTCTCCTATGTTCTTGCAGCAGCAAGAGGGCTACCTCATTGACACCACTCTGGGAACATACAAGCATTTGCTGAATTTCCTGAGTCCATTAGCCAGACTTTCTCTGGCTACCTTTGATTTCACCCACCCAGACCAGGCTAAATGCCATAGCAGACCCTGCACAGCCTCGGCAGACATCCTCCAGCATTTGTCCGTGTCATCATTCCACAGGCAAGCTTCTCTCATCTACAAGTCCTTCATTAAGCCACTCCTGGCAAACAAGCTGACATTCAAACAGTGATTACAATGTACAACATGATAGATCAGGGTTGAGCTCTCTGAGTTCCTCTCTCTCTTTCTCTCTCTCTCTCTCTCTCTCTCTCTCCCTCTCTCTCTCTCTCTCTCTCACACACACACATACACACACATACATACAGATACACACACACACACACACACACACACACACACACACACACACACATACACACACACTCACCCTAAACTCTGAGGTGCATTGCTCAGGCAATGTTTCAAGGAAGGACTGTTGTCTTGGCTTCCAGGTGGGCTATAGCATACAGATGAATCTGGAGCTCAAGCTTTTCACCCATCCTTTCAGTTAGGGAAGGACCCCACTCCAAGCAACATCCTTTCTTCAGGTGGCCACGACCAATGACTAAATATAGCCTGGCATTCTTAGCTTACTCAGATTTTCCACGAAGGACCATTTTCACCACAGAGGTCCCTGTGGGGTTAGGACAAGGTGGCCATCAACCTTCACAACAGTTTGAGCTGTTCCTCTATCTAGTCCAGTGTATGAGACCATCTTCCAACACATGGTGCCTTGATTTCAAGAGCACTCCCCAATCAGCAACTGACTTGCTAAATTATGCCTCGGATTCTGTTTTCTGTCAAAAAAAAAATATCAAACTCAGGTAGTTCCTGCTATTGACAATATTTCAAAGGGAACACAATAGTCCGAGATCACTTGGTTAATAAGTATATGGAGTTAGAAAGCGGGTTAGTGTTGGTCCTAAGTACAATTTTATTGTTGTGATAGACACTGTGAATAACAAGGCCTTGGGGAGGAGAGAGCTCGTTTGGCTTACAGATCACATTCCACCCCTTAGGGGAAACTGAGGCAAGAACTGAAGCAGATGCAGTGGCGGGGGGGGTGCTGCGAACAGGTTTGCTCTCTGTGGCTTGCTCAGTCTGACTACCTGCCCAGAGGTGCCACTGCTGGAAACTGCTGGGCCCTCCCACATAAATCATTAATCAAGAAAATGCCCCACAGATTGGACTACAGGCCAGTCAGAGGGAAGCATTTACTCTCTTGAGGTTCTGCCTTCTCAGATGGTTCTAGCTTGTGTCAAATTAACAACAACAGGTATAGCCCTAGACCAGAGCCACACATGCACTCATGCTTCCCTCCTTGTTTTATTGGATGGTCTTTTCTGTATTCTGTACTTGTTATTATTTGACACCTTAAGATTGTTCTTTATATCTTCCCTTGTCCTTTTTAGAGGAACTGTTTTGATTAACGATGGTCACAAGTTGTCTGGTAGCTTGTCATTGAGACAAAGCTTCTATTTTCCTCCCTTCTTAACCTGGCTTGGCATTACTGTCTCGCTAAATCAATAGAGCAGCCCAGCAGTAACCCTTAACCAATGCCAGACCAGCCTGAAAACAGTGACATCTCCCGTCAATGTCTCATGAGGACTTCACTGACAAATGAAAGTTCAGGAGACCACAAGAGACCATGTGGAAATCTTCAAAGTTTCCATGGAAGTAATGAGAGCTCTCACATACACTCACCCTTCTGTAACATCAAGTCACCCATGTTGTCTTCGAAGCTCCACCCTCACTTGGTCATCAGCTGACTACACCCATGGACCCTAACTGATGTCACAAGGATCAGGATAATCATCAAGTTGACCCCTTCCAAATTTATGATCTCCAAATCTGGTTGTGGGACAATTTGTTACACAGAAGTAGCTGACTATGGACCAGAGGCATAAACCTGAGTTATATTAAAAAGTGTCCCCTGGGGGCTGGAGGGATGGCTCAGAGGTTAAGAGCACCGTCTGCTCTTCCAAAGGTCCTGAGTTCAATTCCCAGCAACCACATGGTGGCCCACAACCATCTATGGTGATATCTGGTGCCCTCTTCTGGCATGAAGGCACACATGCAGGCAGAACACTATACATAATAAAATAAATCTTAAAAAAAAGTGTCCCATCTAAGGCTTCAATCTTGCCTTCTCTTAAACCTTCATCCTTTATTTTAACTGAGCTACCCATCATTTTAACTCTAATACCTCCTTGGTATTTTTCTCTGCCTTCATACTTGCCTAGAGTTTTGTTCTGTTTTATTTTCATTTCTAAATGGACCTTACTATCTCTTCCTCCTTTCCCCTACTAATCCTCACATAAGTTATCAACATGCACAACCTCAATGTCTACACTACCCCTTTCCTTCTTAACTTTTGAATTCCTGTTTTTACCTCAACTTTTCTATGATATAAATGTCTTGAAGTAAGTCCAGGTAGAAATTTCTTCAAGTATCCGTTGCTTTAGGAAGCTATACCCATAACTCTCCCCAA
Organism: Meriones unguiculatus; assembly: GCF_030254825.1. Taxonomy (NCBI): domain Eukaryota; kingdom Metazoa; phylum Chordata; class Mammalia; order Rodentia; family Muridae; genus Meriones; species Meriones unguiculatus. The sequence continues at coordinate 167,594,327 of NC_083349.1, forward strand.
ACAACCAACTAAACAATAAAAACTGTCCTCTTTGGTGCAGCCAAAGAGGCATTTATTCATTCATTCATTCATTCCAGCACTGAGCTAGTCTTCATGTCTTGAGACACCTAGGTCACTTAACAGCAGAAATAATATCCAGTTCAGACAAGAAGATATTAAAAGACAACTGACATAGGCATAACTGGTCTAACTCGGTTATGGTACACCTCAGTTTGAAAGATTTATAGATGCTTTCATGGCTCAGGGGCCTATGTTCTGTCCCTTTAGTCAGCCCAGCACGTCTCAGCTCCAGCTTCATATTTGAATCACCAACAAAGATTTTAAGAAACACTAATCATTGAGTGTCACCTCTGGAGATGCATTAGTGTAGGCTAGGACTCAGGAATTAGGATGTTTTAAATGGCCACTAAGTGATTTTAATGTGCAGTAGGGGCTTCAAAGCCATTGACTGACCTAAATCCCTAATAATGCAGCTGAAGATCATTTTACCTTCTCCACCCTCTGTGGAGACAGAAGAAAACAGAGGTTGGAGGATATTTGAGGCACTTGATGTTTTACTGCAAGCACTGGGCAGCTTTTCAGTCCCAGGTTAAACAAGCCCAGTTCCTCCAACCTTTCTATGACAGCCTTATTTGCAGCACTTTAATCACTCTTTAATCTTGTTTTGATTTAGCTCAAATAGGTCTGTTTCCCTGGAGAAAGCGTTTCCAAGTCAGATGCCTCTGTTTTACAGAAGCACATAACCCTGATAGCTCATCAATTCAGCTGCGAATTGCACAGGAGTTGTTATGAAATATATATCGGGAAAGACTCAGCAGACTGTTGAGTTTCACTTCTAGGCTTGCATTAGCTAAAAATGAAGCCACACATCCCAGTGAGGAGACCTTTCTCCACTGCCCTGAAAGTATTGCTAGCAGTACGTACAGTCACATGACTGAAGAGTCACCCGAGGATCCGCAAGGCTCCGCTTTGGTCTTCCTGAATCTTATTTTCTTCGGGGAATTGTAATAAACAGTAGTCTGGAAAAACTGATTTGCACAAAAGTCAACCTGCAGATGCTGAACCTGATGGGGGATGGAGAGGGGATGGGGAGGGATCCTGGACGCAGGCTCAGCCATTGAACACAAGTGAGCTTGATTAACAGTCATAAAACTGCTCATCTCCCTAATCCAGGGACTCAGAGTCACAGTTGTTGTTGTCCTTTCAAATACATATGCATGGCTGTTCTCTCCTCTAAGTCACATCAATTTAAATTTTAATTTGCCTATAATTCCAAGAGAAATTTGACCTATTATTATATTGGAAATGAGAGAAGCGTAGCACAAAGGTCTTCAGAGATCATGAGCAGGGGAGCAGAGACAGCGCGTTCTGGACAAGGGGACCTTAATAACGCAGGAAAGAAGCGGCTTCGGTTCACAGGGGAGCAGGTTTCTGTCAGTGTGGATTTGGAAGGAAGGGTGCGGACTTGTCATTTCTAGTGTGGCTTCCCCTTCAGGGTATTAGCACATGTGTAAAGCTTTTGGGTCCTCCAGGAAAAGCAAGAATCCAAAGCATGGCAATAATAACTGGCAGCTGTCACAAAACACAAAGCCCAGAATCAAAGCTAACCATCATAGATCAGTTTCATTTGGAAGGACTTTTAAAAGTTCTCCCTGCAATAAGTTTCCAGGAAGGATTCATGATCTGAGAATTTGTATAAGTCGAACCTGCATTGTCTTAGACAACACAGAAGCATGGAGGATAGATGCTGAAGAGACAAGACACATTTTGTTTCTTAGATCTATGTGCTATACATAGGTCTGTTGACTTCCCTATGTGTGTGTGTATGTGTGTTTGTATGTGTGTGTTTATTTGTGTGTGTGTTTGTTTGTGTGTGTTCTGCCAGGAACTGAACCCAGAGACTTCTACAAGCATCTACCATTCAGTTACATTCCCAACACTTATTGATCTGTGATCTTAGGCAATTCCTTTAAAGCTTTAAAGCTTGGTTTATTTCAAAATTGTGATATTATCTATCAGGAGGACTGAGAGAATCTTGGCTAAAAAAAAAAATACCTAGAGGAAAAGAGTGCCTCCACACGCGTGGGGCTCCGTGAATTTGACAGTTATCCATAGTACTACTGTAGCTAGGTGATTTAACACAAGCACAGTTACCAGTGCTAAAGCAATCCCAGGTCATATAGAAGACAGAAGCTCTGTCTGCTGATTCTGTGATGCAGCTATGGACAGGGACAGAAGCTGACCACTCCATTCGCCACCACTTATGCAGTAATGCAGAAACAAAAACAATAAAAATTCAACTAAAGATCTAGAAATAAAGCGTGCTGGGCTAGGTACCACTAATTCCATGTCCCTCCCATGCTCCCTCCACCTCCACCTCTGCAGATTGCAGGATCAAGTTCCCAGTGACATCTCCAATGCAAGAAGAAGGGATGAGAAGGGAAAGAAAGACTGTCCCCTTGTGACTCTGAAGTCATAAATCCATCCTGGATGAAGTGTATCTAATTATTATTCAGAAAATCAGGTGAGGGCCTGGGGATTTGGCTCAGTTGGTAGACTGCTTGCTTAGCATTCAGGAAGCCCTGTGCTCAGTCATAAATGCCACATAAACCAGGCATAGCGGCACATGCTTGTAACCCGGGCAATCACAAGATCAAAGCAGAAGAATGATAACTTCAAAGTCATTCTCAGCTATGTATCAAGCTGAGGTTAAGACCAGCCTGAGATATTTAAAACCCTGGCCAATAATAATAATAATAATAATAATAATAATAATAATAATAATGAAAAAAAGTAATATATATACTATTTACCTAACACTGCTTTAAGATGCCAAAAGGTACAAATTCTCATTTTTGTTCATTTAGTCTCTATTAAAGACATCATAAGTTATTTACTGATGTTCCTGAAGAGAAATAATAAGAAAAATATACCTACAGTGCAAGATATTTGGAATACATTGCATCTGAGATGCCCCTGAAATAAGCTGTGGGAAAAAAATGTTTGCCTAATGAGTTATTGTGATCAGGTATCTATGGAAACAGCCATATATTTGTCCTTACACCAGACAAGCACTTACTCACTTAATAGCACAAGAGCCACATAAACTAAGCCTGATGATTACACATATTAGTTTCTCACATCACACACAAGGAACAGAGGAAGCAGAAAAGATGAGGGCGATAAACACACGGAGCAAAGAAGGCCTGCCACACAGCGCTGCCCTAGGCCTACAGCGAGTAACAGACATCCCAAGCCAAAAGGAGACTTCGTTCACTTGCCATTGATTCTGAATGAACCTCGTGAAAGCCCCCCCCCCCCTTGATGCAGCAGTGCAGGGGATTGTCCTATTAATAGCATGCCTCAGCTGCGGTATGGGTTAACTGGGTTAACTGGGCTTTTGTTGGATGGCCTTGTAACATAGTAACCATTTATAATATAATTGCTATGGGAAAACTGTGTTCTGAATTCCAACTACTCCACTTGAAAATGGACTTCTGAAACACAGCCCATGTGTTCAACAGAGCACCCTGTGTCCCCAGACACAGCAAAGGGTTTAGGGAGAGTTCTCTAAGCGCTGAGGACTCGGATGCCCCTGCGGGGCACTTTCTGCCGGGGTGATTAGAAACTTCAAATTTCCCTGCTCCTCAGTTAGTAGCAGGAGAACAACCAGACATGGCTCCATCGATTTCATCTGGAATGTAAGCACCACCAGGGCAGGAACCATGCCCTCTTTGTCACCTCAGCTCCTCTAGCCCTCCATAAATATTTGGTGAGTAAAGGAATGGAAGAATAATTGCCTACCTCCCAGCACTGTGAGCAGAATCGAATGGGATAATGCATGTGGAAACAATTCAAGAAGCTGTAAAATAGAATACAAATGAGAGACATGATAATTATAACCTATTGTTACAGACAGAATGTCACCTTCTGTGCGTTCCATGTAAATGAGGATGTTTGTGTTAGTGTTAATTCGAATGGCTGAGCCAATATCTAGAATTCTGAGCAGTACAGATGGGCCATGCAACCTAGGATAGCAGCAGGGGCTAAAGATGGAGGGAGGGGTACTTAATGAGAGAGCAAGCGGGGAAGTTAAAAAGAGTGGGAATGGCTGGAAAACGGGCTAGTGAGAACCACTACCTACAGGTAGGAAAATTCAGATACAGTCGTTTGTTAAGGGTTTTCAAGCACCAGAAGTCGGGCCATTCTGCCCAAGCCAGGGCAGAACCACAGGGAAGTTACGTCAAAGAACCTGAATCTATTTTCTAGATTTACCAACAGAAATCCAAAGAGAGAACGGGACTGGTACTTGGGTAACTGAGTAGGAACAACATACAAAGGGCATTGTTAAGAAACAGGATTTAATACCCAAGCAGGTTGAAGCTGAACTCAATCAGACCTCATTTGTGAGCTTGCATGTTGTTTTGTCTCCCATAGACCCCTCTTGTTATGGAGACATCAATGTGTACTTGCTGATGATAGCTAGTTGTGCAGTCAAGGAACCCATATGAGACATAAAAGGGAAAACAGGTTTTGGTGTCTGGTCCACGGTACACTGGCCATCATGTTGGTTTGGTATGTGACTCAGGTGCCAGGGGTTTGGTTTCCCTACATTTGCTCAGACCTCACGTGGAGTGTCTGTCTGTGAACCGACACTCAGCCATACAGACCTTGCCTACAGCACAGTGAACCAGCTTCCTGACCACACACGAGAAAGTCAAGCATGGTACAAAAACAGAGAGGACTTCCAAACCAGGATGCTTTCCTATCTTGAGGAAAGCGTGTGGCTATGTCCAATGCTTTCCCTGGAAGCTACATTATTCTGTCTTATCAAGACAGAGAGACAGCCCATCTTAAAGATTTGATGTCCCTGATCTGGCAGCCAGTCCTGCCAGATAGTCTAAATTGTTCCTGCATATGCTTCTTTGGGGATCACTTGAAAAGACTGGAAATGAGGTGGGGAAAGGTTCTTCTTTATTATTAAATAAATATGTATGAGAGAAAGGGACAGAGACAATCAAAAAAGAAATTCTTTCTTTCCTGAGCCCTAAGTCTCAAGTTAATTTATAATGCAGGTAATGCTGGGGTATATTTTCAGGAAGATTATCACCTTGCTTCCTGAACATGGGTTCAGAAAACTGAGGTTTTAGCCCTAACAATGTCATAGTACTGCCTGAATGAATCGCCTGCACGTCTGTCCAATGGAATGAAATAAGACCCACTTTTCTGAGACACAGGATCATTGTGTAAATGAAGAGAGATAATATATGTAAAAGCACTTTGAGAAATTAAAAACACACTCCAGAAATAAAACATTGATTAACAGGAATCTACTCAATCAAGACATGCTTTCTTTGTCTCATATATTTGTTTTAAAAAATACATAAACACACACAGTTATCAACAGGACCAGGCGGTTCCATCTAGATCTGTCGAAAAATGGCAGTGCGTGTGCTGCCAGTTGTCCATATTTTCTAAGCACAAACTCCACATAGTCCATATGCAAATTTTCTCTGCGACTATTTTTCCACCTAGAAACTGGGTAGAAAAGGGCTCTTTTTTTCAGCGTTCCCACAGTGATACATATGATAATTCAACAAAATGACTGTAAATTAACCTGGGCATTCACAGGAAGCTTTATGTGTATAATCTCCCTGAAACACTTCTCATTTCTCTGCTTAAACACCTGATGCAGCCAAACTGGCCAAATGAGCAGGAGGAAGTCACTGACTCCAGGGCTATAACTCTGTAAGTTCATTATGTGTGAATTATGGTTTTGAACCCAGCTTGGCTTCCAAGGCAAGAATCACACATACCTAAAATAATGTCCCTGACACCAGCAGAAAATGTTCTCTACAATTTTCACCTTGAACTCATGTACACCTCCTACCTCATTTGTTACCTGTTTCCTGGATAGGTGACTCTATCTGGTCCTGTCATTTTGCCTTTAATTATCCCCAACATTTAAAGGCTCATGCTCAAGGCAGAGGAGGATACAGAGGGCCAAATTGCTTTAGTAGGTGATTAAATACTCAAATGGAGGCAGGAAATGCCATACACCATGGGCAGAGAGCCCTGTTTCTCATGGTGTTCATGTCTGCTGATGACATCCCATGGTCAAGCATGATAGGAGCAGAGAGAGAGCCTACTGTGTGCTGGCACTGTACTGCTTAGCATGGAACAACTAAATGAATCCTTACAAATGTGTGAGGCCACTGGTACAAATTCTCATTAAGAAGGATCTCCATAAAAGAAATGGAGTCTCACCTCCTTAGAGATTCTGACTAATTCAGTCTAGGGTAGACTACTCTATCTGCTGCTTGAAACCATCAAACGATGACAACAAGGCTTTGTAAGGGCTGGTGCTATTAGGATCAGCTAATATTCCTGGAGATTCATTACAGGTGGGGTATATCCGTTGAAGGCCCAGCATGGTTGTTCCCATTTGTATTTCCTTGCTTTCTGAAGAGGAAGGCAAATCTTAGAAAAGTAAAGGACTTCCCAAAAGCTATGTAGCTTGTGTCTATCAGAGCAGAGACCCTCGCCCCTTTCCCCAGGACCCTGAATCTGAATCAGCATTTTATCATCTGGACAGAATCCTAAGCTGGAAAATTAAATCCAAATGTTTATGTTAGGGGCAATTTTCTTGTGTTTTCTTTCCTGGGGCACTATGGTAACGTCAGCTGATTGACCATCATTATCATTATTAACAAATTCATTTGCTGAAGGCTGTAGCCAGCCAGGCTTTGGGAGCATAAATTCCAGAGGCAAGAGCCAGGGGAAATGCACACAGTAATCATTCCAGTCAAGAGGATAGTGGTCCGCAGGGGAGAGCACACTTGCTTAGGTCCCCCAGGGTAGTGACTGAGGAAAGCCACTTTGTAACCCATAATTAAGATAAAACTTAACCTAAGGCTCTCTACCACTTTTATAAATCTCTTTCTGCAGCTCAACCTGCTAGGGACCTATGTGCAGCAATACTTTATAAATACACTCAGCTCCCAAGGACTCGGGTGGAGCAGCTAGAGACACCCCTGCCCTACCCCCACATAATCAATATTATCACACTGTTGAAAGATAGCCATAATACCTCAGATCCTTAAAGCTCCTTTGAGCCTAAAACAGTTCAAAGTGCTTTCATATTGGTTCTTTCGTCCTATCTTCATAACATCTGAAGGTGGAGGAAGACTTTGGGGGGAAGGCAGCTTTCATTCCCTAATCCCATCTCCCACCTTCTTGAAATTTCTGCTCTTTTTCCCTCAAGTCAAAGGCTCATGAGGAGATGACCTTGACTTTGATAAAAGGTCTTTTGTGGTCTTTTTTCAGTATTGCTGTTTGGACTGTCTTGGCTATCTCTGGGTTCTATGAGTATTTTCATTGTCTCCTACGGAAACACCAGTGACTAAACGCAGAGCACACAAGTCTTCCTCCATAGAGAAGCCATCACCCCCCTCGCCTCCTCCAGCATGTGGGCTATTGTACAATAGATCAAGACAATGGAAGAGAGAGTATCAATTGTGCAATAGATCAAGGCAATCGAAGAGAAAGTATTGCTGAGGGTAAGTCTAGGCCAACACAAGGAGATGCTGGATGTTCAATGGTATTCAAGAGGGTGCTCCTTGGACAAGTGTCCAAGGTTCTCCCTCTGCCCTCTGTAGATCCTGGTTTGGCCACTGGCTAAGAAAGCAGGAGAGAGGAGGCAAGAAATCTTTGGGGGCTGTGGCTCGGCCAGTACACAATAGATCTGGAAGACTGGCTGAATGACTCATTGTGTTATTTCCAATTGTGTCTATTGTTCCAAGTGTGGAAACCTAAAGCCTGACCTCAGCCTGCTACAGAAGAGAGCCAAACACAGCTAGCTAATTCAACTTGAAGGCATGAAAGAGGGTATGAGAAAACTCTAGGAATTTCACATATTTAAAGACCCAGAGTCTAGACATGTGGGAGCCCTGAGAATTTTCCTGACCACAAGAGGTGGCCATTCATTGCACTCTCCATCAAGGTGAGATGGCTACATTGCCCCCATTCAGGCTCTGTTTTAAGGAAAGTTGATGCTTAGGTTGGCTGGAGCTAGTAAAATCTAGAATAAGAGTAGGTGTGGCAGACATGACTTACTAAGATGCTATAGTAGGAGCTGGCAACAAGGACTAAGACAGAAACTTTAAATATACCCAGGAAGTGAGCAAACACAAGACAAATGAGCAAACACATAATAAATTGTTTTCATAACCAGTGCCAGTGCATGCATCAGTGTGTGCTCATGTGTGAATGGGTTGGCACTCCAGGAAACTACAATGTTATGATCCAGGAGTGTTCCATAGCCTCATGGCCCATGCAGCTACTCTCAGTGAGAGGTTTGCTTATCAGGTCTGGGATTAGCAAAGAGGGCAGAGCTTGTGAATTTAAGGACTCAGGTGGATGGTCACCATTTCATAGCCTGGACAGCCTATCATTTTCCTTTTGGCATCAGCGCTGATCTTGATTGCAGGTGACTATCTTGTCACCATGACCGGAAGTCCTGGACTACACCAATATATTAGGGCTGAGCCTACAACCACAGGCTCTCCCTGCACTCATACTCTGAAAGGTCATCCTCTGACACACGGGTTGACCTTGCAAATTGCTTCCAATTATAATGGCCATAGCACACACTTTCACTGTGATGCAAGATCCAGGGGACCAAATGGAACTCAATACTGCCGATTTTGTGGAAAGCAGAGGGAGGGAGGAGGTACAGGACACAGCTGCCAGGTGCCAAAGTGTGATTGTCTAAGACAATAAACCCATCTTTCTGGCTTCCTGCAATTGGGAACAGAGACGAATCCATCCTAAACAGAGACTGGACTCAGCCACACAATGTGCATAATCTCTGAGTTTCTGCTCTGTTTTGTTGAAACAGATTTTGAAGTTAAGCCTCTCAGAGGCCTTGTATTCCATATGAAGTCTGGGGCATGCCCATGCCTATGTTCAGATAATCTTGATACACAAAAGAAAGTGGAGGTGTGCTAGGGTTTACAGGGCAACAGACAATTCTTCACGGAACCCTGACTCACAACAGGCCAGGACTGTGGGTCACTGGCAGCCAGACAGACTCATCTCACCCTGATTCAATTAGGGCGCCACATCGCTCGGCTCACTCCGCCGGCTGTCATTCTGGCCTTACCTGCTGGGCTCAGTGCCTGGCTCAGGCCCTCTGTGATGGCTTGGCTCCTCCTCAGCTTCTGGTCTGAGAACCTGTGTTCTCTAAACACCTGCCACCCTGCTCAGTCATAAGGCTGGGAATAGTTCATCTTGGAGGAATTTCTCCCAAGCCCCTGAAGACAGTGTTCAAGATCCTGTGGATTAGAGCTCATAACAGCACATTTGGCAACATATTTTCCTGAGCACCCTCTCCCTGATCCTACCAACAGCCCTGGAGAGATCTTAAACTCTACTGGATCCATTTTCTCCCTAGAGAACTGATGTTCCTGGAACTGACATAAAATGACTGCGACATTAAATGACTTGCAGTATTGTATTAGTTCATGGGAACAGATACAGCTACGTAGGACAAACCATGGCACCTCCCTTTTGTGCCAATGGCTCCTAGCTCCTTTCCAAAAATCAGGAAGTATAGACTCCTGGAGAGAGTTCTCACCATTTCATGGATGGTAGATTCACCATCAGCCACCTCTTGCACCAACCATCCCTGTAGTTCCTAGTGGATTTTAACTGCAAAGCCAGACATGAGGATGAACGTGAAGGAAGGGTGCCAGCCAGCTGAATATTAGTTCCTGAAATTGCAGAGAGCTTGGAACTTTAAGCAGATTAGTTATTCGACTAAACTTTGTCTTTGACAATTGTTTGCCACAAGGTATGCTTACACAGACATGCATATATATATGTATATATATATATGTATATATATATCTAATTTTGGTTATTTGATGACCCATTATCCTTTATCTCCCCGCCTCTCCCATTGAAACTTTCTTTTCCTAATATGCTCTTTTCCTGCTTTGATGTCTTTTTTATAATAATTATTTTTTCATGATCATGAGAAGGGCAATAATTACTGAAACATGAATTTTTTTAAAATTCAAATTTAATTTTTATAATATATTCACTTTACATCCCGATTGTAGCCCCCTCTCTCATCTCTTCCTGATCCCACCCTCTTTCCCCCATCCTCCTCCCCTATTCCTCAGAAAGCCCTCCTCCCCTACCATCTGACCCCAGCCTATCAAGTCTCATCAGGACTGCCTGTGTTCTCTTCCCCTGTAATCTGTCAAGCACCCCCACACACACGCACACACACACCAGCACACACATACTCTGCAGGGGGAAGTGATCAAAGAGCTGGCAACAGAATCCATGTCAGAGACAACCCCTGCTCCCCTTTCTAGGGAACCCACATGCAGACTGAGCTGCCTATTGGCTGAATCTGAACGGGGGTTCTAAGTTCTCACCATACATGGTCTGAAACACGGAAACTTAAATCATTGGAAAAAAATGACCTTCTCCTTTATGACACACACTGACTGCTCATAATCCCTAAGTGAGGGACGGGACTCATAAGTCCCTCTGCCATGTATCATGTAATGGTGTGGGACAATTTTGTACAGGTTTTAGGCAGGTAACCATAGCCATAGTGAGCTCATGAGTACAATGATAATGTCATGTGTAGAAGATGCTGTTTTGAAGCATTCCTCTTTTCCACCATCTGACTTGTACAGTCTTTCTGGCCATTCTACTGTTCCATGAGCCTGGGAGGTTATATACATACTATATTTAGGGGCAATCATTCCTCAATAACTTATCCTTAATGCTTTGACCTGAGGACTTTTATAAAGGTCTGGGGACAATAAAACAAAGCACTAATCATCAAGTGAAAATAACAGTGACAGAGTAGGTTGTACAGATTGGGAGAAAATAAGGCTAGATACTTGGAAGTTAGTAAGCACTGTTCTCTCGAAAATCACTGAGAGTTGGAATTGAATTGTTCTTTGATGGCTTGGAACAGGAAGGCAGCGTGGTAAAGTAAATCCTGTACTTTCCACATCCAGGGAATGGCACAGGCAGAGCTGCTTTGCCTGGCCAAGGGTGGGTTTCACTTTATCCTACAGCAGAAAGAAGGGCAGGACAGTAAGGCAATGTGTGCAGCAGGAAGCTGGCAGGAGCCAGGTTGCCATGGAGACAGGAGAGCATGGAGCAAGTGTGAGGTTTGGGATTAGAGGTTTGGGATTAGCTGGAGGAGACTGGTGGTGGCTGAGGCCGATCCCACCCCACAGCTGAAAGCATGCATGGTTTCCTGGAGTGGAAATGTATGATATCATTCTTGTAACTTGTGGGTTTTGATGTGGTGGTGACCTGCCCTGGCTGCACATGTCATCTCCCTTGGGAACCCTTGCCCTTGACCGTGTTCTTGCTGTGATACCCTATGTTATATTTGGATTCACGTCCTGCAGATTAGCATCATCTGACCCCACATGCTTCATGCTACTTGAAGCAAAAGCCAGATGTGATACCTTGGGCCGGCACCTTTTAACACCTTTGAGCCTCTGTTTTCTTAGCTCTATGGAAGGAATGAGAATGCTTCCCTGGCACATGAAAGGCCCCGAGTTTGATTTCCAGTATTTCAGAACAAAGCAAAACCAACAAGTGTAGTGAAACACCTTCAACCTGCAACCTCTTTCCCCACTTTTGGAAAGATAGGATAAGACATGGCCACCAAGCTGCTACTATAAAGAACTATGAAATGCTGACCTTAACTAGGCTTTGGGTTGTGAATCTATCCTGCCTCCCTGGGAAATTTGTCAGTTTCTTGAAAACTAGATCCAGATCTTCCTTTCGTCTGCTGGGTTATGAGAGCCTGGCCCCCAGGACACTTCATGTAGATCTTGGTAAAAAGAAAAGCACGCCCACACTAGAGTGTGATGCACTAGATGACTGTCCATTCAATTTCTGTGTCTGAGAGAGAAGGCAACAGGCAACCAAAGTCAGAGAAGGAAATCAGAGAATGTATACACATTCAGGGACAGAATGAGAGAGGCAAAATGAAGTATTTAGAGTGATCCAAAAATGGACCTTCAGTATTATGGTCCCAGGACAAGCTTCCAATATTAAACAATTCCAGGCCCCACATTAAGGTCACCCTTTAGTAAAGCTTTCCTTCTGAGACAGCCTGAAGAGGAAGGGTTTCTCCTGACATCCTCCTAGAAGATGCACACAGGACATGGCAGAGGAAGAGATTGGGGGTTCAAAGTCACAGATTTGATATTGAGTCTAATTTCATCAACTTGAAAGTAATGTGTCCCGCAGCAAACCACACTACTGGCTTCCAATATTATTTTTCAGCACACCCTCTGTGATGCTCTTTCCCAGCAATCCTGGCGATCAAATCAAAGTTCTCTGTGCAGTGTTCTGAAAGGGGACACCTAATTCTACAAGGATTTCAAGCTTAAGAATAATTAATCTGAATGTTAAATACATTTCCAAATCTATTGTTTTGACCAGTAATTCTATTTTGAGGTATTCATTATTAAACCAAATATCAAGATAGGTTCCATAGTATGTGATTTCTCCTTAGCCGCTAAGAGTCCTATGGGTCCTGTACCACTGGGCTTAGAAGAACAGATGTACTGGTTTTTAGCAAATAGGCCCTTGCTCAGAAGCCTTCAGAAATAGACCTCAGAAACCTGAACTGCAGAGGGAAAGAGGGAAAGAGCATAAAATATTTCCCACATCCCCTCTGCCTCATTTCTACCACATTCCACCTGGTTTCTCATAGGTCTGGGGTCCTATAAAGCCTCAAGATCAGTGGACTCTTCCATTTTTCTATGGCATAGTTTGGCTCTGAGGCAGAGTCAGTAACTCATCCCAAGAACTAGATCCCAGCAGCTCCCTTGGCGATCCACCAGTGCTGGAGGGGTCTCTCCCTGTGGTCCTCTCCTCCTCCTCCTTCTCCTCCTCCTCAGAGTGAGTTGGCAGGATTTATAGGGCTGTCCCAGCGACACGCCATCTCAGTAACTGCAGAATGGCAGTTGTAAAAAATCCCATTTGCCAGGGTATTAGAATCCCATTAGCACTCCCAATGGAGAAATAACCCCGACCCTTCAGAAGAAATTAAAGCTAGGCGGGCACCAGCATTTGGAGGGTTAGCAGCTTCTCCCCTCTTTGGTGGACCACGCCAGCAGACGAAAAGCTGCAGGCACCAGATGTCCTTGGTCCATAAACCCCCAAGAGAGGCCTGGGAATGATGTATGGGAGGGCCTTTAGTGCCACAAACAGCTCTAGATTAATCACCAAGCATCACTGATACACTTTCCTGGTTTACCTTTTGGAGAATGAAACCTTTTAGAGAAAGTCAGGTTTAATCCAAAACTGCCTTACAACCTCTCCTGCCCCATTTTTCGTATCTCTCATCTTAAAACTATTACTGCCCAAGTTCTAACTGACATCAGACAGCAACACTACAAACACAACATGCATGTGATAATCAAAACATAATCGGCTGAAAAACACAAGAGCTGTTATATTGTTCTGGTTGCGATGTTTCAACTTGACAGAAATTAGGGACATATGGGAAGATGGAAGCTCGGCTGAGAAAATGCCCCCATCAGATTGGACAGTAGGTAAGTCTATGGGGCTCAAGCAAAGGTGGGCTGGAGTGGGCATTTTCTTAATTAATGACCTATGTGGGAGAGTCCAGCTTGCCAAAGATTGTTCTACCACTGGGCACGTGGTTCTGGATTCTGGGAGGAAGGGAGCTGAGAAAGCCATGGAATGAAAGTCAGTAAGCAGTGCTCCCTAAGGTTTTGCTTCTGGGTTCCTGTCTTGAGTTCCTTTCTGACCTCCCTCAGTTATAGGCTGTGATTGGGATGTGTAATTCAGGTGAGCTGATTTCTATCCAAGTTACTTTGGTCATGAAATAGAATGTAGATTAAGACAGATATACCCAGCCATTCCACTTTCTGAAAGAAGAATCAGAGGCTCAGAGAGTTGAAGTAACTTGTATAAGTTCACACAGTAATTAAAATTAAATCTCCTCTTTCCTGGTCTAGCAATTTTAGCACTGTATTCCCTTCTGGTGAAGGGATAGTCATGTCTTGCCTTGACTTTTCAAACTATGGGCACTTCTGAGGCTGTGGGTTCTGAATGTACCCAGCAGCCATTCATCTCTGTCCAAGGAGAAGGCCAAGAAAGAGTTTCAGGCTTAAAGATCAAGTGTTACCATGTGGTGAACTTGTGGTCCAAAACAAGTTAAACTTATTTGTCAGGTTTAAATATCAGTTTCAAGAGCGGGTCAGCAGTAGCAGTAGGCCACTTGTAGTGTCTTGGGGATTTTGCTAAACACCAGTTCTGATGCCACGGAGGTGAAAATGGAGACTGAGAGTGAGCACCTTTAACCAGCTGCATGTGACACTGTTGCTGATGTCTGGGGACTGCACTTTGCTCGTCAAGGTCCTCAATTATTATTAAAATTAAAGACAATGAAAGATACACAGGACTTAGCACAGTGAGGACTTAAACAGTGGTTCTTGACATCAGGTGTTGAGATGGGGCCTGTGTCCTACAGACTCAAGCACATCCCTAATGACCTACTCCATGCTGGGAAACAAGCCAGGTGTGCAGAACTTCTTGCCATCTGGACCCCAGGAGACACCTGTGGCACAGGAGAAATGATTCCTGTGTCTCATCTGTGAAAGAGAACAAGTTTCAGAGACTTCTCTATGATCAAATGGGAGCCCAGGGCAATGACCTCAAGCCTACCCCCTTTGCCTGCCCTCCAGAGATGATATTTCAGACCAGAGGTGGATGGTGAATGCTGACAGGTGACTTCCTACTGCCAAAAGAGGCCAAGAGAAGGCCACATTGGGCAGGAGAGGGGGTGCGGGAGGGCGTATTGTGACAGGAGGGGCAGAAGAGGGTGGATGGCTGATGGATGCACAGTGGCAGGGAATTTACAGATCAATAAATAGACAGAGATCCAGGGAGTTTGACAGTTGACAGACGTGTGGGGGTGTGCCAACACCCAGATGGTCAGGAGTGAGCAGCGCAGGGAGAGCTGGGAAAAGCGATCAATCTGGGTCACAGCAGACAAGCCCAGAGATGAAGAACAGCACATATGATCTGGCTACACTGTTTGTGAGTGAGAGAAGCTGGTGCCTTGTGTATATGGGTGGTATAGTGGGTTTCTGATGCTTTCAGTCCCTCCCCTTGTCATCTGGAAAAGCCATTCTTCCCAACCCTGAGGGTATAGCGAGGGCTGAGGCGATATGCCTCCAGTCCTGCTGGCTTATGGCACATGGAGGCAGCCAAGAATCAGCAAAATGAGGGGGAACCTTCTTGGAAAACAGGGCATTCATATTTGCCTTAGGCACTTGAGCCCATACAATCTGTGTGTTGAAGTCAGAAATGGACAAGGAGAGCCAGAGTAGGATGGATATCTCTCAGCAGGAATAGGAAACTCTGATCCTGGTAAGGTCTGGAGTCAATTTGAAGTCCTCTGGAATCCATGCAGTTGGTGAGCATTTTGCTAAGCACCTTTTCTATGCTGGACCCTGAGTGCCAGAGACACATATATAAATACATGAGAAAGCTGAAGTCCATGCCCCATGGACCTAGGTTCTAGTGGGAAGACAGGCATCACCAGCAGAAAATGCTAGAAGTATAAGGGCAGGTGACAAGTGATGTGGACATGAAGAGAGCAGGAGTAGGTGAAGGACAGTGAGGCCTTAGACAAGATACTTGTAGCAGCTTGTCATCCATCTGGCTTCTGACTCTATTGTCATATTCTGTCTTGCTTTCATGGGAGCATGCTGCCCTGAGTGTTCTTCTGCCCCTCTACATTTGCTAGCTTCTACTCTCCGTTCCTCCTAGGAGTATAGTTCGTCCTTCCTTCCTTCCTTCCTTCCTTCCTTCCTTCCTTCCTTCCTTCCTTCCTTCCCTCCTCCCTTTCTCCTGTCCTTATCTCCTTGGGATGCTTAACACACAATGCTGGTGAACAAGGTGGTATAAATAACAAGTATTGGTGCCTTACTATTCTAAAAGATAGAAAATACAAAAATCAATCCCCAAATATTCCTTCTCCTCCCATGCTCCAGCTCAAAAGCAGGCTCCAAATTGTGATTCATCCTTTCCTTAGCCCAGGACCTTCTTCATGTAGCTATTTATCCAACCATCTCTTTTCCATCTGTCTACAAGTTATTCCCCTAGAAAGGCCTTCATGGATCATTCCACCAGCAGTTACTACCTCTGCCTTCAGTCACCTGAATCCACTCCCAGCCTTTAGCATCTTCACAGTACTTCCACCTCCCTGTTGGGATCTCAGATTGGGTCACAATACACAGAGCAGGTCATAAAAGTCAGACAGCTTGAATTCCGTGTGGATTTCCACACTTTATGTATTAGTTTGGGTGCCTCAACTACTTCATCTCTAACAAGGGGTGATCATAATAATGATGATAATTCTTACTTAGTGTTGTTGTGAGACTCAACAGATGATGAAAAGGAAAAACTGGGACCAGGGTTTCATCGACAATATCTACTCCACAAAGAGTAGATCCTAATGATTCCAGAGATAAAGGCCTTTTTGGTGATACCAAAATATCTAACCTGTGCAGAGAAACAAAAGACAGAATGTGAAGAAATCTGAGTGGGAACTTGGGTAGATGAAGTTTGTGAGAGTTTGTGCTCCTTCCGGACTACACAGCAGTTAGCTGAGCTGCAGGAATGAAGTGAACTGTGTTAGGAATAAAGGAATTTGGCACCCAAGGCCTCTACTGCTGTGCCAAGAGGAGAAAGCACGCTGTGACTGAGTTGAGGCTCAAGATAACACCTCTACAAAATGGGTAGCCTAGAGTACAGAGGAGCCAGCCATACCCCTGCAGCCTTTCCAGTGAAATCCACTGCACCTGTCCTTGCCAGTCAACCTCATCAGTTCTGCCCCTTGATTTGTGGTGGAACACACATCATCCAGGGGCTTCATTTGCGGTGATGCAACTTCTCAGAGAGGCCTAATGATTTCCAAACTAATAAAAGATCCTGTAATATCAGTACATGCACAGTTGATATGGTGCTATGAGCTAGTGAATAAAGTGACTGCATAGTGGGTGTGATGCCTGAAAGTGGGAGGGACCCAGTCTGGATGTCTGCCTCAGAGATAGACTTGATACAGAAAAATATAATCTAATAAAATAGTTGGGAAGGCCTACTATTGGCTGATGGATTGCTAGCAGAAGTGTGTGAGAGAGAGAGGCAGACAGACAGACAGACGTGACTACTGGAGACACAGAGGGAAGATAGGATTTTAAATTTTCTGTCAGAAAGAAGAAGGGAAGCCAGTTTAAAGCCTAAAGCAGAACAATATGCTCTGTTTTTGACTGAAAAGAAGACATTACTATGTAGTGTGGCATGGACAATGGTTTCAAAACAAGCAGAAATGATGTGGAAGTTGCTCTGGAGGATGCAGCTGCAGTGGCTGAGTAAGAATGCCTTGGAGACGACTGGAAATGGAGAGCAGGTGCCTGTTTGAGCAAACCTTCCCTCTGAAGTGATCACTCTTAAGTCCTAAAGATGAGGAAACTGATCCTCTGGGTAGATAAGTGCCCAGCTACCTGGCTGTTGTGTGGCAAGTAGTCCTTGAATCCACATCTCTGGAGCTCAATGGCATCTATGCTCAGCATCATTCACTTCAGGAATAACATGCAGCCTCATCAAGTCTAGGCTCCCCCCAATTTCCCATGGCACTATGGACGCCTGCTTACTGCCATAGCCCTCCACACGACATGAACTGAAATAAGCATTGTGTCTCAATCCATATCTCTCCTCTGGACTACAGCATGTGCCTCCAAGTGCTAGCTGAGTGAAGTCCCTGGGAGGCACTCTTGAACAGATGGTTCTGGCTCCCCAAATATCAGTAGTAACGTGAGCTTCCTTTCATGTGCTCAGGTCACATCTCCTGCTGGAAACTGACATTGGCAAGGCTAAGGTAATGCAGAAGTCTCAGTGGCTTGAGCGGGGGTTCCTCCAACCCCGCTCCAATCAGCAGGTGCCTCCAACAGGGCAAAGGAGCGCAAAGGAGATGAAATGAGGAGCTAGTGAATGGCCAGCCCCACCTTGCCAGCCAGGCCCTGGCTTCCCCCAACCCCCAGTCTTTTCCAACAGAGTTTCCTTTCAGGCTCAGCTCAGCCTAGAGGCCACAACTCCAGAATAGGAATGAGTGCTCATGTATATTCAAATGCTAGGATGGGAAAACAGGCTGGGGGAATTAGCATTTTTAATGAAACAAGACCACAGAGAAGGAGCAGATGTAACGGGCAATGACTTGCTTTGGAGTTCTTGGAGAAAAATGAGGCAAAGGTCACAGGCCTAGGTGGAGGTCAGAGGCATTTTCAGAACTCAGAAGGTACTTACAAATCATCTAAGTATAATCAAGGACAATGAAAGTAATAAAGTAATGATACAAAAATCCCCTCACCCAGTCAATATTATGTCAGTCACAAACTCCAATCATTCCACAAGGTGCTGGGTGTCATTAACTGCATTTTGCAGAGGAAGGAATCTGGTCCTCAGTTGTGTCTGCAGTCACCTCACTATTGCAGAGGAGCCAGCGTTTGTGCGTGGGTCTGACCCCACGTGCCTGACCTCAATGCAAAGCTGCCTCTGTGAGCAGGCGCTTTCTAATACAGCCATATCATCCATGCCTACACCACACAGGGTCCTCTTGCAAGCAGTGATCTATGGTGTTAATGCCTAGGTGGGTTGGCAATGGAAGCGGCGCTTATTAGAGCATCCCCCTGGAGCAGAACTCCCCACCCCAGATCTTAACAGCCTCAGTATGAAGTGCTTCCCAGTGCAGTGCTCTAGCCCTGCTTTCCTGCTAGAGAGACCCCAGAACCTGCAGATGCCCATCCTGACCCCCCAATGGAGCCAGCAGGGGAAGGTCTGAGATTAGAGCACACCTGAGCGCCCTGGAGGAGCGCAGGCTGTTGTCTGCTGGCTGAAGCCTCAGAGACCCTCCTGTGTTTGTCCTCAGGTTGCTGTCATTATTCCAGTATTCAGGCTAACCATGCCAACAATCATCTGGTTTTCATTTTCAGGGTAGGGGTGGGAGTTCTGTCCCATAGGTGGGACAGCCAGCATGCCTATACCTGCCCTGCAGCCACATACCCATTTGGGTTCTGTGTCAGGCACTAATAGTTTTATCGAATGCATTATTGAACTGAAACAAACTAAATGCTCTTAAATAAGCTGATGAGATGCTGGTCAACACCAGTCCTCAGTGAAAAGGGTTTTACTTCTCTTAGTGGGCAGCAGCAGGCTCCCAGGAGCCTTGAAGGAGTGAGAAGGGAGTAGAGGATTTGTGGTCTTTAACCTTGGCCTTCCTGAGGGACTCCTGCCTGACTGCATTTGCTCCCTTTTATTGTCTGGAGGGAAGACTGAGTGCTATCTGCGTAAAATGCAGGGAGGCAAGGTAGAGTTTGCAGAAGATGAGGCATCACGATTTCACCAGGGGGGTCCTCTTTCTCAGAACCCAGCCTGTTGCCCAACAATTCATCCTGTTGGTAAGAGAGTTATTAGTCCATTATTTAGCAGCTCTAAATCTCAGACCAGGAAAAGACTCCCAAGCCCTTACCCCCCCCAATCCCTACTCAGGTACTTCACCTTCACCCCATCCTAAGTGGCTGGGTGGCATGGAAAGAGAAGTAACTGAATCTACCATTCCCTCCATTTCACCACAGTCTACTTTGCATCCCAGTGAGTGCAGCCAAACCTCTCAGGCTTGCTTCTTAACCAAGACTGGAAGAAAATTCAGATACTCTGCAATACTCTCTGAAATTCTTAGCATCTCTTTTGACAAAACAACACCTCTCTTGCCCCCCAGCATTTCGTTTTGCTAGAATGCTATCCTGGGAGTGAAGTCAAAAGGTATCTTTGTGTGCAATCGCTGAAGCACTTTATTGATGGTAAGAGGGGGGATGGAAAATACTTGCTGTTCACTCTAACCTAGGGCCTTTACTGAGCCTGGAGAAGAGCCTGATCCCAAGGCTGAAACAGCACTTCAGGGCTTGAATGGTTGCCCTGGGCCTTAGGGGGCTAGTCCCAGGGTACCTCCAACCCTCGCTAGCCTCCTTTCCGTGCCAGCCCTCTCTGGCTGTGCTCCCAGGCTGCAGCGCATGATCCTAGTGCCTGAGCCAAGAAAAGGAGGCAAATGGATTTCCAAGTCTTCACCCCTGAGGCCCAGAAGGGGCATGTGAGAGACAGTTCAAGGAAACACTATGGGAAGAGGAAATGCTGAGCCTGAAGCTCTGAACCACCTGACCAGTGAGCCCAGGTAACATCTCCTAATCAGCATGATTGCAATCAGCTTGGAGCCTCCTGCATTCAACAGAGCAGGTAAAAACATGCAATCTGAAAAATGCATGTCAAAATCCACAACAACAACAACAACAACAGGGAGGGGCAGAGTGGGAATGTAAGAGAAGTAATCCATGCTGCTTTCAGTCAGGCAGGCTGTCTCTGACACCAGAATGGCACAAGGGTTATGTGGCCAAAGGCCCAAGAACACGAGGAAAGGAAGAGGAGACAAGGACAGAGCCCAGAAGCCCAGCAGAGGCCAACATCAGCCCTTCAATCAGTCTCTTTTAATACTAATTTTCCCTCATGTTTTTTAATTTAATTCTCAGCTTCCTTCAAATACCAGTCAATGAACCATCCAAATTTCCTCCAAATACCCTTGAAAATGTTGAATTATGCAATTAAGGATGGTGTAATACAATAATATGAGAAGAAATGTTGTCATACATATTTTAATGAGGCACACAGGCATGGGAGTGAGGGGGGAGGGAAAAAGCCATTTCCAGAGCTGTCTTGGCCCAGCTTCTGTTGACAGCTTCATCTTCTTCATTGTTCAGATCCTGCCATGCACACAAACCTCAAATGAGCATTCCGAGTGGACAGGACTCTGCAGAGCAGCTGTATAGAGTCAGGTCAAGTCAGCTTTGCAAACATGCAAAAGGAGATTGCTTGCTAAAATATCATTCTTTTCACACTTAAATGCACCATCCATCCATCCATCTATTTGTTTGTCATAAAGTCTCTTTCCAGACTCACCTCCAGCCTTTGTTAATGCACTTAGAGTGACAGATCACGCAGTCAGCTTAATAGCTTCTCATTTGCTGCTATTGTTGTTGTCATTACTGGGGATCGAACCTATGGTCTGAAACACCTAGGCAAGCAACACAACACTAGCCTGGTTTTATCTCCGAACATCCTGAGGAGTGGAAAGGATTAGTCAGCATGCAGATGAATCACCCTAAAGGTTAGTTACCCCAATCTGACAACGCAATTCTGGCTACCTTACTGGCTACCATCTGGAACCTTGGCTGGAAAACCTATCATACTGTAAACGGAGAGTCCACACTCTGTAATGCTTTCTTTCCACACGTGATGGTACGATCAATCACCTGTTCACTCTCTCCCCTCCCCTTCCCTGTTCCTTGTGGCTCCACTCAGCAGCTTGAGGAGAATTAACTTCGTGAACTTCAGGGGAGGCTGATTCTCCATCTTACATGACTGCTGAAGGAGCTGGACCTGAGCCATCTAGGTCTTAAGCAGAAAATATACAAAAAACAGGGCTCTTTTTCCCATGTGCCCCTGGTCCCTTTAATATGTCCTGGTAATTACACCATACTTTTATTTATGGTTTTGAGATTCTGAAACACAGGATTTTTTTTGTTCCCATTATGCACATTACTTTCTTCTAGAACAAATGCCAAACATCTGTGTCTAAAGATTGCACCTTCACTTTTTCACCCAGTATCTAGGCAGAATTGTGGATGAATATGATTAAGATACACTGTAGACATATATGAAATTGGCAAAGAATAAATACACTATATTCTAAATATTTAAGGAAGAAACTGTGTTTACTGGGTGATAGCTCCTTCCAAAATAAGATTTATACCATAGTGCTCAGAACCACACCATCTGTCCCCTTTGTTCTTTAGTCTGATGTTCAGTCATTCCAGGCGTTAGCCACACGGATGTGTTTAATGTTCCCTGGGCTCACCATCATGCTCTTTCAAGTGCTAAGATGTTGGCCCACCTTCTGTCTCCCTTTTCTGTCTCCCTCGCATCTCCAGGGGCATGTTCTATTCAGGACTGGACAAGTAGGCTGAGGACACATTAGCTTGTGTGAAAATTGATGTTGTTTGAGAATCCAGAGCCAAGAACTCCAGAGCCCCTGTGCCACCTGCACACTCGTCTCTAAGAGCCACACCTTCCCCTGTGGTCACATTGGGATAATAATAACCACTGTTTAGAAAGCTGTAGAAAGAAGAGTGTTAACATTATATCTAAACACATTTTAGAAACCAGAAAAAGAAAACCCCCTGAAATTTATTAATCCACAGTGTGGTGTAATGGAAAGCGAACGGGAGTTGGCTTTTGATTCGAACACTGCCACTTACTGGCTGGTGATCATGAATAAGTCACTTTGCAATTTTAGATTTCAATTAATCACGCATCGCATGTGAGGCACAGCAGCTGTCCTGCCAATTTCTCGGGGCTATAAGGATGGGCAGCGAGATGCTGCACGTAAAATTGCTTGACAAACTGCGCAGCGGTAAAGGAATACAAAGGTGTCTTGAGTGAAGTGAGCAGCGTCAGGATTGCAAATGAGCTCAAGAATACCCACTAGCAGCAGGCTAAGTGACCTGGGCAAATTTTCGTACCAGTTTTCTTTGTTTCCCGAAAAGATATGAACTGAGAAACTGTGTCACAGGGTTGGTAAACAGGCCAGATAAACCAAGGCATATAAACTGCTCAAAATGGAGTCTGCCATAACAATTAGGCAAGTGGGTTAGACTATTAGTGTAAAACGTAGGCTAAGAAGTATTGATACTCTCTCTTTATCCCAGAGCTTGACCAGATCTGACTATGTTTAATAGCCTAAAAGGTAATGTCCCCATCATTGCCTTTATAGCACTGGATAAGCTGACATTTTTATCATCGTCATCATCATTATTACTTTTCTTATTCTTCATCTTGTCTTATCTCATTCCAACATTCTCTGGTTCGTATTCTTTCTAGAAACACAACTGAAATAGGTCATTTTATACTGCTCATGATTCCTTCATGCTAGAGATAGCACCAACTTCAGAATTCTATTAGTTAAGATTTTCACATTGCTCTTGGGAAGAAAGTTTCTTATATGGAAACAAAATGTATTCCAGACACATTAAGGTCTGCTCCTCTGGCAGTTTCAGGGTTATCTTTAAAAACAGGAATGTCCAGGAGCTAGGGAACACACTGTCAGTAAAGCAAACGCCACAAAGCATGAGGACCTAAGTTCACTCACCCAGCACCCACAGAAAAGCCAGGTGCGCTAGCAACCTTCTGTGACACTTTGTGTAAGGTGGAGCAGGAAGGGAGGAGTTCACTGACTAGCTAGCACAGCCAAATCCCTGAGTTCCAGGTTTAGCAAGAGAATTTGTCTGAAACATAAAGTTGTAAGCTATGGAGGAAGATATCCAATGTCAACTTCTGGCCTTCCTATGTGTACACACACACACAAACACACACACACACACACACACACACACACACTTGTTCACATGTACTCATGTACATAGCTACATGAGCACATGCCACATGTATGAACCACATACATATCACCGGGTCATGCGCCATCATTTCCACACACACTGGGCAAGTACAACTGTAAAAACAAAGTATGGATGTATGACGTTGCTACTTCTTTGAAACAGAAATCAAAATGATGAAATTTCAAAAGCAGAAGAATAGCCACAACTAATGAAAATTTCAGCATAATGGCATCTTGTTATGAATGGCTCCCAAGCGCATTTTCCTGTGTTCTTTAGCTATGTACATCTTATCCCTTTTTCACATGCCAACAATTTTATATTAGCATTTCCTACAACAAGAGCAGAAAAAAAAAAAAAAACAATTCAGTATCTACTCCAGCATGGCTGATTGATTTTTTAAATTGATAGCTCCAGACAGTTTCTTTCAGCCTTCCCAAATCATGACTGGTAATGTCACGGAAATTGCTAGGATTTTGTTCTGGAAAAACTGCCATTGAGACTATTTATATGGTAGGATGTTTAGAAGAGCTTCTCACAGACTAGCTTCTAGCTCTTCATATTCCAAATCTTATCTTTCTTTCCCTCTCCATATATGGACAGTGCTGGACCTAAGGGACATATTTTCATTTCAGGATGACTTATTAGAGACACTTGTGCCTGCAGTACAGACAGTCAACACCTTTCTACATCTCTACATTAGAACACCTGGCAAGAGTTTAATGTGTATGAGTGTGACATCAAGTCAAGAAGGTATATCTGAATAAACCCAAACTCAATGAATCCCCAACTAAAATACTCTTGGGAGGAGGGTCCCTAAAGTGCTGGTGGCCACTTAAATGGCACATCAAGTATGATAAATATTGTGTCAGACTAAAATAAGAAAACCTTTGACTTACTGCTTTTTAAGACATCTTCTCTGAACATAGTCTATAGACTATGACCAGGTGACATAACCGAAGTGCCTCTTCCAAAATCTTGTATTGGCCACTACACCTAAGGGGAATGTTTTCCTGCTACTTATTACTGCTTAATAAAGTGTTCCCAAAACATAATGGGACAAGGCTTCCCACTTCAGTTTCCCCTCCCTCCCCTTCTCCCAGCCTTCCCACTCCCCCACATCCTCCCCACTTGCTTCCCATCAAAAAAGAGCAGGTCTTCCAGGGACATCAACCAAACACGGCATAACAAGCTACAATAAGAACTGGCACATATCATCATATCAAGGCTGAACAAGGTAACCCAATAGTGGGAAAGGGACCCACAAGCAGGCAAAAGAGTTGGGGACAGCCCCAGCTCCCACTGTTAGGATTTCCCCAAGAACACCAATTTACTCAGCTATAACGAGTTATTTTCTCATAGATTACAGAACTTCAAGAGATAACTTTGTTATCTATGTTGTTAATTATAATAAAATTACTGTGTCAGTTTGAATGATTGAAGGAGAGAGAGAATAATTTGTAGAGAATTGTTCTAATGAGGGATGAGGAAGTTCAAGGTAACAAAAGCCATGTGAGGCCCCAGGTTTTTATGGAAAAAAAAGTCAGACTAAGAAATTGAAATTTGTTTAATCTCAAGCACAGCCATCTTTGATGAATCTGCAGGGGGAGGGGTATCTACAAGATAGAATCCTCAGAGCTCAAAAAAACAGAACTTGATACTCAGCAGAAAACATCATCTGCCTCTTCCTCTAGGAATGCTGCATGGGCAGCAGATGTCTTGCAGGATTTGAGGACTTGTGTGAACCAGGAGCTGTGACATTCTTGTGCTTTCCTCTTTGAATGATGGTCATTCTAGGGTTGATATTAGATAGTAAGTTGCATGTGGAGATTTAATTTATATTCTCAGTTCTTGGTTCTTTATCCCAAGAGGAGTCAAATCACATCTTGGTTCAATATAAGCCATGAGGTATTGGGCCTCAGCTTGATACCATATGCAATGAAAGTTTTGAATGTCTTAGGAAGAAGGGAAGTATTTTCCACATAAGGGAGGCATGAACTGCAGTAGCCAAAAGGTATATTGTGATGAGTAACCCAAAATAATGCTCCAAGAATTCCTCCTGAGGGTGCTGCTTCCGCATCAAGATGTGAATTCCCCATTACCTCCTCCTGTACCTGGACAACCTGCCATTCTCAGTAACCAACAGAATGAGGCAGAGTGATACTGTACCTCTCACTGACCACAGTCCTATAAAGCCTGATGGCCTTAAACCTACTGGAAACTGGTCATCAAGAAGAAAGGTCAAGCAAGACTGATGAATGATGACCTCCCTGTGGAAAGAACAGGATTGTGTACAGTGGAAGTGAGAACCCGAGCATGAGAGTAGAGAATGTTGTATCTTGTATGCTTTAGACTCAGATGGGTTCCCAGCTGCTAGGCAGAATGAGGATAGGGAGAATTACGTGGCCAAACATAGAAATGCAAGAAATATGAATTTTAAGCCCCCAAGATTTTGATGGTCTCTTAAGCAGCAAGATTTGCTGGCAAAGACTCCGAAATATAAAATGTTCAGCATCATGGTGGCTCTACCACTGGATATAGATCATGGGGATGGGAGCTGACTCTTCCACAGGATGAAGAACCACACACCAGCTCTCCTTCATCCACCGCTCTCAGACCATCTCTTTCCTTTTCTGCCTCGTCTGACTACCATAGCTGAATCACTTTCTACCTTGCATCTAATCTTCTTGAGTTTGGCAAAGGCTTCACATAGACAGCATTTATGTCCACTGTCCTTTGCTTCCGGACTGGCTGGCAGTGGCCAGGCCTTTGAGGGAACCCAGCAGGCAGATCATGTTGTCAGCCACAGTTCTTATCTTGGCTCTAGTACAGTCTGTCCTCTCCTCCCCATCTTCCCTTTTAAGAATATAGGTGTTAAATGCTCCCTTTGAGTCAACAACTTCCTTGATCGAATATGTCATCATCCCCTTGGAATTCCCTGACTACAACTTCTGTAATTGTCTCCTCTTTTTTTTTTTTTATCTTCACCTGAATGAAATAGAATTCTATTTTTCACTGCTCCTTTGACTGGCACAGTCATCTAGGCTTGTCCCCAAATTCTGAATCCTACTCAGCACAGAGTTAAAATGCCTATGGAATAGGAAGTCATAGATACTAGATTTCAATCTTCAGTATATAATTTCGTAGCTCAGTAACCTTGAACTAATCAATTAACTCGTTTGAATCATAATGTCTTCAGTTGAAACTGGAATGAATAATGATCTATTTCACTGGGTTATATTTGGGACATCCAGTGTTCACCAGGACCTGAGTCCTGAATATGGAACCTTTTAGGCAATATGATTAAATACATCAGAAAGCTGAGCTGGGAGCCTTCATCTTTTTTCAGAATAAGATATGAAGGCTATAATGAGAGTTTAAAGTAAAGAAACATGAGCCTTGAACTGAAATCAGCCTGGCTACCATGATGGCAGATTGGCCCCAGGAATAGCAGAGGTATCAGAAAGCAATTGGCCAGTATACCTCCTCCTTTGCTATTCAGGAGGAAAATATCAGCCCCTTGCTGGGAGTTTGGAGTGATGGGAAAGGATGTGTGCACCTGTGCCCACTGATAAGCTGGTGGCATTATGAAGAAGCAAAAAGGAACCATGTTATCAAAAGATCTTCTCTTTGTAATCAGAGGGCCACTCTGCCTGCTTCTATGCAATATGCATTATTTATGGACCATCCAATGCAAGCATTGCACTGTTTGCTTTCTGAGAAGGCAGGCAGGAAAAAGAATCTTTGACACAGCAATTTTGAACAAGTCTAAATGAGATGGAAATGAGAGGACAAGGGAGAAAAGATGTTGGGAAACTATGCAGATAGAAAGGAATAGGAGAAAAGAGAAATCAGTGGCAAGATGTCTTGGGTGTTTGGGCCATTCTACTTGGGCTGAAGAAAACCCAGTAGTGTAGGAAACTGCCTCAAAACTCCAGTGGCTCAGGAGGGATGGAACTGTTGCTGACCAGTAAAACTCCATCTGGGAAATCCATTTCTCAGCATACTTACTCAGGGACAAAGGTTGGCACATCTGAGAGCACTATCACCATTGAAGAAGGAGACTCTTGACCTTGTGAAACTCAGAGAACATAGAGCAGAGAGAAGAGACAGCTGAGTACGTCTATTTTCCTGTGGCCTGCCTGCCCTGGTTGGCCCTGCCTGGAGCTAGGACCTGAGCCTGTACTATGGATGAGTTATAAGCTCTGTCCACCCACATTTGTTCTCCTATCCTCCACACACAGCCATACTCAGGAGGCAACAGAGTTCCATGTCTGTCTTCCATCCCGGCGCACTCACACAGATACTCTCATTATCATTATCATTATCATTATGATCATCACCATCAACAACACTAAATCTTTGCCAAGTGTCCTTCATTTTGTATTCTGTGTCAGGAAACTAATATTAACTGAGCCTCAAGTTAAATGGGGGCTGATCTTCTTGGTATTTAAATTGTTTTATCTAAATTAAGCTTTACAACCACACTGTCAGATGTTACAATCCCCATTTTACTGGGGATATAACATGCTCAGAAAAATAATTTGCCTCAGGTCACATAGCTCATCATAGACAAAGTGTGGGTTATAACCCATGCAGAGGATGGGAGAGAGAGAGATTTCATCCCTTATAGTCAAGCCCTAGAGGAATTTCACAATCCTCTGTGCACAGAGAAAGAGGGATAAGTATGCTTAAAGAAAGTAAAATATGCACTTAGGCATTGGCATATGCCACACAAGGACAAGTTCACACTAAGTAAGTCCCAGGTTTACATTTGGGATGATAAGTGTGCAAACTCATCTTCTCTAATATCAAACCATGCCTGGAAGGAATAGTGAATAAAAATTCTGCCACTTAATTTACAACTTATTCTTAACTGCAATGCAAATCCTCATTGCTTTAGGATCAGTGCCACACTGCAGCACATCCTATAAATGGACACATGTTGGTGGTCAGAATCCTTCATTCTCTGTAGGCTTGAGATGTTATAATTGCTCCATTATCCAACTGACCTCAATGGTGACATTTGCCTGGAGTTTTGAGCTAAGAGAGGGGTGGGAAATTCATACCCACACAGGCACCTGACAATATTCTGTACAAAATGCCTAACACGGTACCCATCATAGAAGGTTCTCTTACCATTTTTTTCTTAATTACTCTTGGAGTATCCTTAAATCTCTTCCCTTTCCCCCTACCCTTTATGCTAGTGTTCCTAGATTTTAGCCTTAGCTTCTCAAGTCCTGGGATTGCTAGCATGTTCTACCATAACAGCCTTAAAAGTTTTTAGATACTTGTTTTACTCTTTTATATTTTATGATGCTGTGCATGGAACTTGGGATTTTATTTCAAACTATCTCTCTACCATTGAGCTGCATTCCTAGCCCTTGAAGATTTGGGTCTTTTTATTTTAAGGTGTGGAAGAGTTTTGTTGACATTTATGTCTATGCACTGTATGCATATCTGATGTCCTCAGAGGCCAAACGAGGGAGTCAAATCTCCAAGAATGGGATTTACAGACAGTTGTGAGCTGCCATATATGTGCTGGGAATTGAACCCTGGTCTTCAGGAACAGCAACAAGTGCTTGTAATCTCTCCAGCACCAGATTTAGATCTTAATGGAGTAAAGTAAGAGATATTTTGCTGTTGGACTGTGGAACAGATGTTCTGATGGTTGTAGGTTCATCCCTGGAAGGGGAATATGTTATGGGGTGGGGAAGAAGCCTCTCAAGTCCCAATGGAAAGTTAGAAGGATGAAAGCAACATATAGATATTGAGCAAGGATTTAGTACAGGCTCTATGACCATTGATTTAGATTATATTAATTAATCTTTCCCAGTATTAACACTGCCCCATATTACAAGTATGAGTCCTTAACCTATGTGTTTAAGGAAAGAAGGGCCTGGAGGCCATTTTCCCTTCAGACCTGTGTTTATTTTCTTTCAGCCATCACACTCCTATTTCACTCTTGTAATGGTACTTTTCATTTCCTAGTGTGTGGCCTACTGTCTGTAACACAGACAGTGTTCGATAAATGCTTATATAATGAGTGGGAGTGAATGAATGTCACACAAGCTCCTTTAAGATGTGAGGTTCAGACTGGATGACAAACAAGGAGAGTATCAATGGAAGCGTTGAAGGGGCTGTCTTTGCTCCAGGGGAAGGAGGGGTATCCATCTGTGTTTGGAAGAAGGTCTCAAGTGTCCCTTCCACACATCTTAGAATGACTTGTGACATCTTGGAGATCCCCCAGTTCATCAGCACCACTTTCTCACCTGCGGCTCTCTCCTCACCATCTACTTCCTTAAAATTAACTCTACTCCAGCAGAGCTGTCTCTTTCTCCCATCAAATGCTTGGACCCTCCAGATCCTCACCAGATAAAGGACAAGATAATTTTCTTTCCTTGTTATTTACACTTGAGAAGGAAAATCCACTTGTGTCTACATGGCAGTTTTACCCCTTTTACTTGTATCCTGATACCCTCACCTTTAAATTGAGACATCTTCCTCTAGACTCCTTTTTCTTCTAATATAAAATTTACCAATAAGAGCAATTCAGTAAATAGATTTCTGGCACAAAGCAATTGTCATTTGTGTAGACGCTGGGACACTTAACATAATGCAGACAGAAAATTAGCCTGTAATCACTGCTTTCTTTTGGGTCTGCTTTAGATGTATTTAAGCCCAAGAGACTTCCCCAGTAAGTGTGCCCCTGGGACTCAGGCCCTCCTCCCGCTCATTACCTGGGGTTTTGTTGTCTCTGACTAGGAAAATTAGGACACCGCAGCTATTGAGATGCTTCTGTTCAGCCAGTGGGATGTTCAGACAGAAGAATGATTGCCACTGCATCTGATTTTAGATGCTTTAATGGCATGAATTATCATTCAGACTCTTGCAGGAAATGCCAAAGCTGGCAGCACTGAGAGAGTTCCCATTTTACCCCTTGCTGTTCCTTAATTGACAAAAGTAAAAAAAAAAAAAAAAAAAATAGCCTCTGCTCCCCACCCACTGCCATTTTCCAGAAGACCAGATAAATGAAGGAGCCTTGCAGCCACCAAAGCCGTTTCCCAGAATGAAGGACAGCAAGAAGAGAGCTGGTTCCTTGGCAGGTTTATTCATCCATTCCCAGGAAGGCTTGTGGAAATGCATCTGCCTGCAGGGGAGCCTGAAGACGAGCCCAATAGCATCCCTCAAATTCTCATTCCTCCTTAAGAACTCAATTTCTGCTCCTAACAACTCTCTCTTTTCCATCTTCCCTTTGATAAACGAAATGGTCTCAAATGCCTGTTGTGTGTTGAGTTGTTTATACTGTGCCACCATGAACAAGTTAGTGGGTCTATGGCTCTGGGACTCTGTTTTCAGGCTTGTAACTGGGGTGCAATTGCAACTCCAGCATCTACAAAATGATTAAATAAGGGTGTGAATGAGACTGGTTGGTACAGGAGCAGAGAAGCTCCTGTAAACACATCTCAGGAAAGGAAGCACACAGTTTCTTGAATGTAGTGATTCCCAGCCCACCCCTACACCCTTTCTAAAAAGTGCATGAGGAGATATAGCTTCATTAAATTCATTTATCATAGTAAGGCTCTCTGAAGACGTCTCCTGTAAACTCACAGAGCCTAACTTGAACCCATGTCGGTAGGGTCTCTTGTTCAAAGGAGAACATTCCAACACACAGGCAGAATCAGAGCGAAGAACAGGTTTTACTTGGACCATTCTAGGAATATGAAAAGATCCTATTGATGGCTATCAAACAGACTTTTTAAAATCTGCTTTCCCTTGCTTACTTTGTGTGTTTCTCTCTCACACAAGAAGGCTGCCCGAGTCTTCATGCTTGCCCAGCTCCACGCTCAACCCTCCACCCCAGTTTATGCCCAGAATGATTTTGCTTCTTTCCTCATTTCCCTCCCTGCCTCCCTTCTTTTGGAGGAGGGGGTCTTTCTAAGTAGCTCCTGCTGGCCTCGAACTTTGATCCTACTCCATCCACCACCCTAGTGTTGGAACTACAGGCCTGCACCACCACACACTGCTGGCTACTCTTTCCCCTTTGCTATGTCTCTGCTTTATTCTTCCTTCCTTAGAATCTGTATCTCCCTCTCCCAGTTCTGTCTTTCTCTAGCCACTGCCTCCAATTTGCATTACAAAAGCTGATCACAGAAGATTAGCTCATGGCAAAGGTAGGATTTTCTTGAAGAGGGTATAGGGAATAAGGGGAAACAGAAAAGGATAGACAAAAATAGCATCCTCTTAGTCAATCAGAGAAGGGCAGAGGACAGTCAAAATTCACGGGCTGCAGATTCTGCTGCTGCATCAAATATGACTGAGGACATATTGCGGACTGGCTAAAGCCTATTCTAGCTCATCCAGGGAGTGTCGCAAAAGAGGAACTCAAACAGGTGAAAGCAAGAGTATGCCACGTTTTTGTCAGCCTGCTGGAAGAAAACCTGAAATGATTTTGCCCATGAATATGCATCACCCTCATCTTAGCTATCAGCAGTGATGCTCAGCAGATGGCTGGAATGTGTTGAGATCTGCTCAATGCTCTACCTGAATATTATGATGGGGAGGATCAAGCTCCAGACAGAAACTGTCAGAATGCATAACACATTGTCTGGGGGTGTGGCAACTCTCCATTACCCTTGGACCTAGGGCCAAAGGCCATGATCTTATAGAATATAAAAGAATATAAAAGGTAGCTCTAATGAGTAAGACATGAAAGGGGGCCTGACCATTAGTGGGCATTAATGCTCCTGTTCCCAGGGCCATTAACCTTGGATTCCTTGGGCCCAATTCCAAGTAGGTTAATTACATACCGCCTTCTCAGTCTTCTTCTGCCCTGACAGCTGTATTCAGTATGGTTGTAAGAAGTGTTAGAGGTATCAGCCATCCTCATCAACCAGGGAATGATGCCTTCATCCTTGACTATTCGGCTTCGCTAACATAGTTAGGTGTTAGCTGGGGGAGGGGAACTTAATAGCACAGGGAAATCATTGTGACACTAGGGACATATATTTTATTTACCACCTCTGTTCCTGAACCCCATTTTCAAGAGGCAGATACAACATTTTCTTTTGCCTAAGCGGGAGCTGCATGGCTGCATTTCAAAAGCAGAGGCAGTGCTATTAATGATGTAGAGCTCAGAATGATTGAAGGGGATGCCAAGATTAACAACAGTAACAAAAAAAAACAAATACCAAGTCTCCATTTGCTTCATTTATTAGAAAGTGCTAGCTGTGTGGCTGCCTATGCTGGCCTGAGGCTGATTCTACTGCGACAGGATGAAGTAATCATGAAGATCACTTGGCTGTTTCTAGTTCATGAAGATGCTGCATAAGGCAGGGAAGCTTAGTTTTATCAATATCATTCATCTCTTACCTCTAATCTCAAAAGCCATTGCCCCCACATTTGTAAAGCCCCCTTATCTCCCACAGCTCTTTGCCGGCCTTACATACTTCCTACCTCCTACCTTCTCCAGGTCCTGCCAGGTTGATC
This sequence comes from Meriones unguiculatus, assembly GCF_030254825.1. Classification (NCBI taxonomy): domain Eukaryota; kingdom Metazoa; phylum Chordata; class Mammalia; order Rodentia; family Muridae; genus Meriones; species Meriones unguiculatus. The sequence continues at coordinate 167,627,404 of NC_083349.1, forward strand.
ATCGCCAGAGATAAACATCACATAGCTATAGAGATTGATGTAAGACTGGTTCACAGGCTGCAGGTCCAGAAGATGTGGACTTGCTTCCAAATTCATTAATTACCTACGTCCAAGTCTCTATCCATTTTCTGCAACTGTTAGTACCCTACTAAGTACCCACCTGAACCTATGCTCTTAGGAGAAAATCTAATCATCTAGGAAAAGAGAGGCTACGGCTACATGGTATGCTCAAGTTTCCACTCATTCTCCATCCTCTTCCAATCTCTACAGCAATGTCCATCCTACTTACTCCACCATCTTCTCCATCCAAGCTTGCATTCAGCCTTCTGATGAGAAAACCCTCTCCAAATATCTTCCCTCTCCCCTCCAACTCTGACCACTGCACTTTATTTGCATATGGATATTCTTTAGGGAAACACTTATTGAGTTACCTCTTCCATGTCCAAAGGCCACCCACCAAGATTTTCACATAAATGAAACATTTAATGTGTATGTTATATCTGTATCCAACCTGAATGCAGGGGTTGGAGGGAAGTGAGTTTCTCCCCAACTGAAAACGTGAGCATAGCCTTCCATGCAGACCACACTTCTCTCTCACACCACTGACCCAGCAAGGGAAAGATGCTCTTCAGCGCTCTTTGCCGGTCTTACTATTTTGGAGTCTCTCTGCTGCTTCCCACAATCAGCTCTATAGGAATTCCTTATATCATACTGCTTTATTTTAAACCACCCCTATTTTAGAAACTGCTGGAGCTTAGAGACCAATTTCCATGCTTTTTCCAAAGTATGCCTGCTATTTAGGCAAGTTGTACACATACTGTGTATAAGTTTCATCATTGGAGACCCAAGCTGGGACTGCTCCAAGGGAGAAAATGGGTGGTTGTCTGCATGTTGTCTTCTTTGGTGGAAAGAACCAGACCGGAAGCCAGACCGTGAATGGTTGAGGAAAGGTGCCCAGTGTGTATTAAAGGTGAAAAAAACATTGTGGTTGTCCAGCAGAACATCTTATTTGACACCAACTTTCCAGTCCAGTCTAACTCTCTGACCCTTTCTCTGTTCCAGAGATTTAGATAGGCTACAAAATTTAAGAACATACCAGAAAAATGGAAAAATAAATAATAATTGGAGTCAATGTTTTTTGCTGTTGTTAAAAAATAAATACTTTAATAATTTTGAAAATTAGAATCATTTCCTGAAAATGGCTTCCACTTACTAATGTCTTCCATTTTCTCTATTCTTTTTAAGTTAAAATTTTGTTTTGACATGTACAGAATGTATATATAGAATATATACATTATCCTTGCACTCACCCTCCCCATCTCTCTTATCCATCTCTCAACCCCCTTCTTCCTCAGTCAAACTTCCCCTCCCACTTTCAGATCCTTTGGTTTTGTGTTTGCTGAGCATAGGTGCAGGGGCTGCCTGCAGGAGTATTACATATAAAGCTATCCACTAGCACACTGACAGCTCACCAGTAGTTACATAAATGTACTAACTTCCTTGCTCCCAGAAGCCTGTAGCTCCCTAGAGAGGGGCACAGCCCAGTGAGCTCCTCCCTCATTCATGGCTGTCAACAACAACAACAAAATCAATGCATAAACACTGTTGCAAACAGTGAAGTCATTCTTTAAATAAAGCTATGATGAGAATTCTACCAGGTCATATTAGAGCTGGAGGCAAAGACAAAGACCAGTAATGCTGATACTGTCTCTGTATAAAATTGTGATATTTTGTTAATTATATTTAATATTGATTTTTATTAGAAAACATTGGATTAAATAGTCTTCAACGTTATGGCTGAGCTTTGTCACCAGTGTCAGTTTTGTGTACAGGGGTTACTTAACTGCTCTACACCTCCCTCTTCTGCTCCACATAACCACTTATCACATCCTTCTCCACCTCGCAGTCTCCTTTTAATTGCCTCCTTCCCTGCTGCCTTGGCACCAGTTTGTTTCTTGCACAATCCCAATATTTCCCTACTTAATCCAATAATTTCCAGACTCACTTCTCAAAATATTGCAGGTCACCCCCCCCTTTTTTTTTTCTCTTTAGAAGGCCCATGTGGTTCTTTAGTCCATTTTTTATTACCATAACAAAATACTTGAGACAGGGTAACTAATCCAAGGGTTAGGCTTTACTCAGTACAAGAAACTGAAAGTCTAAAAAGGGGATCCCCAAAGCCCTACCTCTGTTGAGAACCTCAAGGCCATGGCTTCAGAATATCTGGCCTGTACATGGCGGAAGAAAGTCATCAAACAACAGGATGCCAGATAATTTTTTGGGGGAACTGAGCCTGCTATTAAAACAAGGGGCCCCTGCAGAAGCCCCAGGATCCCATGAGGATGCTTTAATCCCTTCCCAGGGCATCTTCCCTAAGACCGAAGGGCCTCTTATTAGGATTCACTTCTCAAAGGTTTCACAGCACTTCCAAACATTACCAGTCTGGGAACCAAGCTGATGGGGGACAAAAAGATCCAAGCTCTAGCACCTTCTTTCTTCTTTCTTTGCCTCAGGCAACACATAGTTTGATTCTGCAGGCTCCTTTCTCAATATTCCCTTCTGCAGACTCCCCAAGTAACCTAGGGGCACGAGCAAAGGGGCACTCTTTTTCTGATGCATTGCTCCTGCTTTCTGACACTTCGAATCTCTCATGCTGCCTCCTATTCTTCTCAAATTCAATGATTGCCGCTGACTCTGCCTAGATTGCCTGTCTCTTCTTTCTGTCTAGAAAACTTGCCCTTTGTATAGACGTCTATTAGTGTATCCTTTCCCATTGCATTATAATTGTCTGTTTGTACCTTTTTCTCCTCCACTGAGCTCTAAAATGCTTCACAAGGACAGAGCGGCTGTCTCTAATTCATCTCTATATTGAAGGCATATAGCAGGTGTTCAAAGCAAGTTTTGTGGTTCTATAAATGAATTATGAATAATTGGATAATTGAATCACCACGGAAAGGAAAGAATGCATATAAACAGGGCTTTAGTGAGCTCCTGGTTTTGAGATGTTGCATGCAGGGCACTCACAATCAGTACTGCCCTCAGCAAGTCATGTTCATAATGAACTCTATCAGCTCCAGGCTGCTCTGAAATATGCCCTTTACTGTTCCCACCAACTCATGAGTGGAACAGAGGAGGCCCATTATAAAGAGCTCAAATGAACAGGAATAGAGGTTGTAGAATGGTGGGTTATTTATGCACAGATGTACCTGTGTCTTCAACGGGGTTAAGATGATCAGTTTTAATTTCTGAAAATATCCCATTGGATAGAAGTATCTATCTTGAACATACAACCAATTCTGTTGGGAGCACCAGAGTTCCTAGTCCTTTTCAATTACTGCTTTGTAATAAAGAATGTGGAATGGAAAGATTATTTTCATAACAATAGTGAGAATGATGAGCGTAATCCTGAATGCCCAGGATAGCATGGCATGGCTTGGCTGCTTTTTGAGCATGTGTTTATTTATCTAGCAATTGTGCTGCTTAACACCTACTGTAGGGGACACTTTGAAAGACGCTACTATGTAAGATATGGAAAACAAGAGCCTTCAAGCTCATGAAGGAGACAGATAAACTCAATGAGTGCAGGCTCGCTCTGCTATGGATAACTAGTGTGTTAAAAATATGTGCGGGTGCTCTGAGATCACAGCAGAATGGTATCTATATCTTTCCCAAAAGTTCAGAAATATTCAGAGGAACTGACTCCTGATGCATTCAAAGAGTGGGAAAGAAAAGACAAAAAATAAGCCAGGTAAGAGGAACAACATTTTGAGCGTAAAAATACTGTGAAGGAAATGGAAAGAAATTCAGGGTGAAGAAAGAGATGCAGCATGAGTGTTGAAGAATTATTGGATCATGTTTATTTAAAAAAAAAAGTCTTGCATGTGTGCAAGGCCATGGGCCAAAGTTTGGGAGGCATTTTCAGATTTTCACACAAGACTGATCTGGTCTCATTAAGTTTTTTTTTGTTTGTTTGTTTTTTGTTTTTTGTTTTTGTTTTTGTTTGGTGAAGAATTACCCTGAAGGCAGTAAGAGAATACATGAGCAGGATCAAGACCAGAGGTAAAAGTAATTTAGAGCCCTGCTGTGGTATAGACCAGAAAGTTGTGTGTGCTACCTAAGGCAATAGTAGTACAAACAGAGCAAATTCCACTGGTCTTAAATAAAATTGTCAGAACATGGTGGTGAGCTAAAAGTTGTAGATGAAAGTGAGAGAAGAACCTAGAATTATCTACAGATTACAAAATTGGACTGCCTATGGAGGAAAAACAGGAAGAAGAAGCAGAGAGCTGAGATGGTGAGCACAGTTCTTATCACTTGCATTTTGGGGACTTTTGATATGTCTAGGAAGAAACATCCAGAAATAGTATCTATCTTGGCAACAGCAATTTGAGACTCATTAGCAAATGGTTTTACCAAGTCAGAGAGAAGGCAAAAAATAAAACCAGGAATACATTAGCTATTTTTTTTTTATTGCTGTAACCAAATACAAGAAGCAACTTTGGGGAGGCAAGACTTATTCTGGCTCACAGTTTAAGATGCCACAGTCCATTATGCCTCCTCTAGAGGCACAGAGGCAGGGTTGTGACACAGCTGTCACATTGTGTCCATGGTCATGAAGCAGACAGAAAAGACTGATGCTCAGCTCACTCTTTCTTTTTGATCTTTTCTGGGACCCTAACCCAAGGGACATTACCATCCCTGCTTAGGGTAGGTATTGCTCTCCTTAGTTAAAATTTCCTAGAAAAAAAAACCCTTTCATTCATGTCCAAAGGTGAGTCTCCTAGATAAATCTAAATCTAATCACATAGAAAATGAAAACTATCTTTTAAAAATAGGAACGCAGATACTACAGGCACCAATGTTGAAGGGGTTGGTAGATGGAAAGTAGCCCATAGAGACAGATGAAGCAGCCATGTCTGTTGAATATAGGGTAGTCATAACAAGAATTCCAAAAACATCATTGTCATGTCTAAGAATATTCCAAAGAGGAAAGTCCAATGTAATGAGGAAAAAAAATTTCTTCTGATATGCAGGAAGGTTGTAAGAGAAAGGAAATATCAAGTGTCAATAGTACTTACACACTAAGATGAAGTTGAAGTGTGTTCTGCTCCATGTTGTACTAGGTAAGAATGAAGAACAGGGAAACATTGTGAGTCTTGCTCAAAGCACTCCCTCTCAGCCTCTCATCATCTAAAAGCTATTTTCGCTAGAGGGTCCCTAGGCTCTTTTCTCTACCTTTTATTGTCTTGATAAAACCTTTATTGGGTCAGCTGTCTTACAAACTAGCCCAGAACACACATAAACCCTTTTGATCAGCAGTTATAAGCATGTGCCTCCTTCCATTGCTCGGTAGCCTGTAAATAACAAGAGACTGACAAAAGACAGAAGCTGGACCCGCCAAAGCCCTCAGTGCCAGGCTAGCTTCATCCTCCCCTTCTGAATGAACAAGAGATGGGAGGCCCAACACAGGTATAGACAAACAAAATGCTCCTTTGACTCTGACCACGGTCATAGCGTTCCTGTGAGGGATCCACTGGAGTCCTATGAGGACTTGGGTTTTGAATCCCATCTCGACCATCCACTTTCTGTCTATTTAATAACTCATCCGATTTCACATGCCAAACTGATATACAATAGCCAATGCTTAGCATGCTTGCTGAGTTGCTCTTTCTCTTCCCAACTCTTGCTTCAGTTCAATCTTTGGATGGTAACATTACTTCTTTCTCACTCTCTCTTCACCAGCCTGTAGGGTAACGAGTTCATTACCTTTAGCTTTCATTTAGAAAGCTCAAACATACTTTGGTTTGTCTTAAAAGTTCACATTAAAGACATTATCTTTGACAGCTTTTTTTCCCCCTTAAGTAAGTGTGCATAATGCTGCCTAGGGGCAATTATAATCTTTGTATTTCAATTGTTTACAAGAGCATTTTATCATTCCTATTTCGGATGACCTAGGTGTGAACTAACACCTGACTCACCGGGGTCGTCCACACAATTGGCTCAAGTCATGTCCAGGATGCAGACTGTCCTCTCAGCTGCACTCTTGGGTCTCTTTTCAGTTTTCTTTCCCAGCCTCTCTGCAACCTTATACGCTTTGTCCCATTTCACCAAGAACCTCAGCCTCAGCTACTGTTATGACCTTCTTCTACTCTACAGGGACTAATAAGAATTTGAAGAATTAATTTTTCCCAAGAGAAATTTGTAGAATGTTCTCCAAAACAAAAAACCCAAGAACTTGATAAATTGATAAAAAAATAAAATAAAAGGACTGTAAATATGAAATGCTCATTAGTTATTAACTGCCCCAACCCCTACCATTTAAATACATGCTGGGAAGACTCATCTATTTACTTACAAATCTGGGATTAGTTTTCCAAAGTCACTCTGTTTGCCTGCAGCAGAGTACACTCAGTGAACCGAGAACAGTGACTGAGAGCTAACGTTGCCAAATAACAATTGGAGAGAGAAGTACAAGATGCTCCAATAGTAGATGGAATACTATGGTCAGAAGGGTAGTTTGGGAAACTGCAAATAGTAAGCTTTGGTTATCACACAAGGAACAAGGACTACACAGGCCCTGGTAGAAATGTGGCCTGGGTTCCAACCTATCTTTGGGATATGAGCAAGCTTCGACTTCGGTGGGATATGAGTACTCACAACAGCAGGTCAGCATGGGAAGCATGGAGAGATTTTTGAGTGAGGTAGAGGACACACAGGATTATGTAATAGTCCATAAAGTATATAATGAGAAGCTGTATTTGGTATCAGGATGACCAAAATGGATACATTTGAAATAAAATTCCAGAACTGGTGACTGGTTCTAAATGTATCATTGGAGAGGGATGAATATTGAGGAGTCCAGGTTCCGTGCTGGGCAAGTTAGCAGATGGGAGAGTTACAAAGGAGGAGAAGTCAGAAGGAAGCAGGGTAGGAGATAAAGAAGATGAATCCAGTACTGGCAGTGAAGAGCCTGAAGCATATGTTACCTTGGAGATATCCAGGTGACGGCACAGCCGAGTGGGCTGTATAGGGATAGAGCTCTTGGGTTGGAGATACAGATTTGGAAGTTTGTAGCACTTAAGTAAATGTACCAACATAGGCACAAGTGAAATTCCCCAGCAGAACACCTAGATTAAAGTATACACTAAGTTGAGATCCAGAATACCAAGATACGTGCTGAGGGCAGGGCCTAATAAACAAATATTAAGCATAGGACCCAAAAATATTAACCACGTTAGAAGTCACCTGGAAAAGAAATGAAGTTGCCACAAAAATTCAGGCAAGAGCATTTTGGGATGGAGAGATGGCCAGTCCTATCGCCCGTCACAGAGAGGGGATATGTGCACAAGTTAAAGACAACAGTATCAAATTCCTGGAAGTATCATTATTCTGAATTTTAAAGAGAGCAATTTTGGTGGTATTGTGGGAGCACAGGGCAGATTACAGTGGATTGTGGAGTGAACAAGGAAGGTGCATTAAGAAGGTGAAGGAGGTGAGAAGGTATGGATTCTTCTTTAAGAATTTGGATAAGAATGGAATGGAGATAGGCCATCACGAGATGATAACTAAGCTTACAGCTACTTTAACAGTTCATGTCTAAAAAGAACTGATAGATTGAAAGAAAATGTAGATTGAGAAAACGTTGTCAACAGGAGAAAGAGACTGAAGATTCTGGAGAAAGAAGAAAGAAATTATGGAAAGAAGAGAGAATTGGTGGCTTAAGAGTTGGAATCTTCTAGAAAGGCAAGGGACATCTCTTCTTCAGAAATGAGAGGCAAGGAAAGCTCCCAGTTGTGTATGATGGTTAGTAGCTCTGGGGTTTGGTTTGAGATCACCATGGAGGGAAGGGGAAGGAAGCCCATCTCACTTTGATATGTTGCTGAGCTACAGGACAGCAGCTGCTGGATGATGTCTGTCCCCTTTCCCTTCTCAGTCATCTTCCAAGTGTCTCAAAACCTTGCAGCTAGAAAACTGTAGGCAACATCTTATCTCTAGCTTGCTTGATAGTTAAAATTCCTCCTACCCCAGCCTTATCACTTGTAAAACTGAAGAACTCCTTAGTTGCTGACATTCCCAAGCTGCTGAGGAAGCCTGTGCCCCTAGCATAGAATAAGAGAAAAAAAAAGTTGGAATATATGGAGACCACACCCTTGACTACTGACTCAAAAACCTGCTGGTTCCTCCATGGTCCATGCATTGTGCTCAGGGCTCCCTGAGGAAGGCAGAGGTCAGAGCATGGAGAATTTCCATTGTGGTAAGAAGCTGCTATACCACAGCACAAGATACCTCTGTCTTCCTTGGTGCTAGTCAGGATTTTAGCTTGCTTTCTGTTTTTGCTGCTCACTAGCTGCTCATGATTAGTGAGGAGTTCCTTGAGCTCCCTTCTCAATGTAGAGCCATGTTCTGTTTTGTGGTCAGTTCTTTAGATAAAGGTATCTCATTAAATGAGCCAACACTTAGCTGGGCCCAGTGGTGCACATTTATAATTCTAGCACTTGGGAAAGCAGAGACAGGCAGATCTCTGTAACTTCAAGGCCAGCTTGTTCTACAAAGCGAGTCCAGGATAGCCAAGGCTACACAGAGAAACTCCGTTTCGAAAAACAAAACAAACAAAATAGAGCCAACACTTATCAAATGGTATGAACAAACATTAGAAAGTAATAATCACCATGTAAATGTTAGTTATTAATATTGATATTATTGTTAATATTATCCTTCAAATTCCCCCCAGAGCCAGAAATAGATTCCATGCTCTGTAGTTTCCAGAGTAACTAATAGATTAGGTATAGAAGTAGCTTGAAAAAGAGTTGGGGAATGATGACATTCCTGGGATGTGGTAAATTAGTATGGGACTTTGAGTCAGACAGACAAATACCTTTATCTGAAGAGACAGTATGAGTATGAGCTTGTATATCCCACCATTAAATTGCTTCCCATACCTTAATTTCTTCATTTGCTAGATGCGCTTCTCTTTCTATCAAGTTCAGAGGGCTCATTTTAAGTAACTAAAATTACAGACATTCATGGCCAAATAGACATAAATTTAAGGATAAAAAAGTTACACTCCTTCTTCCTGTCATTTATACCCTTGTTTTCCTCTCAGAATGAGAAAGTGATGCTGAACTTGTTTGGAAAATGACTACCTGACACTTGCTAGCTCATATTTGGTGGTTTTATGTATTATCCATTGATCCCCTGCCTCTTGTATTAGTCACCCTCCAAAACACACACAGACACACAGACAGAGAGAGACAGAGACAGAGAGACAGAGGGACAGAGATAGAGATGGATGAAAGGGAGTGAGCTGCTAGACTAGCTGAATCCATAAGGGAAGGCAGCTGTGACTAAGGACCTAGCCTCTTATCTATTCACTGTCCTGCTGCTTCTCGGATGCTTGGCCATTTTCCTTTGTCTATATTTCCCTAACATGCTTGTACTAGTTTCTTGGGACAAGTGGGTTGGTCAAGAGCCCCTGTAGAGCTGGGAGCCGATACCAAAGACTGATAGGGAAAGCAGTTAAGCACAGCATGCTGGCATTTTCCATGTGTCACATAATCAAACAGCCATGGAACAACTCATTCAGGGAAGCCCCTGGTGTCAGAAGAAGAAGAAACTAAGTTACAGCCCTACAGAAGTATGGCTTATTGTTGTTCATAACATGGCATCCAGGCCAGGAGAATCAGGAAGAAGAGGTGGTCAGGACTGAAATGCTGTTTGTTAAGTTAAATGTCTTGGTCTCAGGAAGCTGGTTGGAAGCCATTGCAACACTGGGCAGTGTCTCCATGTTCCCTCTGAAATTATTCCATATGCCAATAGTAATTCTCTCCCTTCTGAGTCATTGCTGAAAGAGTTTATTCCCACATGGACTCAATGGAAGGTGCCTGGTAGAAAGCACCAGGCTCACAATTTGGGCAAGTAGATATAACTCCCCCAAATTCTCTTCTCTTTAAACCAACAGGAAGCAGGCTACTTTGAAGACTTTGACTGACATTTGCCTTTTGGGGCAGAGTTAATTTGTTAACATCTGCCTCTATACCAACCATGCTCACAGTAGAGAAATGCAATAATTCTCTCACCTAAGCCTGAAACTCACCTCCAAGTTTCCAAGAATTCTCACAATCATTTCCTAAGCCTTGACATAAATAATATGCCCTCAAAACCCTGGCCCTCACTACCATGCTGCCCTCCAGAATATAAGGATACACACCTCATTTATACACTTTCCAGTTGCCACAGGGCAACTAATCTCCACTGTGCACTTGATTGGCTTGAGAGGTGCCTGTGGTTTAGGTAAGCTTATTTCTAGGTGTGTCTGTGAGGACACATCCAGAGATGGTTAAATAGAGGCTGGCCCTAAAGAACAATTTAGCACATGAATGGCTTCCATAAGGAGACTACTGAAAGGTAGTGGAACCTGGAAGGTAGGGCCTGGTTGGAGGAAGTAGGCCACTGGGGTATGGCTTTAGGGCTATATCTTATTCTGCCTCCTTCCTGTTATGGCTTCGTTTTGAGACATTTCCAAAGACTTTGGACTTAAATGTTTGATGTTATGAACCAAAATAAATATTTGCTCCCGTAAGTTGTTTCTGTTGGGTATTTGGTCGTAATTAAACAAAAGCAGCTAAACACATTTACTAACCCTCTTTAATATAGGGAATTACTGTAACTGGACAGTTTGTGTGACAGTAGCAGGGCATTCACCTTTACCCCTTATGTGATGAATCCTAGGTGGACAAAGACACTGATATCTTCATTTCCCTCTGCGGACATTACATTGCCTGGGTTAGAGTGGAAATTCCATAAATGTTAGTCATTTGAGTAACGAATGAGCTAAGGAAGATTATTTGGGAAAGCAATCAACCCTATGCTTTGTGTCTAGAGAAGCCATAATCCAAGTTGTCCCCAAGACAAACACCTTCCTTAGAACACCTGAGTCAAAATTAGACACCCACCAAGAGCATAGGAGGATTGACAGTGTTTTTATAGAGATTATATATCTGTAGAATACAGTGTGGTCAATTCCATTTGGCTTCCAGGAATTCATTCCACACCTAGAATGCTTCCAGCATGATGTTAGGTGACAGAGGATATAAAAGTCCACGGCCGGCTTCCTATCAACCCTGAGCTTATGATCTCCTGAGGGAGATGGTATTTCTACTCAGGAACCTGTATCTTAATCAGAAGTACACTGGCTGTATGATAAAGGCTTCAGCGGCCTGGGAGTGCAAGCATTAATAAGCTTATTTCCTCTGCTTATTACTTAGAAAAAGCTCCAGGGACATAGAATACATCTTCTTTTAAGTTCACAGGTCTCTAGCCTTTCCCATACCCACAGGGCCTTTGTTCTGAGTTTCAGTATGTACAAGCCAAGAGGAACATGTACAGTTGTACATGTAACTCCTCAGGTAACAAGAGAAGCCCCGGAGACACCTTACCTGGATCCCCTAGGTCAGGCTTCCGGCTTTCCACAACCCCTTCCTGCCTTGGGCTCTTTCCTCTGCCTTCAAGATAACATCAATGTGTACCAGCGTGGAACTTTGACAGGAGGCAAGGCTGCTTTCTTATCAGACAATAGAAACTTAGTACATTTTGATGCTTAGAGGTGGAAGAAGAGCTGGTGGAATAGGCCATCTTCCTATGTCCAGTCTTAATTTAGAGTGAGAAAGAACTCTAATACAGTCAAATAAAAGCCAGCTTTCTGAGGCTCCTCCTTACTTGGAGTTTAACACAGAAGCTGATATCTTTTTGTGTTGCATTTAAACTAAGAATTCTATCAGGAACAAAATGCAGGTCTGAGACTCTCTGCCATGTTCTTTCCTTGGGCTATGTACTGAACAACTCATTTAAACCGAGGAAGTTAACCCCACCCTATGTATGAGGATATCATGAGGGCTAATAACCCATATCACGGAATAACACATAGACATGGGCTGTTTGTGCCATTGTAAAAGAGATCTGCTACATGTGGAGCTTACACCGCCTTGCCATTCTCTTTTCTTTCTATAACTGTGCTCTTCTCTGCCTAACACCATTAAGGGCCCCAGAAATTTAAGAAAGTTTAAACACAGAGCAGATCCATACAGTTTCTAAACCAGAGGCCTTAGAGCAGTGGTTCTCAACTTCCCTAATGCCGTGGCCCTTTAATACACTTTCTCATGTTGTAATGAGAAACCATAAAACTATTTTTGTTGCTACTTCATAACAATAATTTTGCTACTGTTATGAATCCTAATGTAAATACCTGTGTTTTGTAATGGTCTTAGATGTACCCCATGAAAGGGTTGTTCAACCTCAAGAGGTTGAGAACCGCTATCTTAAAGTTTCTGTCTCCGACTTCCTCATCTAAAAAATACAGCAATACAGACAAATGCTAAATTGTGAGAGCGAACATGCACTAAGTGTTTACTATGCAAGCCCTCGAGTGCTTCATTGAATGGCTCATGGAATGATTAAAACCATTCTCTCGGAGTAGCTGTGATGAAAATCACTTACGTTGTAGAGTTGAGCAAACTCATCTCTAGTAGTTTCTCCAAGTCTCCACTGTGGTAGTGTCATGGTTTAAACCTGGGCAATCTACTTTTAGCCCATCTTCCCTGCTATTTTATTACACAGAAGGCAAAGCGGAGGCAACTTGCCCAAGAGAAGCCAACAGTCAGAAATGGAAACAGGTTTCCTGATGCCCAGTCCAGATGTCTTTTGCCTACCTGGAAGGGTGGCATAATATAAGAACAAGATCCTGAGACCAAATCTTGGTTAGACACTTGAAATTATTGGGAATGACCTTGAACAAATGAATAGCCTATCTCGAATTTGGTTCTCTAATTATAGAAGAGTGCCATAAAATTGTATCTTCAAAATACAGAGAATTAAATGAGATGGTATGTATAAGGCATTCGACCATGGAGTGCAGTATACAGCGCTTAGCAAATGATAGCCATGATGGTCATTTTGTCATATCATGCCACTTTCCTCAGGAGGGTGCATGGAGTGAGAATGCCATGTGGCAGGAGTGACTCTAGAGTGGCTTGTTTGTTGGAACCAGTGGGCCTGGCTGTGGAAGGGCAAACACGGGGCAAGGATGCCCCAGAAGCCTGAATCTGCGCCAGAGAGAAGCCTCCACACTTCAGGGGCACAGATGAAAGCAGAAAAAGAGAATAACGAGACTAAAGAGGCAGGTGCTAGTGAGAATCACCTGATACTCCGCTCACTCGCCTTGATGTTTCAGCTGTTCCATCCACCACAGATGGATGGGTTGCTGATTGGGGACACGCCCTTCCTCATCCCTCAGGTGGAGGTACCTGTTCCCTGAATTATCTGTTTCTTTTTCCCTTGTGGCAGCCAAGCCTGACTGGCCAATCATCAGCCCAAGCACGGGGTTCCAAGCCAGGGAAAGAGCTGTCTGTTCCTCCCAGGGGAGTTCTGAAGATATGCAAACTTTCCCAATTGCTTCTGCCTACTCACATCTCTGTCCCTCTGTTAACAACTCGACAGACATCTTGTCTGTGTTTGATAAATAAGCTTCTCTATTTATTCAGGGGAGTGAATTTGTACCTATTATGATTCAAATGACATTGACATGATATTTTCTCTTTTTTCCCCTGCTGTTGAAGCAAGAAAAGAAAATCCATAGGAAAAAAAAAAGCACTGCCCCCACCCCCCAAGCAATTACTCTGCATATTGGTCCATGAAATAAATAAATGCATAAGCTATCTCTCTTTTGGGGTGGAGATAAGGGAACTGATAAATAATTTAGAAATTGTTGCTGCTTCCTGGTTTGCAGAGATGCAGCTGGCATGTGTTAATCTGAGCACATGCTGCATTCATTAGACAGCAAGCAACATTTTAATTCCTCAACCATTAACATTATCTGCAAGTAGGGCTGCATGCGGAGTAGGATCCTGGGGATGTCAATCAACCCATTACACAGCGCAGGCTCCATCAGATGGAGTGCTGCCGCTCACGGGGCGGCCTGAGTCAGCCAGTCAACCAGAAGTGACTAGATGAGCAGGAAGATGTGGGCAGGTGGGCAGGCAGTGTAGTGTGCAAAGCAAGGAGGTAGTATACCGCCAAGAAAGTGAGGGCTGTGATGGCAGCATCTGCTGTGCTGCCTTTCTTGTTGGGTCACCTTGAATTGAACCTTTCTCACCTTCTCCCCAGCTGCCTTCAGCTGAATGTTTCCAAGCACTGACTCAAGCCAGTTCTCCACCGTTTTGAATGGCCGCAGTCCCCCACCTATATAGGAAGCATTGGAAGGCTCTTGGTTTTTATGTAAAAAGTGGTAAATGAAGCAGAGTCCCTGGAGAACCTTTCATGGCTTGTGACAGGAAGGAAAAAAAATCATTTTACATCCCGACACTGCACATACAAACACATATTGCATTCACAGAGATCTGAAACATAGTTTCATGATGCCCTTAGTTTGTCACCGGCTTCAACAATTCTATTTCCGTTGTCAAGAACCACAAGTGAGCATCACTGAGCTATTTAATAACTTCCAAGGGTCTGCTGCTTGCAGTTTGGGTAACACTGACTTAGCTCAGTTCTTAGGTATCACAGTAGATCTAGTGCCAAATCAGACTTCTGCCCTGAGATGGTAAGAACCCCGCTGGGGGAAGAGTTAACAATGGTTAGCTCTAAACGTGGTCAAATAATAAAGGTGTGAGGAATAGGTGATTTTTTTTAGCTTATGTAAATTTGATACCTAGAGACAGGATGGCTGGATTAATGAAGTCCTGAAGACCCTAGAGGGTGACGGGCTCTCCAGCTACTGTGCTCTACAATGGGAATGAGAGATGAGTAGGAATCTCCCCTATGAAATGGAGATGGCTGGCTTCTGGGAGTTATGACTCACATACACCTTTGATCTCTCTCCTTTTCTTCCTCTGCCTTTCTATCCATCTCTCTCTGTCTTGATTCACCTTTCTTTTACTTATGCCCTTCTCTCCTCTTACTCTTCCTGTCTTTGCTTTCCTAAAGATAAATATATATCCAGCCATCTCAGTATTCACTATTCATAATCTGCTGAATATTCTCTGGAGTTGCTGTAGGCCAGTAAACAAACAAACAAACAAACAAATAAGTAAATAAGGATTGGATTGAGGGCCTTGTGTGATATGTGCACAGGTATTGGTGTGTGTGTGTGTGTGTGTGTGTGTGTGTGTGTGTGTGTGTGTGTCTGCAATGAACTGGAGGAAAAGGCAATGATTATATTTCTTCTCTATAAAGGGTTGGGAAAGTAGGGCACTGAAGGAGAAATAAACCTGTGAATCCCCAACACTAACAAAATAAAGATGGGGGGCTGGAGAAATGGTTCAGTGCTTAGGAGCACTGGCTGTTCCTCTAGAGGATGGGGGTTCAATTCCCGGTCCCTACATGGCAGCTGTACTCCAGTTCCAGAGGATCTGTGGCACCAGGCAGTCACGCACTGCACATATAGATGCATGCAGCCAAAATACTCATACAAATAAAATAAATAAATATCGTTCAAAAAAAGAAAAAATACAGAGAGAAGATATACATTGCTTTTTTTTTTAATAAACAGTTGTGACCTTTCTGAGCATACCAGCCATGTATTTGATTCTATTGTTTCAACAATGAAGCCTCAAAGAGAAAGAAGGCATTTGTGGAGCTAGGGGCTATTAGCAGTGTGTGAGCCCAAGTCCATGGATTTAACCAATGTAGTGATGGTGAATCACAATGTCTCAGGCCGAGAGATGAATGCAGTGGTTCTCTTCTTGAGGAGAAACTGAGCCAGGGCTCACACAACCTGTACTCTAGGAAAAGTTTACTTTCAAGTAGCTGGGATTAGAACACTGTCTGGGATATGGGTCTGCCAAACCTCTGAAGCTTCCTACAAGCTTTTGTGTCTCTGGGAAGTCCACCTAAACATAGAGAGTCTGAAATTTTTAGCTAGCGGATGGTGATAAGAAAGACACCTGTTCTGAGATGACTGCAAGAAATAAATCTCTCTCTCTCTCTCTCTCTCTCTCTCTCACACACACACACACACACTGCACAGACTTGAGTCATGTAAAGTATTCAATGCATCTTTTCTGTGCTTTTTCTTTGGATTATTACCCCACAAATATATATATATATATATATATATATATATATATATATATATATATATATATATTTAATGTGTCTTTTCATTTCCCTTTTCTGCTTTCTTCTCTGTCTTGCTTTCTCCTCAGGGCTCCTTCCATGGTGGGGTGGGTGGAGCAAGCATCTGGAATTATTGGTGTTTGGAGGCAGGTGTGGCTGAATGAACCAAAAGTGGATGGGCCAAAGCCCTGGAGCCCTCCTGCCTAAGCAAGGTCTGCTTCCAGCCCCTGCTGGGTGAGCTCCTCCCCTGAAGGGCAGCTCAAAGAACCAGGCCCCCTGGTGGTCATCAGCCATCTGGTGGTTTTAAGCAACCATCCAGGCTCCCTGCTGGGGCTTCTGAGGACAGAGAGGGGCTCTGTGGCTCCCAGAATAACCAGAGAACAGCCACAGACATTTTCTATTAAACCTAGGTCCAATTCCTGCCACGAGGCCTGACACCACCCAACTGTGTGCTGTGGGAATTGCTGTGGCACATTCTTAGGGGAGACTCCCCTCAGTCAGTCGGTGTTAATGATAGCCTGGATTGGAATTCTGAGAGAGGAAGAGACAGTGTTTATTCTGAATTCAATACTTCATTGACTTTCAATTGGGGTTTGTGTTCTTCTCTGCAAAAATCACAGCACCCAAGGAACCTCAGATTAGTGTGCAGGTCCTGCGGGCTTAGACCTATGAGCCTGGAAAAGGAGAGTCCCACCTGTGTCAAGGACTTTAATCGTGTGTGGGACAAGATATAGGAAGCTTGTATCCTGGGCAAATTGTAGAAATGGCTGTGTCTTAGGAGGCCGCCGCTGCTGTCACAGCCTCCAGCTCCAGAGGGTCTGCTATTGCCAGATAAGAAAAAAGGCTATGAATTTTTCTCAGATCTCAGACTGATTCTGAGTTTACAGCTCCCTGTTGCAGTCCAGACTGCAGAGAAAGATTGGGCCATGCTCTGTGTACGGGAACAATGGTCCCTGGGAGCGGATGATGCGGCAGGTTGCCCACTCTTAGGGTTATCAGTGTGCAACTCGCCATGAGCTGCTCACCACCCTGCTGGTGTGTATTCAAGGAACACAAACTCATTTGTCAGCCACGCAAAGCCCAATTAGGAAGGCAATGCCACTATGCATTAATTGCCCAACATGCACAGAAGCCAAATGTAAATCATTCGGGGGTCAGCCATTCTTGGGATTGATCCACCACTGGAGAGAAATGGAAGGCAGCTACACTCAGGATAGTATCTGTGCACACACACACACACACACACACACACACACACACACACGGAGACGTGCACAGACACACATTCTCTGTAGCTTTTAATAATCTCCACCTCAGTCTAGATATTCTAGAGACACCCCCAAGTAAAAGCAAAAACTGGAGATCTAACTCAGGAGAGGCATCACCCTAGCCTGACATGTTTGGGGGCTTGGGATTTTAGGAAAAGCAATTGCATTATTTCACCAACTTTTAAAGCATTGCTTGTTGTCACCTTTGACCCTTTCTAGCACTGTTTGGACGTTGATGGATGAAATTCTGCCAGAATCTTCAAGAAAATATGTTTCCCAGCTGGCAAAAGGACATCTTGCCCTCCTCAGAGGCCATGCTGGCTCCCAGGACTCAGGCAAAGGATGTCTCTGATTTGTGAGCTTGTTTGGGGATGTTACAAAGTTTGAATCTGTAAGCAATTTAACAAATTGCAAAGGAGGGTGGCAAAATGGAAAATTAGGGTGCAACGGAAAAAGATGGAGCCAGAAGACAGAAGGAAGTAAGAAAGAAGTGGGATAACTGGGTGAGGCATATTCTAACCTGTAACCACCACAAACTTACAAGTTGTGAAAGGTCTCAGGGTACTATATGTACACACACACACACACACACACACATACAAACACACACACCCTCAGTAGCCTTTAATAATCTCCATCGCAATCTAGGTTCTAGAGACACTCCAAGTAAAGCAAAAATTGGATATCTAATTCAGGTGAAGCATTACCCAAGTCTGATATGTCTGAGAAAGTTTGACAATGGCAACCAGAGAACATGGACTCACTCACACTATGTCGGTTTCCTTCCCTTTCCTAGCTTTAGACTTTGAGGAATGTTAAGGTTGCTCCTTGGCCTGATAAGTTTCACAGCTCTGTCACGTGTATAGCTCCCTGTCCTCACTCTCAGAAATTCTCTGAGGTGTTGGGTCTCCAAGGACCTGCTTTTCCCTGGCAAAAGACTTGCTTCCTCTAGCTAGTAGCTAGCCTCTTCCTTTTTCCTTCAGCTCTCTGGGCACTTTCTCATTCTCAGCAGCACCCCAAGAAACAACTTTCAGAAAGTGAGAGGAAACAGCTTGTCCAAAAGTAGAAGAGATGTGGGAATTGCCTAGAAAGCCAAGTACCATGTAAACAGCACTTAGAAAACAAGAGCTGCTGCTTTAATTATGGTTGGCTCTGCTTTATCACCAGCCTCACTTTTTACATGTTCACCAGAAACCTGGAGATAAATCAGTCTCTGGAAGGCAGACACTGCTGGGCCACCACTGCCTTCTGGCCTTAGCATCCCTCCTTTCATGATCTCAGTTCTCTGGGAACCAGAGCCTTATTGGTATGTAGCCTGGCACCTTCAGGATCCAGACTTTATGTCAGCTCTGGAGGCGGGAATCAGACTGATGCTCCCAGTGTGGATTTTACCTGTCAGTTTCAGCATTGAAGAAGGGGAGGGGAAAGGGAGTGTTGTAAAGGTCACAGTTATAAAGGTAGACTAATGCAAAGATGCATTACTGACAATAAATAGCAATTATGTCCAATCAATGTATTATTATACATTCATTTAATAAATAGGTAATAAAATATTTAATTCATAGACATTCAATGATAATATTAGCAGCTGTCATTGTCTACAATCTTGACAGGAGCCTGGCTAATGCAGAAATCTTGAGTGTTTCATGCCCAACAGGCACTCAGACAGGTTCAGAGTATGACCTATACAAACTGCAGTTAAATGTCCAGCCCAAGGTCACATAACCCTAGTGGGCCCGTGTCTCTGTTGCTGGGTGTCACCTCCTGGTGATGTATGTGTTTCTGCTTAGATATCCTGCCATATATAACTAGTGATATAATATAGGGAGATGGATGGTGGATAAAGAGGAAGGCTGTGTGGACAACAGATCAGTTGCAGTCCAGAATAAGAGAGCATCCAACCTGAAACAAACCTTGGGTATCTTATGGACTCATTCTGAAAGAGAAGGCTGAGGCTTGGAAAGTGAAGCCACTGACCTTAGGACAAGCCTGAGGTCTGAGCACCTTAAGAAGTCATTTCTCTCCTACACTTAAAGAGGATGAAGAGATGTATCAGAACCTCAACAATATCTAAGGGTTTCATCCATACCCATGCCTTTTTCCTTTTATGGGAAGAGAAAATAGCCATGGAAACTCAAGGTCAACCTCCTGTATCATCAATCTAGCAGACAGTGACATAAAGTTTCAGGATCAGAGGCAGGCCTGCTCCAGGGAGAAGGGTCTTCCTATGGCCCTTTGGGAAAGCTGGAGAAAAGAACAGGGTTTTCCTGGTATTTGCCTGCGCTGCAGGAGAAGTGAAAACCTTTGGGTTGGAAGAGCATTCTTCACCTCAAGCAGTAGTAACCCAGAGCCAGGGAAGAGGGAGTACACCATAAAGAAAAGCAGTGTTCGGGAGACAATACCTAATCCTTCTTCTTGACTGAACCTAATTCTCAGCTTGAAGCCCTGATTTGTCTCCTGCTTCCGCATAAGGCTGTTTCATCTCTCACTAGCCTCCATCTTTAAAAATGAAGTATGAATTTACTCTATATTCTGTGTTTTTTTTCTTTAAAGAAACTGTTGTTAGACTGGGGAGAAGGCTTAGCGGATGAGCTCATTTGTGAAAGCCTGAGGACCTGAGTTTGAATCACCAGCACCCACATAAAAGCTGGGCATTGCCACATATACCTATAACCACAACATTGGGGGATGGAGCCAGCAGGAACCTGGGAGCTTCTGGTTGAATGAAAGACTCTGTCTGAAGAAAATGAGGTAGAGGGAATAAGGCAGCTGCTTCCATACAAGTGAGTATGTGCATACACATCTGAACATACATACATACACACACACACACACACACACACACACACATACACTTAGCAGTTTTCTACACAATAAAAATACAGGGAATTTCCAAAGTTTCCTATTGTTCATTTGCAGCCTCCTAAGTGATTTCTATCAGTATATTTTGCTTTTTCCAGAATGTACTATGGGTAGAATTCAGCTGAGTATATCAGAAGTTCAGCCATGCTGTTCCTCCAATAGCTTCTTCTTTTGCATTGGTGAGCGAATTTACGGTGTGTGACAGTCTCCTTCTTTCATCTATTAGCCAGCTGAAGTTCATAGGAATCATCCTAACTCCCCCTTCCCCCTTTTTTGAAATTATAAATAAATTTGCTATAAATGTTTGCATGCAGGTTTGGGTGAACTAACAGTTTCTGTTGCATTTGTTAGTATATAAAAGCATTTTAACTTAAATCTTCCTAGTTTTGTTACTTCTTGTAGCTCTTTTTTAAAATTTTGTTTTAGTACAGTTGATTAGTAAAAAGTGTATATTCAAAGGGGTGAGTGAAATGTGTTGATGTACATCCACACTGTGAGTTATAGTGAAGTTTGCTGACATATTCACCACCTCTAATGAGGAGGGGTGAACATTTTTGAGATCTATATTGCTGATGTATCTTAAGAGTATAATCCAGAGAACTGAAGAGATGGCACAATAGTTAAAAGCCCTAGCTGCCCTTCCAGATGACCGAAATTTGATTGACAACACCTACATGCCAACTCTAACCCCAATCTCAAAGAATCCAACACTCTCTTCTGGTCTCTGTAGGCACCAGACATGCTCATGATGCACACACACACACACATACACGTAAAATAAAAGTTAAAAAGAATATCATCCATTAAAAATATTCACTATAAGTCACTCTAGTGTCCGTCAGATATTCGGAACATGTTCATTTTACAGTCACATGCTTGTATTCTCACTGAGGGCTCTCCATTTTTCCCAGCCCCCTACCTCTGGCAACTTGTATTCTACTCTTTTTGTCTGGGACAAACCTTTTTAGACGGCACATTTAACTATGTCTCTCACATGTCTTTAGGTGAGCTTCGCAGAGATTTTTCTTTAGTTATGTCTTAACTCAGATATGTCGACTGCAGGTAAGTGCCAGACATTGTAGAGACATGAAGCCCTGGATACACTGGATGCTATTCTCAGCTGCCTCTAGAGGAGTAGTCAAGTTATCTCATGACAATGGAGGAGCTGGACCATAGCACCCCCATCCAGGCCATACCGGGCAAAGTCGCTACAAACAACCTATAAAACGTAAACACTAAAGCAATATTGATCACCTGATATCACACCCAGAGAATCTGACTCAAATGTAACCCCTCACTCAGAAGCATGGCAAGGACATATCTTGCAACTGATAACCTCATTTTAACATTTTCTCTGATGCTTATAAAAGCATTCAAATACTTTTCAGGTATCTGAAGAATTAAAGTGGTCTGTTCTGGCAACTCTTTCTACACAGAGGCTTTGGAAGCTACAAGACTCCCTCTAGTGTGATCACGGAGGGTCAAACTGTTCACCCGCCCATGTTTTAGTCGCACCCCTTCAGAGGTGCTGCTTCGCCCATGAGAGGATTTCCCAGTGCTATCAAACACCCTGTGCTGATGAGCAAGATGAAGCAAGTACACGCCCTGGAGGAGAGGTGTCTGAGCAAACGCACGGCCTGTTGCAGTTCTCACCACAAGGTCTTCCTCTTCGGCCGCCTCCCCTCCTCATTGCTCTATCTGCAGACGGTTCTAAAAAGGCAAACTTTTATCTTGATAGTAAGTCAGAATTTGTAACTCTTGCTTCATTCATCGATTTTGTATTTGGCCTTTGGGGCCATTCAAAGTGGAAATCACAGGAGTCTTTTCAAAATACTTGAAATCATCAGTGTTTCCCTCTCTGGGCTGATAGCTAACATCCCTCATTGCCTCCTGCTTCTCACAGGAAGACACATTATTCAGTCTGTTCATTGCTGGAACCACTCAGGACAGGGCTCTGTTTGCCTGTGAATCCCCAACAGCTTCTAATGCTGCAGATGGAGTGCATTGTATACATATTGGTCTATTAGTACAGCCTTGTCCATCAACTTCAACTTCAGGGAAAGGTACTAACAACACACACTGCTTTCCAGAAAATTCCTACATGTATATTTTTTACTTCAGCTACTGAGCCCAATTTTCTTCTATTTCTTTAAAAAGATTGTTTAACATAAAAAAAATCCCAGTTCATTCCACGAATTTATCAAAATCCCTTGAAACTCAGTTCTGTCGTGCTGACTATTAACCATCCTTCTAAGCTTTGTATCAAAATGAGACCAGCAAGCACATCTCATTCTTGTGCTCATAAAAAGGTTTAATTGCACAGGGTTCAAGGCCAAGCCTTGATCCAAATGACATCCATCTGTGACTCAGAACTTTACAGGTACAGTCCTTCAGTTGGGTATCAAATTCCCCTGTCACTCAAGAACTCTTCCTAAATTTAAAAAGCATTGTGTATCAAATATCTCCCTAAGTAACTAAGTATCTAAAGAAAAGGACACTGGGCTAACAGGATCTACAGGAGAATTGGAGTTGGTTACCAATGAGCACAGGTTTCCCTTTGAAAGCTTGTAATTATCTAGACCTTCTTATTAAAAACAAGCACTGTAAATCAGCTAAAGTTTTCAACGGTCACAGCAAATATTGATCATTTCTCATTCTCAGTGGCATTAACAATGGACAGAACATTCAAGCTTCAGTTACATGTGATGAATTCATCCATGAGACAGTTTAAATATATCCTTGGAAGCCATCCAGACTCTTCAGGACTTGGCTGAATAGATTGCAGAGAAGAAGGTGAGGAGAATCTGCCCTGGTTATTCAGCATCTCCCTGGTGACTGTACAGGACCCAAGACCCTAATCACAGCAGGTCCAGAATGGTAGCTGTTGGCCTACTCCTCTGATGGCAGTGCAGCTGTCTGCCCCTGCTCCATGACAGAGGCTCATGTATGGTACCACGCTGGCATTTTAACAGCATGGAGAGGTGGCATTTGCATTCTCACATGCAGCCAGACCAGATGCCTTTATGCACAAGGAAACAGAGCCAGCCTCTCCAGGGGAGCCAAGTAATGGACACACTTGAGAGAAATCTCAAAGTGTGATTCCTGAACTAGAAGTTTAAGCACCAACTGGGAGCCTTGTTAGAAATGCAAATTCTTTGGCCACCACAGACCTACTTATTTTGTAACTTTGGGGTGGAGTTCAGCACCCTTATTTTAACAGCCCTTCAGATCTGGTGCTCCTTAAACTTTGATAAGCGCTCTTATAGCATTTGACAACCCAGAAAGTGAAATAAACGAGAGTAGCACATTAGCCAAGCCCTGTCCTTAGGTGACTGCAGGATTTGCCGGTACAAACCATGGTGGGCTCTAAAGGATTGTCATAAAAATCACAAAGTATGTTCAAAAAATAAGGACAGAGAAGCAGGGCTAATAGATTTTGAGATGGCTGAAATTTTGGTGGGCAGACTGAGGGAGGATCTTTCTACATTCTTCAGTGTATCCCGTAAACACTTCTTAAATGGAGCAGCCCTCCAAATGTATACATCCCAGTGGCCACACCATCATCTGAAGGGCTTCTGTTGGATCTTTATGACACTGGCACAATCACCCAAGAGCCTTTTCACATTTTTTTTTCCAGCTAGTTCTGGTTTTCTGTAAAGTCAACCAACCACTTTCCTGCCTGGGGCATCTACCTGGTGGCCAAGAACTACCTCTCTCCTCTTCATTCTCCCATGTCACTGGCTCTTCCCTTCTCAAGCCTCACTCATTCCCACAGTGATCCCGTCCAATGAGTTCTCACTCAGACCCTTCCAGCTGCTACCTCCAAGCTTGACCGTGTGGCTTACAAACAAGAGAAGCATTATTCTCTCTTTTGGAGGCTGGACGTTTGGATATCATGATGTTAGCACATCTGCATGTTAGGAAGGGCTCTTGTCAGTGCTGCACAGGGATGTCTTCTCATTACAACTTTACACGTTCAAACATGGAAGCTTCCTCGCGTCTCTTATAAGCCCTACCACCACCCACAAGCACTCCTCTTCCCTGAACTTCCCTGAAAGTTCAAGCCTTCTTGTCTTTCGTAAGTCTCTACTCAACTGTTGCCTTATATAAAATTCATCTCTTTTTGGAGGTGGTAGAACCTTTAGAGGATGAGGCCGACTAGGAGGGAGGAAGTTAGGTTACTGGGGTGCAGCCTTCAAGGGGAGTGTAGAGCTCTTCCCCCTCCTTTCTCCTTTGCTCCATGGCTCCCGTGAGATAAGCAGGCTTTTCTGCCACACGCATCTGTTTTATTGCATCATAATTGATCCCAAGCAGTGGATCCGATTACTTTCAAGTTGACTATAACATGCTTTTCACTATAGTAAAGTAAAGGAGAGCTGACTAATACACTTCCCCTCTACTTGACTAAGGGGGCTTTATTTTCTTCCCTCCCATTTTCTTGAAGGGAGTGACATTATTATTGTTCATCACAATATTCTCTCACCAGACCAGGCCCAGGCATGGAGAGGATGCTTAGAAAGTGTTCATTCAACTGCTGATTAGCAATATGTTGCATATTGAGTCTCCTAGGATGAATATTGCCCGTTTTAAGTATGACTGAAGCACCTTACGCAATGCTGGGCCTCCATTGTCCAACACAACGCCTGGCATGTTGCACTGAATGAATTGAAATGAGTCTGAACACAATCACAGAGACAGGAAAGCACAGGAATCCGTCCAAGACTCACTAAATCCTATTAGGTTTAGCGGGAACAGAGGTCTATTTAAGAAGGAACAAAAAGAAGGAATAATAAGCCTCAGAAGCATCGACAAGGGTCATTGACTGTAGTCCCAATTCAAAATGTAATCACCCCAAAGGCCTTACAAGTAGATAGGCTATTCCCTAAAAGCAAAGGCAGTCTGTGATTCCAAGATAATGTTATGCTGGTGCTGGGCTTGCTTTCGGGCCCCATTTTTTTCTTCTCAATCTGATTTTCCTTAAAACTGAACTGGACTTGAAGTTCTTCAAGCCATCTGCCTTGTGGCACTGAACCCCGGAACAAATAACCATTTTGTCTTTATGGATGTGTCCATCTGGGGAACCACACTAAGATGCTTGGTGTGGGTCTACAGGCTCTTAATGAGCAAGGTGGGAAGACAGTCCCAGCTCAGCTCCCAAGTCAGAGAAGGTAGTGGAGCATATTGAGGCATGCCTAATGTTTCTCTCAAACTCCCTCCTTGCCAGTGTCTCACTCAGTCCAGGTATACTCCAACAATGGAATCAATCAACTATGAACTAAAACATTTTTTTTAATAAGTTGATCGTGCCATATATTTCATCATGGTAATGGAAAGCTGACTAATACAGCACTTTCCCCGCTATGTGACTAATGCTTCTTTCTTTGTATACTGTACTGTTTGCTTTAGAACCAAGATGCGTGAAATTCAGACCCTCCTTACTGCTGCTCCATCAGCCATGGATTCAGTCCTCTGTGTAAGCCTGATCTCTCTCTCTCTCTCTCTCTCTCTCTCTTTTTCAGCCATTTGAATTTATTTTGAGAAGTCTCTTTTTTATGAAATTTGCAGACAAATGGTGGGAACTAGAAAAGATCATCCTGAGTGAGGCATCCCAGAAGCAGAAAGACACATATGGTATATAGTCACTTACAGGTGGATATTAGACATATAATATAGGACAAACATACTAAAATCTTTACACCTAAAGGAGCTAAGCAATAAGGAGGACCCTGGGTAAGATGCTCAATCCTCTTTCAGGAAGGCAAATGGAATAGACATTGAAAAAGGGAGTAAACAGGGAACAGAACAGGAGCCTGAGTTCTTTTTGACTCTGAGCCATTCTTGTACAACTCCCCTCCCTAAGCATTTTCTTAATAGTTTTCTGTCTATTCTTTTCAGCCTCTGAGGCCCTCAGTGTCTTCCCCTGGAACAGGTCCTTCAGCAATATTCTAGACCCTAAAGTGATGGCTAGTGTTAGCCCCTCGTGGTCATGGTATGAAGAAGATATGAACCTCTGTGAGCAGAGCTAGTTCAGAGTGGCTGGACTCTGAGCGCAGAAGTTCTAACTGCAGCCTGATCACAGAATGCTATGCGTGCAGCCTGTGGGCCACTATCTCCTGCCACTACCAAACTGCCTGTCTGCCGCACCTCCCTGTCTCTCAGTGTGAGGCCAAGTAATGTGCACCCACCAGGCTGGCTGCAGCTGCTGCTTTACATTTGTAGATTTTAGGTCCATTACCGAGCCATCCATTGACAGCACCTGATGCTTTGACTGGCCCAGCAGATGCCAAGCAGAGATTTTCAGTCTTGCTGAGCCTCTGAAATGGAACTATCACACTTGCATTGAACAGCACACACACGAAATCAGAAAATTTATAGTCTGGAAGGGTATCTGCAACAAGGCTTCCTGTTTGAGTAAGACAGGCTGATTAAAAATATTAAAGATTGTGATGTCTTTCCCCCTCCCTCCAGTGGCCCTGTCTTTTTTCTGTGTTTATCTTTTGCTGGAGGTGCATTTCAGAGCTTAAGGCTGACAGTTTCATTTAAAATTATTTAAACTATGCCAAATACAGGATGAGTATGCAGGTGATTTTTTTTTCTCCTCTCTGTAGCCCCAGCCTCATACCAAATCAGAAGGCAGATGGAAGCTTGCGTTGGATGTCATTAATTTCTGAAACCAGCCTCATTCCTCTCAGCTTCCCATCCTTGCCCCTCCGCTCCATGCATACACAGTGCCCACAGAGACAACTTTCTCAAATTTATTGCATCTGCAAACTGTGTGCTCGCTTGGATGGATATAAACTCTGTACTTCCCTCACCTCAGCCAACGTAATCCCCAGCCATGGCTCTAACTCAGAAAGGAAGCAAAGGGCAGCGGGCTGTATGTCCAGACTCAGAGCGAGGATGACAGGTTAGAGGATGATTGTCCTGGCCTTTCAGAGGGAGAGGAATGAAGAAATGAAAGGTTTCATTTCTAAGAGAGGAAAGGAGAAATATCATATTATGGGTAAGCTAAGGATGTCTGGTCTGAAACAGCTAAAGGGGGGAATATATCTAAACATGGAGACTGTCTGTGATGGGGAAAATGTACAGACGCAAGTAATAGGTAACCCCAGGGAAGGAGGAGGAGGAGGAGGAGGAGGAGGAGGAGGAGGAGGAGGAGGAGGAGGAGGAGAATAACGACGAGAAATGAGCTCCTCCGGTCACCCAGGTTCAGACAATCTAGTCACTGTGGGTCACTCTCAGAGGACTGCTCCATTTCTTCTTTGCACAGGGTGGGACCACACTGCATAGCAAAGAGCTGAGAAGAGATGGACGTTAGCACAATCAGACTGCTCTTCAGATTATCAGAGAAGATGCTGGGAAACACTAGTAAGGAAACATGACTCAAGTTCTCAAAATGAAGGTAGAAGCAAGGGTTATAAAACCGGAGACAATATGTGTCACTTCGAGCATGTATTTGAGCATGTTTTGGTGTTTGCCCCAAATGGGAATGTTGGAAACTGTCATATTAGGAGGTGGAGTCTCTGAGAGATAACTAAGTCATTCTTCCCTTACAAATGAGGCCCCTATAAATGAGATTAAAGGACTGGGCTACAGCTAAGTGACAGAGTACTTGCCTATCATGGGTAAGACCCTGAGTTTGATTTCTAGCACCACAAAAACAAACAAACAAAAAAACAAAAAACATGTCAACAAATAAAATATTTATTGAGGCTGAGAGTGGTGGATGGTGTTGGATGTTTATAATTTAGGCTACTTAGAAAACTGTGGCAGGAGAGAGAGGGAGTATATATATATAAGAAACTGGCATCTTGTACTTCTTTACCTCCTGAACCACGAGGGATGAAATTCGGGGTTTTATGGCTCCCTCATCTAAGCCACTTCTGGAAACAGCCAGCATTCTAAGATACAATGCCAATAGTCAATGAACCAAAAATGGTAGACATTATGCAATGCTTTGTGGGCTTATGAATGTCTAAGGAAGATCTTTTCTTTATGATCACTTACCTGATTGTGCCAGGAATAAGGCTACCTTTCCCTTCTATCTATTTCTTTGACTTTCCTTTTCTACCTTTAGAGAAAAAGAACATCCACATTTTTCCTGTACAATATAGCACTAACAACCAGTTCCTAGCTGGATTGTGATACCCAGCAACGGCTGCCTTGAGCTCCTAAACTGCAGGGCACTGCAGGTCTCTCAGCATCATTTATCATCCCAGTAGCTCTCCTCCCTAGATGATGTGTGGTAGGCAGATGCAGAAACAGTTTTCTTCTCTCTTTTCTTCTTTTCCAGTCTTCCAAACACAGTATGCTGTATGTGGCCAACCTGAGTGGAGGGGATGTCCCTCTCCTTAGGCAGATAAGGGCTCATGGCCCGGATTCAAATCTCCTATCGAAGGTCACAGGAGGGTGTTGCATGCAGGAAGAGGGGCTCAGAGATTCAGAAACCCCCCAGTGCTCAGACTGACTTTTCTATTGGAAAGTTAGCATCACTGAGTTGTAGACAGTGAGAACACATCCTGACAGAGGCCCATGTGCTTTTTTTTTTTTTTTTTTAATCTCTGAGGATACTGAGAATCACACAGCTCCAAAGGGTTGCTTTGCCAGAGGGGTAGTTATTCTTCTGCCTCTTGAAGTTTATTGAATTTAGTAGCAGTTTCCATCATCTAGACTATAAAAACTCCACACAGACATTTGGGAACTTGCTTGTTTAGCCCTTTCTAGGCGCCAGGTGGAGCGTACAGGAGCTTATAAGAGTCTAGGCAAGGATGTGGGGAATCTCAGTGGATCCAGGCTCATATTGAGGTCTTCAACTGGCCATGACCACTGACAAAGCTAAAAGGCTCTTCCAACCTCATGGTCTTCCTAGGAATAAGAGTGACTTCCCGTATTCATAGTGACTCGTCATGGAACACCTACTACACAGAAGATATTTTCATGTAGATCACTTGTCTTTACAGGATTGCAAGAGAAATCAGCTGCTCCTTTGTTCATATGGGAGCATGCTACTTGGACCAGGAGGCCTCCCCCACCCCCAGTTTGTTTTATACATGCACCAGAAACAAGCAACCTTCTGCTGAAGTCCTAGGCTTGGGGACTGGGAACAGTCTCTGCTCAAATCCTAGGAGGTTGGTGTCTCAGATACTACGTGCCCCTCCGAAAACTTGAGAACATCAATGGAAAGAGCTAGCAAGACAGGC
Organism: Meriones unguiculatus; assembly: GCF_030254825.1. Classification (NCBI taxonomy): domain Eukaryota; kingdom Metazoa; phylum Chordata; class Mammalia; order Rodentia; family Muridae; genus Meriones; species Meriones unguiculatus. The sequence goes on from NC_083349.1 coordinate 167,656,841, forward strand.
ATCTGGGTCACCGAATTGCCCAGGGAGTCACAGGCGTTGCTCAGGCACTCCAGCAGTAATGCAGCAAACAGGGAGTCCAGCCAGAGCCACCTACTGTGTTTCCATTTCTCAGTCCATTAAACCCAGAAAACACCAAAAGTTCACAAGACTTGACAGTGATAAAATAGTATCGTGCTCCCCATACCCCCCCATCCCTTCCAAATGAGGTGCTATTCCAGGTACCAGTCCAAGAGTTCAAAGTCCCTCCTACTAGGTAAGGGAGGGATGGTCAGAGCAGGAGGCATGGTGGCCCACAGCACAGGTGAGCAGAAGCAAGGGCAAGGCACGTGTCCTGGGCTTCCCTTGGTCCTCTCCTGGAAATGTTGCCTTTTAAAATAAGCACCATATTCCTCCTGCATGACTACTGAGAGCCAGATCCCAGTGAATTAATGCTTGATTGACCCAAACAGCCTCCATAAGGATCACTGCCAGCTACTTCTTCCTTGGTCATCTTTCACACACACACACACACACACACACACACACACACACACACACACGTAAGCACACACACAATAGTCAGAATCAGTTCTGAAACCTATGCTCATAAGATCCCTGCATCACATTCCAGTTGCACCACTTATCACTCCCAGTTTCTAGCTCATCTCTTGTACCAGTTCCTCAGAATCCTTTGTAGCTTAGCCCAACCTTTCTCTGTGATATGAACTTTGTGTTTCTCCCTCGAGCGCCTCCTGCCCCAACTAGGCTTAACTTTAAGATTGTCTGGGAGCATGTGCCCATTTATGGATCTGCACACTTGAGCCCTCTGGCCACACCAGGCTTCCCTGTGACTATGGAAGAGTTCCAGTTGGGCCCATCACCATCTCCTTCCTCTGTGGAGCTTTCTTGGGAGCCGTAGGTCTGTGTTGACTTTTCTCTCTCCTCTCCTTGAACATTACTTTCTGCACTGCATAATTAGCACCTGATGCTATGCTGTCTTCTCTAATTATCTGAACCATGTAGCACATGCCTTAAAAACACCCAGAGAAAATACTCGTCTATAAATCTCTACCTTGTGCATCTGTTTGGTTTGCTTACCCAGACTGAAAATCCAAGTGTTTATTTTTCATGTGTCAAGCGCAGTCACACTTGAGTCTAGGCATTTAGTTGGCTCTCAGTGCTGCTGAGAAAACACTTAATGAAGTCTTGGTCTTTTTTGGCATGAATACTTTCACTTACATTTTTTCTAATTGACATAGAAGCAAAGGATTTTGCTCTTAGTTTACAATAAGAAAATTTGAATTCCATCTATAAAAGAATGGTATATATCAATTTCTGGCATGAAGACTATAGGAAATGAGCACAAGGTACATGAAGGATTTTCCCAGCACTACCAGAGCCCAGATACTCTGCTCAGCCACTTCTCTATTTTGAGATTCTTGGGACAAAGGTTCGCTCATTCAATAAACATTTCTGGTTTGCACAGTACATGTATGTGCAAAGGCCAGAGAAGGTTGCTGGAATGCCCTGCTTCGTCTCTCCGCATCTTCCCTAGGGACAGAGTCTCACGGTGAACTTAGAGACAGGCTGGTAGACAGTAGGCCCCAGTCATCTGCTCTCTCCCGTCAGCACTGGAGTTACAGGCATGAATTATCACATCCAACTTCTTAGGTGGATTCTGGTATTCAAACTCCGGTTCTCATACTCGATGCATCAAGTCCTCCCAAGCACTAAGCCGCCTCTGCGGTTCCTCGGGAAACACATCTATTGCAGTGGTTCTTGCTATACACTCCCATTCCACCTTTGGAAAAAAGTAGATGGACTTGTTGCTCAGACATCTCAATATTTAATTGGAAGTAGGACCTGGGCAGATACACACACACACAAACACACACACACACACACACACACACACACACACCACACACACACACACACACACACAGATGTAGGTGCACTTGGGGTTCAGAAAAGAGTTCAGATCCCCTGGAGCTGGGGTTCCAGGCAGTTGTGAAGCCCCCAATGTGGATATTAGAAACTTAATCCAGGTCCTTTGCCAGATCTGAAAGTGTTCTTAACTTCTCAATCCTATCTCCAGCCCTTCCTCAGTGATTTTAAGTTACAACCTCTATTAATACCTTAAAAACTCAGGGATCCATTTGTTTTGAAGGGCAGCGTTAGAACCCAACGTATCTCATCCTTCCTAACAAGAGGCATAGTCAACAGTGCAGCTCACAATGGTATTGGAGACACTGCTCAGTGTGGATTCACTGAGGGAATCTGCCTAGAAGTAATGTCCAAACCTGAGCCACCTAGCAACTGGCACAATAGAGATGAATTAGTCAAATAAAAAGAGAAGGGGATGCTCTGTACAAGAGACCCTGAGTGGGTAGAGGGACAGCAGGGCATTGTCACATACAACAGTTCTTCTCAGATGAACTCCGTCCAGCAAGTAGCACATGAACGGGTCCATGAACTCCCAAGGAAGAATCTCCTACCCCCAACGCTGACATGTGAACCTTGCTCTTTTGCTTTTTTCCTCATTACTGCAAGATTGACTGGAAAGCAAGCTGAGAAGAGAGTTTACAAGCACAGGGAGGAAATGCTAGCCTATATGGTAGCTTAGAACCAGAGAAACTATTCCAAGAGACCATGTAAATGATGCCATTTGAAAGACAAAATGAGGCATTCTACCCAGGCACTGGCAGAAAAGGGAGGAGCAGAAGTTGGAATCTCCAGCTTGGAACTAACAGCAGCAGTTCCTCCAGGTCTTTTACTTGTCGAAATCTTGCCTGGAAAACTCAGACACCAGGTCTTCAGATGCAGGCCTTGCTGGGGATGGGGTAGGGGACGGAGAATGAAAGCAGGAGGCAGAAGCATCCTTGAGGACTCACCCAGACTACCTGAACACCAAGGTAGGCTAACAGTGGTTCAGTTGTCGTGACAAGCTTTTCCACATGCAGAATGCATAAACAACACTCTTTGAAGGACATTGGGGTTCCTCATGGGGAGAACATGATCAGCCAGCACATCTGCAGCTGCCACACTTCTTAACACACACACACACACACACACACACACACACACACACACACACACACGCAGTTAATTAGAAGAGAGAATGTTTGATGGGAAAGATGACAGAGGCACTGATCTGAGTGATACTGGGGTCACTGTCTGGCTGTGCCGCCTGCCTGTGTACACTCACAACCCTGCCTGGCCCCGATGGCCCATCTGCAGGTGAGACAGCACCCACCACTGGCCCTTGCTCTGCTATTAGCTTGCTATGTATGTATGTTCAGGCAAGTCCCCTCATCACTCTGGATCTCAGCCCCCAATTTGTACAATGAGGAGGGTGGACTATGTTTCCCTAGGGGCCCTTTCCCTGACTATAAATTCAGAATAAAATTCCTGTCTCCTTACCCTGTGGAATCTCACACATGTGAGGAGGCGCACCTGGCCGCCCTCAGGTCTCACTGACCTGTGCTCTTAGCCACCAGTGGCTTGCTGCCTGTCCTTTCTCTGTAGCTAATCTCATGCATGAGTTACTGCACGGCAGCTCCATTACCAGCAACAGCGACCATGCTGATGAGAAAAAAATAAATGTAAGCACCTAATCTGACTGTGCCAATTTATAGCTCACAGTCCCTAGAGGACCCCTCCCCTCTCCGCAGTGCCCCGGGTACCCACAGTCCCTTGTTTTCCATATGCTTCCTGCTCACTACAACTCTTCTCATTCCACTGTAATACAGGCCTCGCTACTGTCCCCCAGCACCTTTGCAGCAGAGGAAGCAAAGCCTCCTCCCAAAGCAAAAACAAGGGCTTTTTAGACATGCCCATAGTGACTACCCAACAGACTGGAAATCAGGGCTCCAATCCTGCATCTTCCTGTGAGACTGAAGGTCATTAGCATGCTATGGTGTTGTCATGTGTGTTCTGGGTCATTGACATCCCTGGCCTGTTAGCAAAAAGCTTGCGCCCTGTGTAGGGTCTGAACTCCAAGGCTACTTTACTGTCACACCCAGAGGAACAACATCAGGACAAGCTCGTTGTTTCCTGCCTACAGTAACCCTTCCTCTTCCATGTGTCCTGTACCCACAGACCAGGGCCTAGAGAGAGAGAAGGACGTAAGAACAGTAGTTGTCCTAGTGCTCCCTTCTGAATGAGAGCTGTGTTCACAGACCTATCAATCCTCCTGGGTCCCAAAAGAAGGAAAATCTCTGCTTCCCTTCTGAGCTAACAGATGCTAACAGCTTTTCCTGGGACACCCCAGGGCACTAAAAGGGTCTCATTTCATGCCTAGATGCGAATTCAAGAGACATGGCCCCTGTTGCCATCCTTCCTTAGATCTGACTGTGTGAGCGATAGCAGGCTAGCTGAGGGTGAGCCACTGGTGGAGAAGATGGGTCTGGAGGAAGAGGTGGACACCAGTCACTGGAGAAACTGATGCAGTAGGAATTGTTCCTGATTAGAGCTGGAACAGGACAAAGGCAGCCCAAGTCTGGGAAGGGTCCCTTTCAGCTCCTTTCCTATAGCAGAGAAGCCTCTTCATCCCTGAGAACTGGGGCTCAGTGGGACTGCCACACCCTCACGTGTGGGCCCCAGTCTGTAGTGGTTGTAGGTGCTCTGTGAGGCAGGGTCTCACCGTGGGAGGAGTTGGGTAGGTCTGCATGCTAGTGAGAATCAGGTCAATTAATGCTTTCCTGGGTTCCAACTTTCTGCACTCACCAGAAATAAGTATAAAACTCGGCTGTTTAAGACACAGAGGTACAAGGACAATAAGTGGAACAAGCTACAGAAGTAGGACAGTCCTGTGGAGCGCCTGCCGGGATCTCTCCCTATCTATCCTAGGTGCATGTTCGGAAGGGTACGCGTTTGAGGCCTCTGCTCCGGAGGCCCGAATGGAGATGAGCAATCTTATAATGAAACATCTGTCTCTCCTCTCTTTCTCTTTCCCCCAACTCATCCAATTACCACATCTAACATTATCCATCATCTCGTCTTTGCGGCCGCCAGAATCGAAGAGGAGACGGGGGAAATTAATAATAATTGTGGTGTCACGGTGCGGGATGCAATCAGAATTCAGCATGGAAGCAAATACAAACACAAACAAACCATATTTTTTCTTCTGAAAGATGGCTCAATCCTCCCTCCCTCCTTCCCCGAAGAGCTGCTGATGGTGGAGCTCAGGAAAGAGATGAATCAGCGCTAATGTGGGGATTAGGAATTGATTCTGCAGCCCCAGCCTGCTCTGCAACAGAGAGGCCTCTAATTGAAATTAGAGCCGGGATTTGGGAGCCTCTGAAGAGACAACTCAAATTCATCAGGGCCCAAGTGGGAAGCAAAAGGAAGGGATCTCTCTCTTTCTCTCTCTCTTTTTTTTTCCAGTGGAAGGTCAGAAGTCTGAAAAGGTAAAATGAGACATTGGATTGTCCACTCAGGGAGAAGCTAAGGAAAGAGGTAACTCCCCAATCCTTTGCCTCCTTGTCTAAGGAAAGAGGTAACTCCCCAATCCTTTGCCTCCTTGTCTAAGCAACTCACCAGGGGATTCCCAATCTTCCTTCTGCACCACTACCAACCAAGCTGTGCTATTCCTACCTAAGAGGAGTCCTCATAGCCCTGAGGACCCCTAAATGAGTGTCTAGCAAACTATAATGGAGCAGCCTGCTGTCTTGGCTAGTAAGGGTAAATCTAGCACAGATCAGACCAAAGTGCAGAATATTTAAAGCAAAAATAACTGGTTTTGGTTTTAATAAGTATTTGCATACCCTACTACTCTCGGATCTCTGCCCCCAGCCCTGCCCCCAGCCTTGCCCCCAACCCTGCCCCCAGCCCTGCCCCAGCCCTGCCCCAGCCCTGCCCCCAGCCCTATTCAGAGCTGGCCACAACACCTGTCAGGGAGTTCCAACCTTGAATGTTTGTATGGGTGTGGTCAGGGTGAGGCAAGTTGGAAACCTGTTCCATTCTCTCTCTCTCTCTCTCTCTCTCTCTCTCTCTCTCTCTCTCTCTCTGTGTGTGTGTGTGTGTGTGTGTGTCTCCGTTTTTTTGTGGTTTTTTTTTTTTTTTTGAGACAGGATTTCTCTGTGTAGCCTTGGCTGCCCTGGACTCACTTTGTAGACCAGGCTGGCCTTAAACTCATAGTGATTCGCCTGCCTCTGCCTCCCTAAGATTAAAGGCGTACACCACAATGCCTGGCTACCTGTTCCTGTCTTTATATCTTTATATTTTTGATTCAACCTCTCCCAGGATGTGTATGTCAGTACTAGTTACTGCAGAGGCCTTTTCTGAACATACAAAATACCGTATGGGACAGTTTGGGGCATAAAGTAGGGCACAATAGATAGAGCAGTCCATAACTTCTACAGCGCACAGAACTTCCCACCTCAACGAGGTCCAGGCAAAGGAAATATGCATACTAAAGGGGGTAGAAGGAGGCCACAGCTTGCATAACAGAGTGACACTGGCTTAACAGTACTTACCAGATATCATTACCACTTCCTTCAAAAGTTTCATACATGTGCCACCTCCATACTCTCCCATGGCTTCTGAACTATGAAATGTTTTGCTGGTACTCCTAGCCTGCTACTTGGTACTTTTGCTAATGTACTCATCCCCAGAAGCAGGCTGGGGGTCCTAAGACTGTTTGTTCTTCTGTCCAAGGTCTGTGCTGTTCCATCCCTGGCAATAATAGTCCCCTCTTGCTAAACAGTAACTAATGGGAACAAAGGTATAGATGCAACACAGGATAAGTTCAGGATAAGTTCTCCCATGTCAGTGTGCATATGCTGGTCTCTGATCTCCACTACCCAAAATCTTCTCCTTGACAGGACTACAGTGAGGATAGATGGGGCGTAATGGATACTGCTAAAATAAGGCACTGATTGAGAGCATTCTAAATCTGCGTCACTCAGCAAGTCGCTCCTTCTTCAAACTCCTCCACGATGGCCTAGGCTGCAGGGTTACATTCATCATCACTCTCTCCTAGCACGTGTTAGAGCTTTGCCCTAACTTTAATCTGATTGGCTGGTCCAGGCAGTGAATGGCACTGTCTAGAACTGTGCTGTAAATAAATTCCCTGGAACCACAGCAGGCACCTGTCTCTCCATTGTTGACTCTCGGCATCGAACTGGGCCTCAATATAGATATATGTATTTTTTTCTTTTTGTCAGCCAGGATTAAGTCTGAGTTTGCAGCATGTCTCTGAATACAATTAGAGTGTTAACTATCAAGTGACTTTCAACTTGGATTCCTACAGCAACTGGAGTCTATGCAAATTATGATAGGCTTTCTGGGAATGCTCTAGAAGACAGTAAGAATAGAGTCCCAAAAGCATTTTGAGCTTTGAGATTAAGTCCCTTGGATTTCACATTCTGTTTTAACTTTTGTAAGACACAAGTCACTGGCACTGGCTATGTATACACATAGTACCTAGCGCTGATCTGAAACCAAGCCCTGAATCACAAGAGAGCTTAGAACTGCAGGAGGGCTCTGGGTGAGCTTTGGATGGAAACTGTCCTGCTGTGTCTGGAAAACATTGTTTCCTTGTAGTCTCCTACCTCTGCCTGTTACAGTCTTTGTGGTCTTTCTTCCACAATGATTCCTGAGCCTTGGGCTGGAAAACTATGGTATAAATGGCCATTTGAGGCCAAGCATTCCCTTCTCTTATTATCTGCACCTTGACCAGATGTGGGGTTCTGTGTTAACTGTTATCTGTTGCAAAAAGAAGCTTCTCTGATAGGGTTGAGAGGTGTGACGCATCAATCTATGAGTATAGCAATAAGTCATTCAGTATATTTTAAATACTATGCTATACTATATAATAGTTGTAGGCTTTTCCCTAGAGCCTATGGTCTGATTGGCTATGGGTTCCTGGCCCTGATAATAGTACCAACTATGAATTTCAATTTGTGGAACAGGCCTTAATTCCAATTAGAACTTGGTTGGTTATTCTCATGACATTCATGCCAGTATTGCGCCAATGGACATGTCTTCCTGGGCTCGTCATTATTATAGCTTGCAGGTTGACCAACAAACTTGAGGAAATGGGTTGTAGATAATCTTACCACTGTTCATTTTCTTTTTGTGATTCTGTTGATGGAATCTTGGACCTTGCTCGTAATAGACAGTCTCCAACTGAGCTCTATCTTTATTCTACAGAATCTCTGAAGTATAGATAGTTTTCTTGTCCAGCCAAGAACTGTGATATTATGAGGGGAATGGTTCATAACTCAGAGTTGTTGAAAAGCAGGAGCAATCTGCAACAATTGTTTAAAAGTTTTAGACCATGAGATGTGTAAATCTAAAACAGAATTGGGGAACTCTGAACCAAAGAATCACTAACTGCTTCAGCATTGTGGACCACAAAGTCTGTGTGTGTGTGTGTGTGTATGTGTGTGTGTACCCACCCAAGTGTACATGCACAGACACATGTGCTAAAGTCAGAAGACAACCCTGGAAGTTGATTCTTGCCTTCCATTCTGTTTGAGACAGGAATTTCTGTTGTTCAGTTCTTTGTACAACAGGCTACCTGCTGGAAGCATCTATGGATTTTCCTGTCTCTGTTTCCAGTCACTGCATACTGCACAATTTCATCCTGGAAACTTGGCTGCTGCGAGAAGGATGGAGAAAGGACAGACACACATGCAGAGAAGCTGTGATTGGGCGGACCCTGCACTCTGCTGGAGACACACCATCAACAGCTGCGACCCAGAAAGTTAATGCATTTATTTTACACATCTGAATTAAGGATGTAGGTTTACTGTGTGTAACTGAATAAGGACACAGGCATATCTAGTCCATGTAGGAGGTCTCTGTTGAGGAACAGTCTCAGTTGTCATCCAGAAAAAGGAAACTGTGGTTGATATTTTCAATGCACACTGTCAACATTTGCACTCAGACCCGGGGAGAGCTTGCTGATTCCCATGAGTCTGAGGCAATGGGATCATTGATATGGCTGTGCTCATGTAACAACGTACATTCACTCAGGAATTCATCTGCTCCTGACATATTCACCTATGGTTTTCTCTGCTTCCTACATTCTATCTTCTCATTAGAGCAAGCTATGAGTATAGGCACATAAGCTATTGCACCTGGCTATTATTTAGGTTCTAGGGATCCGAACCCAGATCATCAGGCTTGTACAACAAGCACTTTGTCCATCGAGCCATCTCCCCAGCCCTGTAAAGTCTTTGTCACACTTACTAACTTCTGTCCTTATAAGGAACAGTCAGCCACAGATGGAAGGCCAGTGAGCAGGCTGGGCAAGAAAAACTTTACCAAAAGAATGATAGGGCATATTTCACTTGAGTGTGCTAACTCTGAAAGAAAAAAAAAATAATTGTGCCCATAATAATTTATATAATGTTTTCCAAAAGCCAATATGCTGGGTAGTATATATAAATCTCATCGTGCAAGAATTTTTAGTATCTGCCAGGTCCATCATTTAGAAAAATGAGCAAATCAAATATTTCCTTGTCATTTACATTATTATACCTCTCAACAGCTTCCACATCTCTCCCTCCCACTCCCACACTCAGTGACTGCTTACCATATGCTGTCTCTGCAGACATTCCATGTGTTTCTCCGCCACACCCACAAGGCTCCAGGCCTACCTTTGGGACACCAATTTGAAAAATGACATTCCAAGTTTGTGATCTTCCCCCTTCTACTCTCGTTTTCTTATCCTTGACATTAGAGAAAATTTATTTTTCTCACACTCATCACTGTAGATAATGTCCTATATGGCCACGGGAGCCAAAGCAACCTCAAAACTTGAATGGGCAGATGTGTAAGTGGGTACGAAAGATTAATTTCAGACTCCCTGACTGCTCTACACATGCCTCAAGGGTTACAGACACTGCATTAAAATAAACATCCCACAGGATAAACACAATACAGCCTCAGAAGCATAAATTTTATTTGAATAATTTTTAGAGGGAAGTTAAATATTATAAGTAATTCAAATGATGTTCTATTAAAACATGCCCACAATAAGAATGGTAATATAAATAGTACGTATGAATAATTGATTTGAATTTATGATCGTGATTTTGACAACACTGTACTATGATTTCAGATGAATGGGGATATGCATTTCTGCTCTTCTCTTAGGAGTGTTTGGTGGAAAATTTTGAGAAGCACTCTTGGCATGTGCCCCTATCCTAATTTGTGTGTGTGTGGGGGGGGTGAAGCAAAGTCAAATGCAACCTCACCATTTCTCATCCTCCTTCCGGGAAACCATGGATGCACGCCTGAGATCTTCTCCTTTGGCGCCATGTTAGCAGGTGAAAAGGCCTCTTCAGGACAATGCCCTCCCTGCATGCTTGACACCAACTTCTTCCCTCTCTGTGTGGCATTCGTTTTTGTTATCGTCAGCCAGCCTTAATTTTTCACTTCTGGCTTGACTGCGGTCGTTAACACATTCAAGAACCTTTCATGGAAACTTCGTTTGTTTTATAGTACATCCCATTTTTGCCATCTCTAATCCTTTGCTCCTTTTTCTCAATTCGTTTTTCTCTAGAGCATGGGACATCGTATACTTTTTATTTTTCAACCCAGTGCCAGTCCATTTTGTCTTCACCATTTTGTTGAAATTATCTCCATTGCCATTGTCCAACTCACTCTATTTTTCTAATCCCTTAGGTCATTGCAAACCTGAACTATTGGAGCTATTAGAATCTCTAGAATGGTGGATCTCTTCTCTCTTTCCTTAAAACATATTCCTTCAACTTAAACATTTGTAATTTTTTTCCTTATTTAACTCTTATTTTTCTTCTTTCTGTTCTCATATTGGCTCCTTTAATTTGGAGGAGGAGGGGATCTATCTTTTAGACACCAATGAGGAACAGGCTTCTACTTCACTTTCTCTACACAAACTCCTAGATGAACTTAACTGTTGTTTTAATTACCTGTATTCATTATCTATTGCTGTATAACAATTTCCCCCAAAGTAAACAACAGTTTAATACCATGTACATCCACTATCTCACAGTTCTATGGACCACAGTCCAGAAAGTAGTCTCCCAGAGTGTCTCTGGTTCTGTATCTCAATTGGTTGTGCCCAAGATGTCCAATTTCATATGAAAAATCAAATGGGAGTAGAGTAGTTCTTATTTGAAGTTTATTCAAATGGCTCTTGCAGACCTTATTTTCTTGCCAGCTGGGTCTTTCTGCAACGATGACTCGTATCATGGAAACTGACTTCCTCTAAGGTGAATGATCCAAAACAGACCAATTAATAGAGAGCCTCAGATGGAAATCACAGTACTGTCATAATGTTGGAAGTGAACTCCTATTACTTCTCCTGAAGCCTACTCATCAAAAGTGAGTCAGTATATCCAGTCATGTGTGAGAAGATTACACAGGTCATGAATAGTAGAAGATGGGAATCCCTGACAACTACATACTGCCAGCCCACAGATGGTTCCCAGGCAAATGTCTATATCCCTGACACCTTCCTTGCTTTTTATATACTCCATGCTTACAGGGCAGGTATTTCCATCTTAGGCATTTTGAGGGAAAAAAAAATCACAATTCTTTCAAAATATGACCTATTTCTTCTAAATATGGCATGAGCACAAACCTAGGCATCCTACCTAGAAACTGAGAAAACGCACTTGTTCTGTTACAAGATACAATCAGCTTTTCCTTTCTGAATTGTATCATTAAATAAAAACCGATTTTCTTTTTCTGCTACTTACAAAATTGAACTGTTCGTGGTGTCTCTCCTGAGCCACAAACATCAAATCCATGGCACCTTGTCAAGTACACAGCAGACACAGAGTATGAGGTGGACTAAAACTGAAATGCCAAGGCCACAAGTGGACAGAGGCAAGATTCCCACCGAGTACTGACAACTGTGACAGCAGTAGTGTCTCTGCTGCTGCTGTGGCTGCTATCAATGGGGATGACAATGATGACAGTAATACCAACGTGGATTAGTTACACAACCTCAATAATAATATGCAAGGTGCGCTCTCCATCATGGATGCAAACAAGCTCTCTGCATCCTGTGAGCATTTCAGGCCTCGTCAGAGATGCCAAAATCCCGGGTTCCAGTGCCACATGTCATCATCTCTGCTTCTGCACCTGGATGCTCAGTTAAGGCTCATTCTCAAAATAAACTCTGTTTGTGAATGAGGAAATCATCACAGGATAATTGGAGCTGCCGAAGAGCCTGAGATGTCATTCTAACTGAGTGCCATTCCGAAGCTTCCCTGTAGAATCTAAGAAGCCCTACATCAATCACCTAATCAATGATTTTATCCATTGTAGATGTACTGGACACAAGCCCTCCAGATACATCCTTTTCTTTGTCCTGAAAGGATACCGTCACCTCCTCGGTAGTGAATCTACTATGTCATCTCCACTAGCCCTAGTACAGCAGAGAGAGCCATGTGGGAAAGGTTTCCAGATAGATAGCATCACCCAGCAGCAGCAGCAGCCAGCCCTATTCCCGCCTGTGAATTCAATGGACTTCCAAATGCAAACAGACAGTCGGTGCCTTAGGACAAATTTAGCTGTGGCTGGGCTACATCATGGATGGTTACTAGCATGAAAATTCATTCATATGAGTTTGGAATATAATACCTGACACAAGATATATCGTGCCTGCCGTGCTCCAATCCCAGATAAGGACACAGCAGTAACAGATGGAGGAACAAGGCACTTATCTTGTTAGTTGATGGATTTATCTTTTTTTTCGCCTTTCCTACATATTCCATAGTGTTCAGTGAGTGGTGGTTTTACCATGCAGCATATGGAGAGTGAATTGATTTCTTCTCTCCTGCCTTAATTCAATAAGAGCCAGAGTAGAGGATAAACAGCTTCTTGCACTAGAAAAATTTCCAAACAGTCAAAAAAATGTCAAATTGCCTTTTCTTCTTTCTTGTGGTTTGTATCTTAGTTCTGGGGAGAATTCTTTCCTCAGTGGGAATAGAAGGGAGAAAGTGAGAGTGCTTTGCATGATTAGGATAATGGTGTCTCCAGGGTTTCTGGGCCTCCAGCTGGGGACAGCAATCCAGCTGATTCTGAGGACACGGTAAGAAAATCACAAGTGTAGTCTCAGGAAGAGAGACAAATCCATGTGGTCAGAATAATTTCAAACATGAACCATCATGGCCTTAAGGACGTGTCCATTGGCAGGTTTCCCCCAAGATCCCTCTAAAATAATGGCAAAGATAGAAGGAAAACAGACAAAACAAGAGAAGACTTCACCAGATGAAGCAAGTTGGCAGAGCTGTAAGACAGGAGCTGATGAATGACCCATAACAATCCATAAAACAGAGAAAGTAGAGCCCAAAACACAGCATACATGGAAGTGGCCAATTTCAGCTGAAACTTAAAACCACAGGCAGACTCTGTGGAGGCTGAGGGAAGGCAGAACAAAAAGAAGATAGTAAAAAATATCCATGAGGAAAAGTTTTATTTGCCACTCTTCAGTGCTGGAACTAGACTGTTGTCTTGAGAAAACACAGGAAGCTTATTTTCCAGAATAATGACAATGAAAAATGTGGTCCCTGCACTAGCATCCACATCACCTGGAAACGTGTGAGAGATGGAAGTTCATGAGGAAGTATACATGATACTAGCCTCTCAAGCTACCTCCCACCCCAGGAAACAGTGATGTGTGCTTTAGTTTAAGAACAACTGGAGACAAGGTGAAGCAGAATTAGACAGGAGGGACTTAAGCAGATTGTGAAAGTCTTCTTTAGATAAAGGTAGGCACAAGAATAGATAAATGGTTGCTGGCTTCAAGGCCAGCCTGGTCTCCATGGTGAGTTCCAGGCCATAGTGAGTTGCATAGTACAGTATACTATGCATAATAAGATCCTCTCTCAAAAAGCCAAAATCAAACAAATAGTCAACAACAACAAAGTGATGTTTGAGGGTTACACAACAAAATACCCGGCTTCATCCAATCTGTTTTCAGTAAAGCCCTCCAATTCCAAGCTCACTTGCTCAGCTTCCATGGGGCTGTGCAACTCCTTCTTCTCAAGCAAAGCAACAAACTAGAACCAGAGAACAGTGAATGGCTCTTGGAAATTAAAAACAAGAATATCTGAGAAAGTCAAAGGATCTTAATTATACATAAGACGATAAAATTAGAGAACCATCCATAAAGTATAGAGGGAGCAAACTGAAATGAAAAATAATATGAAAACATGGCATTTACCTAATTTAACTTCTTCCAAAAGTAAAAAAGGAAGAATGAGAAAAAGGAGGGAATTAATGAATAAATAGCAAATGACACATTTTTAAAAACTAATTAGAATAAAGACGAAAGAGGCTAGAGAGATGGCCTGGTAGTTAAGAGAGGACTTGTTGCTCATGAAGAGGACCCACGTTGAGTTTCCAATATCTACACTGTGCCTCTCAACCATCCATAACTCTAGTTCCAGAGCATCAGATGCTCATTTTTTACCTTTGCAGGCATGTGGTGTACACACACACACACACACACACACACAGATATGCAGACCATATGCATAAATAAACAAATAGAAGTTATTAAAAATATAGTAAAGAAACAATTTACATTTAAAAACTTATGCCAAGATACTCTATGTATGGAACGGCATCCCAAAATAAGAGATAGAAAAATAATTGCTAAAACCATTCCTGGTGGGAAAGATAACACACAGATCTCATACAAGGAACCAAGAGTCAAAGTAGTATGTGTCTAAATAGCCACCAGACAGATCTAAATGGCCAGTATGGAAATTTGAGAATGATAGGGGCATTTTGAAGAAAAAAAACATTTTGAGGTGTGACTTTTATGTCTAGCTGAATGAAAACCACATGATGAAGGATGCAGCCTAGTCTTTACTGTACAAGTCAGCTATATGATCTTTGGGTAAGAATTGGCTGAGGTTCTGGAAGCTGATTCCAAAATGAGAGCTAAGATGACTGAACGGACGTCAGATGTCTGCTGTGTAGCTGGTCAGGAAAGCAACAGCTCATGTGCAATAGGAGAGAAGGGACTTGAGGTCCACACACAGAGAAGTACTCAGTCTCTCAGCTGTGATCCTCAGCTCAGCAATGATCCTTCCCAGTAAATGGGAAAGCATTTTGGTGGAAACCGGCATACATGCATAGGAAAATAAGTTGTCCCAGGAAAGCAAAATTTATACAGGGAAGTAAACCGCATCACAAGTCTCTTGATTTGCATGATGGCATTCATTTGTTTATTGACTATTGCCCTAACCAATACTTCTAGAGTAAAATTATAAATTGAAAAACAGAGAAAGTCAGGGCAAAATCTATTTAAGGATGATGAAGAGGCTCTTCTTCTCTGATAGATGAGAGTCTAGAACATTTTAAAAAGTATGTTATTTAGAACTCACAAGATAAATATCTGAAGACAAAACTATGTTTGAAGAGTTCTTGGTCAGGAGAACAGAGCCAGTTATCTTTTTAAAGAATATGCTTTTGGTGTTATTGGTTTTTAGTGATGTCCATGAAACTTAGCATTCATTTTTAAAGCATGACTAAAGGTCCTCTGATTCCAGTTTCAATTCTGCGTTCCACCTTTCCTAGATACATCATCTTTAAAAACATCACTAAACAACTCTGAACCAGACAAAGCTTGTCTGTGTCGTAGCAGAAACTGCTAGTTCCTAAAAGATGTCTTCTCTGCTATCCTCTAAAGTAAAGTTGTCCTCTGTCAGTGTCTGCCTCAGAAGCTTGCTGCTCTCCCAGTGGTCATCACACTGCAAATGGGATGGTTATGTGTTGTCTCTACCCCTAGGCTGTCAAGTTCATGGAGGAATGGGCCTCGGTCTGTGAACTGTTGGCTGCCCTGTGCTAGTGGACAGTAAGGGAGCTACTGGATGCTCTTCCACAGAGCCATCTTCCTAAAGAATCAACAATGAAAGATCTCTCCGGAATGGAACTGACTGTTCCCTGTCAGTCAGACTGTCTTGTTAGAGGGAAGAGTAAACACTGGATAGACGACAGGGGTCATGGAAGTAAAATGCCTGCATCCCCCTTTTTAGGTAGGTCCAAACATTTCCTAGTCCCTCAATATTTAGTAAATGTTCAAACACAGATCATTAAATTTTAAGGATGCTTACTCCTTGATATTTTGTTTTCTAGATACTCTTCACTGTGCCTCTCTCCACTTCTCAAACAGGAACTGTGGGTGTGGCTGAGGTGGAGGGCTGTTTTTAGGGGTGGGATTAATGGCAGAGGCAGGGATGGAATAGGGGCATGTGGGAGTATAGAGATGGGAACCAGTGAGAAGAGAATAGAGTTGTGTGGTAGGCTTCTTTGCTTGACTCTGAGTAACTTAGAGATCTGCCTTCAACATGTAAACTTCTGCTGTATGGAGCAGAGTAGTGAGGACAGCCAACCTTCTCCCAGTGACTGCTTTATCAGGCTCTGTGTAACCTGGGAAGGGTCATGTCTTCATTTTTCAAATGGTCATAGAAACCAAGACTGTACAAGTCAATTGGTGGTTCAATCAAATGAGATAATTCTCTGCTGAATTAATGAGTGAAGAGTTACATTCCTGGTGCTGGGGCTATTTTAAGGAGGATCCCTGTTACACAAAGGTCCAGGCCTATGAGAAGAGAAAGAAACAGTCACTAATTGGGGGACTTTGAATTCAAATGGAGGAGACAGGGCTCTGCTTAGGAGTCTGGGCATCTCAGATATGTGCATAGTGGTTTTATTTTATCTTGTCTGCTTATTTCCCACCCACCCATCCTAGTGAATATATGGAGAATCTAGAGAAGGGTGTGTGACCAGGAAGAAAACATCAAGAGCTAGGTGTGTTATCTAGTGCAGCAGCCCTCACTATACTCAGTAAACCAGGCATCCTTTATGCTTTTCGCTCCCTGCCTGCTATCCAGATGATGTCCAAGTCAGAGCCCCACACTATTGCAGAGTGACTCCCAGGAGAGAACTACAATCCTGAGCTCAGCTGAGGGGTGGCTATAAAAACAGACAGGTACCACTGATAAACAGCAATAGGCAACCATAATCAAGACAGGGGAGATTGCAGGTCTCTGCAACACTACACTGAGCAGCTGCAAACCTAGCCAACATGAATCACCACAGCATCTCTCCCTGTGGCTTGCAGGAGACTGCATTGCCTTTGGAACAAAATGTAGGGTAGAGAAAAGACTGATCTGGATCCAGCAACAGGTTTGGGGACCTATGAGGAGAGAGACTATTAGGGTGGCAGCCTTCAGCACTCTGCTGGGAGATAGCATTCTGTGAAAGCAGATTATTTAGGATGAATGGCCCAGAAAGGCTGTTGTGGACCAAGGTGTGGGGGGAAGGTAGTTCTAACAGAGAACAGGCAGGGCCCGTTGCGAGAATCACTGACCCTGTTTGAGCATTGTGATAAGGGCCAGGAGATCGAGAGGGCTTGAGAAGACCCAGTTAGGGCGAGGTATGTGATGTGACTCTCAGGTTGAACCTGCCACCCCCTCTGTGTGACCACACTCCATCTCCTCCCACAGTCACTGTCAAATTGTTTGAGGCCTCCTCACATTTTTTTCCCCAACCACAGCTGTCCCTGGTGCAGTGTGGCCTGGAAGGAAAGCTCCTGGATTTCAGTCTTCTCCCGCCACTAATGGATTTGGCAGAACACAGGAGGCAGCTCCTCTCATCTGCCCAGGTCTCAGGTGTCTTGCCACTTCAGTGGTCCACCTGTTTGTCTTGCTCAGGAATCCTGCTGTCTGCTCAGTCTGACTGACCCTTACCACCCACCCATCACCAGTTCGATTCCTTGCACTCTTTGTGTGGATAAGTCCTATCCATATTTTATATTTTAATAACATTTCCTCAAGTCAGTTCCTCAAGTCATGCTCACACACAGTTGGAGGTCCTCATATGTTCTCTCAGAACACTGTATTTTTGCTTTCTTGCAATTAGCACAATCTTAATTAAATAATCCCCTATGGCTGAGCCCTGCTAATCCACAGTCTCTATGAGTGAACTCAGCTGGATCTGCTGCATTCTCAGCGCCTAGTACTGTGACAGGCACCCCATAATATGTATGTAATGAAGGAGAAAAATACCAAAAAACATCACTTGAGCGTGACTTAAGCGTTCATGCTATATTAGAGACCAGGAGCCTATTGAACAAGATAAGGTCCATGTTCTTAAGAGACTCAACTAATGTTTGGGGCATACTGAGATGTAAACCAACAATTGCAGTATCAGTGCTGTCATAGAGGTAAGAGCGTAGTACCCAGGGACCCATCAAAAAGAAATGAAAGCTATTTCAGTAGAGCAGGAGAGGTTTATGGCATGAATTCATAATTGCATTATAAATCCTCCTGAACATGGACATTAGTGCAATACTGTGCAAATAGAAAACCCTGGTGATATGGAGACTAGGGCAAATGCATGCTTAATCATTTGTTTACATGAGAGACCCCTAGCTCAATGTGTTCAAATAACATGTATGGAAACATCAGAGATGTTGATCTAAGTAGTTTTAGCATTCACCAATATTTTCATTTGCTTTAATATTCCTGTGTGCCACACAGTTATTTGTTCTGTGTCATTTGATGTCATTGTTATTCATATTTTTCTATAATCATCATTATCATCAGTATCACTGATGATTACTCTAACAGTAATGACATCCAAATCCAAGCCCACAAATGGCTCTAGAAACACTTAGGACACTCACTGAGTCCTTATAGCCTGTACATTCGGTGTCTCATTTCTTTTTATACAGAGAAGCCTGAAGCTTGCCAGGGCTTGTGCCTTGGGCAGCCATCTTTCTCATGCTCTTTGCACTCTTTCCCAAGGTGGTTGCACCAATTTATAAAATCAGAACCTTTATTTTCACTGGTCATTATAACCCTCCCCTCCTCTCAGTCCCTTAAAAGGCAGGCATTGATGAGGAGAAAATCTGTGAAATGCTGGCTTCTGGAAAGGACACAACCATGGCAGTGATAAACTCATAGCAGCTTCAGTTGTGTACACAAAACAGGGCTTGTCAACAGTCAGTTATGGATGGAGGAGGAGCTCATATGACCTTACCCCTCTGTGGGAGAACTAATGGCTATTGATTGACATCGGAGGAGAGAGAGTCATTATATTCAGTTGTGCACCCACTTGATCATGATCCTCTCAAGCTCCAGTGGCTGGTTCCACACCCATGGACACAGTTAAACTCAGAGGGTCACAAAACAGCAAAACAATATGAATGTCGTAAAGCCACTTGTAGGGAGGAATATGAGAGGGTGATGGGAATAGGAGAAAGATAAGGGAGGGTGGCTGGTGATAATAATCAGAATGCATTATGTGTATGTATACATATAAATATATATATATATAATTGTCAAATAATAAATCAAATGAGTATAAAAATTAGGTAGTGAATATTATCAACTTCTCTATCTCAAGTGAGAGGACCTTTGGACAGAAACATACAGTGATCCCACCTTACCCATAATTCCATTTTCCAAAGCCTCAGTTACCCTGAGTAAAAGTAACTAAAAATTAAATGGATAAAATAAGGAATTCCTACATTTTCTGTTGCCCAATATTCCAAGGAACATGAATATGTTGTGCAGCGTTTTAGTACTCAATGGAAATGATCCTTTCGTTCATCATATCCATGCTGTGGATATTACCTGCAAAATGTAGTCACTAGATTTAGTGGTATCTCAGTTAGCACATAGAGCACGACAGGATTATGTAGCCTTTCGCTACATAATGATGCCTGCTCCAGTGGTGACATTTCTTCTCTCCATGGGCACTGTATTACCTCACATCAAGAGAAGAATGAGCACAGTACATGTGGAGGCTTGAAACAGAAATGTCCCTCATAGGCTGATGCATTTGAATACTTGATTCCCTCTTCGGGTTGTTGTTTAGGGTGGTTATGGAACCTCTAAAATGGATAGCTTTGGTGGAAGAAATAAGTCACTTGAGGCAGGTGTTGAAGGTTTATAAATTCATCTCACTTCCTGTTCTTTCTTCTACTTCCTGTGTGTGGATAAAATGTGACCAGCCTGCTTTCTGCTTCCACCACTAAATTATGTCTTCCATGACATTATGGAATCTCTCCCTGGCACTATAACCATAATAAACTCTTCCTTAAATTGTTTTAGTTACAGTATTTTGTTATAGCAACAGAAAAGTAGCTAATATAGTACAATAAAGCATTTTGCAGAAGCAAAACGCACATAAATTTCATTATAGAAGTATTATAGCAACTGTTTTATTTTATTTTAGCTATTGTTAATCTCTTACTCTTCCTAATTTATAAATTAAACATTGTAATAGGCATGTATACACAGGAAAAAATATATGTAGGAGTCAATATAATCCATAATTTAAGGTGTTTACTAGGAGTCTGAGAAAGCAGGGGCTAGAGAAATGAATGAGCAGTTAAGAGCCAGTTCTGCTTTTTCAGAGGAGCCAAGTTCAATCCCTAGCATCCATGTCCAGTGGCTCACAATATCCTGAGCCTCCAGCCCCAGGGATTGATGCCCTCTTCTGTCCACTGCAGGCAGGCAACTGCACTCATGTGCACATACACACACACAGAGACACACATATATGCACATGATTTTAAAAAAACAGATCTTTCCAAAGTAATGTATAAAGACTGTACCTCCTGGAGATAAAGGGAGAGACTGTATAACTTTATTACTTATGAAAAATTTATTTTAGGCACAAGTATTTATTTTATCATTGGATCAAGATTTATTAATGTTCTATTTTGTGACAAAAATTGTGCTAGAGGGTAAGATTAAAGAATAAAATTCTGAGGGTAGAGAGATAGCACAGTTGTTAAGAGCACTGGCTATTCTTCTAGAGGACCTGCGTTCAATTTCCAGCACCCACATGGCAGCTCACAAGTGTCTGTAATTCCTGTTCCAGAGGATCCAACATCTTCACACACTCACACATGCAGGCAAAACAACAATGTACATAAAAATAAAAATAAAATATTAAAAGAATAAACTTTTGTCTGATCTTTCACATCTGGGAATAGAGATGATTCCATAAAGTAGCTTTCATCCAAAGCAAGTCCCTCATCTTGGAGGATGAGGCACTAAAAACATGAAAGAGAAGAAGGCTGACACAATGGATTTATAGAGCAATCAAGATATGAAGTTAAGCATGCAAAATTAAAGGATTAAAAAAAGAAGAAGAAAATCTTACTGAGTTGAAAAGTGGCTTAGACATAAAGAGTTGTAGGCCTAGAAATGTAGATGCAGCCAATTTTGTTTGTCTCACTAAGCCAGGAAATTTGAATTTAAACTGAATTAAAAGGAACAGAGAGAAGAATGAAGGATGCATTACAGATTTTAGCTTGGGCTACCTGCTGAATGATAATGTCATTGACGAAGCTGATGAGAAGAAGTTGGACAAAATGGTTTTCTATATATTGAGTTTGATAGACTTGTGCGACATTCAGGTGAACATAATTGGTTGGGACTTGAAATATGATCCTAGATCATTGGGGAAAGGTCTGGTTAAAGAAGTATATTTCAGAGTCATCCACGTCAAAATGAGAGTAGACATCATGGGAATAGAGAGATCACTGAGATAGTTTGCAGACATGTGAAAGGAAGTCAAGGTAGGAACTCCAGTGAGCATTGATATAAACTCTGTGAGAGGAATGAAGAGCAAAAGGTATGGTTCCAGAGGCAGAGGACAACCAGAAGAACACAGTGTTCATGGTGTCAGGATCAGGATATACTCTGGAAGTGAAGGGCCCATCTTGTCAATGTCCTCCCCACAAAGAAATCACACTGAAAGAATAATGAAAAGATAGGGGAATAGTAATGCCATGGTTGAACTTGATAGAGGTCAAGATCAAGGACAACGACAAACTGAGAAATACGTAATAACTTCAGTGTTAGAGACTTTCTTTCAAAATGTTTAGCTCTGAAAGAGAATGATAGAGAATATGGCCAGAAAACGGAGAGGGTCACGTAGCATGGATGTGAGGATCAACCCTAGGGATTGTGCAAAGACTTCAAGGTGCACCTTATAAAACTTTCACATTTAACTGCTCATCTAGGGTCCATATACTCCAAAGAATCTCATTAACAAATAGGTATTGTTGTTACTCTTTCTTGGCTCTTGACCTAGGAAGGTAAAGTGAGAGCTAATACCTTTTAAGACAGTCTAACTTGTTTATTAGAGTTTGTTCATTGTAAATGGCAAAAGATCCACATGTTTAGGAATCACAGATTTTCATTTGGTTTTCTTTAGGGAAGGAAATGGTTTGAATACAAAGCCACAGGTTCATATATTGGGAAGTTGATCTACAGCTGAGAGCACTCTATATAATGGTTCTGAAAATGTTCAGGGATGGGACCTGACTAGAGGAATGGGTTTCTGGAGATGGGCCTTTGGAGTTTTCTCATCTCTGGCCTTCCTGTCTACCTGGAAACAAACAATAGCTTTCAGCACATAGTCACGCTGCCATGACTTCTTTCCAAACAATAGTGCTAAGGGACCATGGAATCAACCTTTGAAGTCATGCCCCGAAAGAAATCTTTCCTCTGCTTTGTCAAGTATCACAGTGACAATGATGGAAATGAAACTTACACAGCAAGTTAGTATGCTCTTTGAAAAGTATCTCTAAACAACAATAATAACAAAATCATCATGAACAATAACAACAACAATAATAAAACCCAAAAAGAGACTTTGACTTCTCAGGTTCTGGTCATATGCTTCAGGACTGGATACCTGGACAAGTGTATATGTAGTTAGTTTATTCAAGGTCAACATTTTTCTCCTGTCTGGCAAGGCCCCAACAACCAGGCCTATTGCCCTCTTCCTCCTCTACCTCTGAGGGTCAAGGGGGTAAACACTAACTCAAGGGAAGATAATATAGAGACAGAGCCCCATAAAAGGATAATATAGGAACGAAGATAAAGCATTGCTAGACAGATTAGGTGCTTCTGTTGATATGGTGAAGAGCAATGTTGACCCTGTGAACTCAATTTGCTCTACTGCTTTACACCACTGTCTTTTGTACCTAGAAGGCCCAGTGGCCACAGCTCTCTACAACCTGCCTCCTGCCTACTAATTCAGTTGTTGCCCAAGGAGCCTGAGTTCTGACAGGTGGCCCTTCCAACAGAGGGAGAATGGATATCAAGGTCTCTGGCCTTTGGGGCCCAGCCTGAGCTGATTTCATTTCAGATTAAGAGCTACTGAAATGTAGCAATCGATAACTCAGCTCTTTTGTTTGCTTGTTTTTTTTCAAGTCCCCAAAGAGATTAGATCTGATTTTGCAGACCTTTAGCAAATTTAATTGTTTTTTATTCACAGTTGTTCAATACAACTCCTTAGAAGCTCGGAGCAGACAAAATCTCCCCTTGCATGTCAGGTTCCTGGGAGCTGAGACGCTGCAGTTCCTCAGGTATGTGAGAAACACAGGCTCTCACACAGTAGAAATGCAGGACTTTCTGGGCCTCCTTGCCACAACACTGGTATTTCCAACTATACCTTGTAATGGGATTCTTCTTTTTACCCACAGGACAAAGAGAAAACATATGAGATTAAAAACTCCCATGCTCATTTCTAAGACTTCCTCATACCCAGACTGTAGCTTTAAATATCATCAGGAAGGCTATGAAGAACCTGAAGGGACAGACAACCTCATGACCAAATCAAGATAAAAAGACCCTGCCCGGGTCTCCTCAGGTTCACAGTGACATCTTCTTAAAGGGGGCCCCTAAATGTATAAGCAGTCATGGCCATTAGTCACAAATTTCACACAATGTCCCCACTGTTATAAACCATTAGACCATCCAACTTCCTTTCCTATTCTACCACCTTCCTCAACACAGCCTCAGTTGTCCAGGAAGATAACAATTACAAACAACTTCCTTTGTTCCTTTCAAGAGCTCCCTTAAAAGACTTATTACTCCATTACTAAGAAACATCAAAGAGCATTTTCTACCACAGGAATCAACACATTCTTACTGTACTCTCGTGGAACCTACTCAGCCTGTCCCTAGCTCCTATAATGAAAAACATCCCCAAATTTGTCCTTTTCTGGGGCACTGCCAAAATGGTAGCTGTCCTCAGGAGGAAGTCATGAGTTTGGCTGTGTTATCTACAGGTTGTTGTAGTGATTTTGGAGACAAGCCAGTATTTGACCTTAGCTTCTGGACAGCATTTGAATGTTTTGGCCACCCAGATTACTAGATTCTTTATCAAGTTTCATGATTATTAATGCATATTATTTATTTTAGCATCTTTGGGACTCAATGTCAGAAAGTTACTGATTAGAACCTTGGAAAGTTTAGGCCTGATGAACCTAAACTTCAACAATGTTCTCTGCAAACTGCAGTCTTAGATTATTCATACTTTTCATGGGAGCTAATTTAAATTATCTCTCAATCTACCACTGAAAAGTACAGCCCCTGACAGAGAGCTATCAAATATTGTCACTTCAATAACAAGAGAGCTAAGCCTCAGAAAGGTTGAGTATGAATCC
Source organism: Meriones unguiculatus (assembly GCF_030254825.1). Taxonomy (NCBI): domain Eukaryota; kingdom Metazoa; phylum Chordata; class Mammalia; order Rodentia; family Muridae; genus Meriones; species Meriones unguiculatus. The sequence continues at coordinate 167,681,262 of NC_083349.1, forward strand.
ATGTGTGAATCCAGGAGAGATTAGACCTATAAGAACCCAAGCTTTACCCATCTTTGTAGCAAGAAGGCAACTTGACAAGGCAGACATGGAAGAGTAAGGGGCAAAAAGATGAAATAACTGAGCTATTGCAAACCACACAGGAAATTAACAGCATGTCTCCACTGAGAAAAATAGGGTGGTTTGCAGAATCCTTCTCTGTGGAATGATTGGTGTAAGATGCTTGACTCAGATTGTCTGACATTCAAATGGGTCCACGTGGTTGATTCATGGCTGAAAAGCAGAAAATTCCAAGTTGCGAAGCTAGGTCAGAGGAAACAGAGGAAAGAGCAGGCTATGTTTGCAGTTGCCATGAGAGTGGCTCTGTGCTCCAGGCAGTGGTCACCCAGTTGGATATGCAAATACCTTAGCAGGCCACCAGAATCCAACATATTTCCCATGTGCTAGTTTCTCTTTCTCCCTTTCATTAAAATGAGCAGAATTTCTTTCATTCTCCATTAGTGCTTGACATAACAGTGCGAAGCATTTTTCATGTATCACCCCAGCAGCAGTCAAAAGAACTCCTAATAATAATACAGGAAGAAAGCCATTAGAGTTTATTTGTAGGGCAACTTTAAGCTTGTTCTCCATCCTGGGTATGAAATGGGAGGCAACGGCAAGGCTGTTTCGAAACCAGCTGACCGGGGTGGTATCACATAGAACCTCCTTCCAGGAAGATCAGGTGCAATCAACAGTTCACTTGCGGATGGTGTCAGCTGTGCTGCAAAGCCTCACCACCAAGTCCCTGGAGGAACTTAAATATGTCTGAACCCTGATTTCCAATTAGGAGGTGAGGCATCATATCCTGATAGAAATAGGCAGAGCTAGGAACTTCATGACCTGGAATGAAATCCAGGAAGACAGACCCAAAGAGATGGCTTAGTGGTTAAGAGCACCAACTGCTCTTCCAAAGGACCCAGGTTCAGTTCCCAGCAGCCACAAGGCAGCTCACAACTGTTGTAATGGATCTGACACCTTTACCCTAATGCCCATAAAATAAAAATAAAGCTTGCCATTTTTGAGGATTTTGAGTCAACACTGGATGGGTTTGTGGTGTCTGGGTTGAATTTCCCCAGCCAATTTCAAACTTAGGAAATCCAGGGAATTTGGAGGTCTGACTCTTTACTATGAATAACCTCCTTCATATAGATCAAAATTGCAGAACAGGAGAGGCATAGAACATGGAGATACAGAAAAGTGTGGCTAAATTCCCAGCCTTTTAAAGAAGACCTAGGGCATTTTTAATTTTCCTATTTCACTCCTATCTTTTAAGACAGGAGCAATAGTTCTTATCTTTTGGAATTATGTTAAAGAATAAACAGAATGACCCAAAGCTGTAGCTCCCACTATAATGGGCATACATATCTCCTGAAGATCTTGCTGTAAGGTTGACATTTGTTCAGCTCTCCAGTGAGGCCCACGAGCCTGTGGTCCCTGTGGTAAAGACAATGACATTGTTGGTGGGACACTTTGTATAGAAAGATGTACTCCAGCACACAAAATGCCCGGTGCATAGTAGATGCTATCAGATGTAAATCTTTTCATTGGTAATGTGCCACATGCCAGCTATTTCACTCACTGTTCTGAAGAAAAAAAGACGATAACCTCTGATCTTAAGCTGATTATTCCTTCGATATTCAATAATTATTTAAAACATGGAAGGAGAGATAAATTTTGCATGTAAAATGCATCAAATAAGCAAGCGGCTTTAAGATGTAGGAGGAAGAGCAGAATTAGCCATCTGCGATGACTTCCTGCATGCTGACATTTTGATTTATACTGGGATACATTGTTGAGAAGGAGCAGAGGATGGGGGTTCTGATGAAATTTCTTGCCTAAATATTTAGCCAGAGCCTCTCAGATGTTGCATGGCCTAGATGAGAGAGCATGGGCCAACTAATGTTGGAAAACGCTCACTTACTGTAGTGTGAGATTTACCCAAGAAGCTTGTCTTGTAGCAAATTTCAGAAGGACGCCCAAGCTTCTGGCTTTTTCCTTAATTTGTGCCTAATGAGAAACTAATGGCTTTCTTATAGACTCAGGCAAGTGACAGCCATTTTTAATCTAACACTAATTTCAAAGCACCTAGTTCCAGTGGTAACATTCCATACCCTT